>NW_018742864.1:0-1200000 GCF_001683475.1 Chenopodium quinoa
CCCCTCTGATGATAGAGTGAAAAAACTCAATGGAGAGTAGCCGACTGTAAAGGAACAGACGGCATGCCCCTCTGAAGATAGAGTGAAAAAACTCAATGGAGAGTAGCCGACTGTAAAGGTACAGACGGCATGCCCCTCTGAGATAGAGTGAAAAAACTCAATGGAGAGTAGCCGACTGTAAAGGTACAGACGGCATGCCCCTCGTAATACAAAATTGAATAGTAAGTGCCAACTTTATTAAGTAGCTCTTTACTTTACATCATTCAAAGAAATATTTCTTAAGGTTATCTACATTCCAAGTTCGAGGCAACGGTTGTCCGTCTGGTGTTTCCAGACGGTAGGTACCGTCCCTGACTTCCGCATAGATTCGGTAGGGTCCTTCCCAGTTGGGAGTTAGTTTGCCAGACTCGTTAGCCCTACCAACTGCTTCCATTTTTCTAAGTACAAAGTCCCCTACTTTGAGTGGACGCCTGTGCACTTTTTTGTTGTATGATCTAGTCATTCTCAGGCGGTAGATTTCATGGCGCAAAAACAGCATTGCCCCTCTTTTCAGGAAGTGAGTCTAATGCCAGGCGCATAGCTTCCCAGTTTGCCTCTTCGTCATATAGCATTACTCGAAGAGTCGGCTCGTAGTGTTCTATTGGAAGAACAGCTTCTGCACCATAAGTTAGGAGGAATGGAGTTTCTCCAGTCGCCCCTTTTTTCAGTCGTCCTAATGGCCCAAAGAACATGTGGTAGTTCATCTGCCCATAGGCCGCCTGCTCGTTCAATTTTTTTCTTGAGACCGTCTGAGATGATTTTATTAAAGGCTTCTACCTGGCCGTTTTGCTTGTGGACGGCCGACAGATGCAAAGTAATGTCCAATTCCTTGGTCTCCCAACCAGCTTTTGAGAACAGGCGTCTCAAATTGGGGACCATTATCAAAAACCATAGACATGGGAACCCCGAACCGAGTGATGACGTTTTTCCAAATGAATGAAATTACATCTTTCGTCTTGATTCCCTTTACAGCCTCCGCCTCTACCCATTTAGTGAAGTAGTCAACGGCAACAAGTATATACCTTCTGCCGCCTGTAGCAGGCGTATATGGACCCAGAATGTCCATGCCCCACTTAGCAAACGGTAGTGGGCTGTGAATGGTAGTGAGGTCAGTAGCCGGACGGTGAATTAATTTGCCAAACCTTTGGCACTTGTCACATTTTTTCACCATCTCCATTGCATCTGCTTCCAAAGTAGGCCAAAAGTAGCCCTGCCGCCTTGCCCTTTGAGCAAGCATCCTACCACCTATATGGGAAGCACAGAAACCAGAGTGAAGATCATCTAGTATCTCTCGTCCCTTTTCAAGAGTAACACACTTTAAGAAGGGTTGAAGGTGCCCCCTCTTGTGCAGTTCCCCCTGTATCATTTCAAAACAGGAGGCTCGTTTTTTCAGTGATGCCGCCTGTTGAGGATCATCCGGCAGTGTACCGTTTGTCAGATATGCCCTGATTGAATCCATCCAGGTTGAGCTTCTGTCTAGAATTCCAATAGGATTTTCCTCGATGCTTCTCTTCTCCATTACTTCCCAAAACACAGTTCGAGGAGTATCGGAGGAGGCGGCTGATGCTAATTTCGAGAGTGCATCTGCCTGGTTGTTTTCTGATCTCGGTACTTGGATCAGATGGAAATCCTCAAGGGAGCCGACTGCTTGTCGGACCGCCTGTAAATATTTGATCATGGCCGGATGTGTTTGCTTCGTATTCGCCATTTTACTGACTCACTATCAGTTGTGAATCAGAACAGGCGTCTATTTTCCTTGCCCCGGCCGCCTTACACATGCGGATCCCGGCTAGTAAAGCTTCATATTCTGCCTCATTGTTTGAAGCCTGGAAACTGAAGCGTAGAGCATACTCGAACCTGTCGCCCTCTGGAGATTGACATACGACGCCTGCTCCACAACCGTTTGAAGTAGAGCTTCCGTCCACATATACCTTCCAGACTTGGTCTGGAACTTGAGAGTCAGGAGGACGAGTCATCTCTACAATAAAGTCAGCAAAGGCTTGCCCCTTCACTGCTTTTCTAGGCTCGAAAGTAACTTCGAGACTCTGCATTTCTATGGCCCATTTGATCATTCGTCCGGAGGACTCCATGGTGGTAAGGGGCCGTTTGATCGGTTGGTCGGTATACACGACGACTGCATGTGCCAGAAAGTAGGGCTTCAATTTTTTTAACAGCCATGAAGAGTGCAAGACCAAATTTCTCCACTAGGGGATACCTCAACTCGGCATTTTTCAGTACGTGACTGACAAAGTAGACCGGAAGTTGACAGCCGTCCCTTTCAGCAAGGAGCACCGCGCTTAACGCATGATCAGAGACGGCCAGGTACATGTAGAGATTTTCTTTGGGCAAAGGGCTGACCAGCCTTGGCAAGGAATGCAAGTGAACCTTTAATTTCTGGAAGGCGGCCTCAGCATCCGGCCCCCATTCAAACCTTGCCTTTTTCTTAATTGCCTGGAAAAAGTATAGGCATTTGTCGCCTGATCGGCTTAGAAATCTTCCCAAGGCCGCCAGACAACCTGTTAACTTCTGAACCTCTCGGACGGTACGAGGCGACTGCATGTCAATGACCGCCTGTACCTTCTCAGGGTTCGCCTCTATTCCTCTCTGGTTGATAAGGAATCCGAGGAATTTCCCAGACTCAACTCCAAATACACATTTCTTGGGATTGAGCATGACATGGTGCCGCCTGAGTGTGGCGAAAGTTTCTCGGAGGTCCGTCAGATGATCTTTCTGAAGTTTAGTCTTAACAATCATATCATCAATGTATGCCTCGACGTTTCTCCCAATCTGATCAAAGAACACTGTGTTTATCATTCGTTGGAATGTAGCCGGGGCATTCTTAAGACCAAACGGCATGACCGTATAACCGTATAATCCCTGATCAGTGACGAAGGCCGTCTTCTCCTGATCTTTCTTCCACAAAGGAATTTGATGAAAACCAGAATAGGCGTCCATAAAACTCATCAAGGCATGGCCGGCTGTTGAGTCGACCAGGTTATCAATTTTGGGCAGAGGGTAACTGTCTTTGGGGCACGCCTTGTTCAAGTCTGTGTAGTCTACACACATTCGCCAGGTGCCATTCGGCTTTTTAACAAGTACCACATTTGCAACCCAATCTGGGAAGTAACATTGCCGAATGAACCCTGCATCAAGTAATTTTTTGACTTCGGCGGCGGCCGCCTGACCTCTTTCTTCACCATGGTTCCGCTTCTTTTGCCGTACCGGCTTCTTTTTCGGATCCACAGCGAGTTTGTGTACTGCCAGATCAGGACTAATGCCTGGCATTTCATGGACTTCAAATGCAAAGATGTCCTTGTATTCTTTCAACAGGTTGTGAAAGTCATCACCAAGGTTTCTCAGAGCAGTCGTCCCAACTTTGACTGTTCGGTCAGGGCGGGAGTCGTCTAATATCAGGTCCGTATGCTCACCAGCCGGCTGAGGGCGGAACTCATCCGGCCGGTCCTCTGCCAATGATTGCTATTTTCTTGCCTTTCTGGCGGACTCTGTCTGGGACGCCTTTCTTTTTCTGTCGCCTGTTTCTTGAACAGGCGCACTTTCCTTGACATTGTCAAGGTCTGTTTTTTCTCCACTTGACCCAGTGGCCTTAGCAGTGGGTTTGACATCCGAGAGATAGCACTCTCGGGCCATCCTCTGATCTCCCCTTAGGGAGCCGACTGTTCCATTGTCCCTTTCAAACTTAAGCAGCATAAGTGACGGGATTATAACAGCCTTGGCACTATTCAGGGTTGGGCGACCCAGAATCATGTTGTAGGCAGAGAGTTCCTCTACAACTAGGAATCGGACTACCATGTGTCGTCCTTCCCCTTTTTCGCCCAGGCGGACGGGTAGATCAACTCGTCCCAGTGGGTGGACGACTCCTCCTCCAAACCCTATTAAAGGGTGGGAGGCCGGATGTATGCAGTCCGTCTGATATTTCAGTTTTGACAGACATTTGCTGCTGATGAGATCTGAAGAGCTCCCAGTATCTATGAGGATTCGACCAACTCTCTGGTTGGCCACTTTACATTCAATAACGAGAGGGTCGTCATGCGGCCCCCTTATTCCTCCTAGATCCTCTTCAGTGATGACAATCTCAGGAAATGTATATTTGGACGGTCGTTCTTGGTGAACGGAATTTACATCTAACCGCCTTATATTATCTTTGTTGCCCCTAATAGTGGGGCCGCCTCCTGAGAAGCCGCCTGCAATGGTGTAGACGACTGCATCATCTGTATCGGAACTGTCGGCCTGTTGATTCTTTTTGGCCGACTGCTTTTTTGAGGAAGTATTCCCCGTAGATTTCTTGACATAAGTGTCAAGATCACCTTGATCAGCCAAGCGGTCTAGGTACCGCATGAGACTAATGCAGTCATTGGTGTGATGACCAATGTCATCATGATAAGCACAGATTTTGTCTTGGTTCCGGTTGCTCGCAGAACCCTTCATGGGGAGCGGTTTCTCAATTGAGAGCCGTCCCTTTATTTCTTTTAGGATAAACTGGTTATCCTTGTTAAACACATACTTTGGGGAGTATGGTTTGAATTCCTTTTTCTTCTTGGCCGGCTGTTTAGAGGAATCAGCCGCCCAGACCCCTTTTCTTTTTTCATCTTTGTTGGACGACTGTTTCTGTCGTCCTTCTCTATTGTCGAACCTCTTCCCGTCCGACTGTTTCATTGTACACAGATCAGTCGCCTGTATATAGGCTTCTGCTTCAATCAAGGCCTCTTGAAGAGTCGCCACCCTTTTTCGAACTAAATCAAATTTGAAGGTAGACCCGTCTTTGAGACCTCTAAAAAAGTCAGTATAAGCTACCTCATCCGGTAACCCTTGAATCTGTATTCTCATCAGGTTGAACCGCCTGATGTAGGAACGAAGCCCCTCCTTTTCACCCTGCTGAATTGTTCCCAAATCAAGGGTCGTTTTCTTCGCAGGGATGTTCATTGCAAAGTTGGAGGCAAATAAGTAAGCAAGCGTCCTGAAACTGTTTACACAACCAGTCGGCAGGTTGCCGAACCATTGCTGTGCAATTCCCTTGAGAGTTGCTGGGAAACACTTGCACCAAGTGGGATCATCCAACCCTTGAAGGTACATCAGGTTGGTGAATGCCATCAGATGGTCTTCCGGGTTAGTAGTGCCATCATAGGCGCCTACTAAAACATTTTTTACTTTGGCCGGCTGAGCGGCTTCAGTAATTTCCTTGGAGAAGGCCGACGGCTGTTCACCAAGTCTAAGCAGCCGTAGCTGCCAGTCCATAGGTTGGACGTTTTTTGCTGCAGGTCCACCAAATGGAGGTGGCTGCATAAAATATTGTTGTTGCGGCACAAATGGCAAATTTGGCACCGCCTGCGCACTATGAAAGCCAGACTGACGGGAGGTGCCGCCTGACTGACTCTCATGGTACGACTGAGTTGGCCTCATCGAGGCATTTCGCAAACTGTCCTGAAAATTTGAAGTAGAAGCCGACTCTGATAATCGGTCACTCTTCTTCTGCTCTATCAGGTGCCGAGCATCTGTGAACGTTTGCTTTGACCCGTCCGCCTGAATATGACGAACCGGTTTCCTACTTCCCGTAGGATAACGGAGTTTTGTGAAATCAAGAGCAGACGGCTCCCGCTTCTTAGATTTAGGATGGGGAGTCGCCTCTCGCCCTTGAACTGGCTTCCTCTTCAGTGAAGTGGAAGGTTTTTTGGCCGCCTGCTCTTTGACTGAAGCAGGCGGTTTTTTGTTGATCAACTCTTGGACCTCTCCCTTGAATCCCCTCATGAAGGTCATGAGTTCGTTCCTTGTGATGGGAGCAGACCCATCAGTCGGCTGTTGCCGAGCAAGCGGTGCGCCTGCTGGCTCGCTTCCTGTTTGAAGATACTCCCGTTCCCTTATTTCAGTATGACGGGTACGGCGGGCCCTTAGGGTCCCGTCTGGAGCTGTATGAGTTTCAACTTCAAATTCACTTTCGGTATCATGGTCCGACTGAACTTGAGGGTCGTCTAGGGGACGCCTCTCTTCTGGGGTCGGTACAGACTTGGATGCCATCTCTGAAGTACTCTCCCCACAGACGGCGCCAAATGTTTCGGGGTTTTCTGATGTCCTGCGGGAGAGTTACAATTCCGAGACTGGAACCGGACGCCTGTACCTGCAAAATAACGGAGACTCCTGAGAGCTCCGCCTCCAACGGTCAAGTTAGTACCTGATTAAGGAGTAATTAATACAGAAATTAAAGTAATAAGGTCTCTCTAGGTGAGAGTATTTAATGTAGGTAATCTGCTTTGCTAGCGAGATCAGCCGGTTATTAGTGTGTTCCGTAATGTATTCGGTCCCTGATTAATGAGGATTAATCGAGTATTTATAGCCTTGGGAAGCGTGCAACTCTCTAGGTTTAAGGTAAACCTAGGGCCGAACGGGCTTCTAGACTGAAATGGGCCTTGATGGCCGGTTGTCCCATTTGGCATGGGTGGACACGTGGCGTGTCTTAAGTGGTCCGTGGAGGACGCGTGGCGGATCCTGGTTGGTCCACTTGTCAAACGGCGCTTGGTGGATAAAAATCCCCTAATCAACAATAATGTTAATCAAAATTACGCACATGAAATACTTAGAACTTTTCGAGTCTCATCCACTCATTCTAAATCATTGCCGAAACAAATTCAGGAATTAAAATAGAAATCCTCCCCAGTGGAGTCGCCAAAAACTGTAGGGAATAATTTCAAGCCTTTAAAATCCCACTGCTTGAACCCCACTGTGATCATACACTAAAGTACGGTGGCGTCCAAAAAGGAAGAAGATAGAGCAAAAGAGTCGTCAACAAGTTTTTAAGGAACTTGTAAACCGTTCATAGGATGAAGGTTACACCCCTTAACGATTCAAGAGATCGTCAACTCCATAAGGTCATGAACCAAATAAGGGTTCGGGGATGATGGTACAAATCCAACCTAAAAGAGATTGAACCTGCCCTAATAATAGGCCTCTACTTTATTCTGATCGTATTCATGTGCGCTTTCTGACTAACATACAATCAATAGATCAACCCTAAACCTGTTTAATCTATGTTGGTTGAATTTAATGCACAAATAAACTATTATTGGCGATCACTTGAATTATAATCACAATTAACCTAACAAGATTATTAATATCTTATTAAGCGTGGTTGCAAATACCAATTCCCTTTAACCTGCAATAAAAGGTGATCAAGCAATAACAATAAATAATGTACATATCAAGCAACATAATCAATAATCAATAATTATAAATATTAAGAAGAGCATAGGAAGCATCATACTTTTAATCATACTTAATATTAAAGATACCCTAGACATGATACTAGGAATCATAAATAACAATCTAAGCATGATGTCTACATCATGATATCAATTAAACCATTAAAGTACTTACTTGGATGCCTCATACCTCTTTCTAATTACAAAATACACGCGTTAGTAACTTCAAGGAAAAATAATAATCGAAGCAATTAAATTAAATAATTGAAAGAGAGATTTGGGACCAAACCCTCAGAAATCAAAACCTTTCACGTCTAGGGCGAAGGCAACTTCGAATATGGCTAGGTGTTTCTAGATCTTGTGAATGCGGAATTTTGTGTGAAAAAGCAAAGTATAGAAAAGAATGAATGAAGAATAATGTTATTGAAAATTGATGAATGAAGGATGATGATGAATGAAGAGAGTTAATGAATAATGATTGTAGATGATAAATGAAAACGGAGTTTATTAAAACTTAAGAATAAAGAGAATTGGTGAACGATAGATGTAGATGATGAATAAAAACGGAGTTTTAGATACGATATTTATAGAGAAAAACATCCAAAAAAAGATAATTTATCAAAACAGATTCTGGAGATCGAAAAACTAACTTGGCGCCAGCCCTGACTCATTGGCGCCAGGACCAGTGGCTAGCGTCAGGCGCCAATGGCTGGCGTCTGGAGCCAATCCTGATTCCAGGTGCCAAGGCCTGGGGTTGGACGCCAAACCAGATTTTAACGCGTTTTCAAAATCTGATAAATTTACTGTACTGGAAGATAAAATAATATAATTTCAGTCGAAAATGCTATTTGATCTTGATTAAAACTCTGAAGAATCCTAATTGAATTAAGAATGATAAGACCTTCTAGAATGTTCTAGAAGACCAAAACCATTCCTAATTACATTAGGAATGATAAATCATATTAGGCCCTCCCCTAGATCATTGGGTCGTACTTAAAACTCAAACCGGGCTCAGTTTAGTAAATTGGCCATAAATTCCTCAATATTCATCGGAATTGGGCTTATAATATATCATTGGAAAGGTTTTTGCAAGCCCCATCCAACTACACCACTATTGTACCCATATAATGGACCAACCAAACTGGATTGACTGTTTTCTTAAAAATAAAGTTTTCAAAAACAGAGAGAAAAGAAAAGAAAAGAAATAAAACTTTTCGCAACACTAGACATTTCCACACTTTCGTTTCATTCGATTATGATTCGACGTGAAAGGCACTCATCACTGGGTTTGGTTTTGGGGAGACATAAATGGGTGTCTACAATTCCGGACTAAAATATATTAATTCCTGACTTAAAACTATTGGATCCTAACTAACATAAAAATTTCTAAATTAATATACAACCAAACAAGCATTCAATTCCATAGTCAATCTGAGATTAATAACATTAATGCACACATTTAAAAAAACAACACAAAGTACAGAGAACAACATAGATAATAATTGAAAATAAGGATATAAATGAAAATTCATATATAAAATCAGTTTCATTCCTTACAAAAGTGTTGTGATTGATATGACAATGTGTTTCAACTTCCACTCACATTTTCATCTGCAATCACAAACATTGTAGTGCAAATGTGTTCAAAAACTTATATATTCTAAAGAAGGATTTAAATTAAACATAGTTAAACTTATATATTTGCATCATATATCCTCTCCAAATGATCAATAGAATGTTTGTCATTATCATAATCATAATCCAATTCTTCAGACAATTGAACTGTAGAGTTGGGCTCATACCATTGCTCAATTCTCCTAGCTTTTTCCTTCCTCCTTCGTGAAATTTTCTTCTGCTTTGAACTCTTCTTTCTATTTCTTTCCTCATCCTCCCTTTGTTTCACTCTTTTTGCCATCTTCTTCTTTAAGTCTTCTTCTTTGAGTACTTGATCAAGCTTATCCTTCTTGCTTAAAATATCACTTAACATGTCCTGCATTTCATACCGAATTTGCTGAAGATATATTACATACCATTCACACTCCGCCAACAATTTCTTCTTTGCTTCATTATCATCCTTGCTTTCTTGTATCCTCTTCTTAATGTCTATGCAATTCTCCACCATGTTTCGATACCCATCTTCTGATCGAAGACAACAATAGACAACTTGAATTAAATGAGCAAAAAATTTGACTATCTCCCTTAGCCTACGATTATCTCCACAAGTTTCTTTGTCATTAGAGGAAGAAGCTTTTGCCATTGTTACTTTTAAGGGGGAAACAGAAGAAAATTAGTTGAATTCCAGTCGAAAAACAAATAAGGAACTGTTTTGGGTGTTTTTTGTCCCTCGGGAGAGTTATGTCACAAAGATTGGTCTGGTTGAGTTGTACCTGCAAATACAACAGAGACTCCGGGTGGTGGAGCTCCGCCTCCGAAGATCAAGTTAGTAACTTGAAAGGGAATAAAGAGTACGGAAATTTAGGTGGGGATCTGCTTGGATTCCAAGCTCAGATGTTTCTCTGATGAGAGAGAAAGTAGGTGTAATAAATGATTGAATGTGTTCCCAAAATGGGGAAATATCTCCCTATTTAAAGGGTCGTTGGTAGGTGTGCCCCTATCTAGGTCACTTGACCTAGGTTTTAGTGGGCTGCGCCGAATTATATTGCTTATTGGGACTTGGGCCCTAAAGGCCGCCATTTCAGAAGCTTTTCTGAAGGGGACACTTGTCAGGAGGCTATTGGGCCACTTGGGCTATCCTAAACTTGACACGTGGCCTCCTCTCATTGGTTCACATGCCTAGGGTATTTTTACCCTAAACATTTCACGTGAATGTCACGTGATGCCTGTGACTCGTGTCCACCTATCAAAGGTGAACAGTAATAACGAATAGTAAAATTTTAAATTCAAACGGGGATTCCCCTGTATTCACCTTCTATAAATAGAAGTTTACCCCCCTTTCTCTCACTTCATTTCATTGTCATTTGACTTTCTAGAGAGAGAAAGAGAGATTTTTAGAGAGAGATTCTCTGCTTCTGTCTGCGTCAAATTTTTCCGCATTTCCGTGTGCTAACCTTGCAACACCCGGTCACCGTCTGTAGGTGTTTTCAGATTTTTCAGAGTTAAACACAAGGTAACCGCCTGTACCATTTTAGCTTTTCTTTTCCAATCTTGTATACATTCTTTTTTCCGTCTGTATACATAGTCTTAGAAATAAAATGAGTTCTCAATCCACACACTCGGTACTGCCTAGGAACCTCAGCCGGTCTCAAGGAACGGCTGAGTCTAGAACAGGGGGTGCCTTTTCTAGACTGTCGGAACTGTTGTGCTCATCTCCGAATTCCTCCCTCTCTGTGTCTGTGCAGGACATAATGGCCAGAGTCAAACAGACGGCCAGAAAGTCTAAGAGCCGGCGCACTATGGAAGTGCCTACCGACGAGGTTGTTCCGGCTGGGGAACATGAGGATTTGGAGGAGAGCGGCAATTATGATGAAGAGGCTCCCCCGTCTTCCGGGAGCTCAAGCGTACGTGAGGTAGACGGTGAAGAGGTCGCCTCCTCTAATGGATAGGGAAGGATCCGGCGGTGCTGATGCTGCTGAAAGATCGGGAGCCGAGGCTTCTGGCTCCGATCAAGATGATTTCGCGGCTGACTATCAGCAGCCGGCGAAAGTTGCTGACAACCCAAACCCGAAGAAAATTAGGATTCTTCTGGGTGACATAGCCCTGCTGAAGAGTGGCTTCAGGGCTTTCAAGGAAAAGCACCCCTTTGGAAAGGGGTGGGAGATTATCGTCCCGCCTGCTGATGCAATGATGGCCTGGGACGACGAAATAAAGAATGCAGACAACTATTTTGTCTGCTATGAGACGGTAATAGAAGTTGGCCTCCGGTCCCCCCTCCATACCGGGATTAGGAAAATCCTGAAGGGGTATGATCTGGGAGTTTGGCAGCTCACCCCCAACTCATGGGTGAATATTCTGAGCTACATAGCCGCCTGTGAGCTCCAGAACTTAGCTCCCAGCTTCTCTACCTTCGCTCATATGCATTACTTGAGCAAGGCCCCAGGCGGTCATGGGGAATGGTACACTCTTTCCACCTTGCCCCTGTACTTGATGAGTTTGGACAAGGTGTCCAAGTGGTTCGGGTGGAAAGACAAGTTTTATTTAATTTCTTCACCAACCCTGAGAACAACTGGACACTGCGCCGGTACAATCAGGAACCGATTCTTCTGGGCAGGAAATACCCTCTCCCGGCGCTCTTTACTAGGGCCCAGGAGCAAATAATGGAGCCGGGTTTCTTTGAAACCACTAATGAGCCCTTGGGGGATGAGACTTACATAATTGTTCCGAAAAACTAGATCCCCCACCCGGACTACTTCAAGGATGAATGCTTTATGTCCGCCTGTGGGTTAAGCCCCATGTTTCCCAAGGGTAGATCCACTTGCATCCGGCATTTTTGTAGTTTTTAGTTTGTACTTCAAACTTTTTACGATTTTTTCTAACTTTTATTTTCTCCTTGCAGCCGACGCCTTGAAAATGGTTAACCTGGCCAAAACTCTGGCTAAGTCAGCAGTGCAACTGCGCAAGGAAAACGCGCTCTCAAAGAGAGTAGCCGTTGAGGCCAAGAAAGGCAGGGTAAGACCGCCTGACTTTAGTTCTTTCTTTACATTTCTTGCAAAGGTTTTTGCCGGCTGGAAACATTTAACTCTTAATTTGCAGGATACAGCCAAACGCGTTCCACTCTCCATCTCCAAGCTTTTCAAAAGGCAAAGGGAGGATCTGGAAAAGACTCCGGCTGCCAAAACCACCAGGAAAACCCCTCCCAGTCAACCTCTACTGCCAACCCAGATCGTCCCACGACCGGAGGCAAATCTCTTCTGCTATGCAAATTCTGAGTGAAAGCTCAGAATTTTCGCAGAAGAATGCGCCGGATGCCTCTACGACATCAAAGGGTGGCCAACCACCTAATGTTACAGCCGGTGTGGCAACAACTGGGGAGGAGGAGATTCCTAAGCCCCATCCGGAGACCCAAGGTAAGGACAAGATTGAAATACCTTGGCCACTTGACTTCATGAGAGTCAAGACTAAGGTAGACCCCTCAGGGGGTTCAGTCAGCCGCCGACAGTGAATGAATGCCAACTATGCTGCATCCTTCTCACCAAGTACTTCTTTTGGTGCAGATCTTACATCCGACGAGCCGGATCTTGTTGGGTTTGCCAAACGGATGGTGAGGACCCTCACCCGGTCGGAGAAAAATTCCATACCTGATCTGTAGGTGGTGCACTTTGACCGGATAATGGGCCAACTGGTTGAGGTAAAAGATTATTCAACTCAATTTTGATACTTTTTCTTCATTTTTATCAAATATTTCATAATCCGGCTGCCCTTTTTCTCAGGTAATGCTGAGGGTGGATGGGCTCCGGGGCCCCTTCAGGCGGAAGTAAGAAGAGGTAAATGAAGCCAAACGGAGGACCCTTGAAAATCTCAACTCTACTAAATATGCTAATTATATGTGTGATTTAAAGATTAAAGCAGTAGAGTTGAAACAGGAGGAGCTGATCCGGAGCTTGACGGCTGCGAACGATGAAGCTACCAGCCGGGCTAATGACCTTGATCAAAAACTGAAGGATTCCAAGGCTGAACTCAAGGCATTAGAAGACGCTGACAAGGAGAACAAAAAGCTCCAGGCAGACGTCTCCCGACTGGGGGTGGAGATCGTCAATCTAGTATATTTAATATAATCTAATTTCTGACAAAAATAAACCAATTACTGACTAAAAACTATTTAAGCCTGACTATCATGATCTAATTCTTGAAAAAATTAAACCAATACCTGACTAAAATAATATAATTCCTGAATAAAACATACTAATTACTTACTAATATTATCTAATTCCTGATTAATATTATCTAATTCCTGACTAATATTATCTCTTACTTGATGATGATTCCGTACCTGAAAACTTTAATTCCTTACTAAAAAAGTTTAATTCCTTACTAAAATATTGTGTCAGATATCTCTTACTTGATGATGATTCCGTACCTGAAAACTTGGACATCATGTTAGCAGCTTGTGCAAATAAACCTTTGGCCCGTTTACTTACATTTTTGGATGTTTGAGAAGGGGCAAATCGAGACACGGTTCCATATTTACTTTCATAGGTGGATTATAAAGAAAAAAAATCATTTGTCACCTTAGTTTTAAAAGCTTCAACATCATCTTCAAAATTCATGTTACTATAATAAATATCAATTAATAAAAAGGTGCCATCATATTTTTGCCTAGGATCTAAAATAGAAGCAAAAATATAAATCATAGGAATATCGGTGTATTATTTACGCCATTTTTCCTCCATGGATGGAAGATATCCACGATAAACATGTTGAGATCGGTGTTCCGCAAAAAGTTGTGCAAGTAAACATGCATTACTAAGAAAAGAATGAGAACAAGGATTATATACAGAAGAAAAACAATGTGTCATACCATATAGTAATTGTAAAAACTGCATATATTTTTCACAATTAACCCAATCATCTTCTAGTAAAGCATTTTGTGGAAATTTCATATTATAAAAAAGTGTTAAATGAACCTTGTACTCGATTGCCCGACTCAACATTTCATAGGTGGAGTTCCACCTAGTTGGACAATCCGGTGCTATTTTTATGGTTTTTATCCGTTGTTGCCTACAAAAACCTTTCCATTCTTGATATCTCATGTTAGAGCTATTAATAGACATAATAGCATTCCTTATTTTGTGATAAAATGGATCAATTACTTGTGTTCCATCCTTCACACACAAGTTAAGAACATGACAAATGCATCTAACATGAAGTGCATTTCCATCTAATATAACATCGGTCAATTGGTTTTTGACCAAATTCGCACTATATGTCATAGAAGTTGCATTATCGAAAGTCATTGACATGATTTTATCCCTAAGACTATATGCATCAATGGCTTCCATTAAATGATGTGAAATGTTAAGACCGGTATGAGGGTATTCAAGCATTTTGAAATGAATGATGCGTTTTTGTAACATCCACTCATTATCTAACCAATGACAAGTAACACATAAATAGTGGAGTCCGTAACCACCATCCCATGCATCGGCGGTTAAAGAAACTCTACTAGGAAGATTAGCTAATTCATTTACTAATTTCAATTTGTACTCTAGATAACTCTTCATGGCAGCAGATCGAACGGTTTTTCGGGAGATTTTTTTGTGTTTTGGTTGTAGTGCTCGGTTAACATAGTTTTTGAAGGCATCATTTTTGGCGAAAAGAAAAGGTTGTTCCGCATGTACAATCATTCTCCCAAGTTCATCCCTATCTCTCTCGTAATTGTAAATGAAGCCTTGTGGATGGAATTGAGAAATTTTGGGTTGGGTTGGATCACTAGATGGTCCACCACATTTTTTTGTATGTCTATTAAGGTGTCCCGTCCCTCCCTTGGTATCGACCGACAAAATTTTACCACAAGTCCGACACTTGGCCTTTTGTCCATTTTTACTTAATTGATAATGTGACCAAACTTCACTCTTTCTTTTGGTTTGAGCAAAATCCTCTTCGTTACACCACTCTAATATGTTAGGATTTTGGGTGTTGGGCATTTGGGTGGATGGTTCACTCGACCCACAGGCTTGTGTTTGGCTACCTTGGGAAGGAAGAGGAAAAGGAAATTCATGTTGTTGAAATTGGCTTTGTTGAAATTGGGTCCAAGGAGCCATATCATCCATTTGTTCTTGCCCTCCCGTGTTTTGGGGATGAAAGAAAGGCGTGGAAGTGTTTGGAAAGGGCATGTTAGGGGAGGGAAAGGGCATGTTAGGGGGGGCATAGGCATTGAAGTGTTTGGATTTGGTGATTCCCTACGTTTTGACTTGGATTTTCTAGAGGAGGAGGAAGCGTTCGGGTTTGATGCCATGATTAATTAATAATAATAACAATAAAAGTAACAATAACAATAATAATAATAATAATAATACAAATAACAATAACAATAATAATAACAATAAAAGTAACAATAACAATAATAATAATAATACAAATAACAATAACAATAATAATAACAATTCACAACAATAATAATAACAATTCACAACAATAATAATAACAGTAACAATAAGAATTAGTAAGTAGTTTTTATATAAATTAAATTTTTAAAAATAATTATAATAATAGTAGATTACTTGGATCAATGAGATCCCAGGTAGGAGAGGTTAGGAGCGACGTTGTCCAGAGCCCAAGTCCCGCCTTAGACAGATTTCAACAATCCAAATAACCCACAATTAAAATAGAAAGTAGTTTTTATATAATTAAGTAGTTCCAACTTCCAAGAATACAATAATAATAATAATAATAATAATAATAATAATAATAACAATAATAATAATAATAATAATAATAATAATAATAATAATAATAATAACAAGATTAACAACTAACAATAACAAATTAAAATAAAGTTGAGTTAGATCTTACAATGACGCTTCAATGCTTTCCCAAATTTATAATTTCCCGAACTTATAATTTCCCGAATTTATAATTTCCCGAATGTAAATATAATTTTTTTTTTTGGTAGTAGACTAATAAAGGTAATAATAGTAAAAATGTAAAATTTATAAGAGAGTATGAATTTTTTTTTTTCACAAAAGAGAGCAAGATTGTAGGATTTGTAGGAATTTGAGAATTGAGAATTTGGGAGTAAGAAAATTAGAGAATAAGAGAGAAGAGATGAGTTGATGAATTGTGAAAATTTTGGAGGAAAATATGAGGTATTTATAGGGAATTTGGGTGGGAAAAGGGGTGGAAAACTAGCCGTTTATAGCTGTTGAAAAACGGCCATAAACGGCTAGTTTTCCAATGGTATGGCACGGGTCGTGCCGTGCCGGGCCGTGCCTTGCGAGCTCGTGCCGTGCCGTGTCGTGCCCGGCCGTGCCACGTGCCGTGCCGCCGGGTCGTGCCAGCGTGCCGGCCCACGTGCCGGCCACCGTGCCGCCCGGCGTGCCACGTGCCGTGCCCGTGCCAAATCCCACAATTTTGTTCACGGCACGGCCCACGGCCCACAGGTGGGCCGCCGTGCCGGAGTCGTGCTGGGCCCGTGCCGCTCGCGTGCCGGCACGGCCCGTGCCCATGTTTATTTGAAGCTACTGTGAGAAGATGGAGAAGCACTAAAAAGAGTGACAACTTCAGATGTACTACTGAGAAACCAAAAACAACAACAAAAATATTAAAACATGTAGCTGAAGTTTATACTCTAAACTTATACAAGGATTTTAAGTTGGAAGTTGATACAAGTCTAGGAGCATATGCAAGAGAAAAGACCACTTCAATGCAATATGTCAAATTCTTTGATGTGTCTCTTGATGAAGATTATAAGCACATCTATCAAGTCATATATCATTGTCAACACCATAAGTTTGTGTGTTATTGTATGTGCTTCACATAGATCGAATTGCTGTGCTTTCACATCCTCAAGATAATGCTTATGTACATCATACATGCTATACTGGAGTGATACGTTCTGAAACATTGGACAAGGCTTGCAAAATCAATGATATAGGATGAAAATGAATTAGGTACGTACATACTTTTTTTTCTATTATTTGTTAATTAAATATAAAATAAAAATATTATTATTCCTAATTAAATAGAACTTATTCCTGACAAACACTATCTTATTCCTGATAAATATAGTCTTTTCCTGATAAAAAATATTGTTATTTATGATAAAATAACTTATTTCTGAAAAGCATAATCTTATACCTGATTAATATAAACTTATTCTAGATACAAATATTATTATTTCTGATAAAAAAAATGTATTTCTTACAAACATAATCTTAATAATAGAACTTATACATTAATACCATTTTCAGCTTCAGGTAGGAAGCCTTTCATTACCCTCAGCATTAAAAGCTCTAATGTAAAAATTTGAATCATTATCGTGATAAATATCTAGTCTTTCTCCAGCAACAATATTATTGGATGCTACAAATCTTGTCCATCCATCATCAATAAAACAGCCACCACGACTTCTTGTATTTTGTGGTACGCTTATCACTCTTATCTCCCAAAATCTGCCATTATTCCCATGATAGACTCTAACTGGACCTGTGAATCTTAAAGGCAAACTTTTCCATTCTGCAGGAAGCGGCTAAAATAAAAAAAAAACACCAAAAAAGAATGAAAACATTAAATTTTTACTAAAACACAAATCGAATTTATAAGCATAAAGCTTAATGTATTTACCAAACTAGCCCATAAATTGGTCTGAAATTAACAGAACATTTTGCCATATTTGCATAAAAATCAGCCATTGTCTTCAAAATTGTATAGAAGAAATAAAATATAAGTTAATGATATATGATTCAACCTTATATAGAAACAATAGAGGTTATTAACAAAAGTCTTTGTATAGAAAAAATTTAATTTAAAATAGCCTTTAAATAGAGAATAATTATGTATGAATAGCAATAATTAATAGGAAAAAATCATTTTATAAATCCCAACTTTGGGCGGTTGACTTTAAAAAATCCCAACTATGTGTTATCCTGGAAAAATCCTAACTTTCATACCCATTTTCTTTTAGAGGACCCAACATGTCACCAAACCTACTACTCTAGGTTTCTAGGCCACGTGTCACACTTTAATTTGTCCAAAAAATTCAGAAAATTAAAATAAATCAGAAAATTAAAAAAATCAGAATTTTTTTTACAAAAATCAGAAAATTCAACAAAAAAAAATCAGAAATTAAAAAAAATATCTGAAAATTTAAAAAAAAATCAGAAAAAATGTAATATAAAATAAAATAAATTAACAACCAGCAACCCTTACCCTCAAAACCACCAGCCCCCCTCCCCCGCGAAGAATCCCTCCCCTGCCAGAATTCCCCCATCCCGATACTACCTTCCCCGACCCTCCGCCTCCTTTAGTTTCCGGAAAACAACCCTCGCCGTCGAGAAACCCTCCCCCTCCCTAAATCTATCCCGTAAAACCACTCTCCCCTAATCCCCCACACTCGAAAACGCCCCACCTCCCTTCCCCCACCCCTGAGATCGACCCACGGGGAGGGAGGGGGCGTTTTTAGAGGGTGGGGGTTTGGGGAGGGGTGGTTTTACGGGGAGGGGGGAGGGTTTCGAGGGTGGGGGAAGGAAAAAGGGTGGGTTTCGAGGTCGAGGAGGGCTGGGCGCCGAATTTTAAAAAATGACTATGTGACACATGGCAATTTTAAAAAAATTAAAAAGTTAACCTTTTATTCAGGTAACAGGTCATTTGGGTCCTATGAAAGAAAATACCCCTAAAAGTTGGGATTTATTAGGGAAAACGCGTAGTTGGGATTTTTAAAAGTAAAATGCCCAAAGTTGGGATTTATAAAATGAATTTTTCCTAATTAACATGTATTGTAAGAGAAGAAATTATGACTTTAGTAAGATTTGTATGAATTTTTTATGATGCAATCAATTACTTTTTCAAATTTGTATGACTTTTTGATGATGCAATAAACTAGTTTTTTCAAATTTGTATAACTTTTTCATGACTTTAGTCAGATTTGTGTCACTTTTTCATGATGCAATAAATTAATTTTTCAGATTTGAATGACTTTTTTTTCACGACTTTAGCATTTGTATAACTTTTTATGATGCAAGAAAACTTATTCCTGTTAGAAATATTTTTATTCCTAACAAATTTGATCCCTCGACAAACAAAATCTTATTCCTGTTAGAAAACTTATGGCTCATGTAGAAAACAATATAAGTATTGTTATTCCTGATAATAAACTTATTCCTGACAAATATCATCTTATTCCTAACAAATTCAAAAACTTATTCCTAACTTGATGAAATTCTTATTCCTGACTAAGTTTATCTTATTCCTGACAAGCATAATCTTCTTCCTGGCATTTATATTGTTATTACTGACAATTATAATTTCATTCCATAATATATATATATATATATATATATATATATATATATAAATATATATATATATATATATATATATATATATATATATATATATATATAAATATATATATATATATATATATGTGTGTGTGTGTGTGTGTGTGTGTGTGTGTGTGTGTGTGTGTGTGTGTATAATTGAGATCATGTGAGAACCAAGGTGAATAATAAGAACTAGGAACCAATCTCAACCATTAATCAACCTACATCCGACGGCTCACATCTCACCAACATTCATTAATGGCATTTTTGTAATTTTGCGAATTTTTAAACTTTTTTCCTAGTTTTTTAACCTTGAACGTAATTTCATCTACTTTATGACAGATTTCATTTACTTTTACTAACTTTTCATTTACTTTTTAGAAATGTAACTGGAAATCACTTTATAAAGTTGAAATATTACGACAATGCCATTAATGAAACGGGAAGCATATTGACCGTCTGATTATCATGATCTAAGGGCCTAAATTAGTTCCTAGTTCTTATATGTATATATATATATATATATATAATCAAGATCATGTGAGAACCAAGTCCTATAATAGGAACTAGGAATTCATCAAAACCGTTGATCGCTCTCAATCCGACGGTTTGTGTTTCACCCGCCTTTTTCAATCTCATTAAGAGCATTTTGGTAATTTTGCCTGTTGAATGACCTTTCTCCTGTTCTTTTGGCAGTTCTTTTGTTTCTCTCTCCTCTATTGTACTTTCTCTCTGTACCTTCAACTCTCTCTGTAATTTGGGAGCCGGCGCCTTTCAAAGTACTTTCTAGTCGTTTCTCTTGTATCGAAACGGGATTTTCTTCTTCGCTCATCAGTTTTTTGTTGTGATTCTTTGATTTTCATCATTGTTTGAGGTAATTCTTTTTTATTTATTATACTTTTTGCGACTTTGTAAATTTTTTTTATCAATTTGCGATCTGTTTAGTTCGATTTGAGATTTTTTGTTTTTTTGTTCGATTTATCATTTTTTAATTGTTGTTTTTGTTTTCGTTCGATTTTTCAGCTTATTCTTGTTTTATTTAGTGTTATTTTGTTATGATTTTGTTTTTTTTTGAAGTACTTTCTACGATTGATGGTTGATATACTACGATTTGGGTATATTTTGAATTACTTACTGCATTTTAGGGTTTTATATTACGATTTGGTTTTTTTTTTAATTTTTTTTATTTTGAGTCTAATTGTATGATTTTGTGTTGTTTTGAGTCTTATATTATGATTTATTGTTCTTTTCATGATTTCCTCTTTGGTCAAGGTTCTGAAATAAATATTGCTCCATTTACTTTGTTCTATGTTCTGAAGAAACATTCGTATTAGTGTTGCTGTTTAATTCTTCTTAATTTTCTTTCATTTCGTTTGTTTTACTTTTTGTGCCTTTTAATTTACTTTTTGCTTTGTGTCATTTACTTTTTGTGGAATTTAATTTACTTTTTTGTGGTTTTTTAATTTTGACTTGCTGCATCATTGGTAATAGATAGTTTCAAAATTTCAGGGGAATTGTTACTATTCTCCTCCCTGCATCTTTATGTGCGTATGTGCATTCATTATTTAAGGCACAACTTACATGCCTCTAGTTAGTAAAGACTATAGACTGAATGTTACACACATCTAATTATAAATTGTGTTTACTCTATTCTATTATCTTGATGTGCAATTGGGCAGAAGTAAAGGCATGGTTTATCAGATTTTGCTTTCCATGCTTATGTATTGGGCTTGGTCTTGATTTTGATTGTGCCTTCACTAGTATTCCGTTTGATGCTTTTTATAATAACTTTGGCGTTGAACTTGCATCTGAGGCACCCTTTTCAATTCCTCATTTTTTAATGTAGTTGGAAACTGCCCTTGCTAGTGGTTGTAATGTAGTCAGAATTTTTGGCTGGCTTAAGCCTTTGCTAATTACTCTGGGTTATATAACTGATGCCTGAGTTCTTAAAGTAGCTTGGCTAATTGAGCAACTAAGCTTTACAGTGCCTTGCTTTGTGTGACTCATCCATTTGTTAGAATTGGTAACATATAGCACTTCTTTGTTGTTTTGGTTTTATGTCGTAGTCTCTTGTGATTATTTGATACATAATGGGGTACCTCTTTGATGTGCTGTGTTAAGCTTATATCACACTCACAAACTCCTTACCATGCCCAAAAGCTTGAACCTCACAATACGGTCTATTGTAATGTTAGTTATATATATACTTTTAGTGTGATACTACGTATTTGTTTTGTGAAGGTTGCTGCCCTGCCGCTGCTCCCCTGCCTGCCAAGGTTGCTGCTACTCCCCTGCCAGCCAAGGTTGTCGCTCCTACCCTGCTAGCTAAGGTTACTGCTGCTCCCCTACCAGCCAAGGTTTCTGCTTGTCAGGTATCTTCTCTGCATCGCTGTAGTATATCAGGCATATTGGATGTATAGAGTATAGAAAAAGGGATTATAGGGATCTGAACCTTAAATGTATAGAACCAATCTACATGTTATACTACAACAACACCCTGAATTCTTCTGTCTTCCCCTAATGCCTAAGAAACCATCTTCAAACTCATGATTCAGAGTTCTAGACTCCCAGACCCGATTGAGGCAGCTGCCCTTGAAAAGGGTTCAGCCCTTGAAAAGATATGGGTTCAACTCCCACGTAGGTTTATTCACTTTTGAGAACTTTTTATTTACTTTTGAGTGATTTTGTTTTACTTTGAAGGATTAATATACACTAGCCTACTAGCTCAACGGTTAGAGCATTATGCAAATGCACAAAAGATGTGGGTTCGAATCCCACATAGGTTCATTCATTAGACATAGCTATTTTTTTTATTCACTCTACTTTTGAGATTTATTTTTCTTTACTTTTAGAATATTTTGATTCGATTTACTTTAAATTCAATTTTATTTACTTTATAGTCTTTTTTATTTACTACAAAGACCACGATTTTTTTTTTTTTATTCTCTACTTTTGAGACCTTTTTATTTACTATTAGAATTTCAATTTACTTTAAAGACATTTTTATTTACTTTATATTCTTTTTTATTTACTTTAGAGACCATAAAACTATTTTTTATTCACTCTACTTTTGAGATTTTTTAATTTACTTTTAGAATATTTCAATTTACTTTAAAGTCTTTTTTATTTACTCTATATTCTTTTCTTTTATTACCGTAGAGATCACTCTATTTACTCTATATTCACTCTACTTTTGAGATTTTTTTTCTTTACTTTTAGAATATTTTGATTCGATTTACTTTAAATTCAATTTTATTTACTTTATAGTCTTTTTTATTTACTACAAAGACCACGAAACTATTTTTTTTATTCTCTACTTTTGAGATCTTTTTATTTACTATTAGAATTTCAATTTACTTTAAAGTCATTTTTATTTACTTTATATTCTTTTTTTATTTACTTTATATTCTTTTTTATTTACTTTAGAGACCATAAAACTATTTTTTATTCACTCTAATTTTGAGATTTTTTAATTTACTTTTAGAATATTTCAATTTACTTTAAAGTCTTTTTTATTCACTCTATATTCTTTTCTTTTATTACCGTAGAGATCACTTCAAATTATGATCGTGTTTTATGAAATTTGACAATTGAGAAAATACACATAGAGAATAGAGCATCAATATTAGAGGAACTTATTTCTTTGTTTCAACAAGTAGAACATAAAATATGTGGGTTCGAATCCCACCTAGGTTTATTTATTAGATAAAATTAATTTTTATTCACTCTACATTTGAGATTTTTATTTACTTTTAGAATATTTCAATTTACTTTTTATTATTTAATATTTACTTTTATATTTATTATTTTAGATAACCTATGTAGGAATCGAACCTACACCTCTATGCATCCGCATAGTGCTCTACCAGTAGAGCTAATAGGTTTACTTTATTTAACTCATGTTCCATATCTGATCCTATTGTCTAGAATTTACTAGCTCTTGAAATATATTATCACCTGTTCTTCTGATTTTAACTTATGTAGATGTGCGTGCACTTTCTCTGTAGCAACATGTATTCCTTCCAGTTTTAACGCCCCCAAGCATATAATTCACCTTATTCAGCTCCCTCTTTAAAATATTAATCAATCTAAGTGACACAGTAGCCCCTCAAATAGGTGTTGTCAGCACTACACTTTTCCTCTAACATTTTTAATATTGGCTTCTGCTAATACACTATAAGAAATATAATTTTGGGCGACGACATTGTTTTGTATGTGCAACGAAAAACAACTTCATTGCCCTTATCTCATATTTTAGGCAACCAATACGAACTCGTTGCCCATTACAATAATTTGGGCGACGAGTTGTTAGATTTGTTGCCCATAATAACTAATGGGCGACAAACTATTGTTTTTGTTGCCCAAAGGAAATAATAGGCAACGAAAATATAATTTATCGCCCAAAAGATTTTATTATGCAACAAAGGTTCTTCATTCGTTGCCCTTAATCACGAAAAAAACGACAACTAGCTGAAGTCGTCGCCCCAAATACTGAAAAAATGGCGGAAATTTTGTACGCCTAAAATTTGGCCCAAAAATTCTAATTTTGAAAAACCAAACAATAAAAATTGGATATACAGTATACTTTGCATCCCCCATTTCCTCTAGAACCCGCACTTTCTCAACCTTAATTTATCATCTTTATCTTTTTCCTCCATCTTCTTCGCTCTCTCCCAACACCATCTTTATCCTAGATATTGTTAATGGCGACATGCAAGGAATGGACGCCCAACGAAAGATCTAGTAATTGTTTCTCTTTTATTTATTTATTTGATTTTATGTCCCCAATCGTTGACAATCTGGTAATTGTTGCTTCTATATAGATCTGATTTTTAGGAGATGCCAATGTAATTCAATTGTTATTCAGAGAAAAAAAAGGTAATTCAATTGATCTGAAAAATATCATTTGCTCAATCTTGTTTTGTGAATCTATGAGGTTAGTTATTATGTTTAAATGTAAATATTTTGACCCAATATTATAAAACTCAATTCATATACTTCTATAGGATATAGGGGAAAAAAATCTACTCTTTAGTTTTGTGGTACAATTTAAAAGGTATATTGTTGGATACAATTTTAAAATTTTCAGCTATTGAACGGCTTGTTCTTTATTTGTTTTTTAAATATTTATTTTCATTTATTTATTTTTTGTTTCAATTGATGGATGTATTCTGAATACTTACGAAGTATCTTGATTTTTGGGTAAACAAGGATAGAATATTGTAGTACAGAGGCGAGAGTTAGATTTTGGAGCAATGAAACTGCTTTCGATTCTTTTGTCTCTAATAATACTTTTGAGCTCAATACTAGCCATATTCTTCGCCAGGTATAACTTCTTTGTTCATTGTTTATGTTAATCCTATTCTTATTAGTATTTGAGCTTTAATTCATAGTAGTATATCAATTCTTGGCGAATTTAAGTCTTGTATTTGTTTCTTGAAAAACTTTTCTTTACGTTGGGAATCTCGAATTGTACGGTCAATAGTTACATTGCTAATTAAATGGATGCTAGAATATATCAACATATACTCTTGTGAAACTTGATCTTAGAAGTAGGATGCTGCGGATTTATTTACTGCTCACATTTGTGTAGACTACCACTTATAGGTTGATTCTAAAATGATACTATTGTTGATAGAATACCATTTAAGAATGAGATTGAAAGGGTATTGCTCGTTTTTTTTTTTTTTTTTTTTTTTTTTTAAATATTCTTTTGCATCATGCTATGATTAATAGTTTATTTAAAAAGGATGTAAGAAGAAGTTCTATTCACACAAGCAAAATAAAAGCATTATTTTACATTCCATTCCTCACCAGTAATAACTTTTTTTTTATAAAGAAATAGTAGTGCAAGATGGCAAGGTATTTTTTATAACTTGAGAATTTCACTAACTAATTTGTATATGCTTTTACACTTTGATGATATTATACTAATTCTCTTTTGCATGACCTTATGATCTAATATTGGTTTATTGCCTTTCAGGAACTAGAGGTCATTATTTTATTTTGTAACAAATCGAAGAACGTAAAGTACATTTTGGATAAATTTTTTATCTTTATTATGTATAGTGAGTATTTTCAGTGATTGAAAATTTTAACTTTGTATGTATCAATTTCCTTGTAGAACAATATAAATATTGTAGATGTAATTTTGATTTCCTTGGATTGAAGTTGGAGAAGCATGTAATACTTAAAAATGCGTATGATTGTTATTAGGTATTTTTAGAAAATAACACCATAAATTTTGCAAAAAATGGATTATAACACCAACAAAAAAAGAACTTTGATTATAACACCACAAAAAAACACAAAAAATGGATTTCACCATCACTTAACGGTTCTTTGGATGAAAACTGTTAGTATGGCCCTCAAACTACACGTGTCAATAATCTAATGGTTTAAAATAAATTAAAAAACCCTAATAAAAATAAAAAGAAAAAATCTTAACACAACCAAGCCCCACCACCGGCACCACCTGCCCTCAACACCGACAACCCAAACCCAGTCGCCAGCACACCCTTGCCCCCACCAAAACCAGCGACTCAACCCGTTCTCCATCCCCAAAAACCAACCCAGCCACCTCACGCACCGCATCAACCCACCAAAGCAAAGCAGCACTTCGCGCCCCGCACCGACCCACGCTACTACCTCGCGCACCGCACCAACCCACATAACCTCCTGGCGCACTACACCTCCACAGCAACCTCGCGCACTCAAGAGAGCAATTTGAATTCAATTATCGGCAATTATGGTTTTAGGTTATGTCGATTTCGATTGTTTTAGAGGTGGAGGTGGCTGATGCGGTGGTTTTCGGAAAGGGGGAAAAGAGTTAGGAAAGGGTTTGTTGATTTGGAGAAAGGGAAGGGCGTGGCTGAGTGTGACTACCCGTGAAGCAGCGGGTTTCGACAGCAGTGGAGAGAGTTCGGCTGCCGGCAATGTAAAATAGGGTTGCCGGCGGTGGAGTATGGCTGGGTTAGGTTTTAGTTTTTTTTTTGAACCAATAAAGCATTGACACGTGTCCAAAGTGAGCCCCATTAACGGATTCCATCCAAGAATCCGTTAAGTGGTGGTGAAATCAAATTTTTGTATTTTTATGTGGTGTTATAACAAAAATTTGAGATTTTGTGGTGTTATAATCCATTTTTCGAAAAATTTATGGTGTTATTTTCTAAAAAAACCTTGTTACTATTATATTGAATATATTTTTTTATGTCATATCTTTGAACAACTACGAAATGTAAATGTTTGAGTAAGAAAAACAGGTTTGAGAAAGGTGAGAACAAAATGCATTGCACATTGTATAATGAAATTGCCGTTGCATTCAAGCATGGGGCAACAAATAAACATTTCGTTGCCCAAAATGCTTTTCGGCGACGACATTATAGTTGTCCTTACCATTACGCATGAATCTGTGACATCCCCTTTAGGCGACGACAAATAGAAGTCGTTGCCCAAAGTTCATCAGCATAGGCAACGTAATGATGTTTCGTGGCCCAAATATGTAGTAAGGGCAACAACCTAGCCCGTCGCCCAATATCTGTTTGTGCAATAAAAGAACAATTCGTCGCCCAAAAATGCATGGGCGTCGACCCTAGTGTGACGAGCTCACGACGACTTGAAATTCGTTGCACATGTGTTTGGGCGACGAAAAAAGAGTTTTAGGCGACGTTTTTTTTTTGTTGCCAAAAATTATTTTTCTAGTAGTGATATTTAATGTTCTACCTTAATAGAAATCTCAAGATCACCACAATTTCTATCTCTAGTAGCTTTCTTCTTTTCTGTCTCAATGTTGCTATTAACCTCATCTAATTTATAAGCATGGGCAGATTTTTTAGATGAAACTAGTTCCTGCAATTCCAGTTCACCTTATCTATTTTTGATTTATTTACTTTTTAGTGTTTTTTATTTACTTTTGAGTGTTTTTCATTTACTTCAATGTTGTTTAATTTCCTTTGAACGTTTTTCATTTAGTTTTAGAGATAACCTATGTAAGAATTGAACCTACATCCCCTACGCATTTACATAGTGCTTTATCACTTGAGCTAATAGGTTTTAGTACACCTAGTAACAATCTAAAGCATAATCGATAATCTAACTATTGGAAATTTTTTATTTACTTTTGGTATTATTTTATTTACTTTTAATATGAAGACTTTAACGTTAGAGCTCAATATACTTCTATCTAATAACTTGACTAATCATGTAAGGATATAAAAGTTATGAATGCTATAACAAAGTTGTCATAGTCACTAATCACTAAAATCCAAATATTTATTCATACACCTTAGAGCTAATATGAGTTACTTTTTAGTTATTTTGATTTACTTCAAATTGATTTATATTTACTTTTAGAGATAACCTATGTAGGAATCGAACCAACACCTCTATGCATATGAATAGTGCTCTACCACTTGAGCTAATATGTTTACTTTAAAGTCTTTTCTTATTTACTTTATATTCTTTTTTACTTACTTCTAGAGAGAACCGATGTACTTTTCCTATGATTAATAAAAAAAACTGATGTGAATCATGTGATTCTCCTCATATGAGAACAACGCTGATAAAGTAGAGTTTTAATCGGATGAGAACAATGTTGATAAAGTAGAGCTTTTATTGTATGAAAATGTTAATAAAGTAGAAGAAAAACAAGAATACCACAAGAAAGAAAGAAAGAAAGGAAAAAAAAAGATGCATCATTTGCCATCAAAATCAATTTGCAATTAAAACTTATAGGAACAATCAGCAAATGAAAAATCTTGCTTGCATCATTATCAAATTATTAATGCAGCAAAAATCAAACAAAACCCAACCTTATCATTATAGAAAATAAAGTATTATTAAGGCAAAATGGTCTTCTTGCAGAAGTGCAACACCTCCTTTATATATCTAAGAACAATTGGATCATTATTAATAGGGTGATATAGAGTGTACAAAGGCATCATTGATTGTAGAGCTTCAAACTCAAACTCATTTTTTTTTAACAAAGAAACCGACCATATAACATTATAGGGTTAAAAAACACATAGAGTAGTTCATATAGTAGTGACCCAAAATTGTGCTAGTGGATAAAATAAGCAATCATGTAGTCACCCCAGATGTAAAGCAACCAAATCAACTAGACTATAAGGAAAGCAATAAAGCACTGAAAATAGAAAACACAAAAGCTAATGAAGGAGTCTAAGGGAGGCCCTTGGAGAGCAGCAGCATCAGGTCGAATGGGAGTTCAAGCTCGTATTTGATTTACTTTAACTTTTTGTATCTACTTTTATTACTTATAAAGTCAAGCTCACTGTCCAAGGATTATAAGATATAACAGAAGGTTTTGAATTTTATATCATAAAAATTCATAGTAATTTCTTGATTTTAGAAGTAGAAAAGGTAAATTACATTTCTATTTACTCTTAGAAATATTTTATTTACTTTAATTTATTTTGTATCTACTTTCGTAAGCCCATTTATAGTAGATAAGTAATTAATTAATCATCTCTTTAAACTGTACAAATCAATATCCAAAATTCAAATAAAAAAAGTAGTAAGAAAATGTCAAATTCAAACACAAACATCTCACAAAACTCCTCATAATTCATTAATTTACACAAAAATCAGTAACAAAAATAATGGGTGTTGTTATTCATCGCTCCCATTTTACCGGGTAACGCTCCCTTTTTGTTTTGAAATTCCAATTTTACCCCTAATATATAAATACGGTTTTTTCCTTCCCAACCAACATTTATCACTTTCTTACTTCTCTCTCTAACTTTCTTACCCTCTAACTCTCTAAAACACTCTAAAAATTTTAAAAAAAAAATTTCAAAAATTTTTCTTCATTTTTTAAAAAAACAACAATCATCAAAAACACAAAAAAATGGGTGATTCGAGGCGGATTAGGCTGAATTTCGGAGGGAGGAGCTTCGGCGACGCTAGTGGCAGCCGCCGACGAGGTAATTTTTTTTTTTAATTACGGATCCAGGAACTTCCGCCCA
This sequence comes from Chenopodium quinoa, assembly GCF_001683475.1. Taxonomy (NCBI): domain Eukaryota; kingdom Viridiplantae; phylum Streptophyta; class Magnoliopsida; order Caryophyllales; family Amaranthaceae; genus Chenopodium; species Chenopodium quinoa. The sequence goes on from NW_018742864.1 coordinate 29,167, forward strand.
AAAATTCCGGATGTTCCATGGAGGATCCGGAAATTCCAGGCGGATCCTCCATGGAACTTCCGGAATTTTTGGGCGGAAGTTCCAATTTTTTTTTTTCGTTCTTTTTTTGCCCGTTAATAATATGGTTTTGTTGATTTTAATTATTAATAATATGGTTTTGTGTTATTATTATTGTTATTATGGTTATTGTTGTTGTTGTTAATTTGTATTTGTTGTTGTTGTTGTTGTTAATTTGTATTTGTTGTTGTTGTTGTTATTATGGTTATTGTTGTTGTTAATATTTGTTGTTGTTGTTGTTGTTGTTGTTATTTTTATTATGGTTATTGTTGTTGTTGTTAAGTTTATTTGTTGTTATTGTTGTTGTTATTATTATTATTATTATTATTATTATTATTACTAAAATCGGATTATTTTCTTATTTTATGTAGATCGAGGGTTCTGGTGCTCGACATGCAATATCAAGATGTCTGAATGCGTCTGTTAGGAGACAGACATCTCGATCTACACCGCTTCAGCCCGAGCAGCAGCAATACGGGTCTACTAGTGGTTGGTCGGGAGACCAACAGTCTGGTAGTAATCGGCCCTTGTACCTTGCAAGTGGAGCACCCATATCTGACGAAGAAGACGAATGTTCGGCTAGTCATGCTGGTGACCGGGATGAAGAATAGGACCCTCAGGATTTCCATATGGTATATAGGGGTCAGTTTGGGAGATTTGTTGGTAGTGGATCGAGTCAGCCTACTTCCAGCTCTGCAGAGGCAAGGTAAGTGCAGGAACCGATGCCGGGTGGGCCTGAGGATGGGTCAGTTATCCCTAGTTTTGGCGGTCACGTGGCACGGTATATCTGGATGGAGCAGGAGCGTAGTGTTTTGCGCTGTTTCTCTCAAAGCCGCACATAGTCCAAGATCACTGTCTAAAATAAATACAGATGGCTCTTTATCAAACCCAATCAACTCCCTTAATCTTTGCAACACCCACCAATAGCTAGCCGTGCACTCGTCGCGCATGAAAACATATCCAACTAGAAAATTCTGGTTTGTCGGTGTCACGCCTACTATCTCAAAGAAAGGCATGTTATATCGATTGGTCTTGTAAGTAGAATCCATACCTATGACATGTGGGTATGTGCGGAGTATGTTGACCATGATCGGGTGCACCATAAATGCATGTTGCAAAACGTTGTGATCATCGTTCGTGACCCAGTAAATGTATTTACTCTCTCTCGCCAGATGAAGAAATTGCTGAACAACTCCTCTTCCTTCGGACATCTCCATCCAGAAGTCATTTCGACAATTGTAAATGTGTCGGATGTTTGGATGATCATCAGGAAATTGCTCGGCAATAGAGGACATGATGTTACGGGGAGCAACCTTGGACTTTGTCATGTCCCGCACAACCCGTTTTGCACCCGGACTCAATCCGCTCACTTTACGGTGACCCTCTGGGTACACAATCATTGGGTGGTTATGTGTCCTGGTGTGATCATTTTTCTCAATGATTTTCCAACTTTCGGTGCTGACATCATAATATATCTTGATGTAGAATGGACAACCATTAGCTTTGGTTTTGGTGTCCTTCCGTATCGCGTTCTCCAAATCTCTCAGCTTGCTCCTTCGTGACCGATCACATCGCAAATACCGATACGACCGACCATCTCTGGTTTTGTTATAAGACGATTTCACCAATATAAATCTCAATTTTATGGAAACACCATCAGCCCATGTAACTGCATCGTCAAATGTAGGAAAAAATGTATCGGTGACAAAATTCCCACTATAATTCACACTGTCACCGCCTTCCTCAGATTCCATATCCTATACAAATTAAACAAAACATGGTTTATGTCAAAATAATAATAATAAAAACAATAATAATAATAAAAACAATACTAATAATAATAATAACAATACTAATAATAATAACAACAAATACAAAACAATAACAATATTAATGATAATAAAAAATTAAACCAACAACTACAAAACAATTTATAAGACCACAACATTAATTAATAAATAATAATAATAATAATAACAAAAAAATTACATTAATTATCAACTAAATCACAACAATAATCACAAGACCACGAAAAAAAAACATAAAAAAAAAACTTAATTAACATAAAAAATATTAAATATAAAATTTTTAAAAAAATTAAATATGAACAGGGACATCCGCCTAAAATTTCCGGATGTCCCTTGGTACATCCGCCTAAAATTTCCGGATGTACCATGGAACATCCGGAATTTTCAGGCGGATCCCAACTTCCTCTTGAAATTTCCGGATGTTCCATGGTACATCCGGAAATTTTAGGCGGATGTCCTAATTGCCGAAAATAAAAAAAAACTTACAGAATGATCCGACGCATTCTCCGGTGTACGTATGTTCCACTCGCCGTCCATGACCCAAGACCCATCGAAATTTCACGATTTTTTAAAATATAAAATTTAGGTGGTCGAGGGGACCGATTTGGTTGCAAGGTCGTGGGGACCGATTTTGGGAGGCTCGGGACAGCAATGTCGTGAAGTGAGGGGACTGTTTCATGTATTGTGTCCAAATGGGGAACAAGGTCCTTTTTATAACACAAATTGCATAAAGAGCATAGTGGTCCATTCAAGTCAAATAGGGAGCGTTACCTGGTAAAATGGGAGCGACAAATAGCAGTTGAGAAAATAATTGAATAATCATACAAAATTAATTTGCAAGGAACTGTAAATTACTTCAATTGTTTAGCTAAAAACTAATATCAAACTTATAAAATGCTAATAATACCTAGCTTTGAGCTTCATATTGCAGATTAATGATGGATTCATTGTTGCCGAAGAAATTGCACTTGAGAAATCGGATGAAGTCCGAAATTGTATAACTGAAAAAATAAAATTAAACGTTGGCAAATACAATTTTGTGATAAATCAAATTTTAAAAACAGTTCAAACTCTATAACCCTCTAAGATTATCACAACAGTATAAATTTGGCATAAATTAAAAATTTGAAATTATACCTAGTTTTTCGACCTTTCATCGAGTGATATATTTCAAAACGAGCAAAAATCAATGAGTAATTTCATCACCAACAGAAAATAACAAACGAGAAAGAGAATTTATGGCAGTTTTTGAGTAGAAGAGTAGTTATCAATGGCGATTTTTAGCGAAAATGGAGTGAGGAGAGAGAAAATGCTTAAGGAGAACATAGAATTGGAAATGGTGTCAGTAAGGTTGAAGAGAGAGAAAATCACGGTTGATTTTTGGTGAAATTCATCTAATTTGTTTGAAATAATCACAACCGCTCATCATGCGCGAATTTAAGTTAGATCTGACGATTCACATCAGTTCTCAGTTCTTATTATTTAATTAGTTCTCATTATAACTTGGTCTATATATATATATATATATATATATATATATATATATATATATATATATATATATATATATATATATATATATACCTGAGAAATATTATCTTATTCCCAACTACCGATCATTCTTTAATAAACACTCCTAGGAGATAGTTAATAACAAAGAATTTCTACAACCTTGTAACAATATGTCAAGGGAACGAAGATACATAAAAAATATTGTGATGATGTTTTGGAACAAATGTACAAATCTGGAAGAAAAGTGTTTCAAACAAATGAAGAAAAAATTCGTGAACTTGATGAAGAAGAAGAGAGAAGGAATACAGTAAAAGATCCAAAACGAACAAAAACAAAAGGAAGGCCAAAGAGAACAAAAGAATTAGAGGACATTTTGAAAGAAGAAGAACAACAACTAGAGATCCAAATGAGTTTGGTACAAAAACTCCAAATCCACAACTTATTTAATATAGGGTCATTCATCAAATAATTTTTTTTATTCAAAATAATTGTAAAATTAAAAATACTATGTTCTGATATTTTGATTATGATATTTTTACTTTTTAATATAAATTAAGTTTTGATATGTTTTTTCTTATTCCTGACAGAAGTAATCTAATTTCTGAATAAAAAACCTTATTCTTGACTGATATAATTTATTTCCTGGAAAAAATGACTTATTTCTAGAATAAAATAATCTAATTCCTAACTTTTATTTTCTTATTCCTGGTAAAAGTAATCTAATTTCATTCTAACATAAACAATCTTATCTTGACTGAAATTATCAAACAAAAGAAACTTAATATCTGACTATAAAAAGAAAATATATACATATAAATAATCGTAAAAACAGCTTACAAAAACAAAATTTATATGTAATTATACTTAAATATTATCAAACAAAAGAAACCTAATATCTGATTGCAAAAAGAAAATATATATACATATGAATAATCGTAAAAATATAATTATCTAACTTTCAAAATTTAACTAAATTCTATTTGCCTCTATTTTGCTGGATGTATTTTTTTTTTTGTGTTGCTCCAACAAGAATCTCCTCTCCTTTTCTTTCTGTATGACAACCTTTTCCTGCCTATATTTACTCTCAAGATTTTTCCTTGCAGGCTGATGTAGACACCCATTTGTGTCTCCCCAAAACCAAACCAGTGATGAGTACCTTTCGCGTCGAATCATAATCGAATGAAGTGAAAGTGTGGAAAGTCTAATGTTGCGGATAGTTTTAATTTCTTTTCTCTTCTCTCTGTTTTTGAAAACTTATTTTAAGAAAACAGCCAATCCAGTTTGGTTGGTCCATGATATGGGTCCAATAGTAGTGTAGTTGGATGAGGCTTGATAAGAGCTTTCCAACGATATATTATAAGCCCAATTCCGATGAATATTGAGGAAGTTATGGCCAATTTACTAAATTGGGCCCGGTTTGAGCCTTATATGCGGTCCAATGATTTAGGGGAGGGCCTAATAGATTTATCATTCCTAATGCAATTAGGAATGGTTTTAGTCTTCTAAATTCTTCTAGAAGGTTCATTTCATTCCTAATTCAATTAGCGTTGATAAATTGACTTTTGTTGACTTTTCAGAGTTTTAATTAAAATCAAAGAGCATTTTTGAGGGAAATACGATTTTATCCTCCTGTACGGCAATTTTTATCTGATTTTAAGAAAACGCGTGAATTTCCAGATCAGCGCCAAACGCCAGTTGTAGCGCCTGGCGCTATGCTTGGCGCTAGCATTGGCGCCTGGCGCCAATAGCCAGCGTTGGCGCTGATCAGGTTTTACGTGCGCCAAAACTCTGTTTTGATATTTTATCTTTTTGGCTGATTTTCTTTATTAATAACGTCGTAAAAACTCCATTTTAATTCACCAACTCTCATCAAGATTCTCTTGATTACTCTCTCTCTCTCTCTCTCTCTCTATTTTCTAAACTAGCTTCTCTCAAATATAAAAATTTCGCATTCATTAGATCTAGAAACACCTAGCCATATTCGAAGTTACCTTCGCCCTAGACGTGAAAGGTTTAATTTCTGAGGGTTTGGTCCCAAATCTCTCTTTTAATTATTTAATTTAATTGTTGTTTATTATTTTCCTTGAAGTTACTAACGTGTGTATTTTGTTATTACAAAGAGGTACGAGGCATCAAAGTAAGTATTTTAATGGTTTTTATTGATGTTATGATATAGATGTTGGGGTTTGGTGAGTCCAACTCACCGCGGAAACAAACCCCGACCCAAGGAACCACTCGCAATAATTAAAATCATAAAGCATAAATAAATAATTACTAAGAAAAGATAACGAATCTTACCCTCGAAGCGAGCTTCGCCCAAAAACCGGGGCTCTTACTTGAAAGCTACGAGCACGTCAAGCGCCGCGCCTCCAACGGTATCCACCCGCAAAAGGGCGAACACAACTTTAAGGTCTACTACCTGGGGGTTAGCGAGGTCCGACCAAAACCCGAGTGTTATATGAGTTTAAGAGTTTTTCCAATATTATGGAATGCTCTTTTTAACTCCCACTTAAGCATCATTTCCTATGCCCAAAGTTGGGTATTTATAGGGAATGATGGAGTATGAAAATCTCTCCCATCAATGTGGGACAATGAGATTTTCTCATTTTATTTTAAAGCTAAAATAAAATTATTAAGCAAACTAGTAATAAATCAACAAGTGTCAAGCATACATGAGAGAGTAGGTGAGGACCACTTGGAGATGGGGACCAAACTTGCTCCCCACTCTCTCCCTCACCTTGTGCCACATGGCAACCCACTTGCTCCCAACCTCCCCCTTATACACGGCCCTATGGCCCGAGCCAAGCCACGAGCCAAGCCCGAGCCCGGCCCGAGCCCGGCCCGTAGCCAGCCCGTAACCAGCCCGCATCTGGCCTGCACCCAGCCCGCACCTGGCCCGAGCCCAGCCCGCACCAGCTGCTGCTGTGGCATGGTGCGGCTGCGGCTGCTGCCGTGGTGCGGCGCGGCTGCTGCTGTGCCTAGCCGCGGCTGCAGCACGGTGCGCCGGCTCGTCTTGCCCCTAGCATTCGGATGCTCGGGGCACTCCGATGCTAGGGTATTTTCGGGAATATTGTTGATTTATTATTATTTTGCGTGTCTCGTCTTTTATTATTTAGACTCGACTTCCGACGATCGGTTTCGACGCTCTAAGCTCGAAATACCGACGTCTAATTATTTAACACTCGGGCGACGAATTAATTTCTTCCGAATTAATTCGTCGAGTTGGTTCGCATATATTTGCTTGGGTGTGACCCGAGGGGTTCAGTCAAGATTAAGCTGTAATATTAATTATATTAATATTATTGATCGGAAGCGACCTCCACCCAGGCATTCCGATCACTTGACCTTACTGAATATATTAGCTTTGAAATAATTCTGAACCCGCTATCAGAATAATACACTTGTTCGAAGGACACTATTCCTTTCAATCTCCCACTTGTCCTTCCGGACAAGTGTGCATTTAGTGTATAGCCCTTATCCTATGTCTCTTCATGTGTCTTCATGAACTACAGAGTAAGATTACTAGTCATCTCTGTTACGTCCAGAAGTGTTTCTCGAAATCCGAGTTTGACTGTCAATAAGCAGATGATTTCTAAAATCCATCTGAGCACGGCCATGCATTTTTCACAGTCTCGCTCTTCGAGAGGCCTTGTAAACAACAAGACATGTTCCCTATTGTTAGTAGGGGGACATTTCCAGTTTTGTAATGTAGCTTCTCTTACTAAGAGGACTCACCCGCCCAATATCTGTCTTTATAATCCCCAGTTACGGCGAACGTTTGGCGGATACCAAAGCGGATCAGTACTCAAACAAGAGATCTCCCACTACTCATGGTCAAAGGAAAAGAGTTCCGATAGTAATAATGAGAAAATACTTATGACGATTTTAAATCTCTTAAAGTATCCTCATAGGTCGATCCAGTATGGTTCTAAACCAATACCTGTGCAAATGATTTATATCCTCATAGCACAAGAAACGGTGCTATAAATCATACTACACACTAATCTCTGATGGTCATCAATCGTCCACAAAATATGACCTTGATTAGGGATAATTTTCGATTAAAATATTCAATGTTCACTTTAATAGGTGTTTCTTTATCCAAGCCATTGACTTGATACCCTATTTTGAATATTTATTAAAATCGAATGGACTCATTATTTAATTCTAAACCACAATTAAATAGAGACGGAGTGATTTAAAATGCATGAAAATTTTAATTACTCCAAAACTGAATGGTTCATCATAGTGCTTTACATCAACATTGTTCAAAATTTGATTAAAACACTATAAAATGGAATTCAAAGCCAGTTCATGACATGTTTGATTCCCATTGCCTCAATGTGTTTGTTGTGCTTCACTTGAGGCAAAGGTTTAGTAAGTGGATCGACTACATTGTCATCCGTTCCAACTTTGCAAATTCTGATTTCACCTTCTGACTTCCATTCTCGAATCATGTGAAATCGCCTCTGGACATGTTTGACCTTCTGATGTTCTCGTGGCTCTCTAGCCTGAGCAATAGCTCCATTGTTGTCACAATAGAGGTCTATTGGACCCTTGATGGAGGGTACAACACCAAGTTCATCAATGAACTTGCGAATCCAAACTGCCTCCTTGGCTGCCTCAGATGCTGCCAAGTACTCGGCTTCAGTTGAAGAATCAGCGGTTGTGCTTTGCTTTACACTCTTCCAATTAAACGCTCCTCCATTGAGACAGAATATGTATCCTGATTGTGACTTAAAGTCGTCTCTGTCTGTCTGGAAGCTTGCGTCGGTATATCCCTCAACAACCAATTCATCTTTACCACCACAAACCAGGAATTTATCTTTGTTCCTTTTCAGGTACTCTAGAATATTCTTGGCCGCAGTCCAATGTGCCTCTCCTGGATCTGATTGGTATCGGCTCGTAGCACTTAAGGCATACGATACATCAGGCCTAGTACATATCATGGCATACATGATCGATCCAATAAGCGAAGCATATGGAATTCGACTCATCCTTTCTCGCTCATCAGGTGTCTTTGGACACTGCTTTCTGCTTAAGGTTATGCCATGTGACATGGGTAGGTGCCCTCTCTTGGCTCCTTCCATTTGGAATCGAGCCAGTACCTTATCGATGTAAGTACTTTGACTCATTCCAATCATCCTTTTTGATCTATCCCTATAGATCTTGATGCCTAATATGTACTGAGCCTCTCCCAAGTCTTTCATTGAAAAACATTTCCCGAGCTAAGTCTTTACAGACTCTAGCAATGGAATGCTATTTCCAATGAGCAAAATGTCATCGACATATAAGACTAGGAAGGCGATGTCACTCCCACTGACCTTCTTGAAGACACAAGACTCATCTGGATTCTTGATAAAACCAAACTCACTGATGGCTTCATCAAATCGCAGATTCCAACTTCTGCTTGCTTGCTTTAATCCATTAATGGACTTCTTAAGCTTGCATACCTTCTTAGGATTATTCTGGTCGACAAAACCTTCAGGCTGTGTCATATACACAATTTCTTCCAAAATCCCATTGAGGAAGGCGGTTTTGACGTCCATCTGCCATACTTCATAATTGTAATATGCAGCAATCGCTAGAAGAATTCGAACGGACTTAAGCATAGCTACTGGAGAAAAGGTTTCATCATAATCAACGCCGTGGATTTGCCTGTAACCTTTTGCTACCAGCCTTGCTTTGTAAATGAATACATTTTCATCTTTGTCGGTTTTTATCTTGAAAATCCATTTACATCCGATAGGTGTATAACCTGCGGGTAAATCAACCAAGTCCCATACTTGATTTTCAAACATGGAGTCCATTTCGTATTTCATGGCCTCTTGCCATTTTGCAGAGTCGGGGCTCGTCATAGCTTGCTTGTAGGTTGCCGGCTCATCTCCATCCACTACTAGGATGTCCAGATCTTCGGTTAATACAGCACCGAGATATTTGTCAGGTTGAGATCTTGGCCGAGTCGACCTACGTAGGGTAATGGATTGAGCATTTGCATTGTCGGGTTGACTTTGCATATTTTGACTTTGACCAATGTCAACAACTGCTTGGTAAGCACTTTTATTGTCAACTTGTCCTTTTTGCTCGTCCTCTCGAACTTCGTCGAGTTCGATTTTCCTCCCACTTGTCATTTTGGAGAGATGCTCCTTCTCCAAGAAGACACCATCACGAGCAAAAAACACTTTGTTCTCGGATTTGTTGTAGAAGTAATACCCTTTGGTTTCTTTTGGATATCCCACAAAGTAAACCTTGTCATATTTCGGATGAAGTTTGTCAGAAATGAGTTTCTTGACATATGCTTCGCATCCCCAAATCTTGAGAAAAGACAACCTTGGCGGTTTGCTTGTCCATAATTCATATGGAGTCTTTTCCACTGCTTTTGACGGAGCACGATTTAGAGTGAGTGCCGCAGTTAAAAGTGCATGTCCCCAGAAAGAGATTGGAAGTTCACTAAGACCCATAGTAGATCGGACCATGTCTAACAAGGTTCGATTCCTCCTTTCAGATACTCCATTCCATTGAGGAGTTCCCGGAGGCGTCAATTCTGAAAGTATTCCATGTTCTTTCAGATGGTCATCGAACTCTTGGCTCAAATATTCGCCACCTCGATCCGATCAAAGCACTTTGATTTTCTTTCCGAGTTGGTTTCAACTTCTTTCTGAAATTCTTTGAATTTATCAAACGATTCAGATTTGTGCGACATTAGATAGACATAACCATATCTACTAAAGTTGTCCGTGAAGGTTATGAAATACCGATAACCACTCCTTGCGGGTGTACTCATTGGTCCACATACATCGGTGTGTATTAGTCCCAACAAGTCACTGGCCCTTTCTCCTAACTTGGAAAATGGTTGCTTTATCATCTTGCCTAATAAACATCCTTCGCAATTCTCAAAGGATTCTAAATCAAATGAGTCAAGAATGCCTTTTTGTAGAAGTTTCTTGATGCGTTTGATGTTAATGTGGCCAAGGCGACAATGCCACAAGTAAGTTTGACTAGACTGTGTAGTCTTAGCTTTCTTTGTAGGATTATTAACGTTATAAATTTCCTTTTCTAGTGATAACACATAAAGACCATTTTCTGAATGTGCCGTACCATATAAAACACAATAAACATTGTCAAGTTCCAAAACTAGCCCCGTGGGCAAAATGAACATGATTGGTCTTTAACTCGAAATTCAAAACCTTTGGCGTCCAACGCCGAAATTGAAATGAAGTTTTTGGTAATGTTGGGAACACAATAAACATTGTCAAGTTCCAAAACTAGCCCCGTGGGCAAAGACAAACTAAGAGATCCTATGGAAATAGCACCAATCCTTGCTCCATTTCCTACCCAGAGCTCGATCTCTCCCTTTGCTAGCTTCCTAGTGTTCCTTAGTCCCTGTGAATTGGAACAAAGGTGTGAGCCACATCCGGTATCTAATACCCATGAAGCCGAGCTAGTGAAGTTAAAGTCTATAACGTAAATACCTGATGTAGAAGCAACGGTTCCGTTCTTCTTATCTTCCTTGAATTTGAGGCAGTCTCTTTTCCAATGTCCCTTCTTCTTGCAATTGAAGCATTCGGAATCAGACTTAGAAGATTCTACCTTTTTCTCCTTGTTGTCTTTGGTAGCTTTCGGCTTAGGCAGAAAGTTCTTCTTCCCTTTCCCCTTGAAGCCCTTCTTCCTTTTGCCTGCCCCTTTGAACGGCTTACCCTTCTTGATCATTAGAATATCATGCTTTCCCTCATCCTTGAGTGTCTGCTCAGCTTGCTTCAACATCCCATGAAGCTCAGTGAGGGTTTTCTCCATGCTATGCATGTTGTAGTTCATCTTGAACTGGTCATAGCCTTTGTAAAGGGAATGAAGAATGATGTCAATAGCCATTTCAGTTGAATACCCCGCATAAAGACTTCCCATGTTCTCAAATAATCCAATCATTTTGAGCACATGTGGGCTGACTGGCTCTCCTTTCTTGAGCTTAGTCTCAAGGATCTGCCTGTGGGTTTCAAACCTTTCAGTTCGAGCCTGCTCTTGAAACATATTCTGTAACTCAGAAATGATCTCATAGGCCGATTCCTTCTCGAAGAAGGTTTTCTGAAGTTCAGGAGACATAGTGGCTAGCATTACGCACTTGACATCCCGATCTGCTACTTGCCATCGGTTAAGGGCCGCTTGAGTTACCTCCTCATTTGGAGAGTCAGACATTTCCTCATCAAGGACATACTCTTTCTGTTCTTGCATAAGAACGATGCGCAAATTCCTTTGCCAATCAAGGAAATTGGTACCACTCAAATTCTCTTTGTCGAGAATTGAGCGTAATGAAAACTGATTGTTTGGGGTTGAAGACATGATTCTACAATTGAAAGAATTTTAATGAAAAACCATTCAAAATACTTAAATAAGATTGAATTTTATTCATGCAAATTTTCAATACTTATTTAACGTCTTACTCACACGTAAAAAATGTCCTATTTTTTGTGAAAATAAGGCGATTCCAAGATCCGAAGAAACAAAGACTGGTTAAGCATGCTTTTGCTTGTCTTAAACACTCAATCTTCTTGGGTAAGCATTGCCTTGCTAATGGCTCTAAGCCACTCTTGGTTAGATAATCGTCGCATCTAATGCATCTTTGACGATGTATCTCTTTTGCCACGGTATGTGAGGACTCCTCACCCATACCGATGAGTTAAACCAAAACCAACGTGCACACCCGGTGTGCCTTATGCCCCTTGGAGAAGTGATGACACCTCGCTTTGGCGTAGCCTACCATCACTCTCGTTCGGTTAATAAGTGTTGTTTGGAAAGGCAAGTTTGACTCAATATTGTTAGGGACCTAGGATTTCTATGTTGGTTGATTTAAGTGAACTTAACTAATCATCGCAACATCAAGAAAACCTAAACATGCATCTAACGAATAATTCACACATATATATAAGCATAAAATATAAATCGAAATTATAGATGCATATTAGCAACTAGCATGACCCCTTGAGATCTTCATACCTTCAAAAGGTCTTCATTTGCAATTCGAGGCTTTGTCTTCCAAGATACGCCGTCTTCAAGACTTAACCAAACTATGCAAAAACTAGTGTCTACAACTAGGAATAATCTAAATATTAAAGTACAAAAATACTTAACGGTGCGTAGACCGTATTTAGATTTACAAAAATACATAACGGCACGTAGTCCGTATTTTCTATCCTAGTCGGGTCCCACTAGTTGCCATTTCATAAAACCTGTGAGAGAGAATATATATATTCCATTCATCCATTCACTATTTGTGAATGGCCCATGCAATTTACAAATTAAAACAAAGTAAAATGCATTTAAACAACGCGCGCACTAGTAACTAATCTAGGTGGTTAACCCGATTAACACGCCTAATTAAAACTAGTCAAAGTTGTTTAACCGATTATATAAATTACGTCATTAATAATTGAAGCTCCCACTAAATTCCGCATTTCCTTAATTAATCCAATTAATTAAGTCGGTAGCACCCAAACTTGTCAAAATGAAATTTTGCCAATGCCGCTCAAAACCGAAGCCTAACCTCCCAAAATTTTAATTAAAATAAACAAAGTTAATTAAAATAAGTAAAACGGCAAAATAAGCAACTTCAAGCCTACTATGGCAAGCCACCTCACCGCACCAAGTATATAGACACGCCAAGACCACGAACACACGGCCCACGGCACACGGCCGCGAGCTGCTGCCACGGCACAACCGCGCGTGGCTGCTGCAGCCCGCACCTGCTGCCGCGCGTGTGCTGCTGCCGCACGTGTGGCCGCAAGTAAGGCGGTGATGCCACCTTGGCAGCCACATATGGGCTGCTATGCAGCCCGGCTCGCCAAGGTGATGCAATGCCTCGTTTTGCGTGCCACGACCTCGGGATTTGATTCCTTTTCGCAAGACAACAATAATTAATTCTAAATTAATTTTAGAACTAATTTAGAGAGCAAAATAAAATTTTAAACAAGTCTAACTTAATAAAATTTTTAAAGTGCAAATAACCAAAATAATTCCAAGAACCATTCTTAATTAAATTGGTTTAGCTTGGTGCAACATAAAATTGAGGCAATTTCTCACTTTTAATTTAATCAATTTAAATTAAACTTGAGAATTTGACAAAGTAAAGGGAAGTTGGAAAAAATATGAACTTTAATGTTCAAATGAAAATTCCAACATCTAAATTTTGTGAATCCTTGAAAATTATATCTTCCAACATGAAGATAACCAAATTTCTATCACAAAAATCGAAACTTTATGTTTCCAAGCAACTCAAAATGATTAAAACATCAAAGTTTAACACAAAATAACATGGAATTTAGTGGTTTTTAAAGTTTCAATCACTTATCACAAATAAAGATTGAATCTTTAACACTTATGGAAGCCTCAAAATTAAAACTTTCACACTAAAAAGCAATTAGTTTGCAATTATGTGAAAATAAATCAACCTTTAAGCATCAAATACTACCAAGTAAGTGTGCTTTAAGGGGACATAAAATTGCAGAAAATAATGCAAATAATCAACCATATAATCAACAATTTATGCCATTAATTTCAAGGTTAGAAAAGACTTAAAATTTATCGTCAAAAACGAAAACCCCCTCGAAAAAGGCATTTTTGGTCAGAATTTGGCTAAAATCACAGTCCCCTTTAGGGATAAAAACCTTTTCAGAACACGTTTTCCACCCAAAATTCACTATTCTTGGGCGAAAATCTGGGTTCTGGGCCCAAATCGACATTAAAAACGGGATTAAAATAAATAAAACCGAGCTACTAATCTAATTAGCAACTTAAACCAGAAAATTAAGCCAAAATAAACCTTGAAAAGCATGATTATAAAAATAAACGAGCGGGGCTCCGATACCGCTGTTAGGGTTTGGTGAGTCTGACTCACCGCGGAAACAAACCCCGACCCAAGGAACCACTCGCAATAATTAAAATCATAAAGCATAAATAAATAATTACTAAGAAAAGATAACGAATCTTACCCTCGAAGCGAGCTTCGCCCAAAAACCGGGGCTCTTACTTGAAAGCTACGAGCACGTCAAGCGCCGCGCCTCCAACGGTATCCACCCGCAAAAGGGCGAACACAACTTTAAGGTCTACTACTTGGGGGTTAGCGAGGTCCGACCAAAACCCGAGTGTTATATGAGTTTAAGAGTTTTTCCAATATTATGGAATGCTCTTTTTAACTCCCACTCAAGCATCATTTCCTATGCCCAAAGTTGGGTATTTATAGGGAATGATGGAGTATGAAAATCTCTCCCATCAATGTGGGACAATGAGATTTTCTCATTTTATTTTAAAGCTAAAATAAAATTATTAAGCAAACTAGTAATAAATCAACAAGTGTCAAGCATACATGAGAAAGTAGGTGAGGACCACTTGGAGATGGGGACCAAACTTGCTCCCCGCTCTCTCCCTCACCTTGTGCCACATGGCAGCCCACTTGCTCCCAACCTTCCCCTTATACACGGCCCTATGGCCCGAGCCAAGCCACGAGCCAAGCCCGAGCCCGGCCCGAGCCCGTCTCGCACCCAGCCCGCATCTGGCCCGCACCCAGCCCGCACCTGGCCCGAGCCCAGCCCGCACCAGCTGCTGCTGTGGCGCGGCTGCTGCTGTGGCATGGTGCGGCTGTTGCTGCTGCCGTGGTGCGGCGCGGCTGCTGCTGTGCCTAGCCGCGGCTGGCCGTGGCTACAGCACGGTGCGCCGGCTCGTCTTTCCCCTAGCATTCAGATGCTCGGGGCACTCCGATGCTAGGGTATTTTCGGGAATATTGTTGATTTATTATTATTTTGCGTGTCTCGTCTTTTATTATTTAGACTCAACTTCCGACGATCGGTTTCGACGCTCTAAGCTCGAAATACCGACGTCTAATTATTTAACACTCGGGCGACGAATTAATTTCTTCCGAATTAATTCGTCGAGTTGGTTCGCATATATTTGCTTGGGTGTGACGCGAAGGGTTCAGTCAAGATTAAGCTGTAATATGAATTATATTAATATTACTGATCGGAAGCGACCTCCACCCAGACATTCCGATCACTTGACCTTACTGAATATATTAGCTTTATAATAATTCTGAACCCGCTATCAGAATAATACACTTGTTCGAAGGACACTATTCCTTTCAATAGAAATCATGCTTAGATTGTTATTATGATATTCCTAGTATCATGTCTAGGGTAACTTTAATATCAAGTATGATTGTTATGATGCTTCCTATTTTCTTCCTAATATTTATATTTGTTAGTATCATGTTAGGGTTAAAGCTTTGATTTTATTGTTTAGTGACATGCTAGGGTTTGTTATTAATCTTGTTAGTATCATGCCTAGGATCTTGCTATTATTATGCTTTAACATGATTTATGATTATTTTTATGATTTATGATTGTGATTATTATAATTATTGATTATTATGATTATTATGTTGCTTGATATTTATTTTTTATTGCTTGATCACACCTTTTTATGCATGTTTAAAGGGAATCTATACTTGTAATCACGATTAATAAGATAATTAATAATCTTGTTTAAGGTTAATATGATTATAATTCAAGTGATCGCCAATAATAGTTTATTTGTGCATTAAATTCAACCAACATAGATAAACTGGTTTAGGTTTAAACCTAATGATTGCATGTTAGTCAGAAAGCGCACATAAATACGATCAGAATAAAGTAGAGGCCTATTATTAGGGCAGGTTCAATCTCTTTTAGGTTGGATTTGTACCTTCATCCTCAAACTACCAGTCATGGTTCCAGACCTATTGGAGTTAACGATCTCTTGGATCGTTAAGGGTGTAACCTTCACCCTGTGAACGGTTTACAAGTTCCTAAAACTTGTTGGCGACTCTTTTGCTCTATCTTCTTTCCCTTTGGACGCCACCGTACTTTAGTGTATGATCACAGTGGGGTTCAAGCTAGGGGATTAACGCTTGAAATATTCCCTACAGTTTTTGGCGACTCCACTGGGGAGGATTTCTATTTTAATTCCTGAATTTGTTTTGGTAATGATTTAGAATGAGTGGATGAGACTCGAAACGTTCTAAGTATTTCATGTGCGTAATTTTTATTAACATTATTGTCATATGCAAAAAAAAAGATCTCATTGGAAAGACCATCCGTAATGAGTTAAAAACATAGGATAATACGCGTAGGAAATTTGAGAAATATCTTTCACAACTAGGACCGAAATAACACTGCGCGAAACTGGAAAATTTTATCGAGCACAGAAAGCTGCTGAGGCATGTAGGAATTAGCGTCAGCAACCAGAGCATTGGCGCTCGAATTTTAACTGTAGCGCCAGACGCCAGCATTGGCGCCAGGCGTTACAACTAAAACTTGGCGCCAAATTCTTCCAGTATCGAGCTAGAAATATGCGTTCTAATTTCGACCAGTTTTTCGCATTGTTTGCTCGATCCTACTTCCTGATTGAGTTTTTCTCACTTTTCTGAAACCCATATGGACATAACCATATGGGAATTCATGCTCCATCTACCTGATTGAACGCTCTGAGCAACAAAGGGTACATCCGAGAATGTTGAATTCACCAAACCATGGAAGCGAGTTTTTCTAAAACTCGCGGTGTCCCATCCACTCGCGCCAACCCTTCACGGTTAGGATTCCGCGCGGTGCATCCAGACAATTAACCATGGACCTTCTATTGACTAAACCATATCCTGAACCTTTAGAGAACTAGAGCCATGGTTAGGTTGCAAAATCATTGCATCATATTGTGCCTACTTGACTAATTGTGCATTATTTGTTGTGCATATATATGTTTTCTTAAGCGTTTGTTTGACTTGTGTTGAGATTAAATAAATTAATGACTTAAAGAACTTTTCCCAATTAATTAATTAATTAATTAATTAGAGTCAATAAATTCTAATATTTTAATCAGAATTGACCTAATACGACTTTAGGCATACCCCTGTTGATTAATAACACCGAAAACAGTCTCAGATTGAAGTTCCAGCATTGGCGCCAAAGTCTAGACTGTAGCACCACTCTGTGGAGTGTGGCGCCTAGCGACAGCTCTGTCGTATGGCGCTACACTACACAGTGCGACGCCAGTCCTGTCGTTTTGTCGACAGTTCGGATTATTGGTCGAGTCATCACCTAGTGTCTAATTAACCAGTTTACTAAGCAATTCGGTTAATTTTCTCTGTCAATAACACTTTGTTAAGTCATTAATCGAGTTTAGGCACTAAGTCCCATGGTCATAACACGAGTCTTAACATGTCACCTACACTCACTAGTCTTAGCACACACTTCGAGTATATATCACCATGAACATGTCTTAGGTTCATGCACGAGTCGGTCTTTTCCGTCATTTGAGTTGGGGGTACATTCTATTCTTCATATCCCTCCATCTACATCATTTTTCTTCACATTCTATTCCAATCTTTCTTCACTTCCTCCATCTATTGCATGTTGAATAGAGTTTGAGTCAAATAATTAACAATGAATATCCCCAAATTCCTTTTCCACAGTACTTGGTCGAGGAGAGAAGGGCGATTAATCAAGGACAACCTCTTTATTAAAGTTTCACTTTTTGATAAACCAATTCGTCAAAAGAGGAAGGCTAAAAAGATAATGGCAAGTCAAGAAGAGGTGAATGAACTTAGGAATCAATTGAATGACGTGACTGAGGTGTTAAAGGCATTAACCCTCAAAATTAATGACCCTGTGAAGCAACAACAAATGAATCTTATGCAAGAAAGCTTGAGCAAGCTATCTAGTGACTATAAATTTCAGGGCATTAGTTCACAAGGGGTCTCGCTGAACAAGGAACTTCTTCCGCATAAGTTCAATGCCACTGAAATCCCTAAATTCAAGGAAACAGATAACCCTTACTTTCATCTAAGAGATTTTGAAACTATAATGAACATTCAGGGTATTGATAAGAAGGTTTTCCCCTCTCTGTTCCCACTATCGCTCAAGACCGTTTTCCAGCAATGGTTCTTTTCTCTCGAGAAAGAAAAAATCTCCACTTGGGAGTCCATAGAAAACGCTTTCATAGATAGATATAAGTGCAACATCCAAGACGAGACGGACCATAGACAACTCGAGATGTTAAAACAAAAAGAAAACGAAGGGTTCACTTCTTTCTTCAACAAATGGAGGGAAACTTCCGCTAATATGGTCAAGGCTCCCACTGAAAAAGAATCTGTGAGGATGTTTATCAAGAATCTCCAAGGGAAGTATTCAAAGCACTTAAAGTATCAACACAACTTGAATACTTTCAAGGCTGTCTATAATATAGGCATTGACATTGAAGATGACCTTCTGAAAGATAATAGTGCGAGAGGAAAGAAGAACGACCATCCATCTCCTTCCTCTTTCATTAATGAGGTACATGCCACGAACGCCTCTAAATCACGAATCCAAAGGTCAAAAAGAGTGTTCACCCCACTTGGTATGAGTTATGAAACAACTTTCGAGAAGCTACATCACAAAGGACTAGTCATGCCCATAGGGCCCATCAAAGATCTAGTTCCAGAAGCAAGGCCACCCAAGTGGGACCCTAATAAGCACTACAAATATCACCAAGGAAAGGGTCACGACACTGAGGAGTGTTGGAAACTCAAATAAGCTATTCAAGATCTGATCGATAATAATGAAACTTCCGAGATTCTAGCCATCGAAGATGATCAAACATCCTTTGATCCATCACTTCTTATCACACCTGTAGGAGAGCCCATGATCGAGATAGCTTATAAAACCTCTCTCGATAAAGTGGCCATGATTGGGGAGGATGAAAGTCTTTTCTTAGATAATACCAGGGAAGACTCGTCAAGTCTAAAAGAGGGCGTTTGAAAATTGCAAGATTTTGTTGCCATGCTCTTGAATGTGGTAGAAGGATTAGCAACTCGGGTGTAGACACCTAAAAATGTCTCCCCAAAACCAAACCCGATGATGAAAAACCTTTCATTGCCATTATTGGTCGGGTTGAGTATTTAATCTTAGAGTGCTTAAATCCATATTTCCATTTCATAAACCAACCCAATTCCTATACCATTTCCGCAAACCATAATTTATTTTCCTCTTTTCGTGCCTTTAAACCCAAAATAATTCATTTCGTGTCCTTTAAAATCATTCATTTCGTGTCCTTTTTATAAAAACGTTTAATCCATTTTATTTTGGTCCATAATATGGGTCCAATGATTAAATATTTGGATGGGGATTTAAAATAGCTTTCAAACGATATATTATAAGCCCAAATCCGAGTTATAACGAATACGTTATGGCCAAAATATTAAACTGAGCCCAAACTGAACCTAAGCCCACCTTACCTACGACCCAATGATCAAGTGGAGGGTCCAAATGATTTAATCCAATTACTAAACCAATTAGGATTAAATAGTAGCTTCTATAAGTTTCTAAAAGATATTAATTATCCTTTTTGAAAAGATAAGATTAAAGAGTTTGAAATTGAAAAAAACTTTTCTTTTTGAAAATCCTATTTTTATCCGAATTGAAAGACATTCAAAGATAGACAGATATGAATTTCGTGACTCATATTTTTTATCCAAATTTTATATGTTTGGATGGCCCTTGAAATTATCTTTCCATTGATATATTATAATATCAATTCCGAGCTATAACGGAAAAGATATGAATAAAATGTCAAACTCTATCCAAAACTGACACCGTCTCACTATTTCGGTCATATCTTTTATTCTATAAAATATTTTAATCGGATTCTAATTGGGTTAGAAATTATAATTCAATATATTTCTAACGATATCTTATTCATCTTATTCCGAATTTTGGATCAAAAGATATGATAAAAACAAAAACCGCAAAAACTGCTGTCTATCGCAAGAGTTTTATCCAATTCAAATTCTTATATTTTCTTGATTCTTCGACCTTCTTTTTTCTCTATAAATAGAGTTCCTATCTCCCCTTTTTCAATAATCAACAAGGTTGATCACAAAATAATTCTCTTCTCACTCCTTAGCCTAAACACTAGCCATCCTATTTTCTCATAATACTTCCCCTAAGCGCTCCAAGGAGTCCATACAATATCCGAAGTTCTATACTTAAACCAAGGCGTGAAAGTTATACTTAACTGAGGGTTTGGACCAAATTAAATCTACATTTATTTAATTTAATTTTCATTTGATTTATATTTTTATTGAAGTTACTAACAATTTATTCATGATGAAGCGATTTAAAGGAACGCGCGGAATGTGAGTAATTAATTAATTTAATTATTCTTATTTTATTTCCATATTGCTAGCATCATGATTAGGTTATTATTATTATTTGATTTGACTAACGCTATTATTGTTGAATTGCTTTCAATATTAATGTTTATTCTATTATTTTTTATGATCACCATATTGCATGTTAAAGGGAATATGTAATTGAAAATCACGACTAATAAGATAATTTGGACAACCGGTTTAGGTTCCTTTTTAATTTTGTTATTTAATCAAGTGATCACGATATTTTAGAATTATGTGTTGCAGTAATATTCAACCAATTTAGCATAATAATAGTTTGGAGCAAATTGAATTTTTGTTTGTATGCCTTTGAGATCGCAGGAATCATTTTTCACTATAAGAATCGAGTAGAGGCCAATACGGCGAATGTGTCTCCATGACTCACTTCGTACCATCATCCCCGATCCTCCTTTCGTGGTTTCGAACCATATGGAGTTAGTAATATCATGGATTATGAATGAGGTGTAACCTTCACGGGTCAATCGTTGTTGCCTTCGTTGTCCCTTATTCGTGGTTTCCTTTTATGATCTGTGAACGGTTTACAAGTTCCTTAAAAACTTGTTGGCGGCTCCCTACTTTATTTGTCTCTAATCGTTGTCCCTAATCGTAATGTCAATTCCCACTTCCTTTGAGTGCCAAGCATATTCACACATGCTTTAACGTAGGCGCACTTCAAACGACGCCTACAATTTGGCGACTCCACTGGGGAGGATTCTTGGTTATTTATCGATTTGAGTGATCGGTATTTAATTAAGATGAGTGGATGAGACTTGAAAGATTCTTGAATTGTAGTCATGCGATTTAATTGGCATTGTAACATATGCATATGGTTTTTTTTAGGTTACCTATTTTGCCACAATAGTACGTGTTCTACGTATGTGGCTAGCCCGGGGGATTTGTGCTCTATCAACCCGAAAACGCTCATGGCAATAAGGGTTCATCCAAGTTTTTAAATCCACCCAAACCATGGAGTCGAGTTCGATTTCATCAAAAACTCGCGGAGCCGCCTGTTGGCATACACCCTCAAGGGAGGCTGCCTTGCTAACGCATCCAAACTCTTAACCATGGTAGCCTTTGACACCCAAAAGCTTGACCATAGTCGAACATAGAACTTGACTTTAGGTTGCAAACTTCATTGCATCATGCGTGACAATATGCTTATATGTGCATTTTTTTATTGACTTTTTTTAATCAAACCCTTTTTATTTTTTTAGAGTCGAGTCATAGATTTTTTTTAAAATTTGAGTCAACTCGGATTTTTATTCCCGTATACTGCACAAGAGTCAACTTGTTTTGGTCATAGACGGAGTTCTAGAAAGAGTTACGTGTCGTTACACCTATGGATCTGTAGCCCCGAGTTTTATCTTTGATTTAGAGTTGGTTTCGTCCAAATCAGAGTCACAGATCAAAAGTTATAACCGATATACTACAGCATGCCCAGTTTAGATGTCTTTTTAGCGTTACTTTTATTTATTTATTTTTTTTAAAAAAATCGTGTCAAGCTAGTCTTACCCGGTCCCTTAATCCATGTCAACTCGTATAACATAGAATTATAGATTTTTTATTTTTTATTTATTTTTTTTATACCCATGAGTCTTAACTCTTCTAGAATTCTAGTCCTCTTCCTAGTTTCTTGTGATCGATTTTTGTGCTAACCTTAACATGTGTTCTTTGTCTTTGATTATGGTTGATCTTATTTATGACTAATGATTGCCAATGGACCGTTTTCACCTAGTAAATAGCATAAACATTAAAATTGGACAAAATTAATCAAGTTAGTTTGTCTTTTAGTCTTCCGTGCTATTTGGTCATTGGGTCCTTTGTTTTTCACAACGTTCTTATGTCTAGCCATACGATCATACCACGAGTCTTAATAAACACACCTAATCATACATGTTGAGTCATTGCACACACTTTGTCTTCGAGTAATGCACTATATTGTTTATGATCGTATATTAGGACCATGCATGCGTCATTTTCCGTCGTAATAGGAATGAGTGGAGTATTTCCCATCAGATTTCAAAATTGTTTCATACACTCTTCCTTTCCAATCCAAGTATTGAGTGAATGAATTAAGTGAAATCATCCTTACACAGTACTTGAGTCTAAAATCACTAGGCAATAGTTGGAAGAATAAGGGGAACGTCACTCCTTCCTTCTTTCCTTCCAATCAAAACATCAACAACATGAAACTATTTTCCTCAGCAGGTAGCTAGAAGTAACTCATAAACAGCAATGAAGACAATGCACAATGCAAGCTTCTCACCAAGATTTCATGTTTTCTTCTTCTTTTGTTTCAAACCCTTCCCCCTAAAAAGTCTAGCATAGGTTCTCCTTATCCGTGTGTCTATGTGTCACGTTTCTTACCTTCTTCATAAACGAGCATCTCTTTCTTAAATTCGATCATGTGATTAGCAAAAAAAAAAAAAAAAAAAAAAAAAAAATCAATTACCGAACTAAACACAAGGTACACCGATGACTTGAGGCACCTTTGCAACCCTGTCATTCCCTATTAACTGTTCAATCACATTCCATTTCTTCATCAACCACTTTGAGCCTCGTCTAACGGTTGGCCTCATTTATTAAATCCACATTCACTTAACCTTGGGATTGGAAGATGTGTAATTGTATAACATTCAAAAGGCAAGTAAAAAAAAAAAAAAGCTGAAAAGCAACAATAAAACAATGTCTAAGGGAAAGTGTTCCAATGTCTTTGATATAAACACGTCTCAAATTGCGTCTCTCATCGAGTGCTTGGTACCGTGCCTGAGAAACATGAATGCTAAGTGAGTGATGGACCGCATGATCTGAGATTTCCCACATTGATTCAAAAGAATGAAAAAAAAAGAAAAAAAAAAGAAGAAAAAATGAAAATAAACTTGCAAAATTCAAAACAAAAAAATATATGAAAAATAAAACTTGCAAAGTCTAATACACAATTGCATATCTTAGGGGCTTCACTCGGGTCTTGAGCCTTTTACCCCTTTCTTCCTTAAACCTTCAGCTTAACCACCTTACAACCCTTGAAAGACCTCTTTGAGGTGTACACACACTTGTGCAAAGTTCGGTTAGAGCTACGTTCGGCCTGATTCCTAACGGATACGTAGGCAACCTCACATCGAGGTGCGGCCACATTCATATTCATATCCATGCATGATCGAGTCAAAGAATATCCAATGCTTACCCCTACCCATTTAGAGCTAGACTTGGGGCCTTGAACCCACATAATTTAGCCTACCTAGCCTAAAGAGTCATCATCTTTGACTCTTCTCACATCTCTTTCCATCGCCATAACCCTTGCAGCCAGCCTTAGTATCACATTCACACACTTCACTCACACATCCATATCCATATCATCCTTCTCTTTAGGAACCCTTTATCATGAAATCTTGTTTCCCTACTGCACATGTTTCATCATATTTAAAGACAACATTCATTAGAAGAAACATTGTATACTTGCTTAGCTTCCTGACCCAAGCAATATTCATTGTTTCATGCATCGCATAATGTGCTGAGAAACATTTATATATCGATGATTTTTAATCATGCAAAGCATATCATGCTTAGCTCCTTGACCTAAGCAACGTTCATTATGCAATAATCACTTCATTTGTACACGTGCTTAGCTTCCAGACCTAAGTGACGTCCAAGATCGTTTCTTTACACCATATGTGATGCTTAGCTCCATGACTTAAGTTCATTCATCTATCGTGTCACATGATGTAATTGTCCTTAGCCTCCTGGCCTAAGAACATGCATCATGCATACATTATTTTCAAGACAAGCAATTCAATCCATACAATTCATTTCGTCTTGATCAAGGAGGAAGTTCAAAACTTCTTCCCTTTTTCATTATTTTATTTTGGGGAAGTTCAAAAACTTTTTCAAAATTTTTATCGAGGGAAGTTCGAAAATAAAATTTCATTTTTCACGTCTTTCTTTTTCGGGAGAAAGTCGGTACCCTCCACTCATCTCATGAAAAAAATGATGGAAAATTTTTGCTTTTGCATTTTCGGTTTCTTGAGTCTGCACACACACACACACTCAAACTATACACACACAATCACAAGTCATACTCATGTCGTGTCAAGTCAAACTTGGTCAAGTCAGTTGGTGAAGTCAATCATAGTCTATACGAGTCCCCTGAAAAAATTTTATTTTGCAGGTCTCATTTACAGCCCACGTCCGGGGACAAGCGGACCATTTACAACCATCCCACGTCCGAGGACAAACGGACCATTTACAGCCCACGTTCGGGGACAAGCGGACCATTTACAGCCCACGTCCGGGGACAAGCGGACCATTTACAACCGGCCCACATCCGGGGACAAGCGGACCATCTACAACCCACGTCCGGGGACAAGCGGACCATCTATAGCCCACGTTCGGGGACAAGCGAACCATTTACAGCCCACGTCCGGGGACAAGCGGACCATCTACAGCCCACGTTCGGGGACAAGCGAACCATCTACAACCCACGTTCGGGGACAAGCGAACCATCTACAGCCCATGTTCGGGGATAATGGAACAACCATCATTTCATGACGCAAGGTTCTCGATACATAGAGACTTGCAATCTCATCATCTGTCGACTTTCCTCAAGCATGGAAAGTATTATCCAGTGGATTTCTTCAAGCATAAAAAACCGCCAAATTCCTTTGTCGGCTTTCCTCAAGCATGGAAAGCATTATCGGTGGATTTCTTCAAGCATAGAAAAACGCCAAAATCATATGGACTTTCCTCAAGAATGGAAAGTGTCATCCGGTAGGTTTCTTCAGGCTTAGAAAGCTACCAAACTCATATGTCGGCTTTCCTCAAGCATGGAGAGCATTTCAACAAACGTCATCCGGTGGATTCCTTCAAGCATAGGAAAATACCAAATTCATTTGTCACCAATACACTGGTGTCAGATAAGCGTTCTATCCCTTTACTCTTTTATCTGTGGAATTAACATTTTTTGCAGGTATCGGCGTATACAAAGTGATTTAGGATCGCATAACGTCTTAAATAATTCTCCGTCCCTATTGACTACTTTGACTATCGTTTTCGAAATTGACGTTTCTACAAACTCAGTCAAAGTGGGGGCTTCTGTAGACACCTAAAAATGTCTCCCCAAAACCAAACCCGATGATGAAAAACCTTTCATTGCCATTATTGGTCGGGTTGAGTATTTAATCTTGGAGTTCTTAAATCCATATTTCCATTTCATAAACCAACCCAATTCCTAGCCCCTTTCCCCAAACCATAATTTATTTTCCTCTTTTCGTGCCTTTAAACCCAAAATAATTCATTTCGTGTCCTTTAAAATCATTCATTTCGTGTTCTTTTTATAAAAACGTTTAATCCAATTTATTTTGGTCCATAATATGGGTCCAATGATTAAATATTTGGATGGGTATTTAAAATAGCTTTCCAACGATATATTATAAGCCCAAATCCGAGTTATAACGAATACGTTATGGCCAAAATATTAAACTGAGCCCAAACCGAACCTAAGCCCACCTTACCTACGACCCAATGATCATGTGGAGGGTCCAAATGATTTAATCTAATTCCTAAAAAAATTAGGATTAATTAGTAGCTTCTATAAGTTTCTAAAAGATCTTAATTATCCTTTCTGAAAAGATAAGATTAAAGAGTTTGAAATTGAATAAAACTTTTCTTTTTGAAAATCCTATTTTTATCTGAATTGAAAGACATTCAAAGATAGACAGATATGAAATTCGTGACTCATATTTTTTATCCAAATTTTATATGTTTGGATGGCCCTTGAAATTATCTTTCCAGTGATATATTATAATATCAATTCCGAGCTATAACGGAAAAGATATGAATAAAATATCAAACTCTATCCAAAACTGACACCGTCTCACTATTTCGGTCATATCTTTTATTCTATAAAATATTTTAATCTAATTATAATGGAGTTAGAAAGTAGAATTCAAGATCTTTCGAACGATATCTTATTCATCTTATTCCGATTTCTGGATCAAAAAATATGATAAAAACAAAAACCACAAAAACTGCTGTCTATCGCAAGAGTTTTATCCAATTCGAATTCTTATCTTTTCTTGGTTCTTCGACCTTCTTTTTTCTCTATAAATAGAGGTCATATCTCCCATTTTTCAATCATCAACAAGGTCGATCACAAAATAATTCTCTTCTCCCTCCTTAGCCTAAACACTAGCCATCCTATTATCTCATAATACTTCCCCTAAGCGCTCCAAGGAGTCAATACAATATACAAAGTTCTATACTTAAACCAAGGCGTGAAAGTTATACTTAACTGAGGGTTTGGACCAAATTAAATCTAAATTTATTTAATTTAATTTTCATTTGATTTATATTTTTATTGAAGTTACTAACAATTTATTCATGATGTAGCGATTTAAAGGAACGCGCGGAATGTGAGTAATTAATTAATTTAATTATTCTTATTTTATTTCCATATTGCTAGCATCATGATTAGGTTTTTATTATTATTTGATTTGACTAACGCTATTATTGTTGAATTGCTTTCAATATTAATGTTTATTCTATTATTTTTTATGATCACCATATTGCATGTTAAAGGGAATATGTAATTGAAAATCATGACTAATAAGATAATTTGGACAACCGGTTTAGGTTCCTTTTTAATCTTGTTATTTAATCAAGTGATCACGATATTTTAGAATTATGTGTTGCAGTAATATTCAACCAATTTAGCATAATAATAGTTTGGAGCAAATTGAATTTTTGTTTGTATGCCTTTGAGATCGCAGGAATCATTTTTCACTATAAGAATCGAGTAGAGGCCAATACGGGCGAATGTGACTCCATGAATCACTTCGTACCATAATCCTCGATCCTCCTTTCGTGGTTCCAAACCATATGGAGTTAGTAATCTCATGGATTATGAATGGGGTGTAACCTTCACGGGTCAATCGTTATTGCCTTCGTTGTCCCTTATTCGTGGTTTCCTTTTATGATCCATGAACGGTTTACAAGTTCCTTAAAAACTTGTTGGCGGCTCCCTACTTTATTTATCCCTAATCGTTGTCCCTAATCGTAATGTCAATTCCCACTTCCTATGAGTGTTAATCTTTTCACACATGTTTTAACGTAGGCGCACTTCAAACGACTCCTACATCGGGTGATGGTCATCGAACAAAATTCTCGCCAAGGGTTTAATGAAGAACTCAATGCTCCTAAGCCACAGGCAAAACGGACCATTGAAGAATACACACCAATAGAAATGACTTACAATGAAGCTTTTGACTGTCTTTATGATCAAGGTCATATTCACTCCATTGGTCCCAGTCAAGACCCTCCATCTGAAAAACGTTTTCCCAATTGGGATACAAATTCCTATTGTCGATACCATAAAGGTCGCAGTCACACTACTGAAAAGTGTCTCGCCCTCAAGGATCGTGTCCAAGACTTCATTGATTCAAATCTCCTTCATGTTCCTCCGCGCGACAAGAAGGCCAAGATTAGTAACAATAGTAACAGTGGCTGTAAAGGGAAGAAGAACGACTATCCTTCTCCTTCCGAAAACACCTACTCTAGCAACAGCGTTGGTACTTTCGACCTTAATGAGATCTTAGGATTTAGAAAGCAACAAAAAAGGGATTTTACCCCTATTGGAATTAGCTACGATGATGCTTTCGATCGACTCCATGCCAAGGGACTCATCACTCCTATTGGACCTCTTCAAGATCCCTCACTTGAGAAGAGAGTGTCTAGTTGGAATCCAAATATGCGCTGCAAGTACCATCAAGGTAGGGGTAATGGTACTGAAAGCTGTTGGAAGCTAAAGGAGGCTATCCAACATTTGATTGATAATAACAAGCTTCCCATACTTCCAGTTAACAAGAAGAACGAGTGATGATAAAGCAAACAATACAAGACAAGAGGCGAGCTTCAACGACGAGATTTCATGATATCATTTTTTCTTTTTCATTTTTTCCTTTCCCCAATATGTCTAGCATAGGCACCTTCCTTCTCCCTTAGATGAATTTTGTAGATTCTTTCTTTTTCCCTTTTTAATAAAATGAGCATTTATTCTTTTGCACATGATCATTTCATTACATTGCATCAAAAAAAAAAAAATTCCATGTCGAATTAAGCACAAGGTATACCAATGATTTGAGGCACCCCTTGTAGCCACATCATATTACCTTTCACCCTTCAATTATACATCCTTTTTTGGTAAACCACTTTGAGTCTCGTCTAACGATAGACCCTTCATTTTTTCAACCCATATCTACCTAACCTTGGGATGGGATGGTGTGTAACTTATGCAATTTCAAAAAAGCTTGAATGACTTCAAAAGATTAAAATAGCAAAAAAAAAAAATAAGCAAAAAAAAATAATAATAATAAAAGTGTACAAATGGGCAAGTGTTCCAATGTCTTTGACATGAACATGTCTTTGATATGAACACGTCTCAGATTGCGTCTCTGTCGAGTGCTCGGTATCGTGCCTGAGAAAAATGAATGCCAAATGAGTGATAGACCGCATGATCGGGATTGCCCATACTTATAAAAATAAAATAGATGCTAAAGCAAAAGAAAAAAAAGAGAGCTAAAAAAGAGTCAAAAGCCTCAAGCATAAAAATATAAAGATTTAAAGGCAAAGTTGCACACCTTGGGGGCTTATCTAGGGTCTTGAGCCTTTATCCCCTTCTTCTTCAAACCTTTAGCCTAATCACGTTACAACCCTCAAAAAGATCTTTTTGAGGTATACACGCACTTGTGCGAGGTTCGGCTAGAGCTACGTTCGGCCTGATTCCTAACGGATACGTAGGCAACCTCACATTGAGGTGCGGCCGTAATAAACATGCATTCATATTCACATTCACACCATGATCATATCAAGGGATCTCCTATGCTCATCCTTATTCATGTAGAGCTAGACTTGGGGGCTTGATCCCTACATCATTAGCTTACCTAGTCTAAGAGTCACCGTCATTTGAATCTTTTAAAAATAATATCTTTCCACACACTTAGCTCTTGCGGCCTAACCTTAGTGTCACTTTCACACACCGCACAGATACATGACCAAATATACTTCCCTTAGGAACCCTTTATCATGAAATCTTAACATAACGCTGAAGCATGCCTTGTCATATCAAAATCACTCATAATCATCATTGCATCGAAGTATGAAGTGCTTAGCTTCCATGCCTAAGTTACCCAAATACTTTCATCATTGAGTCAACCATTGAGATAGCTTAGGATGGATTAATCCTTGCACCTTGAGAGATAGTATCGAACAACATTTGATTAAGCTCATTCGACATGCACTTTCAAAACTTAGGTTTTTTTTCGTGTCTTTCTTTTTCGGGAGAAAGTCAGTACCCTCCACAAAAATGACGGAAAATTTTTGCTTTTTTGCATTTTCGAGTCGCACAATCAACACTATGCACACACAGGTCATGAGTCACACGTGTCATTTCACTTCGAGTCGAGTCAACCTCGAGTCAACCACAACGAGTCAAGTTTATACCTTGAGTTGTGTCAAGTCGATGAGCCAAGCGACGTTAGACCTTAGGTCAACCCTAAGATAATTAAAGAGAATAGCAAAGTTTTATAGTAAAAAATAAATACAGGTGCAGTAGAATAGGGAAGACCCTACTTCAGCGCTAGACGACAACATCTAGCGTATGGAAATAGATTTCAGCGCTTGGCGCTAGATCTCAGCGTCTGGCGGCATAGTCAATTCTTGGCGCCAGAGATATTTTAGCAGCGACAGAGCTCGAAGCTTCTCTGAAGGGTGATTTCGACCTCATACAACAATTTCGGGTTCCTTGGTGCGCCAGTTAGCCCCTATAAGAAATTTGACATGATTAAGTAGTCGGTTTAATTACAGTATAAGTTATCGACCTGATGAAAGATCGTCTCACTTAGCTTAAAGAGCCTAAGCGTTGGCTTATCACGTACTGGCATAGCGGAAGCAAAGTTCAAGCGAGCTTTAGAGATCGGCAAGCGTTGGTCTTCGGAAATTTTCTTCGGAATATTATCGCAACAAACATTTAATCATTCAAGCTGTTTTGTTCAAAGATGCGTGGACATATCATCAAAAGCTCTATTGTTCAGAGACGCGTGAACATTTCCATCAAGCTCTTTTGCTCAAGAGACGCGTGGGCATCCTATTATCAAGCTCTTTGTTCAGAGACGCGTGGACACATCATTAAGAAGTTCAAATTAAAAAAATAAAAGGAGAAGCTCTTTGTTCAGAGGCTCGTGAACATATCCAAAAAAAAGAAGCTCTTTGTTCAGAGGCGCGTGAACATATCAAAAGAATATAAAAGGAGAAGCTATTTGTTCAGAGACGAGTGAACATCGAAACAACAAGATGACGTTCCCTAGATTGTGGAGAGTTGTCAAAAACAACTGAGGATTGTTTCAAGTGAAGCAATCTTCGATAGTATTCCCTTGGACGTGGAATATTATCAACACGGAAGAGGATTGTTTCAAGCGAAGCAATCTTCGATAGTATTCCCTTGGACGTGGAATATTATCAAAGCGGAGGAGGATCGTTTCAAGCGAAGCAGTCTTCAGTATTGGAAACAGTTACAAGCGTAGCGGTTTTCAAGCGGGATTGCATTCTCTTGGCAAGAGGTCATCAAAACAACACTAAAGCAGCAACAAGTCAGTTACCTTCAGAGACGTGTGCTCGACGGTGCAAGATACGCGTTTCTTAACTCTTTTATATGTTTAACTAACGCTAGTTTGCAGGTATCGGTGTTACAAGGGTGATCTAGGATTGCAGAACGTTCTGAATCATTCTTCGTCCCTATCAATACTTTGACTTTTGTTCTCGAAACTTGCATTTCTCCAAACTCAGTCAAAGTAGGGGCTTCTGTACACACCCATTTGTGTCTCCCAAAAACCAAACCCAGTGATGAGTACCTTTCGCGTCGAATCATAATCGAATGAAGTGAAAGTGTGGAAAGTCTAGTGTTGCGGATAGTTTTAATTTCTTTTCTCTTCTCTCTGTTTTTGAAAACTTATTTTAAGAAAACAGCCAATCCAGTTTGGTTGGTCCATGATATGGGTCCAATAGTAGTGTAGTTGGATGGGGCTTGATAAGAGCTTTCCAACGATATGTTATAAACCCAATTCCGATGAATATTGAGGAAGTTATGGCCAATTTACTAAACTAGGCCCTGTTTGAGCCTTATTTGCGGTCCAATGATCTAGGGGAGGGCCTAATATAGATTTATTATTCTTAATGCAATTAGGAATGGTTTTAGTCTTCTAGATTCTTCTAGAAGGTTCTTTTCATTCCTAATTCAATTAGCATTGATAAATTGACTTTTGTTGACTTTTCAGAGTTTTAATTAAAATCAAAGAGCATTTTTGAGGGAAATACCATTTTATCCTCCTGTACGACAATTTTTATCTGATTTTAAGAAAACGCGTGAATTTCCAGATCAGCGCCAAACGCCAGCTGTAGCGCCTGGCGCTATGCTTGGCGCTAGCATTGGCGCCTGGCGCCAATAGCTAGCATTGGCGCTGATCAGGTTTTACGTGCGCCAAAACTCTGTTTTGATATTTTAACTTTTTGGCTGATTTTCTTTATAAATAACGTCGTAAAAACTCCGTTTTAATTCACCAACTCTCATCAAGATTCTCTTGATTACTCTCTCTCTCTCTCTCTCTTTTCTAAACTAGCTTCTCTCAAATATAAAAATTTCGCATTCATTAGATCTAGAAACACCTAGCCATATTCGAAGTTGCCTTCGCCTTAGACGTGAAAGGTTTAATTTCAGAGGGTTTGGTCCTAAATCTCTTTTTTAATTATTTAATTTAATTGTTGTTTATTATTTTCCTTGAAGTTACTAACGTGTATATTTTGTTATTAGAAAGAGGTACGAGGCATCAAAGTAAGTATTTTAATGGTTTTTATTGATGTTATGATATGGAAATCATGCTTAGATTGTTATTATGATATTCCTAGTATCATGTCTAAGGTAACTTTAATATCAAGTATGATTGTCATGATGCTTCCTATTTTCTTCCTAATATTTATATTTGTTAGTGTCATGTTAGGGTTAAAGCTTTGATTTTTATTGTTTAGTGACATGCTAGGGTTTGTTATTAATCTTGTTAGTATCATGCCAGGATCTTGCTATTATTATGCTTTAACATGATTTATGATTATTTTTATGATTTATGATTGTGATTATTATAATAATTGATTATTATGATTATTATGTTGATTGATATTTATTTTTTATTGCTTGATCACACCTTTTTATGCATGTTTAAAGGGAATCTATACTTGTAATCATGCTTAATAAGATAATTAATAATCTTGTTTAGGGTTAATATGATTATAATTCAAGTGATCGCCAATAATAGTTTATTTGTGCATTAAATTCAACCAACATAGATAAACAGGTTTAGGGTTAAACCTAATGATTGCATGTTAGTCAGAAAACGCACATAAATACGATCAGAATAAAGTAGAGGCCTATTATTATGGCAAGTTCAATCTCTTTTAGGTTGGATTTGTACCTTCATCCCCGAACTACCAGTCATGGTTCCAAACCTATTGGAGTTAACGATCTATTGGATCGTTAAGGGGTGTAACCTTCACCCTGTGAACGGTTTACAAGTTCCTAAACTCGATCATAATTAGGCTTAAAGCCGTGCTTAAAACCCAATAATGAAAAATTTAGGAGCGCCTAGGTTAAATTTAAGTGCTGCCGCAGAAAAAGCTGCGCGCATCTCAAACAGTCGCGCTGGGCTGCCGCGCGCAACTAATTTAGTTGCGCGCGATACCTACGCAACCTCTAGAGTTGCGCTGCAGAAGATTAAGAATTATACGGAAAATATAAAATCGAATCTTACCATAAAGTCGCGCCCAAGACAATTAGTTGCGTTGCCTAAAACTAATCATTCACTAAGAGCTTAAACTGAGGCTTAAACAAACATAAAATAACCTAAAACTCTGGCAAAATACTTGTGAACTTGTGCAACCTAGCCCCTCCTCTTGTCCTAAACACTCACCCCTTTTGATAATTTGTTACTACGGTACGTGGAAGTTCCCCAACAAGGAGTCCATAAGTATTCTAAACGGAGATCTAGCAAAGAGAAGTGGTAAATTCCCGAGCACTTAGTTAAATCACATTTATTTTCTTGTTTAAAAGAACTCTAATTAATTAATTAGTGTTGTTTGATCACCTTTAAAATAATTTCAAGCCTTTAAAATCCCACTGCTTGAACCCCACTGTGATCATACACTAAAGTACGGTGGCGTCCAAATGGAAAGAAGATAGAGCAAAAGAGTCGCCAACAAGTTTTTCAGGAACTTGTAAACCGTTCACGAGGTGAAGGTTACACCCCTTAACGATCCAAGAGATCGTCAACTCCATAAGGTCTTGAACCAAATAGGGTTCGGGTATGAATGTACAAATCCAACCTAAAAGAGATTGAACCTGCCCTAATAATAGGCCTCTACTTTATTCAGATCGTATTCATGTGCGCTTTCTGACTAACATGCAATCAATAGGATTACCCTAAACCTGTTAATCTATGTTGGTTGAATATTAATGCACAAATAAATCTATTATTGGCGATCACTTGAATTATAATCAAATTAACCCTAAACAAGATTAATAATTATCTTATTAAGTGTGATTACAAGTATAAATTCCCTTTAAACATGCATAAAAGGTGTGATCAAGCAATAATAATAATTTTAATCAAGCAACATAATAATAATCATCAAAATAATAATTATAATAATCATCATAAAATTATAATAATAATAATATTCATAACCATAATCATGAATCATAAAAATAATCATAATCATAATTAATAATCATAAATCATGTTAAAGCATAATAATAACAAGATCCTAGGCATGATACTAACAAGATTAATAACAAACCCTAGCATGTCACTAACAATAAAAATCAAAGCTTTAACCTAACATGATACTAACATGAATAAATATTAGAAAGAACATAGGAAGCATCGTAACAATCATATTTAATTTAAGGAACTTATTTTTTACCCTAAACATGATACTAGGAATATCATAATAACATAATCATATCAATAAAAACCATTAAAGCACTTACTTTGATGCCTCGTACCTCTTTCTAATAACAAAATACACACGTTAGTAACTTCAAGGAAAATAATAAGCAAAACAATTGAATCAAATAATCAAAAGAGAGATTTGGGACCAAATCCTCAGAAATTAAACCTTTCACGTCTAGGGCGAAGGCAACTTCGAATACGGCTAGGTGTATCTAAGTCTAATGAATGCGGAATTTGGTATGTAAAAGGCTAGTTTAGAAAAGAGAGAGAGAGAAAGATCAAGAAAATCTTGATGAGAGTTGGTATATGATTATTGAAGAGAATGAGAGAGAATTGATGATTGTTGATGATTAGTGATGAATGAAAACGGAGTTTATACGACGTTATTTATAAAGAAATTCAGCCAAAAAGATAAAATATCAAAACAAAGTTCGGGCACACATAAAACGATGTTGGCGCCAACGCTGGCTAATTGGCGCTAGACGCCAACGTTAGCGCCATGCGCCAATGCTAGCGCCAGACGCCAAGCGTAGCCCCAGGCGCTACAGTTGGCATTTGGCGCTGATTCAGAAATTCATGCGTTTTCTTAAAATTAGATAGAAATTTCCGTACAGGAGGATAAAATCGTATCTTTCCTCAAAAACATTCTTTGATTTTAATTAAAACTCTAAAAAGTCAACAAAAGTCAATTTATCAATGCTAATTGAATTAGGAATGAAAAGAACCTTATAGAAGAATCTAGAAGACTAAAACCATTCCTAATTGCATTAGGAATGATAAATCCATATTAGGCCCTCCTCTAGATCATTGGGCCGCATATAAGGCTCAAACCGGGCCCAGTTCAGTAAACTGGCCATAACTTCCTCAATATTCATCGGAATTGGGCTTATAATATATCGTTGGAAAGCTTTTGTCAAGCCCCATCCAACTACACTACTATTGGACCCATATCATGGAACAACCAAACTGGATTGGCTATTTTATTAAATAAGTTTTTAAAAACAGAGAGAAGAGAAAAGAAATTAAAACTATCCGCAACACTAAACTTTTCACACTTTCACTTCATTCGATTATGATTCGACGTGAAAGGTACTCATTACTGGGTTTGGTTTTGGGGAGACACAAATAGGTGTCTACAGAAGCCCCCACTTTGACTGCGTTTGGAGAAACATGAGTTTCTAAAACAAAAGTCAAAGTATCGATAGGGACGGAGAATAATTCAGAACATTGTGCGGTCCTAAACCACTCTTGTAACACCGATACCTGCAAACTAGCGTTAGTTAAACAAATAAAAGAGTTAAGAAATGCGTATCTTGCACCGCCAAGCACACGTCTCTGAAAGTAACCGATTTGTTATTGTTGTTTTGATGACATCCTGCCAAGAGAATGCCAGCCCGCTTAAAAACCGTTACGCTTGTAACTGCCTCCAATATTGAAGATTGCTTCACCTGAAATGATCCTCTTCCGCTTTGATAATACTCCACGTCCAAGGGAATACTATCGAAGATTGCTTCACTTGAAACAATCCTCTTCCTCTTTGATAATATTCCACGTCCAAGGGAATACTATCGAAGACAACTTCGCTTAAAATTAACTTCAGTTGTTTAGGACAACTCTCCACAATCTAGGGATCGCCATCTTTCTGTTTCGATGTTCACTCGTCTCTGAACAAAGAGCTTCTTTTTTATATTCTTTTGATATGTTCACGCGCCTCTGAACAAAGATCTTTCTTTTTTATTTTTGGATATGTCCACGCGTCTCTAAACAAAGAGCTTGAAATACATGTTCACGCGTCTCTGAACAATAGAGCTTGATAATAAGATTATATGAACTTCTGAATGATGTGTCCACGCGTCTCTGAACAAAGAGCTTGATAATAGGATGCCCACGCGTCTCTTGAGCAAAATAGCTTGAAAGAAATGTCCACGCATTTCTGAACAAAAGAGCTTCGAATGATATGTCCACACGTCTCTGAACAAAAGAGCTTGATTAATATGCCCACGTGTCTCTGGAGAAAAAGAGCTTAATGATATGTCCACGCGTCTCTGAACAAAAGAGCTTTGATGATATGTCCATGCGTCTCTGAACAAAAGAGCTTTGATGATATGCCCACGCGTCTCTGGAGCAAAAGAGCTTGATGGAAATGTTCACGCGTCTCTGAACAAAGAGCTTCGATGCTTGAATGTTTGTTGCGATAATATTCCGAAGAAAAATTTCCGAAGACCAACGCTTGCCGATCTCTAAAGCTCGCTTGAACTTTGCTTCCGCTAAAAGCAGTATGTCGGTGTCTCCGTGATGAGCCAATTCTCAGGCGCTTTAAGCTAAGTGAGATGATCTTTCATCAGGTCGATCACTTATTGTGATTGTAATCAAACTGACTACTTAATCATGTCAAATTGCTTATAGGGGCTAACTCGCGTACCAAGGCACCCGAAATTGCTGTATGAGGTTGAAATCTATTTCCATACGCTAGAATATCTCTATCGCTGCTGAAATATCTCTGGCGCCAAGAATTGATTCTGTAGCCAGACGCTATGATCTAGCGCCAAGCGCTGAAATCTATTTCCATACGCTAGATGTTGTCGTCTGGCGCTGGAGTAGGGTCTTCCCTATTCTGCTGCACCTGTATTTATTTTAGAACTTTGCCAATCTCTTCAATTATCTTAGGGTTGACCTAAGGTTTAACGTCGCTTGACTCATTGATTTGACATGACTCAAGGTATAAACTTGACTCTGTGTGATTGACTCGAGGTTGACTCGACTCGAAGTGTTTGACACATGTGTTAGACTCAAATCAAGGTGATATGACACGACATGACTCAATGTGTACATGACTCATGTGTGCATTGTAATATGATAGCAAAAATTTTCCGTCATTTTTGTGGAGGGTACCGACTTTCTCCCGAGAAAGAAAGACGCGAAAAAGGATCGAAGTGTTGAAGGTGCATGTTGAATGAGCTTAGTCAAATGTTGTTTAGTCAAATGTTGTTTGATACTATCTCAAGGTGCAAGGATTAATCCATACTAGGCTATCTCAATGGTTGACTCAATGATGAAAGTATTTGGGTAACTTAGGCACGGAGGTTAAGCACTTCATACTTTGTGATGCAATGATGATTATGAGCGATTTTGACATGACAATACATGCTTCAGCGTTATGTTAAGATTTCATAACAAAGGGTTCCTAAGGGAAGTATATTTGGTCATGTATCTGTGCGGTGTGTGAAAGTGACACTAAAGTTAGGCCGCAAGAGCTAAGTGTGTGGAATGATATTATTTTTAGAAGAGTCAAATGGTGGTGACTCTTGGGCTAGGTAAGCTAATGATGTAAGGATCAAGTCCCCGAGTCTAGCTCTAAGTAGATAGGGATGAGCATAGGAAATCCCTTGATATGATCATGGTGTGAGTGTGTGAATGTGAATATGAATGCATGTTTATTACGGCGGCCGCACCTCGATGTGAGGTTGCCTACATCTTCGTTAGGAATCAGGCCGAACGTAGCTTTAGCCGAACCTCGCACAAGTGTGTGTATACCTCAAAAAGGTCTTTTTAAGGGTTGTAACGTGGTTAGGATAAAGGCTTGAAGAAGAAGGGGATAAAGGCTCAAGACCCTCGATAAGCCCCCAAGGTGTGCAACCTCGCTTTTGAATCTTTATATTTTTATGCTTGAGTTTCTACTCTTTTTTAGCTCTTTTTTTTTGCTTTATTTATTTTATTTTAATAAGTGTGGGAAATCCCGATCATGCGGTCTATCACTCACTTGGCATTCATGTTTCTCAGGCACGGTACCGAGAACTCGACAGAGACGCAATCTGAGACATGTTCATATCAAAGACATGTTTATGTCATTGACATTATAACACTTGCCCTTTTGTACACTTTTATTTATTTATTTTTTTTGCTTATTTTGATCTTTTGAAATCATCAATCTTTTGAGATTGCATAAGTTACACACCATCCCATCCCAAGGTTACGTAGATGTGGGTTGAAAAAAGAAAGGTCTATCGTTAGTCGAGGCTCAAAGGGGTTTATCAAGAAAGGATTGTAAATTAGAAAGGTGAAAGGCAATATGATGTGGCTACAAAGGGTGCCTTAAATCATCGGTATACCTTGTGCTTAATTCAACATGGATTTTTTTTTTAATGCAATATAATGAAATGATCATATGTAAGAAAATAAATGCTCATTTTATTAAAAGGGAAAAAGAATGAATCTACAAAATTAATCTAAGGGAAAAGAAAGGTGCCTATGCTAGACTTATTGGGGAAAGGGAAAATAAAGAAAAAGAGAAAAGATGTCATGAAATCTCGTCGTTGAAGCTCTCCTCTTGTCTTATGTTGTTTGCTTTATCATCACTCGCTCTTCTTGTTAACTGGAGGTGTGGGAAGCTTGTTATTATCAATCAAATGTTGGATAACCTCCTTTAGCTTCCAACAGCTCTCAGTAGCATGACCCCTACCTTGATGGTACTTGCAGCGCACATTTGGATTCCAACTAGACGACCTCTTCTCAAGCGGGGGATCTTGAAGAGGTCCAATAGGAGTGATGAGTCCCTTGGTATGGAGTCGATCGAAAGCATCATCGTAGCTAATTCCAATAGGGGTAAAATCCCTTTTTTTTTTGCTTTCTAAATCCTAAGATCTCATTAGGTCAAAAGTAACAACACTGTTGCTAGAGTAGGTGTTTTCGGAAGGAAAAGGATAGTCGTTCTTCTTCCCTTTACAGCCACTGTTGTTATTGTTACTGATCTTGGCCTTCTTGTCGCGCGGAGGAACATGAAGGAGATTTGAATAAATGAAGTCTTGAACACGATCCTTGAGGGCGAGACACTTTTCAGTAGTGTGACCGCGACCTTTATGGTATCGACAATAGGAATTTGGATCCCAATTGGGAAAACGCTTTTCATGTGGAAGGTCTTGACTAGGACCAATGGAGTGAATATGACCTTGATCATGAAGACAGTCAAAAGCTTCATTGTAAGTCGTTCCTATTGGTGTGTATTCTTCAATGGTCCGTTTTGCCCGTAGCTTAGGAGCATTGAGTTCTTCATTAAACCCTTGGCGAGAATTTTTTTCGATGACCATCGCCCGATTTGCTAATCCTTCTACCACGTTCAGGAGCATGGCAACGACATCTTGCAATTTTCGAACGCCCTCTTTTAGAATTAACGAGTCTTCCCTGGTATTATCTAAGAAAAGACTTTCATCCTCCTCAATCATGGCCACTTCATCGAGAGAGGTCATATAAGCTGTCTCGATCATGGGCTCTCTTACAGGTGTGATAAGAAGTGATGGATCGAAGGATGCTTGATCATCTTCGATGGCTAGAATCTCGGAAGTTTCATTGTTATCGATCAGATCTTGAATAGCTTCTTTGAGTTTCCAAAACTCCTCAGTGTCGTGACCCTTTCCTTGGTGATATTTGCAGTGTTTATTGGGGTCCCACTTGGGTGGCCTAGCTTCTGGAACTGGATCTTTGATAGGTCCTATGGGCATGACTAGTCCTTTGTGATGTAGCTTCTCGAAAGTTATTTCATAACTCATACCAAGTGGAGTGAACACCCTTTTTGACCTTTGGATTCGTGATTTAGAGGCGTTCGTGGTACGAAACTCATTAATGGGAGAGGAAGAAGAAGGATGGCCGTTCTTCTTTCCTCTCGCACTATTATCTTTCAGAAGGTCATCTTCAATGTCAATGCCTATATTATAGAAAGCCTTGAAAGTATTCAAGTTGTGTTGGTATTTTAAGTGCTTTGAATACTTCCCTTGGAGATTCTTGATAAACATCCTCACATATTCTTTTTCGGTAGGAGCCTTGACCTTATTAGCGGAAGTTTCCCTCCATTTATTGAAGAAAGACGTGAACCCTTCGTTTTCTTTTTTTTTAACATCTCAAGTTGTCTATGGTCTGTTTCGTCTTTGATGTTGCACTTATATCTATCTATGA
The DNA here is from genome assembly GCF_001683475.1 of Chenopodium quinoa. Taxonomy (NCBI): domain Eukaryota; kingdom Viridiplantae; phylum Streptophyta; class Magnoliopsida; order Caryophyllales; family Amaranthaceae; genus Chenopodium; species Chenopodium quinoa. The sequence goes on from NW_018742864.1 coordinate 69,759, forward strand.
AAGCATTCGTTATCGACCCCCAAGAAGAGATTTTCTCTTTGTCAAGGGAAAAGAACCATTGTTGGCAAACGGTCTCAAGAGATAGAGGGAACAGAGAGGGGAAAACCTTCTTATCGATACCCTTAATGCTCATTATAGTTTCAAAAGCTCTTAGATGAAAGTAGGGGTTATCTGTCACCTTGAATTTTGGGATGTCAATGGCATTGAACTTATGCGGAAGAAGTTCCTTGTCGTTCGAGACCCCTTGTGAACTAATGCCCTGAAATTTATAGTCACTAGATAGCTTGATCAAGCTTTCTTGCATAAGATTCATTTGTTGTTGCTTCATAGGGTCATCAATTTTGAGGGTTAAAGCCTTTAACACCTCAGTCACGTCATTCAATTGACTCCTAAGTTCATTGACCTCTTCTTGACTTGCCATTATCTTTTTAGCTTTCCTCTTTTGACGAATTGGTTTATCAAAAAGTGAATTTTGAATAAAAAGGTTGTCCTTGATTAATCGCCCTTCGCTCCTCGACCAAGTACTGTGGAAAAGGAATTTGGGGATATTCATTGTTAATTATTTGACTCAAACTTTATTCAACATGCAATGGATGGAGGAAGTGAAGAAAGATTGGAATAGAATGTGAAGAAGAATGACGTAGATGGAGAGATGTGGAAAATAGGAATAAAATGTGATCCCAACTCAAATGACGGAAAAAAACCGACTCATGCATAAACCTAAAACATGGTCATGGTGATATGTGTACTTAAAGTGTGTGCTAGGACTAGTGAGTGTAGGTGACATGTTGAGACTCGTGTCATGACCATGTGGCTAGACTATGTGACTAGACTCAATTAGTGACTTAACAAGGTATTATTGACAGCGAAAATCAGCCGAATTAATTAGCAAACTGGTTAATTAGACACTAGGTGATGACTCGGCCAATAATCTGAACTGTCGGCAAAACGACAGGACTGGCGTCGCATTGTGTAGTGTAGCGCCAGACGACAGAGCTGTCGCCAGGCGCCATACTCCACAGAGTGGCGCTACAGTTCAGACTTTGGCGCCAATGCTGGAGCTTCAATCTGAGACTGTTTTCGGTGTTATTAATCAACAGGGGCATGCTTAAAGTCGTACTAGGTCAATTCTGATTAAAAATAATAGACTTTATTGACTCCAATTAATTAATTAAATAATTAATTAGGCAAAGTTCTTTAAGTCATTAATTTATTTAATTTTCAACACAAGTCAAACAAACGGTTAAGAAATCATAGTATATGCACAACAAATAATGCACAATTAGTCAAGTAGGCACAATATGATGCAATGAGTTTGCAACCTAACCATGGCTCTAGTTCTCTAAAGTTCGAGATATTGTTTTAGTTAATAGAGGGTCCATGGTTAATTGTCCGGATGCACCGCGCGGAAGCCTAACCGTGAAGGGTTGGCGCGAGTGGATGGGACACCGCGAGTTTTAGAAAAACTCACTTCCATGGTTTGGTGAATTCAACATTCTCGGATGTACCCTTTAATGCTCAGAGTGTTCAATCAGGTAGATGGAGCATGAATTCCCAGAGGGTTATGTCCATATGTAGAACACATATGGGTTTCAGAAAAGTGAGAAAAAACTCAATCAGGAAGTAGGATCGAGCAAACAATGCGAAAAACTGGTCAAAATTAGAACACATATTTCTGGCTTGGTATTGGAAGAATTTGGCGCCAGCAAACAGAGGTTGGCGCCAGGATTTAGCTGTAGCGCCTGGCGACATGCTATTGTCTGGCGCTACGATTAAATGTCTGGCGCCAACTTCTGTTCGCTGACGCTAATTCCTACATGCCTCAGCAACTTTCTGTGCTCGATAAAATTTTCCAGTTTTGCGCAGTGTTATTTTGGTCCTAGTTGTGAAAGATATTTCTCTAATTTCCTACGTGTAAAATCCTATATTTTTAACTCATTACAAATGGTCTTTCCAATGAGATCTTTTTTATGCATATGACAATAATGTTAATCAAAATTACGCACATGAAATACTTAGAACGTTTCGAGTCTCATCCACTCATTCTAAATCATTGTCGAAACAAATTCAGGAATTAAAATAGAAATCCTCCCCAGTGGAGTCGCCAAAACCTGCGGGGAATATTTCAAGCGTTAATCCCCTAGCTTGAACCCCACTGTGATCATACACTAAAGTACGGTGGCGCCCAAAGGGAAAGAAGATAGAGTAAAAGAGTCGCCAACAAGTTTTTTAGGAACTTGTAAACCGTTCACGAGGTGAAGGTTACACCCCTTAACGATCCAAGAGATAGTCAACCCCATAAGATCTTGAACCAAATAGGGTTCGGGGATGAAGGTACAAATCCAACCTAAAAGAGATTGAACCTGCAATCAATAGGATTACCCTAAACCTGTTAATCTATATTGGTTTAATATTAATGCACAAATAAATCTGTTATTGGCGATCACTTGAATTATAATCAAATTAACCCTAAACAAGATTAATAATTATCTTATTAAGCGTGATTACAAGTATAAATTCTCGATAAACATGCATAAAAGGTGTGATCAAGCAATAACAATAAATTTAATCAAGCAACATAATAATAATCATCAAAATAACAATTATAATAATCATCATAAAATTATAATAATAATAATATTCATAACCATAATCATGAATCATAAAAATAATCATAATCATAATTAATAATCATAAATCATGTTAAAGCATAATAATAACAAGATCCTAGGCATGATACTAACAAGATTAATAACAAACCCTAGCATGTCACTGTAGGGAATAATTTCAAGCCTTAATGCCACTAGCTTGAACCCCACTGTGATCATACACTAAAGTACGGTGGCGTCCAAAAGGGAAGAAAATAGAACAAAAGAGTCGCCAACAAGTTTTTTACGAACTTGTAAACCGTTCACGAGGTGAAGGTTACACCCCTTAACGATCCAAGAGATCGTCAACTCCATAAGATCTAGAACCAAATAAGGGTTCGAGGATTGATATGTCGATTTTATATAGTATTTTACCCCCGTCCCTTGGTCATAATTAGTAGTGTTTTTGGCTCCTTAGGGCCACTTTTATTACTAATATGTGTTTTCTAGTGTTTTCGTAGTTTTGGTTGTGTTTTGTAGGGAATTGCACCTTTGGAGCATTTTCCCGGGATTTTTATGAAGCAACTACGTGCATTGGAGGAGCACGACCGTCGTTGAAGCCCAAGGCCGGCTAGAGCCATCGAGCCGGTGATTAAGGGCTCGGTATTTGGAATACCGAGGTTTGGACCGAGTATTCAAGACCCGAAGAGGAGATCCGGATTGGGCCGAGGAGTCGAGCCCAATCGGAAGTCCAAAGCCTCGAGGAGCCACAAGGGCCCGATCGGGCAAGCTTAGCTCGATCGGGCAAGGAGCGCAGCAAGCCAAGGACGAGTGGCCCAAGGTGCGCCCGATCGTGCGAGGGTTAGCACGATCGGGCGGTGCTGTTGAGGAGAATGTGCTAGAAAAAAGGCGCGCCCGATCGGGCGCGTGTTTCTGGAGAGGTGTTTTTGACGAGCAATTAGTTTCTAATTAGGAGTTTTTTTTTTAGTTTTGTTTAAATACGTTTTTGTACGGATTTTAGGATCTTATTCTTCTACCTCTTCTTCTTCTCTTAATCCTTTCTCTTAGTTTTCTCTCTCTACTTAGTCTTCTCTCTCTAAACTCTATCTCTAAACCTTTGTTATTAACTCTTTAATTAATTCCAGATTTATTTTGGTAACGATTTCTCTTTCCTTAATCTTAGTTATTTATTTTATTCCTTTGATCATGAGTTATTTTATTATTTTGATTAGTTTAGTTTTTAATATGTGTGAGTAGTTCAATTTCTAGGGTTTGTGGGGATCCATAAATAATATGAAGGGGTAAATTATTGTTGTTGATTATCAATGCTAGATTAATTTCCTATTGATTGATTTAATGCTCTGTGACTAGATTAGGCCTATTTTTTATGCATGAGTTTGACAATATTGATTTAAGAATCGAGAGATGAGAATTAATGTTTAGGTCTAGTTTCAATAGGCGAGTTAATTTATAAATGGTTAAGTCAAGAATCGAGAGATGAGATTTAATACCGATAAATTAATTGAGTGATTGTAATAAGTAGCGAGAGCCCTTTACAATCTGGTTAATTGATGCATTGATTATTGACTATTATTGATTGTTGGTATTGCATGATGATTTCTTATTGGATTGTTTTAATGTTTTACAATTGCGGCTTGTAAAAGTATGGCAATATTAAATTGATGAATCGAGCAGATGTTAATTTGATATTAAAGGCTATTTTCAATAAGAACTTAGGTCTAGTAAATTGCGAGAGCCTGTTAGATCTACGTTGATTAATAAATTGCGAGAGCCTGTTAATCATGTTATTTATGCAATGTCAATGATTGGTTACCCTATTTTACCCCGGAGTATTATTTATTGGTGAACCTATGCCCTAGATCCTTTTATATATTATTTTCTCCCTATTCCTACTCTTTTTAGTTTAGTTTCTTATTCATTCATAAATATTGGTTACTTAAATAATTTAGATTATAATATTTAATTAGGAGTAAAAAGACTTGTTTCCCTGTGGAGATCGACCCTACTTCCCTATCTACTTTAGTTAGTGATTTAGGTAATTATTTTTTATTAGGGGATACGACTTTACCCTGTCAAAATTTGGCGCCGTTGCCGGGGAAACGGTTTTATTTTTATTTCTGATTGTTTTTGTAGTCTAGATTATTTCCTTTTTGTCTCAGAGAGCATTAGTTCTCTGAGACAAATCTTATATTTGCTTCTAGTGTTTGTTTATGCCCAGGTGTTCCAGATCAGGTTATATCCCATTCGATCCTAAGATCGAACGTTCCTTCCATAGACAGAAAAACTTCTACAAGCAAATTCTGGCGGATTCTGGTGATACCAACAATAATCACCGCGATTCTCTGACTGATTCTAGCAATTCAGAGACATCATCAGACACAGAACCAGAGATGGTGGCTCCAAAGAAGCTTAGTGATTATTCACAACCAAAGCTTGCGGATTTCCCACATCTCACCCCTCCTCCGGCTCTTGACGGGGTTCAATTTGAAATTAAACCCCAATTTATAACGATGATAGAGAGGAAGCAATTCAGTGGAGCATAGGGTGAAGACCCGAATCTTCACATTGCTGACTATTGTCAATATTGCAACACCATAAGGCAAGCCGGGGTCACTCAAGACCAAATCAGGGAGATTCTCTTTCCCTTTTCTTTAACTGGAAAAGCTAAATTGTGGTATAATGGTTTGAATAGAACTACACTTGGTATAACTGACTGGGAAACTCTTGTTTTAAATTTCTATAACAAATATTATCCTGCAGAGAGAACAGCAGTATTACGGAGTGCAGTTCAGAACTTTGCCCAAGAAGCCGATGAGTCTTTATATGAGGCTTGGGAAAGGTTCAAGGACTTACAAAGAGAATGCCCTCACCATAATTTAGCACAATGGCAGTTAATCCAAGCCTTTTATAACGACATTGGAAACTCTTCTAGAATAATTTTAGACTCTGCACCTAGTGGGAGATTTATGAATCTTAATGTTGATGATGCAGGTCAGGTTATTGAAGATATGGCGATACACAATTCCCAATATGGGTAACCTAGAGGATTTGCTAACAAGGGGAAACATAGTGTCGACTCTGTATCCTTTTTGCAAGCTCAACTGACCTCTATTTGTCAAAAATTAGATAATCTAAGCACTGCTAGCGTAGCTAATGTTTCTGCAATTAATAACAATTCTAATGAGGCTTTCTGTGAAAATTGTGGTATTGTAGGTCATTGGGAGCAGGATTGCAGGAGTTCCGTGGAGAAAGTTAATGTCTTCCAAGCTTATAGGTAGAATAACCCATACTCCAACACTTACAATCCTGGGTATCATAATCATCCATACCTTTCCTACCGGAGCATTAATGTTTAAAATCCACCACCACAAGAACCACAGGTGCCATAACAACAACAGTAGAAGTACTATCATCCCAATGATAGCCAGAAGAATCAACCACAACAACCCCCCTCATCTTCAGACCCTTCTTTGGGAGAAATTAGAGCAATGTTGGTCAATATGCAAAAGCACATGGAGAGCAGAGATGCGACAATTGATCAAATTTTAGCGCATAATAAAATTGTAGATAATCAAATTGCGCAACTCTCCGCTACTCTACAAGCACGCCAACAGGGAGCCCTGCCGGCACAGCCGACTAGGCCTACGGATCAAGCATTTGCAATTACTCTAAGGAGTGGTTCAAACTATGAAGGGCCCTCTGTGCCCAGAGTTGATGAACCTATTTTATTAAATAATGCTAATCTTGATTCCATTAAACCAAACAATGTAGTTGCTAGCCCTGCAGGGCTAGGGGATAATACTAACACATCCAATTCTACATTGCAGGGTAAAACTCCAGAGAAGGTAGCTACTCCAGACAAAGAGAAGAATGCTCAAAAGCCAATTATCAAACTTCCTTTCCCCAATCGTCAATTGAAGACAAACTTGGATAAGCAGTTTGGTAAGTTCCTGGAGGTGGTTAAGGATTTGAAGGTAACAGTTCCCTTTACTGAATTGATCACACAAATCCCCTCATATGCAAAATTTATGAAAGAAATTTTGACGAGAAAAAGGTCTATTAGTGAGGTAGAGACAGTAGCTTTCACTGCAGAGTGTAGTGCCGTACTTCAAAATAAGTCTCCACCTAAATTGAAAGATCCGGGTAGTTTTTCTATCCCTTGTCATATTGGTAATCTTCTGATTGATAATGCATTATGTGATTTGGGTTCTAGTGTTAGCGTCATGCCATTATCTGTGTGTTCTAAGTTGAATATGGGTAAATTAAAAGCTACCAACATAACTCTACAAATGACCGACCGTTCTTTCAAATACCCCATAGATGTTTTAGAGGATGTCCCCGTTAGAGTAGGTAAATTTTATATACCTGTAGATTTTGTTGTTCTTGATATGGCTGAGGATATGCAAACCCCAATTATTCTGGGTAGACCATTCCTTAACACTGCAGGAGCAATCATAGATGTTAGAAGTGGTAAGTTAACACTATCAGTAGGAGACGATAAAATTGTTTTTAATCTGAATAATGCCCCCAAAAGCTCCATGACTGAGGAGAAATGCTTCAGTGTTAATGTGGTTGTAAATTATTCTAATAAGCCCCAAGCTCTTGAAAAAGATCCCTTGGAGGCGGTATCTCGTGTTGCATCCCTTTCAGATGAGATAGACAAATGGCAGAAGGAAGTCGATGCAATAGAAAGAGCACTCTACAATGTTGGTCTTGGTTTCGAGGATGAACAAGTGGAACCAATCGAGCAAGTTGTGCGAATCAAGCCTACGATACGTGTTCTGCCAGATCGAGTTGCAAGTGTTGAACACAATGACAATTTGAAGCAACATTTGATCGAAGAAGGGTTTTTAGTGCGTAGCATTTAAGATCCCCCAGTCCAAGTCAAGGAGGATCCACCAGATAAGGCAACTTAGCGTCCCACAGGTTATGTCAGGAAGCCGCATCGTAGCCTAAACATCACTAGACCGGGTGGGAAACCACCCGATCAAGCGTTAGGTAAAGGGTCCTAGGAATTGTACTTGGTAGGAAGGTCGTGCGGGACCTATATAAACCAGCGCTTTGCGGGAGGCAACCCATATTTTATGCTTTCTAGATTAGTTTTTCTTTTCTCTCATTTTTATTTTTATTTTAGAGAGGTGAGGAGAGTGATATTTTACCAGTTTTAAGTGTCGTTGTACAGGTATGAATTTGACAGGTATAAAGACTTAGAAAAATTTTGAAGAAGAAAAAAATCGGAGAAACTCCAGTGCTTGGTACGGGCCCGATCGGGCTAGGCTCGCCCGATCGGGCGCGCAAGTGAGGCAAAAATCGGAGCAAAATTCCCCCGATCGGGCGCATATGCCCGATCGGGCGCGCAAGCAACCCAGATTTCAGCTTTTTATTCGCCCGATCGGGCGCGGCTGCCCGATGGGCGCAAAAAGAGACTTGGAAACAAGGTCTATTTTTGCCCGATCGGGCGAGGTCGCCTGATCGGGCGCTCATCGAGTAAGAAGAAAAGAAATGTCGGGCGAAGCTCGCCCGATCAGGCGAGCAAAGGGCGAAAATTACGTTCGAGTTCGCGCCCGATCGGGCGGAGCTCGCCCGATCGGGTGCACAGCTTACATTCTGGAATTTCGCAACTTCGCCCGATCGGGCGCGCCTTCAGGCTGTTCCCCCTTTTATTTTCTTTTCTCTTCTTTCTTTCCTCATTTTCTCCTTATTTCATCTTCTTCATTCACTTTCTCTCTCTAAAACCTCCATTTTCATACCTTCAACTCACATTTCAATCCAAGATCTCTTCCAATTCTTCCATCCAAACTTAAAAATTCTTACATTATCCAACTCCTCTCATCTTCCTCTACAATCTACACTAAATTTTCAACACTTTCTCTCAAATTCTTCTCAAACCCTAAGAGAGGGAAAGCTTCAATTCCTAATATTTTCACTCAAAAATGGCTTTCAAGAGGTCTAGGACTGTTCGGGGTGAAGGATCGAGGAAACAAGCACCTACCATTGACCCGGACCTGCAAATTCAGGGGTGGGAGAGGGTGGTCATCACCACCCAAGAGCAAAGGCAAAGAATGCTCAACCTCGTCACGCGGCAGGTAATTCCTACCCGTTTTATTCATCATCCTACGCTTTCTAGACTAGGAATTGATAAATATGTTGAAAAATTATTCAAGGGAATTGGCATGAGTGGGTTGTTCCAATTACATTATGATACATATGATTATTTGACTTTAGAATTCATTTCTAGTTTTAACGTCATAAAATCAAATGCTCTAATCTCTCATGTTCAATTTCGTTTGTTTAATAAAGATATTAGATTGTCTTTGAAGGATTTTGGTAAATTGTTTGAATTGAAAGCCGATAGACCAATTGAACCACCCCAAGACAACATTACTTTTGTCTACCGTGCTTTAACAGGGAATCCCAACTTGAACCTCCAACATGCCAAGGGCACGTGGATTCAACATCCCGTGCCAAAACTTCGGCAACGGTTTGTTGGCCTCACCATCTTTGGGAGGCACGAACCGGCTAATGTGAGGAGAGATGAACTAGAGTTATTAGGATCATACATGATTCCTAAGAGTGACAAGCTTAACATAGTTCATAGGATGGCCCAACACTTTCAGAGGGTGGCCAATGCGGCCGAATCGGGTAGGTCTAGGGTCCCAATTTACTTTTATGGGTTAGTAACCCACATTGCGGTCAAATGCCTTAGTTGGACCCCTAATGATGATGGTAAGGTAGCCGGACCAACCCTAATGGACGCACCCTACTTAGGAGGCCTTAACTGGATCAATGTGATAGGGGGTGAGACTTGGTGGGTAATTCATAGGGAGTCGGGTAGGAAAGACAACGCTTTCACCTTGCCTAACCCGACCTTGACCAAATTCGAGAAGGGTCTTCCCTCCTATACCTTTGATTTAGGAGACCAAGGGGAGGCCCAAGCACACCACCAAGCACCTCCCTCACCACAACAACATTTCCACCAACAATCACCCCAACACTACACACATAACATTCCCACTTCCTCAACCAACTACAACATCGACCCTAACTCTCCATATGACTTTTCGGCTTTTAGAAGCCAATTGGATCGGATAGAGAGAGGGCAAGGGAGGATGGAGGGTATGGTTAGGAATTTGGACTCTAGGGTAGGAGCCCTAGATGCTAGGGTTGGGATGGTGGAGAGGAACCTAGGGCGGGGTTTATACCCCATGTATGATGATTATGCCCGTCGGGGGGCTATTCCCCCCGATTCGCTTGCCCCTGATTGGTTCCAATACCCCCAAGGGGGTTACACGGACCCAAGTGCTTTTGGTACTTATGTGGACTATTCGTCGGTCCATGGATATGGGACCGATGCTCCTTTTGGTGGGTTTGGGGGGAATGTAGACCCTACCTATTTTGCAGGTGGTTCGGGTTACGGAGTTGGTGGTTCGAGCCATGGCGGGGTAGGTTCTAGCCATGGTGGTGGCGGCTATTCGAGGATGGATGAGGATGAGGAGTAGGTTACACTCCTAAGTCAATGAGGGCATTGCTTGATTTGGCTTGGGGGGGTAATCTTTCGCTTGGTAACTCTCTTTCCTTTCTCTCTATTTACTTGCTTTCTAGTGTAGTTTTTATTTGCTTTCTAACTTAGTTTTATTGCTTTCTTATATATGAAAAATACAAAAAAATTGAAAAAATAAAAATTCAAAAATACGTTCCAATGAATTGTAAATCATGCTTCCCTGTGCCCCATACTTGAGAAAATTGTTTTGATTCTTGGTATTTGATGATGAATATTGTGGATTTGTTGATCATGATTTGATGTTTGATTGCCTTGAACCCTTAATATGCGTCAATTTTGTCCAACTACTTGTGAATATAGTGCTTGACTAGTTGATTTGGTTAGGAAATGTGTGATAGTTCCATAATTCCTGGTATGTCAATGAATTTGAGTATTGATTTTCAACTATGAGTAGTGTTTCATGACTTTATAATATGCACATGAGGAGGACGAAGGCGTTCGTTCCTTAGGTAGCCTTCAGAGATATTTAGATACATTTGTTCCCTTCTTGCTACCCATGTTGCTGCCTTGACTTTTTATTGTTTATATCCACATTACAAGCCTTAATTGCCCCATTGGTTACTAGTCCCAAGCTTGGCTTGGGGGAGCTATTAGTGAGTGAGGTGAGGGAGTTTGTAGTGTGCACATTATTTGCACAATTTGGGTGGGTTTTGAGAAGTAATTTGTTCTTGATCATATTTTTGTTTTTATGAGTTTAAAAGTTGTATATATTTGAGAAAAATAAAAGTGTGATGGAAAATGAGAAAAATAAAAGTGTGATGGAAAAAAAAGAAGTTAAAAAAAATGAGAAATTTGAATAAAAGAAAGTGATCTTCTAAAAAATAAAAGAAAAAAATGTTTGATGTTCAAATGTTCTAAGTGAAGGTTAATCAAAAGAAAATAAAGAAAAAAAAATTGAGTCTCATTGAAAAAAAAAATTCAAGTTTGGAAAATAAGTTTGTTTATTCACTCTATTACTCCATTATTATATCTTATGAGTGAAATTGTAAGTGTTGGGATTATTTATTATGATTGGAGTTTATTTGGTTGATGTTAGAGTTGGTTATGTAGGAGATGTATGATCATTATTTATTTTGATCATGGGTTTTATTAGGATATGGCTCCTTTAAGCATAGCTTCTCTCTCACATATTCCCAAATTTATCTTACCCTTTACCCTAGCCTTACATTACAAGCTTTAAAGACCTTCCGACCTTTGTGCATAGAATTGTATGAATGTGAAAGTGTTGTTTATCAATGCAAGTTATGATTTGGCATATTTCGAGTCGACTAGTAGGATTGAGCGTTCAATGTTTTATACACACGAGAGTGTGAGTTGGGAGGGCATTGTTCACATTAAAGGGGTTGGATGGAGAGCGATCGAGTACATTCTTTACTCGCCACATAAACGAGAGTCGAGTGTGTGAGCACTAGTCTTGAATTCTATATGCTCTTGTGGTTTGCTCTACTTGACAATGGTTGGGGAGGAAGGGTGATTAGATGAATAAGATTGATTGACGTTGAAGCATGTTTGTTTAATCTTACCTTGAATCGTTGGCTTTTGATTTGTTGATTGGGGTGAAGTATGTTTTATATGTTCATTGATGAGCTCTTTGCTTAGGGACAAGCAAAGGTTTGGCTTGGGGGAGTTTGATATGTCTATTTTATAAAGTATTTTACCCCCGTCCCTTGGTCATAATTAGTAGTGTTTTTGGCTCCTTAGGGCCACTTTTATTACTAATATGTGTTTTCTAGTGTTTTCGTAGTTTTGGTTGTGTTTTGCAGGGAATTGCACCTTTGGAGCATTTTCCCGGTATTTTTATGAAGCAACTACGAGCATTGGAGGAGCACGACTGTCGTTGAAGCCCAAGGCCGGCTAGAGCCATCGAGCCGGTGATTAAGGGCTCGGTATTTGGAATACCGAGGTTTGGACCGAGTATTCAAGACCCGAAGAGGAGATCCGGATTGGGCCGAGGAGTCGAGCCCAATCGGAAGTCCAAAGCCTCGAGGAGCCACAAGGGCCCGATCGGGCAAGCTTAGCTCGATCGGGCAAGGAGCGCATCAAGCCAAGGACGAGTGGCCCAAGGCGCGCCCGATCGTGCGAGGGTTAGCACGATCGGGCGGTGCTGCTGAGGAGAATGTGCTAGCAAAAAGGCGCGCCCGATCGGGCGGCCTCTAGCCCGATCGGGCGCGTGTTTCTGGAGAGGTGTTTTTGACGAGCAATTAGTTTCTAATTAGGAGTTTTTTTTTAGTTTTGTTTAAATACGTTTTTGTACGGATTTTAGGATCTTATTCTTCTACCTCTTCTTCTTCTCTTAATCCTTTCTCTTAGTTTTCTCTCTCTACTTAGACTTCTCTCTCTAAACTCTATCTCTAAACCTTTGTTATTAACTCTTTAATTAATTCCAGATTTATTTTGGTAAGGATTTCTCTTCCCTTAATCTTAGTTATTTATTTTATTCCTTTGATCATGAGTTATTTTATTATTTTGATTAGTTTAGTTTTTAATATGTGTGAGTAGTTCAATTTCTAGGGTTTGTGGGGATCCATAAATAATATGAAGGGGTAAATTATTGTTGTTGATTATCAATGCTAGATTAATTTCCTATTGATTGATTTAATGCTCTGTGACTAGATTAGGCCTATTTTTTATGCATGAGTTTGACAATATTGATTCAAGAATCGAGAGATGAGAATTAATGTTTAGGTCTAGTTTCAATAGGCGAGTTAATTTATAAATGGTTAAGTCAAGAATCGAGAGATGAGATTTAATACCGATAAATTAATTGAGTGATTGTAATAAGTAGCGAGAGCCCTTTACAATCTGGTTAATTGATGCATTGATGATTGACTATTATTGATTGTTGGTATTGCATGATGATTTCTTATTGGATTGTTTTAATGTTTTACAATTGCGGCTTGTAAAAGTATGGCAATATTAAATTGATGAATCGAGCAGATGTTAATTTGATATTAAAGGCTATTTTCAATAAGAACTTAGGTCTAGTAAATTGCGAGAGCCTGTTAGATCTACGTTGATTAATAAATTGCGAGAGCCTGTTAATCATGTTATTTATGCAATGTCAATGATTGGTTACCCTATTTTACCCCGGAGTATTATTTATTGGTGAACCTATGCCCTAGATCCTTTTATATATTATTTTCTCCCTATTCCTACTCTTTTTAGTTTAGTTTCTTATTCATTCATAAATATTGGTTACTTAAATAATTTAGATTATAATATTTAATTAGGAGTAAAAAGACTTGTTTCCCTGTGGAGATCGACCCTACTTCCCTATCTACTTTAGTTAGTGATTTAGGTAATTATTTTTTATTAGGGGATACGACTTTACCCTGTCAGGGATGAAGGTACAAATCCAACCTGAAAGAGATTGAACTTGCCCTAATAATAGGCCTCTACTTTATTCTGATCGTATTCATGTGCGCTTTCTGACTAACATGCAATCAATAGGTTTAACCCTAAATCTGTTTATCTATGTTGGTTGAACATAATGCACAAACAAATCTATTATTGGCGATCACTTGAATTCTAATCATATTAAACCTAACTAAGATTATTAATTAACTTATTAAACGTGATTACAAGTACCAATTCCCTTTAAACATGCATAAAAGGTGTGATCAAGCAATAAAAAATATAATATGTATCAAGCAACATAATAATAATCATAATAACAATCATGAATAATAATTAAAATAATCATAATTAATAATCATCATCAAAATAATAATAATAATCATCATAAATTATAACAATTATAATCATAATCATATTCATGTTAATATTAAAGCATAATAATAATAGCAAGATCCTAGGCATGATACTAACAAGATTAATAACAAACCCTATCATGTCACTAAGCATTAAAAATCAAATCTTTAGCCTAACATGATACTAACAATCATAAACATTAGGAAGAACATAGGAAGCATCATATCGATCATATTTAATATTAAAATTACCCTAGACGTGATACTAGGAATATCATACTAACAATGTAAACATGATTTCTACATCATAATATCAATTAAAAAAACATTAAATTACTTACTTTGATGCCTCGTACCTCTTTCTAATAACCAAATACACACGTTAGTAACTTCAAGGAAAATAATAAACAAACAATTAAATTAAATAATTGAAAGAGAGATTTGGGACCAAACCCTCAGAAATTAAAACCTTTCACGTCTAGGGCGAAGGCAACTTCGAATATGGCTAGGTGTTTCTAGATCTTGTGAATGCGGAATTTTGTGTGTAAAAACAAAGTTTAGAATTAAGAGAGAATTGATTGAAAGATTGCGAATGAAAACTGATTGTTGATGATAATTTGTGAGAATTGGTGAATTGGTGAATCTTGATGAATGAAAACGGAATTTTTAATACGATATTAATAGAGAAAATCAGCCAAAAAGATAAATTAAACAAAACAGAGTCTGACGCACAGAAAACAGAGTTGGCGCCACCCTTGGCTAGCTGGCGCCAGGCACCAATGACTAGCGCTAGGCCTGGTTATAGGCGCCAAGCTTATTTCCAACGCGTTTTCGAAAATCAGATAAATTTACCGTACTGGAGGATAAAATCATATAATTTCCTCGAAAATGCTATTTGATTTTAATTAAAACTCTGAAAAGTCAAAAGTCAATTTATCAATGCTAATTGAATTAGGAATGACAAAACCCTTCTAGAAGATTCTAGAAGACCAAAACCATTCCTAATTACATTAGGAATGATAAATCATATTAGGCCCTCCCCTAGATCATTGGGCCGTATATAAAGCTCAAACCGGGCCCAGTTTAGTAAATTGGCCATAACTTCCTCAATATTCATCGGAATTGGGCTTATAATATATCGTTGGAAAGGTCTTTGCAAGCCCCATCCAACTACACTACTATTGGACCCATATCATGGACCAACCAAATTGGATTGGCTGTTTTCTTAAAATA
This sequence comes from Chenopodium quinoa, assembly GCF_001683475.1. Taxonomy (NCBI): domain Eukaryota; kingdom Viridiplantae; phylum Streptophyta; class Magnoliopsida; order Caryophyllales; family Amaranthaceae; genus Chenopodium; species Chenopodium quinoa. The sequence goes on from NW_018742864.1 coordinate 84,872, forward strand.
AGTTTTCAAAAACAGAGAGAAGAGAAAAGAAAATAAAACTTTCCGCAACACTAGACTTTCCACACTTTCGCTTCATTCGATTATGATTCGACGTGAAAGGTACTCATCACCGGGTTTGGTTTTTGGGAGACACAAATGGGTGTCTACAGAAGCCCCCACTTTGACTGAGTTTGGAGAAACGCAAGTTTCGAAAACAAAAGTCAAAGTATCGATAAGGACGGAGAATGATTCAGAACGTTCTGCGATCCTAAACCAATCTTGCAACGCCGATACCTGCAAACTAGCGTTAGTTAAACAGATAAAAGAGTTAAGAAACGCATATCTTGCACCGTCGAGCACACGTCTCTAAAAGTAACCGATTGTTGCCGCTTTACTGTATCCTTGCCTTGATGACCTTCTGCAAGCTAGAGAATGACATCCCGCTTGAAAACCGCTATGCCCGTAACTGCTTCCAAATTAGAATATTGTTTCGCCTGAAACAATCCTCTCCCGCTATGATAGTATTCCACATCCAAGGGAATACCATCGAAGATTGCTTCTCTTGAAACAATCCTCAGCTGTTTGTGACAACTTTCCACAATCTAGGGAACACCACCTTGCTATTTCAATGTTCACTCGTCTCTGAACAAAGTGCTTCTTTTTTATATGACTCCAATTTCTGTTGTGATAGTCTTCGAAAAGATCAATGTTTTTTAATCCTTAATGCTGCTATGCCAGTACGTCGGCGCTTTGCTGCTTGTGAACCAGTATGTCGGTGCTTTTGCTGTGATGACAATCCTCTTTTCTTTGGGAATAGTTGCCAACACAACACTTGTATGATGTATGACAATCCGATTTAGGGAAAGTTGTCAATGCTTCGTAACAATCCGTCCTTAGAAATGTTGCCACGATGAAGCGACAATCCGTATCTCGGAAAATTTGCCAAAATCCAATTTTTGGGAAAAGTTTCCAATGCTTCGCAACAATCTTTCGTAAGAATTTTTCTACGATTGACAATCCACATCTTGGAATATAACTTTTAAAAGCAATCCACCTTGGAAATTTGCCAATGTCATGCGATAGTCCTTTTAGGAAAATATTGCCAATATTGACAATCCGCGTCTTGGAACATTTGTAAAACAGAGTCGACCGACAATCCACTTCGGGAAAATTTGCCACTTACTGGAATGAATGACAATCCACATTCAGGAACTTTTGCTGATATTTATGATGAATAGAAACCTACAACAATCCTTTGGGAAATTTTGCCATAGGGAACTGGATGTATGACAATCCAATCTCGGAAAAATTGCCAGCTATCGATGAATGTATGACAATCCGAACTTGGAAAAAACTTGCCAAATAAAGAAGGAGCACGACAATCCATGCTTGGAAACTTTGCCAGAGATGACAATCCAATTTTGGAAAAATTGTCGTTGAAGAAGATGCACGACAATCCATTTTTGGAAATATTGTCAGTTGGGGATGACAATCCAATTTTCGGAAAAATTTGTCGTTTTAATAAGAATGCACGACAATCCATATTTGGAAATATTGTCGTTTAAGTGCTTGCTTTTGAACCGATTGTAATGAGCCAGTGTTTTAGGCGCTTAAGCTAAGTGAGACGATCTTTCGTCAGGTCAATCACTTACTACGATTGTAATCGAGCCGACTACTAATCATGTAAAATTTCTTATAGGGGCTAACTGGCGTACCAAGGAACCCGAAATTGCTGCATGAGGTCGAAATAACCTTTTTGAGAGGCTTCGAGCTCTGTCGTTGCTGAAAAGATTTAGCGTCAAGCGCTGGAGTAGGGTCTTCCCTATTCTGCTGCACCTGTATTTATTTTTGACTATAGGACTTTGCCAATCTCCTTAGTTATCTTAGGGTTGACCTAAGGATTAAAATTATCTTAGGGTTGACCTAAGGTTTAATGTTGCTTGACTCATCGACTTGACACGACTCAAGGTATAAACTTGACTCGCTGTGATTGACTCGAGATTGACTCGACTCAAAGAGAAATGACACGTGTGACTCATGACCCGTGTGTGCATAGTGTTGATAGTGCGACTTCAAAATGCAAAAAGCAAAAAATTTCCGTCATTTTTGTGGAGGGTACCGACTTTCTCTCGAAAAAGAAAGACGTGAAAAAGAATCGAAAGTTTGAAGATGCATGTTGAATGAGTTTAGCCAAATGTCATTTGATACTATCTCTCAAAGTGCAAGGATTAACCCATCCTAGGCTATCTCAACTGTTGACTCAATGATGAAAGTATTTAGGTAACTTAGGCACGGAGGCTAAGCACTTCATACTTCGTGATGATTGATGAGTGATGTTGATATGACAAGGCATGCTTCAGCGTTACGTTAAGATTCCATGACAAAGGGTTCCTAAGGGAAATATATTTAGTCATGTATGTGTGATGTGTGTGAAAGTGATACTAAAGCTAGGCCACAAAGGCTAAGTGTGTGGGAAGATATTATTTGTTGAAAGAGTCAAATGGTGATGACTCTTAGGCTAGGTAAGCTAATGATGTAGGGATCAAGCCCCCAAGTCTAGCTCTAAATGAATAGGGATGAGCATAGGAAATCCCTTGATATGATCATGGTGTAAGTGTGTGAATGTGAATATGAATGCATGTTTATTACGGTCGCACCTCGATGTGGGGTTGCCTACGTATCCGTTAGGAATCAGGCCGAACGTAGCTCTAGCCGAACCTCGCACAAGTATTTGTATACCTCAAAAAGGTCTTTTTAAGGGTTGTAACATGGTTAGGATAAAGGTTAAAAGAAGAAGGGGATAAAGGCTCAAGACCCTAGATAAGCCCCCAAGGTGTGCAACCTCGTTTTTAAATCTTTATATTTATGCTTGAGTTTCTACTCTTTTTTAGCCTTTTTTTTTACTTTAGCAGTTATTTTATTTTAATAAGTGTGGGCAATCCCGATCATGCGGTCTATCACTCACTTGGTATTCATGTTTCTCAGGCACGGTACCGAGCACTCGATAAGAGACGCAATCTGAGACGTGTTCTTATCGAAGATATTTTCATATCAAAGACATTGGAACACTTGCCCTTTTTATACACTTTTATTTATTTTTTGCTTTTGCTTATTTCTGATATTTATTTTGATCTTTTGAAATCACTCAAGCTTTTGAAATTGCATAAGTTACACACCATCCAATCCCAAGGTTAGGTAGATATGGGTTGAAGAATAAAGGTTTATCGTTAGACGAGGCTCAAAGTGGTTTATGAAGAAAGGATGTATAATTGAAGGGTGAAAGGAGATATGATGTGGCTACAAGGGGTGCCTCAAATCATTAGTATATCTTGTGTTTAATTCGACATGGGTTTTCTTTCTTTTTTTTTTATTAAATGCAATATAATGAAATGATCATATATAAGGAAATAAATGCTCATTTTATTAAAAAGGGGAAAAGGAAAAAACTATAAAATTAATCTAAAGGAAAAGAAAAGGTGCCTATGCTAGACTTATAGGGGAAAGAAAAAAATGAAAAAGAAATAGAAAAAGAGGTCATGAAATCTTGTCGTTGAAGCTCGCCTCTATCTTGTGTTGTTTGCTCCGACATCATCCAGTCTTCTCGCTGGCTAGAGGCAATGGGATCTTATTTGCCTCTATGAGATCTTGAATGAGGTTTTGAAACCTATAGCATTCATCAGTAGTATGACCGCGCCCTCGATGGTTCTTGCAATAGGAATTTGGATTCCATCTCGAAGATCGATTTTCTGGTGTTGGATCCTCGGTAGGGCCAATAGGTTTGATTAATCCTCGATCGTAAAGACGGTCGAAAGCAGCATTGTAGGTCATTCCAATGGACGTGAACTCTCGCCTCGGTTTCCTTTTAGATCCTTGATTTTCCATGGCTCTAGTTTTCTAAAGTTCGGGATATGGTTTAGTCAAAGAGGGTCCATGGTTAATTGTCCGAATTCACCGCGCGGAAGCTTAACTGTGAAGGGTTGACGCGAGTGGATGGGACACCGCGAGCTTTAGAAAAAACTCGCTTCCATGGTTTGGTGAATTCAACATCTCGGATGTACCCTTTGTTGCACGGAGCGTTCAATCAGGTAGATGGAGCATAAATTCCCAGAGGGTTATGTCCATATGTTCAACATATATGGGTTTCAGAAAAGTGAGAAAAAATCCAATCAGGAAGTAGGATCGAGCAAACAATACGAAAAACCGGTCGAAATTAGAACCCATATTTCTGGCTCGGTATTGGGGGAAATTGGCGCCAACAATCAGAGACTGGCGCCAGATTTTAACTATAGCGCCTGGCGCCAATACTGGCGTTTGGCGCTGCAACTAAAACACTGGCGCTAAGATCTGGCCCCTGACTCTACTTCCCACATGCCTCAGCAGCTTTCTGTGCTCGATAAAATTTTCCAGTTTCGCGCGGTGTTATTTCAGTCCTAGTTGTGAAAGATATTTCTCAAATTTCCTACGTGTAAAATCCTATGTTTTTAACTCATTACGGATGGTCTTTCCAATGAGATCTTTTTTATGCATATGACAATAATGTTAATCAAAATTACGCACATGAAACACTTAGAACTTTTCGAGTCTCATCCACTCATTCTAAATCATTGCCGAAACAAATTCAGGAATTAAAATAGAAATCCTCCCCAGTGGAGTCGCCAAAAATTGTAGGGAATAATTTCGAGCCTTAATCCCACTAGCTTGAACCCCACTGTGATCATACACTAAAGTACGGTGGCGTCCAAAAGGGAAGAAAATAGAGCAAAAGAGTCGCCAACAAGTTTTTTAGGAACTTGTAAACCGTTCACGAGGTGAAGGTTACACCCCTTAACGATCTAAGAGATCGTCAACTCCATAAGGTCTAGAACCAAATAAGGGTTCGAGGATGAAGGTACAAATCCAACCTAAAAGAGATTGAACCTGCCCTAATAATAGGCCTCTACTTTATTCTGATCGTATTCATGTGCGCTTTCTGACTAACATGCAATCAATAGATTTAACCCTAAACCTGTTTATCTATGTTGGTTGAACATAATGCACAAACAAATCTATTATTGGCGATCACTTGAATTATAATCATATTAACCTAACTAAGATTATTAATTAACTTATTAAACGTGATTACAAGTACCAATTCCCTTTAAACATGCATAAAAGGTGTGATCAAGCAATAATAAATATAATATGTATCAAGCAACATAATAATAATCATAATAACAATCATGAATAATAATTAAAATAATCATAATAAATAATCATCATCAAAATAATAATAATAATCATCATAAATTATAACAATTATAATCATAATCATATTCATGTTAATATTAAAGCATAATAATAATAGCAAGATCCTAGGCATGATACTAACAAGATTAATAACAAACCCTATCATGTCACTAAGCATTAAAAATCAAATCTTTAGCCTAACATGATACTAACAATCATAAACATTAGGAAGAACATAGGAAGCATCATATCAATCATATTTAATATTAAAATTACCCTAGACGTGATACTAGGAATATCATAATAACAATGTAAACATGATTTCTACATCATAATATCAATTAAAAAAACATTAAATTACTTACTTTGATGCCTCGTACCTCTTTCTAATAACAAAATACACACGTTAGTAACTTCAAGGAAAATAATAAACAAACAATTAAATTAAATAATTGAAAGAGAGATTTGGGACCAAACCCTCAGAAATTAAAACCTTTCACGTCTAGGGCGAAGGCAACTTCGAATATGGCTAGGTGTTTCTAGATCTTGTGAATGCGGAATTTTGTGTGTAAAAACAAAGTTTAGAATTAAGAGAGAATTGATTGAAAGATTACGAATGAAAACTGATTGTTGATGATAATTCGTGAGAATTGGTGAATTGGTGAATCTTGATCAATGAAAACGGAGTTTTTAATACGATATTTATAGAGAAAATCAGCCAAAAAGATAAATTAAACAAAACAGAGTCTGACGCATAGAAAACAGAGCTGGTGCCACCCTTGGCTAGCTGGCGCAAGGCGCCAGGCCTGGTTACAGGCGCCAAGCTTATTTCCAACGCGTTTTCGAAAATCAGATAAATTTACCGTACTGGAGGATAAAATCATATAATTTCCTCGAAAATGCTATTTGATTTTAATTAAAACTCTGAAAAGTCAAAAGTCAATTTATCAATGCTAATTGAATTAGGAATGACAAAAACCTTCTAGAAGATTCTAGAAGACCAAAACCATTCCTAATTACATTAGGAATGATAAATCATATTAGGCCCTCCCCTAGATCAATGGGCCGTATATAAAGCTCAAACCGGTCCCAGTTTAGTAAATTGGCCATAACTTCCTCAATATTCATCGGAATTGGGCTTATAATATATCGCTGGAAAGGTCTTTGCAAGCCCCATCCAACTACACTACTATTGGACCCATATCATGGACCAACCAAACTGGATTGTCTGTTTTATTAAAATAAGTTTTCAAAAACAGAGAGAAGAGAAAAGAAAATAAAACTTTCCGCAACACTAGACTTTCCACACTTTCGCTTCATTCGATTATGATTCGACGTGAACGGTACTCATCACCTGGTTTGGTTGTGGGGACATACAAATGGGTGTCTACAGTCACCAACAATAAAAATCAAAGCTTTAAACCTAACATGATACTAACATGAATAAATATTATAAAGAACATAGGAAGCATCGTAACAATCATATTTAATTTAAGGAACTTATTCTTTACCCTAAACATGATACTAGGAATATCATAATAACATAATAATATCAATAAAAACCATTAAAGCACTTACTTTGATGTCTCGTACCTCTTTCTATAACAAAATACACACGTTAGTAACTTCAAGGAAAATAATAAGCAAAACAATTAAATCAAATAATGGAAAGAGAGATTTGGGACAAAACCCTCAGAAATTAAACCTTTCACGTCTAGGGTGAAGGCAACTTCGAATATGGCTAGGTGTATCTAAGTCTAATGAATGCGTAATTTTGTTTGTAAAAGGCTAGTTTAGAAAAGAGAGAGAGAGATCAAGAAAGTATTGATGAGAGTTGGTATATGATTATTGAAGAAAATGAGAGAGAATTGATGATTGTTGATGATTAGTGATGAATGAAAACGGAGTTTATACGACGTTATTTATAACAAAAATCGGCCAAAAAGATAGAATATCAAAACAGAGTTCTGGCGCACATAAAACGATGTTGGCGCCAACGCTGGCTATTGGCGCCAGACGCCAACATTAGCGCCAGGCGCCAATGCTAGCGCCAGAGGCCAAGCGTAGCGCCAGGCGCTACAGCTGGCGTTTGGCGCTGATTTAGAAATTCATGCGTTTTCTTAAAATCAGATAGAAATTGCCATACAGGAGGATAAAATCGTATCTTTCCTCAAAAAACGTTCTTTGATTTTAATTAAAACTCTGAAAAGTCAACAAAAGTCAATTTATCAATGCTAATTGAATTAGGAATGAAAAGAACCTTTTAGAAGAATCTAGAAGACTAAGACCATTCCTAATTGAATTAGGAATGATAAATCCATATTAGGCCCTCCTCTAGATCATTGGGCCGCATATAAGGCTCAAACAGGGCCCAATTCAGTAAATTGGCCATAACTTCCTCAGTATTCATCGGAATTGTGCTTATAATATATCGTTTCAAGCCCCATCCAACTACACTACTATTGGACCCATATCATGGACCAAACAAACTGGATTGGCTGTTTTCTTAAAGTAAGTTTTCAAAAACAGAGAGAAGAGAAAAGAAATTAAAACTATCCGCAACACTAAACTTTCCACACTTTCACTTCATTCAATTATGATTCGACATGAAAGGTACTCATCGCTGGGTTTGGTTTTGGGGAGACACAAATAGGTGCCTACAATTGGTTGATCACTTAAGCCAAGTCGAATATTGTTTATTTTCTTGTCTTTTTCACGAATTTGATTAAATAAAGAATAACGACATTACAATGTAATTCCTACGTGAATTGGTATGCGTAAATAAAATCAACTAACATAGTTCTAGGCATCGCGTTGCATATATTGTTTGGTGATGAAATTGTAAAAAGGAAGAGCTAGTAGAGGCCGCACTAGGGCTAGGATAACGATTCCCCTCTAAAGGGAACGTTATTTTAGTACCCTTGCTCCCGAACTCATTTCTGGTTTATGGACCAATTTGGGCATGGGTAAACTTATGATTTGTGCGAATTATTCCATGAACTCCACATGGAAGAAAGGCATGAATGAGTTTTATGAGTTTTCCTAAAACTCATTGGCGTCTCCCTACTTGTTTCTTACAAAAAAAACGTAATGATAGGATCAATTCTAATTCAAGGTCCCTCAAACAGTCAGGAATTCAAATCCTACTTCACCCTAACAAGTGTAAAGTTCTAGGCTTTTAAAGGTCCATGGGCGTTTAAGGAAAGGACCCATTTCGAAGGGACCCCCTCCTGTAGACACCTAAAAATGTCTCCCCAAAACCAAACCCGATGATGAAAAACCTTTTATTGCCATTATTGGTCGGGTTGAGTATTTAATCTTGGAGTGCTTAAATCCATATTTCCATTTCATAAAACCAACCCAACTTCTATCCCATTTTCCAATACCATAACTTATTTTCCTCTTTTCGTGCCTTTAAACCCAAAATAATTCATTTGGTGTCCTTTAAAAGCATTCATTTCGTGTCCTTTTTATAAAAAACGTTTAATCCATTTATTTTGGTCCATAATATGGGTCCAATGATTGAATATTTGGATGGGGCTTTAAAAGAGCTTTCCAACGATATATTATAAACCAAAATCTGAGTTATAACGAATATGGCCAAAATATTAAACTAAGCCCAAACCGAACCTAAGCCCACCTTACCTACGACCCAATGATCATGTGGAGGGTCCAAACTATTTAATCCCATTCCTAAACCAATTAGGATTAATTAGAAACTTCTATAAGTTTCTAAAAGATCTTAATTATCTGTTTTGAAAAGATAAGATTAAAGAGTTTGAAATTGAATAAAACTCCTTTTTTGAAAGTCCTAATTCTATTCGAATTGAAAGACATTCAAAGATAGACAGATATTATTTTTGTATCTCATAGTTTTTATCCAAATTTTATATGTTTGGATAGACCTCGAAATTATCTTTCCAATGATATACTATAATATTAATTCCGAGCTATAACGGAAAAGATATGAATAAAATGTCAAACTCTATCCAAAACTGACATCGTCTCACTATTTCGGCCATATCTTTTATTTTATAAAATATTTTAATCTGATTAAAATTGTTTTAGAAATTAGACTTCAAGAGATTTCCAACTATATCTTATTCATCTTATTCCGATTTCTGGATCAAAAGATATGATAAAAATAAAACCGCAAAAATTGCAGTCTATCGAGTTTTATTCCGATTTAATTCGGATCTTATCTTAATTCTTCGACTCTTCTTTTTTTTTCTCTATAAATAGAGGTCATATCACCCCTTTTTCAATAATCAACAAGCTTGATCACAAAATCATTCTCTTCTCCCTCTTTAGCCTGAATACTAGCCACCCTATTCTCTCAAAATACTTCCCCTAATTAAGCACTCCAAAGAGTTCATACAATACTCAAAGTTATATACTTAAACCAAGGCGTGAAAGTTATAATTAAATGAGGGTTTGGACCAAATCAACTCTACTTTTTATTTAATTTAATTGTTTCAATTTGATTTATATTTTTATAGAAGTTACTAACAATTTATTCATGATGTAGCAATTTAAAGGAACGTGCGGAATGTGAGTAATTAGTTAATTTAATTACTCTTATTTTATTTTCTTATTGCTAGTATCATGATTAGGTTATTTTATTATTCGATTTGACTAACGTTATTATTGTTAAATTGCTTCCAATATTAATGTTTATTCTATTATTTTTATGATCACCATATTGCATGTTTAAAGGGAATATGTAATTGAAAATCACGCCTAATAAGATAATTTGGACAACCGGTTTAGGATCCTTTTTAATCTTGTTTTTAATAAAGTGATCACTAAGATTTTAGAATTATGTTTTGCATTAATATCCAACCAATTTAGCTTAATAATATATTAGAGCAAATTGAATCTTTGTTTGTATGCCTTTGAGATCGCTGAAATCACTTTTCACTATAAGAATCGAGTAGATGCCAATACGGGCAAATGTAAACTCCATGACTCATTTCGTACCATCATCCCCGATCCTCCTTTCGTGGTTTCGAACCATATGGAGTTAGTAATCTCATGGATTATGAATGGGGTGTAACCTTCACGGTCAATCGTTGTTGCCTTTCGTTGTCCCTTATCGTGGTTGCCTTTTATGATCCGTGAACGGTTTACAAGTTCCTTAAAAACTTGTTGGCAACTCCCTACTTTCCTTGTCCCTAATCGTATATGTCAATTCCCACTTCCTATGAGTGGAAAGCATATTCACAACATGCTTTAACGTAGGGGAACTTCGAACGACGCCTACACCTCCTTACAGTATAATAACTAACTATAGATTTTTTCCTAAAAAGTAAAAAAAAAAAATAGGAAAATTTGTCAGATTCAACCTTTTAAAGTATCCACTTTATGTAAAACAACCTTTTAAATTTTTTTTTGCAATTTCAGACCACATTATAAATTTTTTTTATCAAAGACAATCAAATGCTACTTTCCGGCATTGACTCTATTTTTCCCGATGCTGACCACTAGTGTGCAACGCACATTTTAGACACCCATTTGTGTCTCCCCAAAACCAAACCCGGTGATGAGTATCTTTCACGTCGAATCGTAATCGAATGAAGTGAAAGTGTGGAAAGTCTAGTGTTGCGGATAGTTTTAATTTCTTTTCTCTTCCCTCTGTTTTTGAAAATCTATTTTAAGAAAACAGACAATACATTTTGGTTGGTCCATAATATGGGTCCAATAGTAGTGTAGTTGGATAGGGCTTCAAAAGAGCTTTCCAACGATATATTATAAGCCCAATTCCGATGAATATTGAGGAAGTTATGGCCAAATTACTAAACTGGGTCCGGTTTGAGCCTTATATGCGGCCCAATGATCTAGAGGAGGGCCTAATATGGATTTATCATTCCTAATGCAATTAGCATTGATAAATTGACATTTGTTGACTTTTTAGAGTTATAATCAGAATAAAAGAATGTTTTTGAGGAAAATACGATTTTATCCTCCTGTACGGTTAATTGCTATCTGATTTTAGAAAACGTGTCAGAAATTTAATTAGCGCCAAACGCCAGTCGTTAGCGTCTGGCGCTAATTGCCAGCGTCGGCGCTAATCAAGTTTTATTTGCGTCAGAACTCTGATTTGTTTTTCTAACTTTTTGGCTGATTTTCCCTATAAATAGTCTTCTAAAAACTCCGTTTTCATTCATCAATTTTCATCTAGAATCTACAATCATCAACTTTCTCTCTAAGCTTCTCTCTCTCTCTTCTAAACCTACCCTTTTATTAAAAAATTCCGCACTCACAAGACCTAGAGACACCTAGCATTATTAAAAGTTGCCTTCGCCCTAGACGTGAAAGGTTTTAATTTCTGAGGGTTTGGTCCCAAATCTCTCTTTCAATTATTTAATTTAATTGTTTGATTTTATATTTTTCTTGAAGTTACTAACGTGTGTATTTTGTTATTAGAAAGAGGTACAAGTCATCCAAGTAAGTGCTTTAATGGTTTTTATAAATATTATTATGTAGAAATCATGCTTAGGTTGTTGTTATGATTCCTAATGTTATGTTAGGGTGTTTTGATCTTCATAGTATCATGTCTAGGGAAACTTTAATATCAAGTATGATTAAAAGTATGATGCTTCCTATGTTCTTCCTAATATTTATTTATGTTAGTATCATGTTAGGGTTGAAGATTTGATTTTTATTGTTTAGTGACATGCTAGGGTTTGTTATTAATCTTGTTAGTATCATGTCTAGGATCTTACTATTATTATTATGCTTTAACATGATTATGATTTATTATTATTATTATGATTATTATTATTATGATTATTATTATTATGATTATTATTATTATTATTATTATGTTGATTATATTTACTGTTATTGCTTGATCACGCCTTTTATGCATGTTTAAAGGGAATTGGTACTTGTAATCACGCTTAATAAGATAATTAATAATCTTGTTTAGGGTTAATGTGATTATAATTCAATTTATCGCCAATAATAGATTTATTTGTGCATTAATATTCAACCAACATAGATTAAACAAGTTTAGGGTTAAACCTATTGATTGCATGTTAGTCAGAAAGCGCACATGAATACGATCAGAATAAAGTAGAGGCCTATTATTAGGGCAGGTTCAATTTCTTTTAGGTTGGATTTGTACCTTCATCCCCGAACTATCAGTCATGGTTCAAGACCTATTGGAGTTGACGATCTCCTGGATCGTTAAGGGGTGTAACCTTCACCTCGTGAACGGTTTACAAGTTCCTAAAACTTGTTGGCGACTCTTTTTCTCTATCTTCTTTCCTTTTGGACGCCACCGTACTTTAGTGTATGACCACAGTGGGTTTCAAGCTAGGGGTAATGCTTGAAATATTCCGTACAGTTTTTGGCGACTCCACTAGGGAGGATTTCTATTTTAATTCCTGAAATTTATTTCGGCAATGATTTAGAATGAGTAGATGAGACTCGAAAAGTTCTTAGTATTTCATGTGCGTAATTTTAATTAATATTATTGTCATATGCATTAAAAAGATCTCATTGGAAAGACCATCCGTAATGAGTTAAAACATAGGATTATAACGCGTAGGAAATTTGAGGAATATCTTTCACAACTAGGATCGAAATAACACTGCGCGAAACTGGAAAATTTTATCGAGCACATAAAGCTGCTGAGGCATGTTGGAACTAGCGTCAGCGAACAAAGATTAGCGCCAGTATTTTGACTTAAGCGCCAGACGACAGCCTCTGTCGCCAGGCGCTAAAGCCAAAAAGTGGCGCTGGCCTCTGTTTGCTGGCGCAAAGTTCTTCCAATACCGAGCCAGAAATATGCGTTCTAATTTCGACCAGTTTTTAGCATTGTTTGCTCGATCCTACTTCCTGATTGAGTTTTTCTGACTTTTTTGAAACCCTATGGACATAACCCTCTGGGAATTCATGCTCCATCCACCTGATTGAACGCTCTGAGCAACAAAGGGTACATTTGAGAATGTTGAATTCACCAAACCATGGAAGCGAGTTTTTCTAAAACTCGCGATGTCCCATCCACTCGCGCCAACCCTTCACGGTTAGGCTTCTGCGTGGTGCATCCGGACAATTAACCATGGACCTTCTATTGACTAACCCATATCCCGAACTTTAGAGAACTAGAGCCATGGTTAGGTTGCAAACTCATTGCATCATATTGTGCCTACTTGACTAATTGTGCATTATTTGTTGTGCATACTATATGTGTTTTTCCTAATTGTTTGTTTGACTTGTGCTAAGAATAAATAAATTTACGACTAAAAGAACTTTGCCTAATTAATTAATTAATTAATTAATTTGAGTAAATAAAGTCTAATATTTTAATCAGAGTTGACTTAGTAGACTTTAGGTATACCCATGTTGAGCAATAATACCGAAAACAGTTTCAGATCGACGCTCCAGTAATGGCGCCAAAGTTTGAACTGTAGCGCCACTCTGTGGAGTGTAGCGCCTGGCGACAATCCTGTCGTCTGGCGCTACACTGCAAAGAGAGGCGTCAGTCCTGTCGTTTTGGCGACAGTTCGGTATATTGCTTGAGTCATCACTTTGTGTCTAATTAAACAGTTTGCTAATCAATTCGATTATTTTTATTAATTATAATGTCCCATTGAGTCTTTAATTGAATCTAGTCACATGGTCTAGCCACATGGTCATGACACGAGTCTTCGCATGTCACCTACACTCACTAGTATTAGCACACACTTTGAGTATATGTCACCATGACCATGTCTTAGGTTCATGCATGAGTCAGTTTTTCCGTCGTTCAAGTTGGGGAAACATTCTATTCCATCTTTCTTCACTTCCTCCATCCATTGCATGTTGAATAGAGTTTAAGTCAAATAATTAACAATGAATATCCCCAAATTCCTTTTCCACAGTACTTGGTTGAGGAGAGAAGGGCGATTAATCAAGGACAACCTCTTTATTCAAGTCTTACTTTTTAATAAACCGATTCGTTAAAAGAGGAAAGATAAAAAGATAATGGCAACTCAATAAGAAGTCAACGAACTTAAGAATCAATTGACTACCGTGACTGAGGCATTGAAGGTTTTAACCCTCAAAATCAATGACCCTATGAAGCAACAACAGATGGACCTCATGCAAGAAAGTTTGAGCAAGTTGTCTAGTGATTACAAGTTTCAAGGCATTAGTTCACAAGGGGTCTTGGTGGACAAAGAACTTCTTTCGCATAAGTTCAATGCCAACGACATCCCAAAATTCAAGGCAACAGATAATCCTTACCTTCACTTAGAGCATTCCCACTAGTGAGCAAAAAAAATTCTCCTCATTCTCTCTCTACCCACTTTCTCTCTCTTCCCAACTAAATTTGCTCATGAGTATTTTTTGTGAGCAAATTTTGTCCCACTAGTGAGCAAAAAAAAAAATGCTCATCAATCTCTCTCCTACTTTTCACATACCCCACCAATATTTCTCTCTCTTACACATCACCCTATTATTATTTATTATGTTTTGGTTAAATGAATTTTAGGGCTACTAATTACAATTATACTATTACTTAATTTAATACAATTATTAAATATTAATTCATAATATTGAAATTTTAATCACTAATTAATTATAAATTTAATACAACATAAAATTTTATTGGCGTACGACTACATTTAATACTACATTTAATAACGAACCTAGATTTTTAACGTACGATAAAGACTCTTAAAAAGTAGTTAAACTATAAATAAAGAACCATTTTGAACTTTTATATTAGAAAATGAAAAATTAATCTAACTACACTTGGGAGTAAAAATAATAAAGAGTTTTTTAGATTTTTTTAAAGTAAAACAAAATATTGCTACTTAAAATATCATTAATAACGTTTTGTAAAAATATTAGAGTACTAAAAATATTAAGTAAAATAATAAACCAAATAATAAAAGTTAACCTTTCTCAACTTTATATTAGAAAACATAACATAAATGTCACTAGAAATGAGATTAAGAGTAATATAGAGTGTTTTTGTGATTTTTGAAATTATACCAAAATATGTCAAAATGGATCTCTACTTGTAGAGAAAAAAAAAATATAACCGTTGATGATTTTTTTTTATAATTATAAAACGGCCAAATTACCGTTTTAATTTAATTGTCGTTGCAAAACTGTAACAAAACCTGATTGGATGAACAAGCTGACAGGGACGCGTGTCAGCTTCCCATTCGCCGGACTGACGCGCCCCTGTCAGCAGCTGGTTTAATTTTTTTTTTGCTTTGCTGCCATCAAAACGCGTCGTCTTGGGGGGGAAGCTCTTCACAACCAACCCCAAAACTCATTGTTTTGAGGGTGTCAAAAGCAAAAAAAAAAAAAAGGTCAGTTGGTACACTTGCTAGGCCCCACGATTTTACTATTCACTTTCATTTTTGCTCATAGGATGAGCAAATCAATTATGCTCATGAGCATATTTCCATTTGCTCATTGATGGGGAAGCTATTATTGCACTTTTGCTCACCAATTTTGCTCATGAGAAAAATTCTCCTCACTGATGGGAATGCTCTTAAGAGCCTTTAAAACTATGATAAACATTAAGGGATTGATAAGAAAGTCTTTCATTCCTTGTTTTCCTTATCTCTTGAAACCGTTTGTCAACAACGGTTCTTCTCCCTAGACAAAGAGAAAACCTCTACCTGGGAATCGATGGTAAACGCTTTCATTGATAGGTATAAATGTAATATCCAAGTCGAAACTGACTATAGACAACTTGAAATGCTAAGACAAAAAGAGAATGAAGGCTTTACTTCTTTCTTCAATAAGTGGAGGGAAACTTCCGCTAAGATGATTGAGGTCCCCACCGAAAAAGAGTCTGTGAGGATGTTTATCAAGAATCTCCAAGAAAAGTATTCAAAGCACTTAAAATATCAACACAACTTGAATACTTTCAAAGCCGTCTATGACATAGGTATCGAGATCGAAGACGACCTCGCAAAGCAAAAAGCTACTAACAATAGTATCCACGGTGGCTAGAAAGGAAAGAAGAACGACAATCCTTCTTCTTTCGAAAACGCCCACTCTAGTAACAATGTTAGTACCTTTGATCTCAGTGAAGTTTTAGCCATGGATAACCAAGGATCTAAGAAGCAACTAAGGAAAGACTTCACCCCCATTGGGATGAGCTACGATACTGCCTTCGTTCGACTCCATGCCAAGGGACTCATTACTCCCATTGGACCTTTCAAGATCCCGCACCTGAAAAGAGATTGCCTACTTGGAATCAGATGAACACTGCAAGTACCATCAAGATAGGGGTCATGCTACTGAGAGCTGTTGGAAGCTAAAGGAGGCTATCCAACATTTGATTGATAATAACAAGCTTCCCATGTCTCCAGCTAACAAGAAGAGTGAATGATGGTAAAGCAAACGACACAAGACAAGAGGCGAGCTTCAACGCCAAGATTTCGTGACTTTTTTTTTCGGTTTCTTTTTTTTTTCCCTTTCCCCAATAAGTCTAGCATAGACACCTTTTTATTCCCCTTAGATTAATTTTGTAGATTCTTTCTTTTTTCCTTTTAATAAAATGAGCATTTATTTTCTTGCATATGATCATTTCATTACATTGCAAAAAAAAATAAAAAAAATAAACATCCATGCCAAACTAAGCACAAGGTATACCGATGATTTGAGGAACCTCTTATAGCCACATCATATCACTTCTCGCCCTTCAAATATGCAATCCTTTTTTATAAACCACTTTGAGCCTCGTCTAATGATAGACCTTTCATTTTTCAACCCATGTCTACCTAATTTTGGGATGGGATAGTGTGCAACTTATGCAGTTTTCAATATCATTAAAAGCTTGAGTGATTTCAAAAAATCAAAATAAATAAAAAAGAAATAGAAAATAATAAAAGTGTACAAAAGGGCAAGTGTTCCAATGTCTTTGATATGAAAATGTCTTTGATAAGAACACGTCTCAGATTGCGTCTCTTATCGAGTGCTCGGTACCGTGCCTGAAAAACATGAATGCCAAGTGAGTGATAGACCGCATGATCAGGATTGCCCACACTTATAAAAATGAAATAAATGCTAAAGCAAAAGAAAGATCTAAAAAAGAGTAGAAAACCTCAAGCATGAAAATACAAATACTCAATAGCAAGGTTGCACACCTTGGGGGCTTATCGAGGGTCTTGGGCCTTTATCCCCTTCTTCTCCAACCTTTAGCCTAACCACGTTACAACCCTTCAAAAGACCTTTTTGAGGTATACACACACTTGTGCAAGGTTCGGCTAGAGCTACGTTCGGCCTGATTCCTAACGGATACGTAGGCAACCTCACATCGAGGTGCGGGCGTAATAAACATGCATTCATATTCACATTCACACACCATGATCATATCAAGGGATCTCCTATGCTCATCCCTATTTACTTAGAGCTGGACTTGGGGGCTTGATCCCTACATCATTAGCTTTCCTAGCCTAAGAGTCACCATCATTTGACTCTTCTAAAAATAAATATTTTTTCACACACTTAGCTCTTGCGGCCTAACTTTAGTATCGCTATCACACACATCACAGATACATGACCAAATATACTTCCCTTAGGAACCCTTTGTCATGAAATCTTAACACAACGCTGAAGCATGCCTTGTCACATAACTCATCAATCATAATTGTCATTACATTCCAAAGTACGAAGTGCTTAGCCTCCGTGCCTAAGTTACCCAAATACTTTCATCATTGAGTCATTAATTGAGATAGCCTAGGTTGGATTAATCCTTGCACCTTGAGAGATAGTATCAAGCAACATTTGACTAAGCTCATTCAACATGCACCTTCAAAAACTTTGATTCTTTTTCGCGTCTTTCTTTTTTGGGAAAAAGTCGGTACCCTCCACAAAATTGATGGAAATTTTTTGCTTTTTTGGCATTTTCGAGTTGCACGATCACATTACAATGCACACACGAGTCATGTACACATTGAGTCATGTTGTGTCATATCACCTTGATTTGAGTCTAACACATGTGTCAAACACTTTGAGTCGAGTCAATCTCGAGTCAATCACAGCGAGTCAAGTTTATACCTTGCTTGAATCGTTTCAAGTCAATGAGTCAAGCAACACTAATCTTAGGTCAACCCTAAGATAATTAAAGAAAGATAAGAAAAGTCCTATAGTCAAAGATATAAATGCAGGTATATCCTAGCAAGCGAGGATATTCCCGGTTTTTTTCGAAAAAACCCGCGAATATGACACAGGAGATTCCTCCGGAGATAAGAGGAATTACATTGATCTGTAAATTGGAGATGAAGAGCTTTAATTTACAAAAGATTTGAGCGGATTTGGTTGAAAGGAAACGACCAAATTCAAAGTTCGGAGCGAAACTGAGCAACAGCGACAGCAAGAGCAGAATAGGGAAGACCCGACTCCAGCGCCAGACAAAGACATCTAGCGTCTAGCAGCAGATTACAGCGCCTGGCGACAGAGCCAATTCTTGGCGCCAGAGATATTTCAGCAACGACAGAGCTCAAAGCCTCTCAGAACAGCAATTTTGGGTTCCTTGTACGCCAGTAGCCCCTATAAGCAATTTGACATGATTGAGTAGTCGATTTGATTACAACCGCAAATAAGTGATCGACCCGACGAAAGATCGTCTCACTTAGCTTAAAGCACCTAAACATTGGCATTGCAAAGGCACTGACATACTAGTTTAGAAGCACCGACGAAAAGGTTCACAGCACCCACATACTGGTTTACAAGCATCAGAAGCGCCGACGCACCGGCGAAAGCAAAGTTCAAGCGAGCTTTAAGGATCGACAAGCGTTGGTCTTCGGTGATTTTCTTAGAATATTATCGCAACAACTGAGAATGACTTCAAGCAAAGTTATTTTCGACAGCGTTCGCTAAGATTGTGGAAGTTGTCACCCAAGATTTGAGAAGATAGCACAAGATGGGCGGTCTTCGACGACATTCGCTAAGATTGTGGAAGTTGTCACCAAAGATTTGAGAAGATAGCACGAGATGGGCGGTCTTCGACGGCATTCGTTAAGATTGTGGAGGTTGTCACCAAGATTTGAGAAGACAGCACGAGATGGGCAGTCTTCGACGGCATTCGCTAAGATTGTGGAGGTTGTCACCAAGATTTGAGAAGATAACACGAGATAGGCGGTCTTTGACGACTTTTGCTATGATTGGAAAGGTTGTCACTATGATTCAAGAAGAGGCTCGAGATGTAGCAGCATTGATCGATGGCGTTCCCTAGATTGCGAAAGATCGTTAAACAAACAACAAGATGGCATTCCCTAGATTGTGGAAAGTCGTCACAACAGCAATACAACAGCAAATCAGTTACTTTCAGAGATGTGTGCTCGACAATGCAAGATACGCGTTTCTTAACTCTTTTATCTGTTTAACTAACACTAGTTTGCAAGTATCGGCGTTACAAGAATGATTTAGAATCGCAGAACGTTCTGAATCATTCTCCGTCCTTATCGATACTTTGACTTTTGTTTTCGAAACTTGTGTTTCTCCAAACTCAGTCAAAGTGGGGGCTTCTGTAGACACCCAATTGTGTCTCCCCAAAACCAAACCCTATGATGAGTACCTTTCACGTCGAATGAAGTGAAAGTGTGGAATGTCTAGTGTTGCGGATAGTTTTAATTTCTTTTCTCTTCTCTCTGTTTTTGAAAATCTATTTTAAGAAAACAGCCAATCCAGTTTGGTTGGTCCATGATATGGGTCCAATAGTAGTTTAGTTGGATAGGACTTAAAATGAGCTTTCCAATGATATATTATAAGCCCAATTCTGATGAATATTGAGGAAGTTATGGCCAAATTACTAAACTGTGCCCGGTTTGAGCCTTATATGCGGCCCAATGATCTAGAGGAAGGCCTAATATGGATTTATCATTCCTAATGCAATTAGGAATGGTTTTATTCTTCTAGATTCTTCTAGAAGGTTCTTTTCATTCCTAATTCAATTAGCATTGATAAATTGACTTTTGTTGACTTTTTAGAGTTTTAATTAGAATAAAAGAATGTTTTAGAGGAAAATACGATTTTATCCTCCTATACGGTTAATTGCTATCTGATTTTAGAAAACACGTCAGAAATTTAATTAGCGCCAAACGCCAGTCGTTAGCGCCTGGCGCTAAGTCTGGCGCCTGGCGCTAGCGTTAGCGCCTGGCGCTAATTGCCAGCGTCGGCGCTATTCAAGTTTTATTTGCGTCAGGACTCTGATTTGTTTTTCTATCTTTTTGGCTTATTTTCTCTATAAATAGTCTTCTAAAAACTCCGTTTTCATTCATCAATTTTCATCTAGAATCTACAATCTACAATCATCAACTTTCTCTCTAAGCTTCTCTCTCTCTCTTCTAAACCTACCCTTTTCTTACAAAATTCCGCATTCACAAGACCTAGAGACACCTAGCATTATTCGAAGTTGCCTTCGCCCTAGACGTGAAAGGTTTTAATTTTGAGGGTTTGGTCCCAAATCTCTCTTTCAATTACTTCCTCCGTTCTTTTAATATTGCACCACTTGCCTTTTAAGGAAATTTCACAAATATTGCACCATTTCCATTTAAAGAAACAAAATATGTGTGTTCACACTACAAATATCCAATATACCCTTACTTTTAAGGGTTGATTCTTTACTTTATGTTTACATTACACGGATTTTTTTTGTACTTTTACCCTTCTCTCTTCATTTTTCCCACCATCAAATAATGTGTGCCCAACATGTATGGTGCAATAATAAAAAAACGGAGGAAGTATTTAATTTAATTGTTTGATTTTATATTTTTCTTGAAGTTACTAACATGTGTATTGTGTTATTAGAAAGAGGTTTGAGGCATCCAAGTAAGTGCTTTAATGGTTTTTATTGATATTATTATGTAGAAATCATGCTTAGGTTGTTGTTATGATTCCTAATATTATGTTAGGGCGTTTTGATCTTCCTAGTATCATGTCTAGGGAAACTTTAATATCAAGTATGATTAAAAGTATGATGTTGTAACATCCCAATAATTATCTCTTTAAACCTGTGAGCACCCTGAACAATATTCAAGAGAATTACTGGTGTGCTACCGCCACGTGTTCAAACGTTAAGGCTTTATCAGAAAATAGCAGCGGAAAAACTAACTCGGTTATAAATAAGTTTCAAAACTAAAACCAAATTAAATCTTACAACTTAGAACCATTAAGGCCCTTATTCAAAACCCCACAAAAGTAGTAAATAAATAAAACCATAGTTTAAATAAATTCAAACTTATGAAAAGAAATAAACTGCGAATAATAACCAACTCTCTACTCAAAATCCCACAACCCTAATGCGAATGCTGCGTATGTAAGAACCTGTGGTTAATCTGCTCCCCAATATTACAAGTGTAAAAATTGGATCGTCACAGGGTCAATGAAAGGCGAAGGCCACGACCAAAGAAAGACACACAAAGCATGCAATCAGCAAAGCTAATGAGTACATACAAGCTGCAAAACATAAAAGAAATCCCTAACATGCTACTAATAGTCAATCATCACGCATCATTAGTTTATAGACTCGACACATGACTCAACTATCAGATTTATTTAGACTTCACTAGTTAATATTAACTAACTCTTGTATTTATTTCATTGGATTTAGCAATAGACAAGGATGTCCAACCCATGTCCCATTTGGAACATCAATAAAAGAAAAACCCCATGTCTCCTTTCGGAAACATCAATAAACATCCAACGACCACGGCCGCGACTCCGTGACCGTAGTTAGTATGAGATCTCACCTAACTCCTAGTTTTAAAAAATATTTGAAATAGGAGAATCGTAGATCAAACGACCTCGATAAAAGTACACGGCTAATACCCCGTGTATCCCAACTCCTGATTGTCAGATCATTACTCCAGAAGTGCACCAATCCAGAGTTTTATTGCTCAACCATCTTGCACTTTACGTGATTTACAGGTTTAGACTTGGTGATGACTCATATGCAAACAATACAATCAATTCAATATTAATTCAATCAAGTAAAACAACTTTCCAATTTCAATTCTTGATTTATTAGTGACAAGCAACACTTATTATTTATTCCTTTAACTACCTCGGTGTATAAACACCTTGAGTACATAAGGCACCCCAACACCTTAACCTCGTCTTATAAGACTTGAATTCTTCCTTTGCTCATCCTGGTTGCATAATCATGAATGAGTAATAAATTAATCTTTACACCAATAGCATACCTTTGCCTCTAAGCGCACCTTGCATAATTAGAGCACAAATAATACTTGCAATATAAAATAGTGCACATCATATGAAATTCACAATGTATAACCAAACAATCTAACTCAATCATCCCTATACATGATACTAAGTTCTCGATCCGTCCTTAAACATGCACCTACAAGAAAGGTTTCGTAACTTGTACGTACCTTGTGTAAACAATTTGGTTGGCCACTTAAAAACTAGAAATCACCTTCAATAAACTCCTCTCCTAAACCAAACAATAACATCTCAATCAATACCCAATCAATCAAGTTTACAACAACACTAACTTACTTTAAAACCTTCAAAATCCAAATCAAACAACACTTTAAAACCCTCCCTTTAGTTAAAATTAAAGGCTTATATATAGTTCTTTAAATTTTCTTCATAAAAACCTTAAAATACACTCTTATACATGAAATTACAGCAAGTTTAAAGTTTAATAAAAATCTTAAAATTATTTAAAAACCTCTAATAATCTCCCTTTTTAATGGGTGATTAAACCCTCTTTATAAAACATCAAAAGTAGTACTTAGGAATTATTTCCAGCACTTAAAACTTCAATAAAAAAATATATTTATGCTTAATTAACTTTAAACATAATTAATTTTATTAATCAAACTCAAGGATAATATTTTAAGTATAAAAAACTTCGTTAAAATCAAAAACTGCCCAAAAATCATATTTAGAGGCTGAATTTGGCCATGAGAGGGTGGTGCTCACTACTAAATGTAGTGAGTCTTTCTTAAAACGTTGTTTCCACATGGAAAACACTATTTTTTTGTCAAAATTGAATGAGTTCAGAACCTGATCGGGATTAAAACGGGATTAATATTAAGATGAAAATCTTAAAATTAAAACAAGAATTTAAGTGTTCAAAACAATCTGGAATTAAGTTAAACTAATTAGTACTTATAATCACCAAAATTTCAAAACATCATTACTATAAAAACCCTAAATCAATTGTTCATAAAAACCCTAATATCATGATTTTCAATAATTAAAAACCCTAGGTTATAAAATTTACAAAATCTGAAAATTATGACACTTATAAAATCTGAAATTATAAAGTTTAATCATCAAAATAAAATTTGATACTAATTAAATTAATTTCAAGCAATAAAATCAAAACCCATAAATCAATAATTATAATTACACAAATTAATAAAACTAAGGAGAAAGAAAATAAGACTAACCTTTTTGTGTGGGAAATTTTTTGGGGATTCATGGGGTATTTATAGGAGAGAATTGTAGGATAAATAAGAAGATTGGGCCTCATAATAATAATGGGTTGATTAAGTAAACAAATGGGTTAGGCTTGTGTGATTGGACATAAATTGTAGAATAAAGGTGCATAAAATAATTTGTTCAAATAAATTTCGACCCAGATTAATAATTTGAAACTTTTGAAATTAAATTATGAAAAATAACAAATAAATATTATAAATAAAATAAATTTTCATTTATAAAATATTTAAAAATACGGGGGATTACAAATGCTTCCTATATTCTTCCTAATATTTATTCATGTTAGTATCATGTTAGGGTTGAAGATTTGATTTTTATTGTTTAGTGACATGCTAGGGTTTGTTATTAATCTTGTTAGTATCATGCCTAGGATCTTACTATTATTATTATGCTTTAACATGATTATGATTTATTATTATTATTATGATTATTATTATTATGATGATTATTATTATTATGTTGATTATATTTACTGTTATTGCTTGATCACGCCTTTTATGCATGTTTAAAGGGAATTGGTACTTGTAATCACGCTTAATAAGATAATTAATAATCTTGTTTAGGTTTAATGTGATTATAATTAAAGTGATCGACAATAATAGATTTATTTGTGCATTAATATTCAAACAACATAGATTAAACAGGTTTAGGGTTAAACCTATTTATTGCATGTTAGTCAGAAAGTGCACATGAATACGATCAGAATAAAGTAGAGGCCTATTATGAGGGCAGGCTCAATCTCTTTTAGGTTGGATTTGTACCTTCATCCCCGAACTATCAAACATGGTTCAAGACCTATTGGAGTTGACGATCTCCTGGATCGTTAAGGGGTGTAACCTTCACCTCGTGAATGGTTTACAAGTTCCTAAAACTTGTTGGCGACTCTTTTTCTCTATTTTCTTTCCCTTTAGACGCCACCGTACTTTAGTGTATGATCACAGTGAGGTTCAAGCTAGGGGTAATGCTTGAAATATTCCCTACACACATGAACTCATATATTGCTTAATACACCAATTTTCCCTCCAATTCATTCGTACTTAAAGAGGGATGAAAGAGAAGCAGGGGCTTTAATAGGAGTTAATTGGAGGGAAAAGGGGTGTATTAACCAATATAGGAGGTCACGTGACTCGCACACTCGTGATCAACATTGGGAAAAATAGAGTCAATGCCGAAAAGTAACATTTGGTTGTCTTTAATAAAAAAAATTTTACAATGTGGTCTGAAATTGCAAAAAAAAAAAAAATTTAAAAGGTTGTTTTAAATAAAGTGGACACTTTAAAAGGTTGTTTTTGACAAATTTTCCTAAAAATAATTGTAAATTTAAATTAAAAGGGTTTTAACAAAACTTTTGTCAAAATAAAATAGCCTTAACAAATTTACAATAGTGTCAGTTCATTTTCCTTCAAAATATAAATACATAAATGGTAAATTAAGATCAGTGTTCTTTCTCTCGAGGGAAGTTGATTTTACAAAAACCCAACACTGAAAACAGTAAGTTTCTTTCCAATTCTATTTCTCCAAGCATTCTCTTTTGGTAAGGTTGTTTCTTCTATTTCATGTATATTGCTGAACAATGAATAATAAAGGAAAAATAAATTGTAGTCCTTATATCCATATTTACTATGGAGTAAAAGATTTATTTGCATGTTTGAAATGGCATATATAGTATAAGATTGGTAAAGTGTTCAATAGAATTGGTAAAATGTAATCTTAGCCCTTATATGTATGTTTACCATGAAATACAAAATTTATTTGCAAAATCAATTGATACAGCGTATAAGGTAGAAGATTGGTAGAGTGTTCAATAGAATTGATATAATGTACGGAGTATTCTTTAATGTATGTATCTCAATTAAAACTTTAGGGTGTGTAATCTGTAATCGTAGCACTTTTTGTGGCTAAAGAAATGTTTTACTACATGACATCTTAAACTCATTTGATGGAGAACAAAGTACTCACATAAATACATTGATAAATTGAATACGATCAAACATTTTACATCTTTGAAAATCATTAATTATAAGCCTGAAGATCAAAGTCCCAATTTTTTATCTTGCCTAAATTTGCAGAGAGAAAAAAGCTGGAGCATTGGTGAAAGTGACATTCAATTGGGCCGCAAAGTTCTTAAGGTTAGTTAAAACTAGACCACTTCTACTCTATCTTCCGTCACTCATTATTCTTTATATCAATGCTTTGAAGCACCAATATATAGCAAAGGAGAACTCTAGATATACTTTTAAACTTTTATAAAATAAATTATAGGAAATTATGTTCTGTAGCTTCTTTTAATAAAATTTCTACAACTCATTTCCTTTGGTGCATTCTTTTGTTGATTAGTGTTTTGGTATATACAATTGGTGGTTAGTTATACATGTTCAATCCCAGTCAACTTGTATATGCAATGTTTTTCAAATTAAACTTGTGCAATGTTTATTTTGAATTGCTTTGATAGTTATCGTCATGTTGGAAGGATTAGAAAAGTGCATAGTTATAGACAAAGTGAAGGTACATTAGATGTATTCATAATTAAATCAAACCCACAGTTTATGATACCTATTTTTAAAAATGAAATTTAACTATAACCTTAAAGAGGTGATCTTATAATAATGCTATATATGTGAAACAGAATTATTATAAGATTTATATGAAAAACTCCTATGCTATCCACTCAAACTTCATCCTTTTAACTAAGCAATAACCACCAATAAAGAAGTCACAAACCACAACCACAACCCCTCTTCTTATTTATTTATTTTTGTTTTTAAAAACAAACTTCATGCCCTCTCTTCATCCACTTTTCATCACGCAAACATTTATCTTATTACATTTTTCCTTTCCATTTCATTCATTTTCCACTAAATAAGCTTAGGCTTATTAGTAAGGCCTTAAAAACTGAATAGAATTTCATGATCAGCCATGAATTATGTTTATTTGTACTTTCAACAAGTAGGCAAGGTGATTACCTTATATGTTTAATTGGATACTAATTGCTTGGATGCTTTTACAAAGCTTGAGATGACTTGCTAGCCGGAAAAAAGTGGTTTGTAGGTATATCTTTAAATTTATTTATAAAATTATAATATGGACAACAGACTCTAAAAAGTGCTCGATTCTTGAGAAAGTGTATTATTATACAGTGGAGGAATAGAATCAATAAATTAAGGGCAAATCAAAGTATAATTATCCAAGAAACAACCATTGTATCAACCAATGTTTAAGAACTAAATGCTGGTAAGATATGATAATTAATATTATTATTAAGATGATAATGCAATAAACAGACGTGCATCGCACAATTTTAAGACTAGTTCTCATTCAAAAATATATACCTCCAAAACAAAAAAAATAGTAATTTATGATTAAAGTTTAACTTTATACAAAAATTAGCACTTATATAAACAAATTTAGTAATAAAATATTTAAGTTAACATAATATCTTGATTAAGCCACCTAAATCACAAATTTTGTTTCTGTTAATAAAATAAATTAATAAAAAAACTAAAGAGGTTTATGAAAAATTTATTTTATGTAAACAATTTATAAAAATACCTTCTCGTTCAATAGGATTATATCGAAACTTGTTAATTCATCTTATTTGCGAAAGTTTAGTGTGTCAAACAAGCTAGAAACTCGTAGTTAATTTTTCGATCAATCATTTTTGCTCGAATTTATTTCTCAAATTAAATTAGATATTTAGATCTGCATGTGAAAACAAAATATAAACATATACAATCGTTACGTATCCCAAATAAACACATTCTAAGTAATAATTACAAATGTATATTTAAACATGGATTTTATAAATTATGCTAAGAATTACCCAATCATTGATCATGACCTAAAACTGACACAAAATTACTAACACAAAATTCACTTGATGTGGTTTTGTATTGATACAGAATTGGAACAATTTTTATTTTAATCATAAATGCTATCAAATTTTATCTTATAAATTTGTGTACTTATCTTTAATTTTTTACCATTAGTTTATAAGATAAATGTCTTTTTCTAAAATTATAAGATAATTTTATTTATGGTTTTTAAATCCACGTGACATTAAAATTTTAGATGTCTAATATAATTTGTTACATTTACCTAGGTGTCAATATAATTTATTTTTTTATCATTCGTCACTTTTTCTTAGGTAGCAAGTGATTTTTTTAATTCTAAAATAAAATACAAATCTAATTTCTTATTATTCAATATAATACCTTTACTTATGTGGCGCGCTGAATATTTTCCAAAAATGCCTACATACTTTTTTTTAATATAATAATATTTAATTAGATATATTAGATTAGTAATTAAATGATTATAATGATTTTCTATTATTTTTTATTAAAATATATTATAAATGGGTCTGATTTTAAAGAACTTTTTAAAAGGAATTTTATGATGGAAATATTATTGAGTTATAATATATTAATTAAAAGTTATGATTAATTTCGTATATATGAAATATTAGAATTCTATCGATAATAAAAATTTATACAACATTTTTATCTTAAAAATTTATCCAAAATTCGCTTACTTAGCATCATATGTGTTAGAATAATACATATTTATCTCCTATATGGATCGACACTTGGCGAAAAACTGGAATACCAAGTGTCGATGTCTCGTGACCTAATTGCGATACCGGCTTTATATATATATATATATATATATATATATATATATATATATATATATATATATATATATATATATATATATATATTAGTGATATGATATGATATATTATATAAATTAAATATGCATAAACAACTTAATTTAATTAATTTTCAAAATTATCAAAATTACAAACTTATTCATAAAGTAGGGTTTATATGAGTTAATTTAAACAACTAACCCAATGAAAATTAACAATTCAATCATTAATTTAATTTAAGTAATCATTTGCAATTTCAAGTAAATTAGGGCTCATATTAGAATTAGGGTTTTTTCTAATCTACTCCCTCCGTCCCTTAATTAGATGTCTACTTCTAAAATTACACGGGAATTAAGGAACTTGGAGTATCCTTAGAACCCATGAATGAGAAATACAAAGGGAATAAAAAGACATTAATTGTTGGCTTTGATTACAACAAAACATAATCAAATTAAATGCTTGCACATGTCAACAATCCTTTAATAGAAAAAATAAAATACCAATGACATTTGTTTATAAAAAATAAAAAGATTAATCAAATTAATTTATATGCAGCACATGAATTGCAATTGTTCAAATGGGAGAATGGGGAATAGAGAGAATAAAATGTTTTTTTTTTATTTATTTTATTTTTAATTTTTTTATTTAAGAAGGAAAAGAATAAAATGTTTTTGTGCAACCATTAAATGTCAAAAGCAAAAGTAAATAAAGTAGTGTCACATCACACTGATTTGGGGACAATTTGGGAAATAAATTTGGAGAATAAGGATAATTTGGTAAAAAATCACTTACTAAAAAAGGAAACAGGCATATAATTTTGAAACCTTTAAAAAGGAAACTAGACATTTAATTATGGCACGGAGGCAGTACTTGATTAATACAATCCATTTATACATAAAAAAGTTAGAAAAAATACATGCAATGAATAACACATAACTCATCCATATAAAATTAAAACAAATAACAACCAGGCCAATTGATGCTATCCAACTCCTTAAAAACCTATTTTTGGGCGCAATTTGACTTATGGACAGTCCACACTAAGTACGTTAGTTTATGGTTTAGTTTAGAACTTTGTGTCCACAGAAAAAATTCACTACTCATACGTTCGATCTTGACAAGCACAAATTAGCGCATTAACTTAAAAATTGTCCAACAACTAACGATATCCTAATCTAATTAGGCGCAACACCGATTATTCTAATTAATTAATTAAATTCTAAGTTATTATTCAAATTTTAATTTGAGCAGTTATATTTGATCACATTGAATTCACACACAAGGGGCTCTTGATAGTACCGTCGGGTTATACTATGATTAAACAAGAGTGTAGAAACAAACTCTATGTCCAGATATATGTATAACACAAATGATTAGAATATTGTAAGCTAGTGTAATCCAACCATTGAAAGTCCACCCGTACGATCAAATACCACACAATTTTTTTTTGAGGGGAAATACCACACAAAATTCATTAAGGTTGTGTGTTTGGATACTTATTTATCTGAGTGATCTCCATAGAAAATACTCGAATTTCCTAAATTCCTCAAATACGCTACATTTTATAAAAAGTTCTCGTATACAATCCACGACACGTCAACCAAAAACTAGATTTTTAATTATTTATTTTTTATAAAAGGGTATAGAACTATTAATGAGGGCTTGTTTGGCATCGTTTTTTATTTTTAGTTTCCTATTTTTTTTAAACAAAAACTAAAAACATGAAAAAATTGTTTCCAGTTTATGTTGTTAGTTTTCAAAAATATGATGATTTTAATAAGGTTAACTTATTTTTGATTCATTATGTGACATATATCATATGATTTTAAAATACAAAAAACAAAAAAACAAAAAAACCACAGTGATGCTAAATGAACCCACCTGCCAATGAATTTACAAGTTGTCCCCATCAATCGTTCAGGCATCGACCCAGGAAGAATCAATTCAATTTGAAGCTTATTGTTAATCAATTATTAACTTCCTTTTGTAGTACCCTACCCGCAAGGGAAGTCGAATCCCCATTGTCTCCTTGAAAGAGAGATATCCTGAACCGCTAGACGATGGGGGCATACAGGCTAAACTTCCATCATACTATGAAGTATGAACATATACCAAAATTCAGTTTAGAATTCTTACTCTTAATAAACCGCTAATTGAATAAGCGGTTTCATTCAGAGTAAAACTATTAATTTAGGGCTTGTTTGATATCGCTTTGGTATTTTTTTTTTCAAAATCATATGATACATGACATATAATAATGAATCATAAATTGGTCAAACTTTTGCAAAATGACAATAGAAAAGTAAAAACACTTTTTCTTGATTAATTTTTTTTTTTTTAAAAAAAAAGAAAACTGAATACAAAAAAATCCTAAAAAAAACCTAAATTGCCGGGAAGAAAATAATTTGTGCCGGTGTGGATAATAGGTTCGGAAATTGATAAAATATGGCATAATTATGGAATTTAATTATTTTGAGCAATTTATATTAAAATCACTCTATTTATATATTTTATTTAGCTTTTAGAGGCATATGCATAGTCTATATATAAATCTAAATATCATTTATCATAGAATTTGTTATATACACTCGGGTACATCTTACATTCCAGCACCCAAATATCCAACTACTCCAAAGTTAGTTTTTGCTTTTCATTTAATAATTAAATAAAAAACAAAAGAACAAAAAAACAATAATGTAATTAAAATGAGAACAAAATACTTATAGTGTACGGTACACCCGATAAGTATATAACAAGCTCTCCATTTATCAAACCAAATGATCATACCCCGTAATAAAATTTCTACCCAATGCTTGATCAGAGTTTCGGATGAATCAGTAATAATCAGTAGTTGGTTTATTTTCTACTTCAATTCTTGTTCTTGTTCTTGTTTTTGTTCTCTGTCCTTTTCATATTTTTAGCATCTACATTTATATAAATCCAGTTAAATTATTGAGCTTTTTCTTGCAATACAAAAATTCCAACCTCCAAAAAAAAAAAAATTATGGGTTGGGGTATTTCAAGGTTAATACTCCTGAAATCATTGCTTCATTTTATGATATTTGTGTTAATGAAAAGCAATGGATTCACAATTTTAGCAATCCCATTTCTATATGCATCATTAGTATTCTTATTGGTTTCAATTGCTTCAAACCCTCATATTAATCTTCCTATGCTATTGGGGAAGAACACAGATGGGTCATTCCCAATTTGGTCAATTGTAATGTTTGGCCCTTTTTTGTTTTTTGTACGGCTGTTTTCGATGGTTCGGAGATTGTTGAGTCATGAGGAACCTTTTACTGAGATTTGTGAGGGTGTGTATGTTGGAGGATGGCCTTGTTCATTGGATAAGTTTCCACCTAAGAATCCTGCTGTTATTGATTGTACTTGTGAATTTCCTCGAAATTCGGAGTTTACTAGAAGTGGGTATTTGTGTATTCCTACATGGGATACGAGGTCGCCTCAGCCGTCGGAGATTGAGTCTGCTGTTAAATGGGCTTGCAGGAAGAGAGCTCTAGGAGTGCCGGTGTTCATCCATTGTGCTTATGGTATGACTTTTTGAAGCATAATATTCTTTTTTTGTAAATTGTTTCATAGCTTGTTTATGTTGTTTGATTTGTTATTGTATTACTTAAAAATATGTTTCTTATGCTATATTTGTTGTGTCTTAGTGCTTATATACTTATTAATGAAGTTCATTGTATCTGTCTACCTTTGTCATGAATCTGCTGTTTGGTAGTTGATGCTATGAATGATTAGACTGGTGAAAATGCTTAAAGATTTCTTCTGAGTGGATTCCAAAATACGATTGCAATGGAACTGAATGACTGATTTTGGCAGTATAATATTCTGAACAAGGAATGGTTTGAGGATTATGTGTTATCACAATCCCTTGGTATAGTTTGAAATTGGCTTGCCATGTCAATTGATTGCTATTATAGACTACAAACATTTATAATTCCCGGAAAGAATTTACTATGACTACTTGAGGACATTTTATTTGCTGCTTGCCTGCTTCTTAGCTAGGATTGCATTGATTGACTGATTGAGCCAATGTCTTTGTACCTCTTGTTGTGTGAATTTTTTCTTCTTATTAAAAAATCTATGATTTGCCATTTACCTTCTTAGTTGATGTTTATCAAGCTCAAAAATTTAATAAAAAAAGTACTTCAAACAACTATTGTTCATTATTGAAGCCACCCCAAAGCATACCTCAAGCCAATATGCATTGTTATTGCTAGGATAA
Source organism: Chenopodium quinoa (assembly GCF_001683475.1). Lineage (NCBI taxonomy): Eukaryota > Viridiplantae > Streptophyta > Magnoliopsida > Caryophyllales > Amaranthaceae > Chenopodium > Chenopodium quinoa. The sequence goes on from NW_018742864.1 coordinate 117,406, forward strand.
GCAGCCGCAAGAAGCCAAGAACCTCACCACAATTCATCCTGTTATACATCTTGGACTAACTTTCTATCTTTCCTTAAAACAACAACATTTTTTCAACGTCAAAACTTTAGGTAGTGTGAAGCTGCACACTGAATCTCTACAGCAATAAATACGTTGATATTATCTTGGGCTTAATGCCTTAAACCTTTGCTAGAATTATCTACCATGATAATCATGGTCAATCATCCCCTTTTTCTTTGCTGCTGTCTTTACAAGCCTTCACAACTCAGTCCCTAAAGTTCCTTGCTGCTCTTTTATCCAAGTTCAAATCAGGCATAATCTGATCCCAAGCATCTAGCACTGCCATGTTTCTTTCATATCCCCCCTAAATTAATATTCTTTAGATGTCAATTCTCATCTAATTCTCTTCTTAATGTCATCAACTCTCATCTCTTGCGCACAGATCTTTAGCTAATTATTCTAACAATAATAAGGCTTTGCCCTTCAATGTAACTTGAAGGTCATTTTTCTAGGTGCAAAGGTAAATTTCAAGGTTTTTGAGGGGCCAAGCGGCCAAGACCTTCTCTGAGTACATTACCAGATGGAGGAAAAGGGCACCCCAAAGTACCTTTATATCTTCCACATCAACCTAGTCGAGTTTTCTTGCATCACTCTATGCCTTTAACCAAAAGTGCCTAAAACTTACTCCCTCCGTTTTTTTTTATATGCATCACTTTCCTTTTATGGGGTTTTTTTTTTAAATGCATCACTTCCTTATTTGGAAACTTTATATTATATTTTATCATTTCTCTCTCTTACTTTAAACCCCACTTAAATTATTTTATCATTTCTCTCTCCTCTATGGTCCCCACTTATATAATAAAAATATCTACTCTCCCTCACATTCTTTCTCTTTCATGGTCCCTATCTTACTTATACTATAATAAATTATTCATCCACACACAATATTATATTACCCTTCTAAAACTCCGCGCATCACCAAGTGATGCATATAAAATAAAAAACGGAGGGAGTATAATACAAAGGTAAAAAATTTCAAAGGCAGTTTAAGTAACTGGAGATTTAACTTTTTTATTATTATTAGAGCTAATACTAGAGTGCTTACTACTACAAAGTAGACCAAATAAGCTGTAGACTTACATCACTGGTAATACACTAAATATAAATTTTTTGATAAAATTAGCATTTCAACAGTCTGAGCAGGAGTTATAATTGGGCTCAATGATAGTATTTATACCATCCTTGGTGATTAATCTCAGGTTTGTGCAAATGTCCTTGTCAAACGATCAAATAACCCTTTAAAACAAATATTACACATTTTCGCTCACCTATTCTGTATTTGTGAATGCCAAGATTATAGTCTCTTGCTCCCAATATAGGTTTTGAGGACTCAAACTGCTTTTGAAAATAAATATAATCATTTTTCGATCACCTATGCTGTTATCTTGAATGCCAAGACTATACTTTTGTTCTCCCAACTTAAAGCCCGCAATGGTGCAAAATGAGTTACAGAGACGTACTTATTTCATTTCCCTTTAGATTCAAAACTCTTCCAGCATTCTCCTTTAGCTGCAGGTTATCAACCTCCCTCCTCAAATTCAAATGCGGCTTACAGGCGCATCAATATGGTCTGCTACATACACAAGAGTCTAGCTGTTCTCTGACCTTCCAAATTTTCATCTGGAAGCTGCCAAAGTCCTTTTTCCTCCACTCTTTCTACTTCATCCTAATATTATATAAGTATTGCAACAGCCTTTGAGATGCCCTTTTTGTACAACCTTACATCCTGGAGCATCTATTGATAAGTAGAAGTAAACCACAAATTTTCAACTGTCAAACCAAAAGCATTGCATCATCTCTTTTTTTGTTACTGTATCCCATTAAAATAAGTGGAGTATGGTTTGACTTTAATGATATAGATGATAAATCAAATGCAATGAAGCCTGTACATCTATATACCACTGTATTGAGTCTATCGACGCAATTAAGACGCTCATGAACACCTTGGTTATCTCTCATTGATCCTACATGATGAGAAAATGGACAAAAATATAGCGTGAGCTCTCAAGACCACAAACTTCTGAATCTTTAGAAGTCATCCATCAGATTTTGTTGATGATGGAGCCACCGATTTTCCCCTTTGAGAATATTGGTTTGAGGGATCAATAAACCTAGAGAATCCTGTTATCAAGCTATTAGGAGTTTGACCTCACTAGTTTCCACTTGCCAGGCTATCTGTTTCTTAGTCGAGTCTGGCTGTCTTCCAGCCATGGAATCTAGTTGTGGCCCTCTCTTCATGTAGCAACATTGTTATGTCAATGTTATTAAACAATTACTAATATTTCGCTTGAGAAGATGGATATTTTGGAAGTCCCCAATTGCCAATTGAAATTGATCTACAGGAACTCTTGCTGGTTGGATTCTTTATAACAACTTTTGTCCATGGTTTTTTATTCGGTTACATGCCCTCTTCCTTTGCCCTTTCTCTCTTGTATTCTGCAGTCATAGATAATTTACCTTGGCTAATTCTCACATTGTGTATCATTATCGTCAAAAAAAGTCTTTGTCTTGCCAAGAGTTCATTATGTTCTTTTTGAAATCTTCTAGGATCTCTCTACTTCATGAACAGAATCAATGTCAATCTCTTCATCAGAAGTATTCAACTCGTTGTCACATACTCGCATGTAGTCATGCAAAAATAGCACCATGACCAAAATAGCCACGAGGATGGCAGGGGTCTTTATTTTTTAAGCTTTTCTAATCAAAACTATACTACGCAGCTATGGTTTAATGTGAATAAGAAGCCCCTGAAAAATTCTAAATATATAATTTAGGGCAAGTATGTGTATGGGAACAAAATTTGACTTCAGTGATCAAGTGAGATATACGTCTATTTGCAACTATTTACTGCCTGGAATATATAATATTTGACTATACTTCCTTTTTTTTTGCATTTTCCAGTGTGCTAATGCACAACTGTTCTTATCATCTTGGAAAGAAATCTTAGCTAGATTAATTTTTTCCAAGTTCCTAAGTTAACATCTCAAAACCATCTCAGATTTAAGAGAGAATTAATAACTACTAATTTATTCTTTTAGGGCAGGAACTTAGGTATCAAGTCTGCTTTATGTAGTGGTGAATTTTCCCTTTAAAAAAAAGAAGGGAAAAATAAAAATAGAAAATTGTAGTCGTAAATCTGTATACAATGCTGTTTTCTGCATTTTGACGTTCTATACCTGACTTGTGATATTTTTATTTTTATTTTTTTAAAAATTGTATCAATTGATTTTGTGATCTTGTAATCATTATCTTCTTTCAGTTAGTAAGTCCTTTTCAAAATTGAATAGTTTTATATTTGGTTGTATGATTTCCAGGACATGGACGGAGTGTTGCAGTAATGTGTGCATTACTGGTGGCTTTAGGAGCGGTAGAGAATTGGAAAGATGCAGAGAAGATGATTCAAGAAAGACGACCTTATATCAGAATGAATTCTCTCCATCGAAAAGCCTTGGAAGAATGGGCACAGCATCGATTATCTCCAATGAAGAGGAAGAATGAAACAGATGTGAGTTCTGTCATCATGTCAAATTCTTTGGGAAGCAAGTAGTTGTACATTGAGAACACACTTCTTTATATCTTCATTACTGTAGCTTTTCTTGGACCCAACTATTCCAGGAGAAACTCCACAAACTAAACTCCTCTTGCTTAACTTTGTCAATAGCAATAGAAATTAATCTTAGTGGAAACAGCTTGTGAAATATTGTTCTTCTACGCTAATTTTGTTTTACTAAAATTATTTCCTGTGTTTCCTTTATTGTCATACTACATATTAGGAATCTGGATAGTTTCCAATGTCATTTACGCTATTATTTATGCTTATTCTAAGTTCAATTTGGACTCTTAAGGGCCAAAATGACCCTTAACATCTTAAGGGGACATTTTTCGAGACACAAATCGAAAAATAAATATTTAATTTACCAGCTCCGGCGAGAATAGTGGCCGGAAAACTCACTAAGGTTACACTTTGCACCCAAGTTATAAGTTTGTGGAGTTTTGGCTACAACGCAACATACAGGGTGTTGGATGCACCTAAGCCATAGTTCGGCCAATTTTGCCAATTATTTAATGTGTTTCCTTTTTATTGTCATACTACTCCATATTAAGAATTTGCATAGTTTCCGCCCTATTTGTTGGAAGCATTTAAGTTATTGGTTAAGTCAATATGTGTAGACACTTGATTTTGTCTCTCCAAAAACCAAACCTAGTGATGAGTACCTTTCACGTCATTTAATATCAAACGAGGTGAAATGTTGAAAAGTCTCGTGAATTCTTCCGTATTCTAATAAAATAATTCATTTTTGTTTTCGGAAATCATTCATTTCGTATACTACTTATGAGAAATGTCCAATCCAGTTTAGTTTGGTTCAACGATATATTATAAGCCCAATTACGAGTTGTAATAAGAAAGTTATAACCAAAATACTAAAGTGGGTCCTAATTGAATTTTATGGACGACCCAATAATCATGTGGAGGGTCCATTAATTATAATTGTATTCCTAAAGTCGTTGGAATTTATCCTAATCTTCTAGAATCTTCTAGAAGTTATTTTGAGTTCTAAAGGGATTAGGGTTATAATTAGGGGTGTACACCGGTCCAAAACCGGACCGGACCTGGACCTGACCTGTTTGGACCGGGGACCTGAATTGGGTAATTATGAGGACCGGGGACCGGACCTGAATTAACAGGTCCGGTTCCGGGCCAGACCTGAAAAATCAGATCCGGTCCGGGTTTGGACCTGAATGGACCTGTTTTGTGTCTTTTTCGTTTTTTTTTAATACAAAACCTGTTGGACCTGCATATGGACCTGCATATGGACCTGTTTTGTGATTTTAAGACCTGTTGCATAATTTAATAATTACATACAAACCAAAATTATCAATTACAAAACTACATAAAGTCGATAAAGTCCCGATTCTCAAACACCAAAAATACAAATGAGTCCACCGAAAATACAAATAAGTCCACGAAAACTCAGTTTCAATTTTTCAGAGTTTGGTTTTCTTCTTTTTTTTTTTTTTTTTTTTTTTAATTACGATTTTCCCGGGTTTCAGGTCCGGACCTGAAAACCCCGGGTTTGGACCGGGTCCGGACCGGGACCGGGAACCTGGATTTTTAAGAACCGGGACCGGACCTGAATCAACAGGTCCGGGTTAGGTCCGGTCCGGTTCAGGTCGGTTCAGGTCCGGTTTCAGGTCCGGACCAATTTTTGTACACCCCTAGTTATAATTGTCATTGATTTTGAAAAGATAAAGAGTTCTATTTGGAATAAAACAAGTGTTTTTAAAAGATTAAATCCGGTTTGATTACAGATAAGTACGGATTCTAAGTAAACTAATTTGATTAGGAGAAGGACTCCGTACGGAAACTTTATCGTACAACAACCATCGCCGCTGCAATGGGCTTATCGCCATGTGATAGAGCTAGCTATCGCGCCGCGATAGCCCTGTCGCGTCACAATGGAGCTAGTTTTAATCCGAGTCAGATTCCTACTCTTTTCTATCGTTTACGGTTGATTTTTTTTCTATAAATAGGGTCCTTTTCCTCTGTTTCCAAATCATCTACAATCATCTATTCTTTTCTTTTCTGTTTATGGTAAAGCTTATTCTTTTTCTCTCTTGATTTCTAAGCCTAGCCTTTTCAAAATACACCATTCGTCCATCACGAGACTCAAATACCTATAACCAAGCTCGAAGTCGACTTAGACCTCGACGTGAAAGGTTGATAGTTATGAGGGTTGGTCTAATTTCAATTATTATTCTGATTGTTTGATTTAATATTTTCATTGAACTTACTAACATGAGTTTTGTTTTGATAGAAAGAGGTACGAGGCTTCAAAGTGAGTAATTCAATTGCTCTATTTCTTTAGAAATCATGCTTAGATTGTTTCTATTGCTTTCTAGTATCATGTTAATGATAAAGCTTTGATTTTTATTGTTTAGTGACATGCTAGGACTTGTTATTAATCATGTTAGTATTATTCTTATGATCTTGCTAATAATATTATGCTTTGATGAGATTGAGATTATTATTATGATGATGATTTGTTGTATCAATGTTATTATGTTGCTTGATATTATTGTTATTGCTTGATCACGCCCTCTCTTGTAGGTTTAAAGGGAATTTGTAATTGAAATCACGCTTAATAAGATAATTAATAATTGGAAAAATTGCTAAAAATAATACAACCTTTGTCCCATTATTTTTTAATAATACAACCTTTTGATTATTTTATAATAATACAACCTTAAGGGGGTGTTCATTTTAAACAAGACAAAATCGAATTTTTGGTGAGTTTTGAGGTGGGAGAAGGGGAGGGGATATTCCATCCTTCCTCATCCCCACCACCAAAAACTCATCCGTCCCCTTTCTTAGCCTCAAAGTCCGCCGAAAAATTGATTTTATCTTGTTTAAAATGAACACCCCATAAAGGTTGTATTATTAAAATAATCCAAAGGTTGTATTATTAAAAAAGAATGGGCCAAAGTTTGTATTATTTTTAGCAATTTTTCCTTAATAATTTTATTTAGGCTAATATGATTTAATTCAAGTGATCACCAATAATAGATTTGTTTGTGCATTAGTAATTAACCAATATATATTAAAAAGGTTTATGATTAATATATTCATTGTATGTTGATTGAAAAACGCACATGAATATGAAAAGAACAAAGTAGAGGCCTATTTAGGTCAGGTTCAATCTCTTTTAGGTTGGATTTGTAGCTTCATCCATGAATATTCAATCATGATTCAGGACCACTATGGAGTTAGCGATCTTTGTGATTGTGAATGGTTTACAAGTTCCTAAAACTTATTGGCGACTCTTTTGTTCTAGTTTCCTTCCCTTTGGATGCCACCATACTTAAATACATTATCACAGTGGAGCTCAAGTTTGGGATTCTTGAAATATTCCCTACAGTTTTTGGCGACTCCACTAGGGAGGATTTCTATTTTAATTCCTAAAATTTATTTTGACAATAATTAAAAATGAGTGGATAAGACTTGATACGTTCTAAATATTCATGTGCGTAATTTTGATTAACATGAATTGCATAAGCATAAAAAGGTCCGCATTAAAAAGACCATCCGTAATGTGTAAAAAACGTAGGATTTTACACGTAGGAAATTTGGGAAATATCTTTCACAACTAGAATCGAAAAAACGCTGCGAAAAATCGAAAATCCGGAGAACACAGAAAGCTGCCGAGGCATGTAGGATCTGACGCGAGACAACAACGTCCATCGTTGTGCAAAGGCTTTATCACGACATTATGGTTTCATCGCGACGCGATAGAGTCATCGCTGCGCGATGGACTCTATTTTCTCGCGCCGAGTTCTTCCAATACCGAGCCAGAAGTCTGCCTTCTTGTTTTGCCGATTCGAGTACTATTTGATCGATTTTACTTCCTGATTGAATTTTTACCTTCTTTTCCGAAAACCATATGTGTTCTATATGTGGCTTTTAACCCTCGGGAATTCATGCTCCATCTACCCAATCGAACGCTCTGTGCAACAAAGGGTATATCTGAGTTTGTGAATTCACCAAACCATGGAAGTAAGTTTAACCTGCGGAGTCCCATCCATACGCGCCAACCCTTCCAAAGGTAAGGCTTCCGCGCGATGCATCCGGACTCATAACCATGGACCCTCTTTGACTATTATAATCCTTGAACTTTAGAGAACTAGAGACATGGTTAGGTTGTAAACTCATTGCATCATATTGTGACTATTTGTCTACTTATGCGTTTTTGCTTGTGCATAGCTTATGTGTGATTAAACTAACCGTTTGTTTGACTTGTGATTATTAATAATAAATCTAAATAAGCTGATTAATGACTAAAGGACTTTGCTTAATTAATCAATGTGGATTATTAAAGTGTAATAATACTTGATTTAACATGACTTGGCACGACTTTAGGTTCACCCTTTTCGAGCAGAACATTAGAAACAGGTTCAAACTGACGTTTAATTTATGACGCGGAGGTTTGGCTTGTGGCACAAAACGTCAGGGTCCATTGTGACGCAATAATAATATTGCATCCCGATGGCTCTGTCACGACACGACAGTTTCATCAGTCATGCGATGGACCATTTTCTTTCTCAAGTTTTTGCGTCGAGTGTAATTGATTAATTAATTAAATAACCGATTCATAATTTGGTCTTTAATCATGTTTAGGCACATAGTCCCATGGTCTTACTCAAGTGTCAAACATGTCACTTTCACTCATTAATAAACAGCACACACTTTTGTTTATGAGTTTTCACCATAAACAAGTTTGAGAGTCTTGTGTGCGCGTTTTTCATCATTTTTTTAGGGGGGGGGGGTATGAATATTATATCCTCCCAACATAACTATGTTGTTTTAAACCATAACTAGATTTGTTACTTTATTCTCAAAATATGCACCAATTTTTTTTGTCTTTTGTCTTTTAAACCAATAAAAGTCAAAGTTAATTTGAGTCAAGTCATTAAGTCAATGGTTTAATATTACAGCACTTGGTCAAGAATAGAAGGGCATTTAATCAAGGATAACACGTTTGTTCAAATTCTACTCTTCGATAAACGAATCTGGCACATAAGAAAGTTCGTGATCATGGCCACCCAAGAAGAAGTTGATGAGTTGAGACAAACATGGCTAACCTTACTAAGACGATGAGACTCTTGATCTTCAAGTCAATGACCCTACCAAGCAACTTCATCTTGAGCGCATGAAACCTTAACAAAATTTCCAATCACTACAAGTTTCAGGGAATTAGCTCACAAGGGGTCTTAGTGGACAAGGAACTTATTCTGCAAAATTCAATGCCAATGACGTCTCTAAATTCAAGCCCTACTTTCACTTGAGGGCTTTAGAGACCATAATGAGTATCAAGGCAGTTGACAAGAATATCTTTCCTTCACTTTTCTCACTATCACTTGAAACCGTTTGTCAACAATGGTTTTTCTCTCTAGACAAGGAGAAGACTTCTTCTTGGAAAGCTATTACAAACGCTTCCATAGATAGGTACAAGTGCAACATGCAACTCGAGACTGGCCATAGGGAGCTCGAGATACCGAAGCAGAAGGAAAACGAGGGGTTCACTTCCTTCTTCAATAAATGGAGGGAAACTTCCGATAAAATGGTTGAGGTCCCTACTGAAAAGGAATCTGTAAGGATGTTCATCAAGAACCTCCAATAAAAGTATTAAAAGCACTTGAAATACCAAAGTAACTTGAATACTTTCAAGGCCATCTACAACAAAGGTATCGATATTGAGGACGAACTTGCAAAAAAAAAAGCTACTAACAATAACAAAAATGGCTGGAAAGGAAAGAAGAACGACAATCCTTCTTCTTCCAAAACCACCTACTCTAACAATGTTAGCAACTTTAACTTGAATGAGGTCCTTGTCATGAATAATCAAGGGAAAAAGAAGCCATTTAGGAGAAACTTCACACCTACTGGCATGAGCTATGATACGACATTCAATCGCCTTCATGCTAAAGGACTCATAACTCCTATTGGACCAATGGGAAAAAGAAGGACAACTAATTGGAACCCCAATGCACACTGTAAGTATCACCAAGGCAGGGGCCATCCTATTGAAAATTGTTGGAAGTTGAAAGAAGCCATTTAAGATTTGATTGACAGCAACAAGCTTTCATTACCTCTTGCTAGCAAGAAGCCAAGTATTAATAACGCTCCACTTTCAGATTCCTTGGCAATTTCTGATGAGGAAGACCATGTTGACCCATCACTCCTCATCAAACCAATTGAAGAAACTCATGCTATTGAAGAAGAGGAGGAAAATTTCTTTGATGCCACGAGTGGCTTTCCCAAGACCGAGGAACTCACCTCTAAAGAAGAGGTACATATCCTCATGCATATAGTAGGGGATTTAATGAAGCTACTCCACAATACCATCAGACAAATGAAATTAGCTGAAAATAGGCGCATCGTTGAAGAGATGATGCCCACCAAAACCACTGAAAGAAAGCCATTCACTTTCAATATGGTCACACCTCCCAAAAGGAATGACAGGGGCTATACCTATTGGGACTTCCTACAAAAATATGTTCAAAATGCTCTTCGAGAATGGACAGATCAAACCTCTCGAGCCAAGACCATTTGAATCACTGAAAAGGACGGACTGATTATACTGTCAATACCGTAAATCTACATACTATATAACATTGTTTGAAATTCAAAGATCTCATCCAAGGATTCATCGACAGTGGAAGGCTTGTTCGAGCTAACCTAGAAAAAGATGTGAGTGTCAATGGAGTTTGAGAAAGTGATGATGAAGATGTCTACCTTAAAGGTGTAGAGGAAACCCCACTCTCCAAAATCTATCTTGTCGATGACATTTGGGACGAGGAAGATTCATCTATAGATGTTTTCAAAAGATCGGGAAGAATTCAACCTCCCATCATAAACCAACCTATCCCTACCACTCAACAAGTCCCAATACCACTTATAGAAGACCACAATGTTGTCAAACAACTTAGAAAAACTAAGGTTAAGATAAATGTATGGAAGCTATTAGCCACATCCCATGAGCATAGGCTCGTAGTAATGGACGCTTTGGCTAAAGTAGGGTTTTAATTTAATTTCTTTATTTAATTAGTTTCTAGTTTATTTTCATATTTTATTTGCTTTCGATTTATTTTATTTCGTTCCTTTCCTTTGTTACTTTCATAGTTTTAATTAGTTTTAAGTTTATTTTATTTACTTGTATAGTTTTATGTCTTTATTAGTTTTAGTTTTATTTCTCTTATTTCTATTTTACTTTTATTTATTTTTATCAGTTTAGTGTTACTTCTCTTTTTCTATTTTATTTTATTTAGGAAAATTTGCAAATTACCACCCAAAAATAGTATCAATTTCTAAATAACCACCCAATTAAAATTTTATTTTAAATTACCACCCACTAAAATAATTTTTTATGTAGATTACCACCTTTTTCAATTTTCCGTTTGATTTCAGGTGAGTGGGGCCCACCTAACGGCTATTTTCCCCTTCCTAATTGAATTTCTCCCCGATTTTCCCCTATTTAACATTACTCCTACCCTAATTTGCGATTTGTACATCAAAATTTCCCCAAATTCCTCAAATTTCAGGCCCTTGTATTTGCTGTAACATCTTGAAGAATCGTTAGAGGTGAATTCGCATCAGGTAACCTTTTACATTCTTTAGATTTACAAGATACTAATTGTGCTGAAATTGGGGAAAACTTGTTGATTAGTTGATTAGGGTTTACTTTCTTCGCAAATTAGGATTATTTTCCAATCGAATTGAGGGAAACTAAGTGTTTAGTTAATTAGGGTTCATGTTGTTTGCCCAATTTAGGTGTTTTGTCATTGAATTTCTGTTAGTACTGGGTAAGTTGTGTTTGCAATTTTTACACTTAATTAAGTACTCTTAGAATTGGTTGAAGCATGTTTTAAGCTGTTATGTTTATTTGTTGTTGGAATTATTGTGGCAGAAATGGAAGAGAATAAGGTGGTTCTCAGATTTAAGTATTTGACTATAGTTATTGACCTTGAATATGAGATTGGCAAAAGTAACTTACAAGATACTGCAATAGCATTTGAAGATCAACTTTGTGATATGGATGATCCTATAGAAGGATCAATTGACATTTTGTACCCCATATTCCAGTACTTATATAAAGGAAAGTATTGGACTTTAGAAGATGATGAAGATTTGTTCAAGATGATTAGAAGATTACCTAATCAGGAGTTTTACACCATACATGTTGGAAGCACAGATGAGCCTGGTTTCTTGGCTGACTGTATACTTGAGTATAGGATGAAGCAAAATGGGACTTGGCCACCCCCTGGTTATCCTGATTATGGTGGCCAACCACCACAGTGAATAGGTGTGAGTAAGCAGTGTTGTGTACTTGGTTGGTTGTTGTTATTGTTGAATTAACTGACTTGTTTTATGCTCATTTTAGGTCTGATAATGTCTTGGAATAACACATCTCCCACAAACCAGAAGAAATGCAACTGTGGCTTGCCTTTTGCAAAGTTGACATCATGGACTACTTCTAACCCAGGCAGGAAATTCAAGGCTTGCAAGTTCTATGACCCTAACACTGAAACTAGGGGGTATAAGTGTTTTGAATGGGTTGATAGTGAAGGGACTGAGTGGCAGAGAGAGGTGATTAACCAGTTGGTGCTTGACAAAAAGTTGATGAAGGGTGAAGTGAACACACTCAAAGTTCAGGTTGATGATCTCACTGCCCAAAGAAGATGCTTGCTCAATGAGGTGGATACTCTGACATTGAAATGCAAGGCCCTAAATGGTGACAGGAAGAAGATGCTCCACAGCAATGGTGGTTCTGACAGCAAGCTTTTGGTTATTGTAGTTCTTATGTGTTTAGTGTTATTAGTTTTAGGTAGTGTTGTACTTAATAAGTTGGTTTGAGTGGGAGGTGTGCTGATTAAAATGATGATTTGTGGTGTTATTTGTATGTAGTATGAATGAAACAAGTTATTTTGGTATCAATGAAACAAGTTATTTTGGTATCAATTTTGGCATGAGTTGTTTGTATTTTGGCATCAATGACACAATCACATAATCATTGAAATAAAACAACAAAAAATATTAACAAAATTCAAAATAATTATCTTGCCAATGCAATCAACAACTAGTCATTCACCAATTCAAAACAGAATCCAAAAGATTGAAACAAAGGCAGTCATCATTGTTCAACTACTTAAAAAAAGACTTAACATTGTTCAAATACTAAGATTGTTTAAAAAAAAAAAAAAAAACTTTTCATTGTTCAACTAAGATTGTTTCAAAGTACTCTATTCCCTAGTCATTCTAATAGTGTGCAACTTGCTTCTTGGTGCTTCTGAATCTTGTGCATAGGCTGTGGCAGCTGTTGTAGTTGAAGCCTGGCTCTGCTGAGTCTGTTGTTGAGTCTGGTGCTCACTTTGATGCTGACTCTATTGTTGACCACTCTGCTGCTGCTTCTTTCTATGCTCTTCCTGGGGGAACTTCTTCCTGGCTATACTATGTGGTCCAGGTGTACCACCAACAACACTCTGAAAAAAAAAAAACTTTTAGTGCTAAAAAACTTAAAACCTACACTACAATTAGCATAAATTAACTTTAAATCACCTTTCTTGATGCCCTTTCTGCTTTCATCTTCCTTTGGTCATTCACCCACTCAGTATTCAAATGTGGTCTACCACCTTCTTTCTTAGGGGATGATACAGCCACTGGTGTCACTGATGGGTTTTTGCAAGTCTTAGCATAGTGTCCAAGCTGGCCACAATTCTTACATGTTGCCCTTCTCTTGACTGGTTTCTCTTCTTACTGGCTCTGCCCCACAATTTCTCCCTGTTCCAGCTTCCTTTTCTTACTCTTAGGCCTCCCAGGCTGTACTTTGATGGCTGGTGGTAGTGTCTCCCTTAGCTTCACCTTCTCCCAATTGTTTGGACCAGGCATAGGTGCAACCTCATACTTATATGCTAACATGTATGTGGACACAAAGTAAGCACTGTCCACATACTCTTCAGGGTCTGCCCTTTTGTCCATGATGCATGCATATGCATGGACACAAGGGATACCAGTTAGCTCCCAATGATAGCAAGTGCAAGTACCTTTGCTTAGGTCCACTTTAACTATGTCGGAATTAAGCTCTACTTCATAAGTGTCACCTCTAGATACTTGCACAATGCAATGCCTAGCTGCTGGTTCTATCTTTTGGAATGCCTTTCTTACATATGGAACTACTTTTCCCTCCATTTTTCTATAATTTTCCCATTTATCATTGTTTCTTTTCATCATATACCTCCTAAGCCACTCCATCTGAGTCAATATGGGCTTATCCCTAGCTTCTTTGATCACAGCATTGAAAGTCTCACAAACATTGTTAAGCAACATGTTTGACTTTGGGAATGAACTAAAAGCATGTCTAGACCAATGCTCAGCTGGGATGTCAGCTAGGTATTCAAATGCATCCTCAGACAAGAACCTTATTGACTTCATTGCCACTTCAAAATCAAACTACAAAAAGGACAAGAACACATTTACAACCACAATTACACACACACCTACATAAACAGATTCAGCTAAACAAACAGCCACACACAGACACAGAGATTCAGTCACAGTCACAAAGATTCACTCACACTCACAAGACAGTGACAGTTACTCATTCAGTCATTGACTCACACTCACAGACAGTCACTGATTCACTCACACACTCACAGTCACAGACAGTCACAGATAGCCAATTTGAGGTGAATGTATACCTGTGTTGTAGCCCTGGCTGCTGCCCAAAATAGCTCTTTGAATGTTGCTCCACTAAACTGCAACTTGAAGTTGGCCCAAATGTGTCTGACACAATACCTTGTGTCTGCATTAGGGACTACCTGCTGGAAAGCTTCTAACAACCCCTGTTTTAAAATCAAAAGTAATGCATTACATAAAAAAGAATGTATGTTAGGTTGAAAAATAATATATTAGTAGTAAGTAATTCATCACCTTTTGTCTGTCTGACATAAAGGTGAACCTAAGCCCTTCATTTTCATCTTTTAAGGACTTCATTAGGCTCTCTAGGAACCACACCCATGTCTCTGTGTTCTCTATTTCACAGGTAGCCCATGCAATGGGATAAATATTGTTGTTGCCATCCTTCCCTACTGCAACAAGTATATGCCCTGGGTATGGACCCTTGAGATGACATCCATCAACCCCTATTAAGGGTCTACAACCAGACAAAAATCCCTTTGTCATAAGAGCTAGGCAAACAAACATCCTAAGGAATAATGGGGGCTCAGGTTGCTCAATCCCATCAATAACAACATTACATTATGTCCCAGGGTTATACTTCATGAGAGCCTTTCCATAGTCCCAAACTCTGGCATACTGGTGTGATGCTGAACCATAGATCATTAGCTTTGCTCTTGCCCTTGATATCCAAGCTTTGCTATAAGTAATTTCTATGCCAAGATCAGTTAACACCCTCCTAATGAATCCCTTTAGCTTCCACCCTGGATCTCTTCTCCAATCCTCAATGTACTTCTCAGCTAGAAATTCAGCAGTAAGATTGAGATTGCTTTTTACCCTTACACACCTATGCTTAAGATTCACATTCTTAATCTGCCAAAAATCTTGGTTGACAGATCTCCTAGCAACCACCTTAAAATGGCATCTCCTCCCTCCAACACAAGTATTTTTTACATTCCATTTACACTGACATCTCCTCCTGCAGTGGATGGTTAACTTGCTGCTGTCATTGTGCAAGTACCAATATTCATATCTATTCTCAACTGCATGAACCCTCAATGCTCTCCTAAGCAGTTTACTGTTGATAAACTTCTGTCCTTTCACCAAGACTATTGGTTTCTTGAAGTCTGTTGAGGCATGAAACCATGGGTACTTGTCTTCTTCATCATCAGAACACTTAGGGCTATCCAACTCCTCTGAATTAGAACTAAACTCTCTCTGGAAAAAAACTTCTTTGCTCAACAATTCACTTTCAATGATCAACTCCTTGTTCTGCAACTCATCCTCTCTCTTATCTTTCACACACTCCAAACTTAGGTTCACCTCTTGAATTATGTTCTGAATAGTGTTGTTCACATTTTCTTCAAGTTCAGCATCCTCATCTAACCCCTTCTCTTCCCCTATATCCCAATCAGGGTCAGTGTCATAACAATCAGAGCTGGAGGAGCCAGATCCAGCTTCTGTTTCCAACTCAACCTCCCTCCCTGTCTTCTTCTTCCTCCTACCCTTGGTTGTACACTTTCCCTTTCCCTTCACTGTATTTCTCCCAGAACTACCTTCCTGTTCCCCTTGCTTATTCTTCCCTTTAACACTCTCAGAGAACAATCTCTTCCTTGATGATTTCTTCCCTGTCACAGTCTCATATGGACCTCCCTCTTCAGTCTGATCTACAACCTTATCTATATTTTCCACATTCAGCTTAAACCTAGGGCTTCTCCTAAGTTCAGTGGGCATATCAGCTTTGGTTTTTCTGTTTTGGATGGGTTGTACAATACTGGGTACTTGGCTAGTACAATACACTACAACAAACCCATTCTTTGTCTTTGTCTCCAAAAAGCCCTTTACATCATCTTCACTCAAAATTTCTTTTTTACCATTTGACCAAGTCTTGCCCTTTTGTTTGTACCAAATATTCCATGAGTCTGGCACATGTAAGTCTAGCTTCAAAAACCCCCAAATACAAGATTCCCTCAGCAAGTCCACTGACATTTCACTCAATTTACACTTATACCTCCAATATTCCCAGCCACCCTCATAGCCACAGAAAGTCTTCCCCCTTATTTTTTTGTTCACAAACACACCCCCTAACCTAACCTTAACATCAACTAATTGAACAGGACCAGCAATCTGTGCATGTAATAGCAAAATAAGGAGATTTAGGAAAAAATGAAGACTTTTTTAAACCAAACATACATACATAGCTGCAATAAACATATACCCTACATCACTGTCCTACCAACATCTATACTTAAACAATTAACCAACAATTAAACAATAATTGAAATGTATAAAATAATTCAACAAAGTACAAATTAAACCCTAACTTTCAACAAAATTGCAATTCTACCATCACCAACCAACAACTTACAAAATTAAAGACAAGGAACTAAATTGCTAACCTCTGACGTCGCCATTGACAGCAAGCAATTGTCAGGTCAATGAACTCAGCACGTGGTCCCCAGCAGACGCCCAACAATGGTGATTTTTGCAAACAACCTTCAAGTTAAACCCCAATTACACAGGAGCAAATTTTTCTCTCAACTTAAACTAATTTAGGGTTTTAATCTACAATTTAGGATCTAAATTTGAAGACCGGGTCAGAATTTATGGAGTTAGGTGAATTTATAGAGAGAATTGAATGAGAAAATTGAGAGAGGAATAACTTACAATGTGAACTCGAAAGAAAATAAAAAAATTTAGGAGGGAAATAACGAATGTGGGCCCCACTCACCTGAAATCAAACGGAAAATTGAAAAAGGTGGTAATCTGCATAAAAAAAATTATTTTAGTGGGTGGTAATTTAAAATAAAATTTTAATTGGGTGGTTATTTAGAAATTGATACTATTTTTGGGTGGTAATTTGCAAATTTTCCTTTTATTTATCTCCTTTTTATTTATTTTATTTTATTTGTCTCGGTTTCACACTTTTATCCTCGGGTTTTTTTGTGTGTAGGCTCGAGTTCAAGGTCCAAGTCAAGGCTTTTCAAATGCCACCATAATCAACCACAGCAGCCGTAACAACCACCAGCTCCACCTACAACCTTCACCACACCACCAATCACCCAACTCACACCTCCTCCGTCCACCCTTCACGCACAACCTCAACAGCCACCTTTCCCCTGCTCACTCACCCTCACAACAACCACGCACATTACCATCAACCACTCTCACAACCACGCACATCACCACCAATTACCAACCCAGGCGCTCTGAACTACCAACACCCCGCATTCCCTCACAGCAACCGCTCTCACAACCACACACATCACCACCAATTACCAACCCAGGCGCCCTGAACCACGCAACCATTCCACTCACCTTCAATCTACCACAAAAAACCACCCCGCAACAATTCCACTCACCTTCAATCTACTACCAAAAACCACCCCGCAACAATTACTACAACCAACACCCCGCAACACCAATTAAACCACAAACTCACACATCAACCACCACAATCCCCTGCTACCTTCGCGCACCACCTTCAGCCACCCAAACCGAGCACCAACTAACACTAATTCATCTCATCCAACAACCAATACACCACCGAAATCACCTCCAATAGACCACCGTCAACCACCAAAACAACAACAACAATTGCAGCCGCAATTTGCCCAACACCCAAACTCACAAAGCAACCAATTCGCGGCCGCGCAGCCCTATCAGAAAGCGCACAAATTGGAGTCCAAAATCAAAGTTGAGGCAGTAGCTTTGCGCGACTTGTGCGCGACTTCTGTGCGGGCGCGCAAATGTGGGTCAATCACGAGCTTTTCATGTGATTTTAATGAAAATCGGACGGCCACGATTCCTTCGATTACTCCAAAGGCCGAGAATTTGGTGATGCTAGATGATGATAATGTTGATGAACGGTGATGATGTTGTTTGGATGATGGTTGATGATGGAATGAAAGCAGCCAAATTCGAAAGGGAAGAAGAAGAGGGGTCTGACAGTTTTGGGTGGGTTTTTGGGGTTTCTTTTCCTTTTCATTTTTATTTTAATTTATTTTATTGTAGTTTTGTTTTTTTGGTTTTTAGTTTAGTTATTTTAATTGTTTTATTTAGTTTTATTTATTTTTAATTTCTTTTATTTTATTTTTATTTAACTTGTATTATAAATACCGCTTTGGGGTTATTTTCTCACAACTTCAATCAACATTTTATTTTAGATAGATTAGATTAGTTTAGCCTATATTTTCTCTCTCTTAGGGTTAGATTAGGATTTTCTCTTTCTAGTTTTAGGAGTAGTTGTAGAGAGAGAAAGCTTGGATTTCCATGGAGTTTTTGAGAGGTTGAAGAAGCAACTTTTTGGAACTTCTTCTCATCTATTCAATAAGCATTTTCTAACTTTCTCTCATCTTTATTTCTTTTCTTAATTCTTAGTTTTTGCTTTTTTCTTGTTGATTTGAGTAGATTAATTAGTTTGTTTGTTTAATCTTGTTTTTATTCTTATTTTACCTTGTTTTCCATGTCTTTCTTCATTATGTTAGCTTAGGTTTTGTTCTAGGGAATTGGATGAAGGTTATATTAATGAATTGAATGATTGATTGTGATTAGTATGAAATTGTTTCTTGATTATTGTGTATAGGTGACGCTTTTATGGATTAGAATCTTTCTAGCTAATCGATTCTATGCTCTTAATTGTGTTTTCAATCAATTGTGCGAGAGTGAGTTGGTTGAGAGCCCTAAATTCCTCCATACCTTTGCTAGGCTAGTTGCACGAGAGTGAATTAGTTTAGTAGGATAATTAAAATGCTTAATTGTGCGAGAATGAGTTAAATGTGTTGATGTTCCTAATCGAGGTCATTTTCATCTATTTGTATGATGTTGTTTAATACATTGATGTGATTGGATTCCACTTTCCCCATAGATTAAGAAACCACTCCTAAGGGATTAACTAACTTTCTCACTAGTGATCTTCCTAGTCCCATTAACTTGATCACCTTTTATGACAAGGACTTATCTCCTGAAGGTGACAAACATAACAAGGCCTTGAATCTCACTGTGATCTGTAAAAGGATGAATGTTCCAATTACTCTGGTAGATAATGGTTTGGTGATAAATGTTTTCCCACTCCAAACCGCAAGAATGTTGGGAATAGAAGATGAGGACTTATCTCCATTAACACAAGGCATAAGAGCCTACAACAACACTCGTTGTCAAGCTCTTGGGACCATCAACGTGAATGTTACGACATGAGTCATTGAACATGCTACTACTTGTAGATATCAAAGCCTCATTCAACTTATTGTTGGAACGCCCTTGACTTCATGACCTAAAGGTCGTCCCTTCATCTCTTCATCAACAAGTCAAGGCTATAGTTGGAGGAATACCTGTCAAAATTAATGCTTCCCCCATGAGAATCAAAGCGGCAGATAAACCGATCATAAATGTGGAGCACAATGAAAATGATGAAAACTTATGGGGCTTTAATGCTACAGAGGTCTCTTTAATCGAGGAAGATGAAAAGACCCCTCTTCACTACATTATCCATTCAAATATGACATTTAATGCTATTCTTAGAAGACAAGGACACTTTTCTGGAATGACTTTAGGAAAGAAGAAAGGAATAACAAAGAAAATGGAACTACCTGACCTCCCTAAGTGGACCCAACTCCAGAGGATCTTAAGCGAGCCCAGGAAAAGATTAATGCACGGAGAAACACTCATACCTAGAAATGAGCAATCCCAATTAGACTTGGCAAATGGGTCATTCGGGTCGGGTATGGGTCGGGTCATTATGGGTCGGGTCAAGTTCGGGTCGGGTCATTTCGGGTTTCGGGTTGATTTCGGTTCGGCCGATAATCGGGTCGGGTCGGGTATCGGGTCAACACTTTGGGTCGAGTTCGGGTCGGGTCAAGTTTGGGTCGGGTCAATTTTCGAGTCGGGTCAGGTCAATTTTCAGGTCCAATTTTCGGGTCGGGTCAACTTCTAGTCGAGTCATATTTGGGTGATTCATTGGGTTAAATTCAACTCTGTATATATATATATATATATATATATATATATATATATATATTTATTTATTTTTTTGACGAAAAACTCACTATATTTATGAAGGCTGTTTTTTTCATGGATTATATTAATTTTTGACTTTTATTAACCTTTTTTTTTTTTTTTGTTTAGAATTTTAGTCTGAGAATCACTTAAGGATCTCCTGAAACTAAGAGGGATGCTCTAACTAATTGAGTTATACCTCACTCTCTTATTGATCTTAGTTTTAATACGTACTCTTATTATAATTGTCATTATTGTAATAATTTCTTTGAATTATTCTTATACCCCCTCGTCCCAAATTACTCTTAGCGATTTGACATTTTGCACTATTCACACATCTCACTTTGACTATCTTTTTTAGCTATTATATGAAAGTCAATGTAGTCATGTAAGGTGTTGTTGGGTCTATTTTGATGTATAATTTCTTAATATAAACTTTTTATAACTTATATAATTATTTACTAAAAGAAGTTAAAGGTCGGGTCATTTTCGGGTCGAGTCAACTTCGGGTCTCGGGTCAACTTCGGGTCGGGTCGTTTCGGGTCTCGGGTCAACTTTGGGTTGGGTCATCTCAGGTCGGGTCGGGTCATTTCGGGTTTGAGGTCAAGGTCAAGTCAGTTCCACTTCGGGTCGGGTATGGGTCGGGTCGGGTTAATTCGGGTTTTGGGTCAATTTCGGGTCACTGGTTTCGGGTCGATTTTGGGTCATGGGTCGGGTCATCGGGTCTGGGTCAGGATTGCCAGGTCTAATCCCAATGGATCGCTACCCTCTCACCCTAAATGGCCTGTTTGGAAATCAGATTTTCATTTGAAATTCTGAATTTGGCCCAATTGTCCTGTTTGGATGTGCTTTGAATTTGGGAATTGGATTTGGCCCAATTCCAAGATTTTGATGACATGAGTTTATTTTGATAAAATTGAAATTCTAGCTCTAAACCCGTCATTTCAAATTCCAACATTCAGTAAAATAAAAATAAGAAGAAAAAAAATCACGGCTTCCAATTTCTCTTGCTTGGTTCTCAATTTTCTCTCTCCTCCATTGAAGTAGATTGTGTCCTCCTCCTCCATGCTTTCTCTCCTCCATTAGACTGTACTCTCAATTCTCCATTGAAGTGGTGCGTGAGCCTTTTCTGCCATCAAAACCCTTTCTTCATCTTCATCCTTTTCATGATTATCTTTCCCCGTCGCCGTAACAATTGACGGCATATATTTACCGTAAATTTATGGAAGGTCGGTATTATGAATCTAGAGCATGATTTAGACTACAACAATTGGAATACACACGATTTTCCATCGTTACTCCGGCAACTTATATGACATTTGAAGACGATTTCTTGGGCGATATATGCAACGGAGTTAGGGTTCTTGTGAGAAGCGATTGACGGTGAGTTGAAGTTGTTGTTGATGATGATCTGATCCCGATTAGACCGATCAAGAGAGAGAAAATATGTTGAAGAAGATTTTTTTTAAATATAGTAATGTTGAAGAAGAATTAATGCTTCAAATTAAATAAAAATGGCATATTATTCAAAAAACTACAGTGAATTTCAAATGATTGAATTGAAATTCTAAGTTTTCCCAAACAGAGTATTTAGATTTGAAAGTCTGTAATTGAAATTTCATATTTGAAATTCCAAATTTGAAATGAAATGCTAGTATCCAAACACTACCTAAACCTTTTGTCAAAGACGGGATAAGACAACCAGGGTTAGAAATATTCTTGGATTACAATTTCTTAGACGAGATCCCAACTCCTATCCACAAGGAGCAAGAACCTCCATGCTTCGAATTCAATGTTATGAGTCTCCTCTTTGGATACAAGAAAAATGAGCCTAAGCGTGTTGATGACAACTCCATGCTTATCCAAATGGTGATGCAAAGTGAAAAATTTTACCCCTCAAAGCTCATCACTCCGACAGAAGGATTAGTTCATGGGTGGCGAAAGACCGTGGAGGTGACTACACCAAGTGAAAGAAGAATCTCTATCACTACAAGACAAGGACCAATGTTCAATGAGTATGAATCGTATTAGTCTGAATCTGAATTCGAGTCTTCTATTTTCGAGTCTTCTATGTACCCTATAGTTGCATCCCCTTCCATTTCTTCTCCTAGTTTAGAACCTACTCCTAGAATAGTCAGTAGTCAATTTCCAACAGACATTTTTCTCTTTGATGTAATGGTTTCATAATTTAAGAATATGCCTTCTTCTGCTTACTTCTCATGTCATTCTCTTACCCAAGATAACGAGTATTACTTTGTTAACAATGAAAATGACAAAGAAATAATCAAAGCAGTGGAAACACTTGAAATAAAACACCGATAATTGAGGTTAGCGAAACGATTAATATCTCAAAAGATCCGACAATTAAAAGAGAAGTGAAAATTGGTTTAACTCTTAATAAAGAAGAAATAACCAATTTAATTGATCTATTAAAAGAATATTTCGATGTTTTATACTGGTCATACAAAGATATGCCAGGAATAAATAGAGAAATCGCTCAACATACTATACCATTAATTTTAGGAATGAAACCTGTAAAACAAAAGTTACGTCGAATGAAACCCGACTTTAGACACCTAATTTTGGCCTCTTGTCCCGAAAAGAAGTATGATGATGTTACAAAAATTCGTTCTTCATGTTAGATCAAAGTTGAAATGTTTATGGACTATGAAAAGAATTATGAAGTAAGTTAAAATCCATATTTGATACCAAGTTATCTTAGAGCCTTGTCCGATTAATAATTAGGCCTAAAATGTGTTCATACATGTTTAAACTTGATTAATAATGGACCCAAATGCGCCAAATGCAATGATTGGATCCAATGGAACCTACATTGTCGAAAAACCGAGCCAAACAGATGAACAAACTATCAAATTCCCATAAAAGGCATATATAGATGGATAGCCCTTGCAAAGAGCTTTCCAACGGTATATTATAAGCCCAATTACGAGCCTTGGTTTAAGGACGGAACCTCGGGTTTAGTATAGACTCCTTGGAGTGCTTAAGGGAAGAATGATGTAATTAGGAATATAGTTTTAAAGCTTAGAATATGGGAGAGAGAGAATATAATGATTTTTTGGTGTAAAAGAGAGAAAGAGAGAAAGAGAGAAGGATTTGATGATCAAGCTTGATGATGATTGAAAAAGGGGTGATATGACCTCTATTTATAGGGAAAAAAGAGGGTCGAAGAATCAAGAAAAGATCGAGTTTGAATCGGATTAAAACTCTTGCGATAGACATCAGTTTTTGCGGTTTTTGTTTTTATCATATCTTTTGAACCAGAAATCGGAATAAGATAAATAAGATATCATGGAAAGCTATTGAAGTCGACTTTCTGACCCAATTAGAATAAGATTAAAATATTTTGTAGAAAAAAAGATATGGCCGAAATAGTGAGACGGTGTCAGTTTTGGATAGAGTTTGACATTTTATTCACATCTTTTCTGTTATAGCTCGGAATTGATATTATAATAAATCATTGGAAAGATAATTTCAAGGGATATCCAACCATATAAAATTTGGATCAAAACTATGAGGCACGAAAATAATATCTGTCTATCTTTGAATGTCTTTCAATTCGAATAAAATAAGGACTTTTTAAAAAACGAGTTTTATTCAATTTCAAACTCTTTAATCTTATCTTTTCAAAAAGAATAATTAAGATCTTTTAGAAACTTGTAGAAGATTCCAATTAATCCTAATTGGTTTAGGAATTGGATTAAATCATTTGGACCCTCCACATGATCATTGGGTCGTAGGTAAGGTGGGCTTAGGTTCGGTTTGGGCTCGGTTTAATATTTTGGCCATAACTTATTTGTTATAACTCGGATTTGGGCTTATAATATATCGTTGGAAATCTCTTTTTAGGCCCCATCCAACTATTCAATAATTGGACCCATATTATGGACCAAAATAAACTGGATTAAACGTTTTTATAAAAAGGACACGAAATGAATGATTTTAAAGGACACGAAATGAATTATTTTGGGTTTAAAGGCACGAAAAGAGGAAAATAAGTTATGGTTTGGGGAAATGGGCTAAAAGTTGGGTTGATTTATGAAATGGAAACATGGATTTAAGCACTCCAAGATTAAATACTTAACCCGACCAATAATGGCGGTGAAAGGTTGTTCATCATCGGGTTTGGTTTTGGGGAGACATTTTTAGACGGAAAAACGGACTGGAATCGATCTCCCGCGTCACGGAAACTGTAGACACCCATTTGTGTCTCCCCAAAACCAAACCCAGTGATGAGTTCCTTTCACGTCGAATCATAATCGAATGAAACGAAAGTGTGGAAGGGTCTAGTGTTGCGGAAAGTATTATTTCTTTTCTTTTCTCTTCTCTCTGTTTTTAAAAACTTTATTTTAAAGAAAACAGCCAATCCAGTTTGGTTGGTCCATGATATGGGTCCAATAATGGTGTCGTTGGATGGGGCTTGCAAAGACATTTCCAACGATATATTATAAGCCCAATTCCGATGAGTATTGAGGAAGTTATGGCCAATTTACTAAACTGGGCCCGGTTTGAGTTTTAAGTACGGCCCAATGATCTAGGGGAGGGTCTAATATGATTTATCATTCCTAATGTAATTAGGAATGGTTTTGTTCTTCTAGAACATTCTAGAAGGTCTTATCATTCTTAATTCAATTAGGATTCTTTAGAGTTTTAATTAGATCAAATAGCATTTTCGACTGAAATTATATTATTTTATCTTCCAGTACGGTAAAATTATCATATTTTCGAAAACGTGTTAAAAGCCGGTTTGGCGTCCAACCCCAGGCCTTGGCGCCTGGAACCAGGATTGGCGCCAGACGCCAGCCATTGGCGCCTGGCGCTAACCACTAGTCCTGGCGCCAATGAGCCAGGGCTGGCGCCAATATGTTTCTGTGATCTTCAGACTCTGTTTTGATAAATTATCTTTTTTGGCCGATTTTCTCTATAAATATCGTATCAGAAAGTTCCGTTTTCATTCATCATTCACCAATTATCAATTATCTTCATCATCAATTATTAATAATCACCAACATTCATCCAATTCTCTTTATTCATCATCTTTCTTTCATCAATTCTCAATAACATTAATCTTTTAGCATTCTTTCTTTCTTGCTTTTTCATACAAAATTTCGCATTCACAAGATCTTGATACACCTAACCATATTCGAAGTTGCCTTCGCCCTAGACGTGAAAGAATGAGGTACGAGGCATCCAAGTAAGTACTTTAATGGTTTAATTGATATTATGATGTAGAAATCATGTTTAGATTGTTATTATGATATTCCTAGTATCATGTCTAGGTTAATTTTAATATCAAATATGATTGTTATGATGCTTCCTATGTTCTTCCTAATATTAATTCATGTTAGTATCATGTTAGGGCTAAAGATTTGATTTTTATTGTTTAGTGACATGCTAGGGTTTGTTATTAATCTTGTTAGTATCATGCCTAGGATCTTGCTATGCTTTAACATGATTATAATTGTTATAATTTATAATTATTTAATTTATGATGATATTATTATTATTATAATTATTATTCATGATATTGCTTATTTATTATGTTGCTTGATATGCATATTATTGTATATTTTTATTGCTTGATCACCTTTTATTGCAGGTTAAAGGGAATTGGTACTTGCAATCACGCTTGATAAGATAATTAATAATCTTGTTAGGTTAATTGTGATTATAATTCAAGTGATCGCCAATAATAGTTTTTTTGTGCATTAAATTCAACCAACATAGATTAAACAGGTTTAGGGTTAAACCTATTGTTTGTATGTTAGTCAGAAAGCGCACATGAATACGAGCAGAATAAAGTAGAGGCCTATTATTAGGGCAGGTTCAATCTCTTTTAGGTTGGATTTGTACCTTCATCCCCGAACCCTTATTTGGTTCATGACCTTATGGAGTTGACGATCTCTTGGATCGTTAAGAGGTGTAACCTTCACCTCGTGAACGGTTTACAAGTTCCTTAAAAACTTGTTGGCGACTCTTTTGCTCTATCTTCTTTCCTTTTGGACGCCACCGTACTTTAGTGTATGATCACAGTGGGGTTCAAGCTATTGGGATTTTAAAGGCTTGAAACTATTCCCTATAGTTTTTGGCGACTCCACTGGGGAGGATTTCTATTTTAATTCCTTAATTTGTTTCAGCAATGATTTAGAATGAGTGGATGAGACTCGAAAATTTCTAAGTATTTCATGTACGTAATTTTGATTAACATTATTGTCATATGCATAAAAAGGTTCTCATTGGAAAGACCATCCGTAATGAGTCAAAAAAATAAGATTTTACACGTAGGAAATTTGAGAAATGTCTTTCACAACTAGGACTGAAATAACACCGCGCGAAACTGGATGATTTTATTGAGCACAGAAAGCTGCTGAGGCATGTGGGAAGTAGCGTCAGGGGCCAGAGCTTGGCGCCATACTTTTAGCCGTAGCGCCAAACGCCAGTATTGGCGCCAGGCGCTACAGTTAAAAGTTGGCGCCAGTCTCTGTTTGCTGGCGCCAATTTCCCCCAATACCGAGCCAGAAATATGTGTTCTAATTTCGACCGGTTTTTCGTATTGTTTGCTCGATCCTACTTCCTGATTGAATTTTTTCTCATTTTTCTGAAACCCATATGTGTTCTACATATGGACATAACCCTCTGGGAATTCATGCTCTATCTACCCGATTGAACGCTCCTGGCAACAAAGGGTACATCTGAGAGGTTAAATTCACCAAACCATGGAAGCGAGTTTTTTCTAAAAAACTCGCGGTGTTCTATCCACACGCGTTAACCCTTCATGGCTAGGCTTCTACGCGGTGCATCTGGACAATTAACCATGGACCCTATTTGAATAAACCATATCCCAAACTTTAGAGAACTAGAGCCATGGTTAGGTTGCGAACTTATTGCATCATATTGTGCCTACTTGACTAATTGTGCATTATTTGTTGTGCATACTCTATGTGATTTTTCCTAACCGTTTGTTTGACTTGTGTTAAGACTAAATAAACTGATTAATGACTAAAGGACTTTGTTTAATTAATTAATTAATTAATTTGAGCTAATAAATAAACATAAAATCGAGTCAAAGTTCCTTTAAATCAACCCGGATTTTTATTCCCGTATACTGCACAAACGTCAACTTGTTTTGGTCATATCTGGAGCTCTAGAAAGAACTACGAGTCTTACCACCTACGGCTCTGTAGCCCCGAGTTTTATCTTTAATTTGGCGTTGGTTTCATCCCAATCAGAGTCGCAGATCAAAAGTTATGACTAAAATACCACAGTCTGTCCAGTTTAATGCATATACGTGAAGTCTTAACTTAGTCTTTGCTTGAGTCTAGTTACATAGTCTAGCCACATGGTCATGACATGAGTCTTAACATGTCACCTACACTCACTAGTCTTAGCACACACTTTGAGTATACATCACCATGGCCATGTCTTAGGTTCATGCATGAGTCAGTTTTTTTCCGTCATTTGAGTTGAGGGGGTACATTCTATTCTTAATTCTTCACATCCCTCCACCTAAATCTTCTTCACATTCTTCCATCTTTCTTCACCTTCTCCATCCATGTGTGTTGAATCGAGTTTGAGTCATGTGATTGACAAACAAAAAATGAGGGTAATGATGAAACAACACAAGAGAAGAGGCGAGCTTCAATGACAAGATTTCGTGACCTCTTTTTCTATTTCTTCTTCATTTTTTCCTTTCCCCAATAAGTCTAGCATAGGCACCTTTTCTTTTCTTGTAGATTAATAGGATTTTTTCCTTTTTCCCTTTTTAATAAAATGAGCATTTATTTCCTTGCATATGATCATCACGTTGCATTGCAAAAAAAAAAAAAAAAAAAAAAAAAAAACATGTCGAATTAAGCACAAGGTATACTAATGATTTGAGGCACCCCTTGTAGCCACATCATATCTCCTTTCGCCCTTTAATTATACAATCCTTTCTTCATAAACCACTTTGAGCCTCGTCTAACGATAGACCCTTCTTTTTTCAACCTACATCTACCTAACCTTGGGATGGGATGACATGCAACTTATGCAATTCTAAAGAAAGCTTGAGCAAATTCAAAAGAAAGCAATAGCAAAAAATAAGCAATAATAAAAAACGAAAACAAGTGTACAAAAGGGTAAGTGTTCCAATGTCTTTGATGTGAAAATATCTTCGATAAGAACACGTCTCAGATTGCGTCTCTTATCGAGTGCTCGGTACCGTGCCTGAGAAACATGAATGCCAAGTGAGTGATAGACCGCATGATTGGGATTGCCCACACTTATAAAAATAAAATAAATGCTAAAGCAAAAGAAAGAGCTAAAAAAAAAGAGTAGAAACCTCAAGCATAAAAATACAAATATTCAAAAGCAAGGATGCACACCTTGGGGGCTTATCTAGGGTCTTGAGCCTTTATCCCCTTCTTCTTCAATCCTTTAGCCTAACCACGTTACAACCCTTAAAAATACCTTTTTGAGGTATACACACTTGTGCGAGGTTCGGCTAGAGCTACGTTTGGCCTGATTCCTAACGGATACGTAGGCAACCTCACATCGAGGTGCGGTCGTAATAAACATGCATTCATATTCACATTCACACACTTGCACCATGATCATATCAAGGAATCTCCAATTCTCATCCCTTTTCACTTAGAGCTAGACTTGGGGGTTTGGTCCCTACATCATTAGCTTACCTAGCCTAAGAGTCACCACCATTTGACTCTTTTCAATATATTTTTCCACACACTTAGCTCTTGCGGCCTAACTTTAGTGTCACTATCACACACATCACGCATACATGACCAAATATATTTCCCTTAGGAACCCTTTGTCATGAAATCTTAACGCTGAAGCATGCTTCATCAAAATCACTCATAATTGTCATTGCATCACGAAGTATGAAGTGCTTAGCCTCCGTGCCTAAGTTACCCAAATGCTTTCATCATGGAGTCAATAGTTGAGATAGCCTAGGATGAATTAATCCTTGAACCTTGAGAGATAGTATCGAACAACATTTGACTAAGCTCATTCAACATGCATCTTCACTTTTGATTTTCTTTTTCACGTCTTTCTTTTCGGGAGAAAGTCGGTACCCTCCACAAAATTGACGGAAAATTTTTGCTTTTTTGCTTTTTTTCGAGTCGTACGATCACATTACAATGCACACACGAGTCATGTACACATTGAGTCATGTCGTGTCACATCATTTTGATTTGAGTCTAACACATGTGTCATTACACTTCGAGTCGAGTCAACCTCAAGTCAATCACAGCGCGTCAAGTTTTTTCCTTGAGTCGTGTCGAGTCGATGAGTCAAACAATGCTAAACCTTAGGTCAACCCTAAGATGATTTAAAAGATTGGCAAAATTCTATAGTTAAAATAAATACAGGTGCAGCAAAACAGGGAAGACCCTATCGCAGCGTTCGTGACGAACAGAGCAAGAAATAAAACGGAAAATTGAATTTAAATGAGAATCCGTGCTGGCGCCAGTCCCTAGGCATTGGTGTCACTTTCTGTGCTTGGCGCCAGACGCCAATTCCAGCGCCTGGCGCTAATTCCATATGTTTGGCGCTAATTGATTTTCAGCGACGACAAAGCAGCCAACCACCTGTTGGGGTTGTGCTAGCCTTCTGCAATATATTTTTTCGGGTTCCTTGGTACGCCAGTTAGCCCATATAAGCAATATTGACATGATTAAGTAGTCAGTTTGATTACAATTGCAATAAGTGATCGACCTGATGAAAGATCGTCTCACTTAGCTTAAAGCGCCTAGGCATTGGCTCAAAAGCAGAAAAGGCACCGACGTATAGGTTCAAGAGCAACGAAAGCGCCGACGTACAGGCATAGAAAAAGCAAAGTTCAGGCGAACTTTTAAAGATCGACAGGCGTGGGTCTTTGGTATTTTGGGAAAATTATCGCAACAATTAAGGATGACTTCAAGTAAAGTTATTTTCGACATCGTTCTCTAAGATTGTGGAAGTTGTCACCAAATATTTGAGAAGATAACACGAGATGGGCGATCTTCGACGGCATTCGCTAAAATTGTGGAGGTTGTCACCAAAGATTTGAGAAGATAGCACGAGATGGGCGATCTTCGACGGCATTCGCTAAGATTGTGGAGGTTGTCACCAAAGATTTGAGAAGATAGCACGAGATGGGCGGTCTTCGACGGCGTTCGCTAAGATTGTGGAGGTTGTCACCCAAGATATGAGAAGGGCGGTTCATGATGAGGCGGTCTTCGACGACTTTTGCTATGATTGGAAAAGTTGTCACTATGATTCAAGAAAAGGCTCAAGATGTAGCAACATTGATCGACGGCGTTCCCTAGATTGCAGAAGATCGTCAAAACAAACAGCAAGATGGCGTTCCCTAGATTGTGGAGGGTTGTCACAAAAAACTAAGGATTGTTTCAAGAGAAATAATCTTCGATAGTATTCCCTTGGATGTGGAATATTATCAAAGCGGAGAGGATCGTTTCGGGCGAAGCAATCTTCCAAATTTGGAAGCAGTTACAGGCGTAGCAGTTTTCA
Organism: Chenopodium quinoa; assembly: GCF_001683475.1. NCBI lineage: Eukaryota > Viridiplantae > Streptophyta > Magnoliopsida > Caryophyllales > Amaranthaceae > Chenopodium > Chenopodium quinoa. Next base: position 148,214 of record NW_018742864.1, read on the forward strand.
AGCGGGATGGCATTCTCTAGCTTGCAGGAGGTCATCAAAGCAATCGGTTACTTTCAGAGACGTGTGCTCGACGGTGCAAGATACGCATTTCTTAACTCTCTTATCTGTTTAACTAACATTGCTTTGCAGGTATCGGCGTTACAAGATTGATTTAGGATCGCAGAACGTTCTGAATCATTCTCCGTCCCTATCGATACTTTGACTTTCGTTTTTCGAAACTTGCGTTTCTCCAAACTCAGTCAAAGTGGGGGCTTCTGTAGACACCCATTTGTGTCTCCCCAAAACCAAACCCAGTGATGAGTTCCTTTCACGTCGAATCATAATCGAATGAAACGAAAGTGTGGAAGGGTCTAGTGTTGCGGAAAGTATTATTTCTTTTCTTTTCTCTTCTCTCTGTTTTTAAAAACTTTATTTTAAAGAAAACAGCCAATCCAGTTTGGTTGGTCCATGATATGGGTCCAATAATGGTGTCGTTGGATGGGGCTTGCAAAGACATTTCCAACGATATATTATAAGCCCAATTCCGATGAGTATTGAGGAAGTTATGGCCAATTTACTAAACTGGGCCCGGTTTGAGTTTTAAGTACGGCCCAATGATCTAGGGGAGGGTCTAATATGATTTATCATTCCTAATGTAATTAGGAATGGTTTTGTTCTTCTAGAACATTCTAGAAGGTCTTATCATTCTTAATTCAATTAGGATTCTTTAGAGTTTTAATTAGATCAAATAGCATTTTCGACTGAAATTATATTATTTTATCTTCCAGTACGGTAAAATTATCATATTTTCGAAAACGTGTTAAAAGCCGGTTTGGCGTCCAACCCCAGGCCTTGGCGCCTGGAACCAGGATTGGCGCCAGACGCCAGCCATTGGCGCCTGGCGCTAACCACTAGTCCTGGCGCCAATGAGCCAGGGCTGGCGCCAATATGTTTCTGTGATCTTCAGACTCTGTTTTGATAAATTATCTTTTTTGGCCGATTTTCTCTATAAATATCGTATCAGAAAGTTCCGTTTTCATTCATCATTCACCAATTATCAATTATCTTCATCATCAATTATTAATAATCACCAACATTCATCCAATTCTCTTTATTCATCATCTTTCTTTCATCAATTCTCAATAACATTAATCTTTTAGCATTCTTTCTTTCTTGCTTTTTCATACAAAATTTCGCATTCACAAGATCTTGATACACCTAACCATATTCGAAGTTGCCTTCGCCCTAGACGTGAAAGAATGAGGTACGAGGCATCCAAGTAAGTACTTTAATGGTTTAATTGATATTATGATGTAGAAATCATGTTTAGATTGTTATTATGATATTCCTAGTATCATGTCTAGGTTAATTTTAATATCAAATATGATTGTTATGATGCTTCCTATGTTCTTCCTAATATTAATTCATGTTAGTATCATGTTAGGGCTAAAGATTTGATTTTTATTGTTTAGTGACATGCTAGGGTTTGTTATTAATCTTGTTAGTATCATGCCTAGGATCTTGCTATACTTTAACATGATTATAATTGTTATAATTTATAATTATTTAATTTATGATGATATTATTATTATTATAATTATTATTCATGATATTGCTTATTTATTATGTTGCTTGATATGCATATTATTGTATATTTTTATTGCTTGATCACCTTTTATTGCAGGTTAAAGGGAATTGGTACTTGCAATCACGCTTGATAAGATAATTAATAATCTTGTTAGGTTAATTGTGATTATAATTCAAGTGATCGCCAATAATAGTTTTTTTGTGCATTAAATTCAACCAACATAGATTAAACAGGTTTAGGGTTAAACCTATTGTTTGTATGTTAGTCAGAAAGCGCACATGAATACGAGCAGAATAAAGTAGAGGCCTATTATTAGGGCAGGTTCAATCTCTTTTAGGTTGGATTTGTACCTTCATCCCCGAACCCTTATTTGGTTCATGACCTTATGGAGTTGACGATCTCTTGGATCGTTAAGGGGTGTAACCTTCACCTCGTGAACGGTTTACAAGTTCCTTAAAAACTTGTTGGCGACTCTTTTTCTCTATCTTCTTCCCTTTTGGACGCCACCGTACTTTAGTGTATGATCACAGTGGGGTTCAAGCTAGTGGGATTTTAAAGGCTTGAAACTATTCCCTACAGCAACAGTCCACCGTGTCACGGGAAACTTTCCCGTCTGACGGTGGGGATTCCCGTGACACGAGACATTTGCTGTGACACGGAGATTTCCGTGTCCTTTCCGCGTAAACCCTTAACGCGTTTTCTCCTCCCGTTCACTAAATATTTCCCGTGTCACGCAAATTTATACCGTGTCACGGGAAAGTTTCCCGTCTGACGGTGGGATCCCCCGTGTCACAGTACACTTTGCCGTGTCGCGGGATAATTTTTTAGGGTTTTTATCATTTTAGGGTTCCATGTGTTCCCTCAGCACATTTTTTCTATAAATACCCCCTCATTTCTGATGTACAGGGCATCAATTAATTCTCTAGTTTTTTCTCTCTTCTATGCTCTAGCCTAAACACTAGCCTACCCTTTTATTTTCAAAATTCCTTCTTCAAGCACTCCAAGGAGTCCGTACTTTACTCGTGGTTCCGTCTTTAAGACAAGGCGTGAAAGGTAGAACTGTTTGAGGGTTTGGCCCCAAATCAACTCTACTTTATTTAATTTAATTTAATTATTTTTCTATTATTATTTCCTTGAAGTTACTAACTCGTTTATTATTTTGTAGTTGCAAACAAATAGAATCAAAGTAAGAATTATGTTCCTTTTATTTCTATTATTTTTCTAACGATTTTATATTGTTGGAATTATTATGGTTAAATTGCTTCCAATATTAATGTTTATTTTATTATTTTTATGATCACCATATTTCATGTTTAAAGGGAATATGTAATTGAAAATCACGCCTAATAAGATAATTTGGACAACCGGTTTAGGATCCTTTTTAATCTTATTGTTTAATCAAGTGATCACTAATATTTTAGAATTATGTGTTGCATTAATATTCAACCAATTTAGCATAATAATAGCTTGAAGCAAATTGAATTTTTGTTTGTATGCCTTTGAGATCGCAAGAATCATTTTTCACTATAAGAATCGAGTAGAGGCCAATACGGGCGAATGTGACTCCATGACTCACTTCGTACCATCATCCCCTATCCTCCTTTCGTGGTTCTGAACCATATGGAGTTAGTAATCTCATGGATTATGAATGGGGTGTAACCTTCACGGGTCAATCATTTTGCCTATCGTTTTCCCTTATCGTGGTTGCCTTTTTATGATCCGTGAACGGTTTACAAGTTTCTCAAAAACTTGTTGGCGGCTCCTTACTTTATTTGTCCCTAATCGTATTATGTAAATTCCCACTTCCTATGAGTGCCAAGCATATTCACCACATGCTTTAACGTAGGCGCACTTCGAGCGACGCCTACACTAACGCTAGCACCTAAATCACACAATTCATTATCAATCATTAGATTGCCAATATGACAAGGGATAGAAAAACTACCCGGATCTTTTAATTTAGGTGGTGATTTATTTTGAAGTACGGCACTACACTCTGCAGTGAAAGCTACAGTCTCTACCTCACAAATAGACCTTTTTCTTGTCAATATTTCCTTCATAAATTTTGCATATGCAGGAATTTGTGTAATTAATTTAGTGAAGGGAAATATTACCTGCAAATCTTATACCATCTCCAGAAACTTACCAAATTGCTTATCCAAATTTGTTTTCAGGTGACGATTGGGGAATGGAAGTTTGATAACTGGCTTTGAAGCATTATATATTGCTCTTATCTGGAGTGGCCACCTTCCCTGGAGTCATACCCTGCAATGTAAAATCAGATATATTAGTACTATTCTTTAGCCCTGCGGGGCTATTAGCTACATTGTCAGGTTTAATGGAATCAAGAACAACATTATTCAATAAAACAAGTTCATCATCTCTGGGCATAGGGGGGCCTTGATAGTTTGAACCACTCCTTAGAGTAATTGCATAGGCTTGATCCGTAGGCCTGGTCGGTTGACGGGCTTGTAGAGTAGCGGAAAGTTGCGCAATTTGATTATCTACAATTTTATTGTGTGCCAGGATCGAATCAATTTGGGCATCTCTACTCTCCAGGTGCTTCTACATATTAACCAACATCGCTCTAATTTCTACCAAAGCAGGGTCGGAAGATGAGGAGGGTTGTTGTGGTTGGTTCTTCTGGCCAGCATTGGGGTGGTAATATTTCTGTTGTTGTTGTTGTGGCGCCTATGGTTCTTGTGGTGGTGGTGGATTTTGAACATTGGTACTCCGGTAGGAAAGGTATGGATGATTCCGATACCCAGGATTGTAGGTGTTGGAGTATGGGTTATTCTGCCTATAAGCTTGAAAGACATTGACTTGCTCTACGGAACTCCTGTAATCTTGTTCCCAATGACCTAAAATTCCACAATTTTCACAGAAAGCCTCATTAGCATTATTGTTAATTGCAGAAACATTAGCTACATTTGCAGTACTAAGATTATCTAATTTCTGGCAGATAGAGGTTAATTGAGCTTGCAAAAAGAGTACAGAGTCAACAATATGCTTCCCCTTGTTAGCAAAACCCCTAGGATTCCCATATTGGGAATTATGTATCGCCGTATCTTCAATAACATGATACATCATCAACATTACGGTTCATAAACCTCCCACTAGCTGCAGAATCCAATATTATTTTAGATGAATTTCCAATGCAATTATAAAAGGCTTGGATCAACTGCCATTATGCCTGATTATGGAGGGGGCATTCTCTTTGTAGGTCCTTGAACCTTTCCCAAGCCTCATATAAAGTTTCATCGGCTTCTTAGGAAAAGTTCTGAATTGCACTCCGTAGTACAGTTGTTCTCTCTGCAGGATAATATTTGTTATAAAAATTCAAAACAAGAGTTTCCCAGTCAGTTATACCAAGGGCAGTTCTATTTAATCCATTAAACCATAATTTGGCTTTTCCAGTTAAAGAAAAAGGAAAGAGAATCTCCCTGATTTGGTCTTGTGTGACCCCAGCTTACCTGATGGAATTACAGTACTAACAGTAGTCTGCAATATGAAGATTTGGGTCTTCACCCTTAGCTTCACTAAATTGCTTCCTTTCTATCATCATTATAAATTAGGGTTTAATCTCAAACTGTACCCCATCAAGAGCTGGAGTTGGAGTAAGGTGTGTAAAATTTGTAAGCTTTGGTTGTGAATAATCACTAAGCTTCTTTGGATCCGTCATCTCTGATTCTGGATTTGAAGATACCTCTGAATCGCTAGAATCAATTGGAGGGTCTCAGTGATTTTATTATCACCAGAATCCGCCAGAATTTGCTTGTAAAGATTCTTCTGTCATGGAAGGATCGTTCGATCTCAAGATCGAATGGGATGTAACCTGAACTGGAACACCTGGGCACAAACAAAGAACTAGAAGCAAATATGAGACTTGCCTCAAAGAACTAATGTTCTTTGAGACAAAAAGAAATAACCTAGACTACAAAAATAATCAGAAATAAAAATAAAATCGTTTCCCCGGCGCCAAATTTTGATAGGCTAAAGTCGTATCACCTAATCAAAAGTAATTCCTAAAACCACTAACTAATAATAGATAGGGAAGTTGGGTCGAATCCACAGGGAAACTGGTCTTTCTATTCCTAATTAATTCAAGCAATCTAAATTATGAAGTAACCAACATATAAATTTGGAAATAAAACTAAACTACGGAGATTAAGAGTAAAGAGAAAACAATGAATAAAATATCTTAGGCATAGGTTCACCAATAAATAATATTACAGGGTAAAGCATAATAATTAATCATCAATGCATAAATTAATCAGATCATAAAGGGCTTTCTCTACGTATTACAATCACACAATTAATTTACCGGTATTAAATCTCATCTCTCGAATCTCGACCTAACCATTTATAAATTAACCTGCCTATTGAAACTAGACCTAAACATCAATTCTCATCTCTAGAATCTCGAATCAATATTGTCAAACTCGTGCATAGAAGATCAACGCAAATCTAGTCACAGAGCATTAAATCAATCAATAGGAAATTAATCTCGCATTGATAATCAACAACAATAAACTACTCCTTCATATTATTTATGGATCCCCATAAACCCTAGAAAGAAATCTACTCACGCATAATTAAATCTAAACTAATCAAAGCAATAAAAGAAGGCATAATCGAATAAAGAAATAAAATTGCTGAAATTAATAAAGAAGAAATTGTTACCGAAAACGACAGAACTACAAAGTTGAGTTAAGAACAAGAGTAAAAGTTGAGAGAAGTCTAGAGAGAGAAAATATTCTAAGTAGAGAGAGAAAGTCTAAAAGAGAAGGTAAGTAAAAAAATAATAATCCTAAAACGTACTTAAACAAAACACTAAACAACTCCTAATTAGAAACTAGCTGCTCGTCTAAGGAGTAGCTCTAGAAACACGCGCCCGATCGGGCGGCCCCCTTTTTCTTCAGAGTCTTCCTGGGCAGCCGCGCCCGATCGAGCTAATGCTCACCCGATCGGGCGCGGCTTTTGCTGGTGCCCTCTTCTGCGCGCTCGCCCGATCGGACACAAGCTTGCCGGATCGGGCCTGGTCTTCTCCTCGAGGCTTGGACTTCGATTAGGCTTATTTCTTCGGCCCAATCCGGATATCCACTTAGGGTCTTGATCACTCGATCCCAATACCTCGGTATCCCGATTACCGAACCCTTAATCACCGGCTTGATAACGCTAACCGACCTAGGGCTTCAAAGATGATCGTGCTCCTCCAATTTCCGTAGTTGATCCATGAAAACCCGGGAAAATGCTCCAAAAGTGCAATTTCCTTAAAAACTCAACCAAAACTACGAAAACACTAGAAAACACCAATTAGTAATAAAAGTGGCTCAAAAGAGCCAAAAACACCACTAATTATGACCAAGGACGGGGGTAAAACACTATATAAAATAGACATATCAACTTTGTAGATAGAAATTCCCTTTCTAGAAAGACACCATTGCGAGCAATAAACTTTTTGTTATCTGCGCGATTATAGAAGTAATATATCCTTTTGTTTCTTTGGGATAACCCACGAAGAAACATTTGTCTGATCCAGGGCATAGTTTGTCGCCTGTTACATGTTTTACATAGACTTCACACCCCAAATCTTGAGATAAGATAGCTTTGGAACTTTTCCAGTCCATAACTCATATGGTGTCTTCTTAACTGCTTTGGATGGGCTTCTATTCAGTATGTTCGCAATTGATTCTAATGTATATCCCCAGAACAATATGTGTAAATTAGTAAATCTCATCATGAACCGAACCATGTCGAGCAAGGTTCGATTCCTCCTTTCTGAAACACCATTTAACTGTGGTGTTTCTGGAGGCCGGAGTTAACTGTGAAAGTATTTCACAATTAATCAGATGATCATCAAACTCTTGAGTCAAATATTCACCATCACGATCAAATGGTAGTGCTTTAATTGTCTTCCTAAGCTGGTTTTGTACCTCATTATGGAATTCCTTGAACTTTTCAAAGGATTCCGACTTATGCTTCATTAAATATATATATAGCCATACCTACATAAATCATCAGTAAAAGTAATAAAATAGTTAAAACCACCTCTAGCTTTTAAACTCATTGGTCCACACACATCCACATGTATAAGGCCCAAAAGGTCATTAGCTCTTTCACCCTTTCCAGTAAAAGGTGACATGGTCATTTTACCTAACAAGCATGACTCACAGTTTTCAAATGATTCGTAAACAAATAAAGTTATGAGTCCAGCCTTTTGTAATTTCTGGATGCGCCATTGGTTTATATGACCTAACCTACAATGTATAAATAGGCTTGGTCTGATTCATCTGTTTTGCGCTTTATCTGATCTATGTTGTAATCATGGGTTGTATAATCTAAAACATACAAACCATTAATAAATTTTGTTAGCATATAACATATTTTCTTTGGAAATAAAACAACTCTTGTCTCTTATTTGAAAAGAAAAACTTTCAATATCTAAAACAAGAACTGAAATAATGTTCTTGGTAATTGTTGGGACATAATAACAGTTATTAAGCACAAAAATAAGACCAGACGAAAGCCTCACATGATAGTTTCCAATAGCAAGTGCAACAACTTTTGCTTCATTTCCTACTCGAAGTGTGACTTCCCATTTTGCTAACTTCCTATTCTCTCTTAAGCCCTGCATGTTATTAACAATGAGCACGACAACCAGTATCGAATACCCAATTGCTAGAAGAGGTAAGATTGATTTCAACAACAAAAACATCAGGTAACTCCTTACATTTTGTCTTCACTGGTGTGTTGTGGGGACAACCTGTTAAGTGGCAAGACCACCTACCGCAATAGAAGCATTGGCTTCCACATGGTTCTTCAAGTACTCCTCTATGTGGTTGATCAATAGGTTGACTAGTGTCACTGTCGAGCCTTCATCATCATGAATAAGCTTGACGAGATCAAATCCATCATGGAGTGAAAACAGAATAGTGTCATGAGCAAAGTCATCATCAAATGGTCTCTATAAGATGTCCATCCGATTGAGTAAATCAATCAATTCCTTCACATGGTTCTAAACTGACTGATTGAGTTTCATAGTCATTATCTTACAATGAATTTTGTAAATCTCAAACCTTACACTGTCAGTCCAGGAGTAGTATATTTGAGGGATCAAAGTAACGACCTCTCTAACATTCTGATCATTGATGCCTCCACTTCCTAATGCCCCAATGCCACCTCGACAGATGGCATATAGATAATTATGCTTTGGTCAACTTATAGTTCTTGAACCTTGTCTTCCAACAAGTTAGAATAAATGCCAATATGAGATTTTTGATTTTCTCTACATCCGAAACATCTTTCGGGTGCCTATCAGGAGTGAAACCTACTGTGAATCTGCTTTCAATAGGAATATAGAGTCGAGCCTCAAGCTTGTGGCTCTTAAGAACATTTCTTAGCTCTTCTTCCCATTCCCTTAAGCTTATGAGATTTAGCCTTGTTTTCAGTTTGGTTGGCAAGTTAGTGTTGTCATTAAAGCTATTCATCTGCAAACAAAATAAAAACGAGGCAAAGTTTAATAATTATGTTTAATAAAATCAAAGTACCATAAGAGATTTAAATTGGTAACTTTAAAACACTTTATTCAATTTAATTGATCCCTATTTGAATTAAGTGATTCCAAGACCCTTTATTTGTGCAATAATTGACTGAAATTTGGCCATACCATCAACCATTACACTTTCAAAGGTGAGTAAACTCTTTACTGATTATAACTCTTGTAACTCTTTGTTGAATATATCCATCACATGTTTAATTATTATCCTTTGCATCAAGGTTCTAAACTCTTTAAGTAACCTCATTGAGTATAACTAATTAAAATTGTAAAACTTGATTTACCCCAACTCTCCCAAGATATAAAATGACACATAGCTTTGGCATGACCTATCATAAATATCAAAGGTTTATTAGGTTTTTAATTGGAAAAGCAACCTCAATATTACCGGGACCTAGATTCATTATGTTTGTGATTAATTTAGTGAACTTTAGCGCATCATCACAAGCATCAATAAAATCTAACATGCATAATCTACTAATGCATAAATAAAATATGACATATTATGGCCCCTTAATCCTAAGAAAACTAATAAAGCGAAACTCCCACTTGAACCTTCATGGATCTCATCCATCTAACTCCATTGGGTCTTCACTCCATTGGCTTCTTGGATCAATTGCAACCTGTAATACTATTCTATTCTATCTACTATTTAAATAAAATAAAATGAATTACAAAAACACTTAATGGTACGCAAACCGTATTTAGACTACAAAAATACGAAATGATGCACAGATCATATTTAAAATCTATGGGTCATACTAGTCTATATATAGCAATAAATAACATCATATATTATAAAGTGTCATATAATAAATCACTCATCATGGTTTCCTAAACTACAACATCGAATGTTTATAATTAAGGAAACATGCCATCTTAATATCTTATATTTAATTAAATTACCGCAATTAGATAATATCATATATTATTCATTACCAATCATAAAATATCATATATTCTTATCTTAGGTATGAAATAGAATCAAATCTTATTTTAATTATAAAAGATAAATCATATTTTTTTCCATGATTATCCTAACTAATTTAGGAGATTCTATCCTAATTGCCTAGCCAATCACAATGTTTTAATTCAATTATTATCCTAAAATAATTATGGGATAATCTCATTATTTAATCAATTATTATCCATATAGAATTTTTTTGCTCAATAATTATCCAAACTTTTTTTGTTAATATAATAATTATCTAAACTTAACAAAATTAACTACTTTAATTTTGATAATTATCTTTTCAAAATCAAAACTTATTTTTTATTTAAAAATCTGATTTTATTAAAATAAAATATAATAATTTTTTTAAAAAACGTGCCAGCCATCGGGGTATGGCCAGCCGAAGCCAACCACGGTGGCTGTATACCGATTGGTGTACGCTACATAGCAACAACGCAAGGGCAGCAGCGGTAGTGCACGCAACCCTTGCGTGGCACTGCTGTGGCTGCTCCTGCTGTCCGAGCCTCCTGCATAGCCCCGCCCACTCTCCTAGACCACCTGGTGCGGCAGTCGCCATGGCTGCCATACCAAAAACACCTTTTTTATTTTAATTTAAATTAAAACAATTCTATTGTTAAAAAGTTAAATTAAATTAATGTGGTCCAATTAATTTCAAAATTAAATCTCATTCAATCTTGAAATTAGGGTTTTTCATGAAATTGATCCCCAATTCAATTTAACTCTTAAATTAAATAATTTGATCATGAAAAATTCATAATTTAACATAAAATCAAATAGATTAAAATCATGAATCACATAGTAATCGAATTAAATCAAAACCAAAAAACAAAAATCACAATTTCGGGGTTTAGGGTTTCAAATTTTTTCGAAATTAGGGTTTAAGGGTTTGAATTTTTCGAATCATTAGGGAAAAAATTCGGACCTTTCATGGATTAATATTGGGCAAATTAAACAACTTTCAATAATTCCATTATGTTAAATCACATTTAAAATAATAATTGACCCATAATTAAATTATTCTCCCCCCTAATTGAATTAAAATTGTGGACATTCAAAGGATTAATAATTTAATATGTGTACATGCATCGGCTACCTAATACTAGTGTAGGACTTTAGATACTATAAGTGAAATTGCATGAATCACATTCATAAGCATCTAAAACACTTAGATCAATGCATAACACATAAAGAACAAATAGTAATACTTTTGAAGCGTGAATCCACGTGCAATCGAGCAAGAACAACGGGAGATATAGAACCCAAAGTGTGATTCCTCTACTTGGTCCACGGGTATAGATCAAACCTCCACTAATGCTAGCCAGTTGTGATTGAACACTTCAATCAACCTTCAGCGGAGAAGAGAGACACGAACTAACCACGATCCACCACCACCATGAACACCACGAATCACCTTAGGGGGCGGCCGGCCGTACGGATAGGGAGAGAGAGGAGAGGGCCGCGAGAGTGAGAGAGAGATTAGGGTTTGGGACTTGGTTGCTTGAGTTACAATTAACCGACTTATGAATTATTATTTCAATCTAAGTCATGAATCTTATTTATAGATCATATCTTTAAATAAGAGTCCATGTCAAGCCCAAACTCCTTGTCCTAATCAAACTATTCTAGCCCAACACTCCTTATGGTATGTCATGATCTCATGAGGCCAATTGAGCCTCTTACTTGTTTGACCCAATACCCTTGTTGTGTGATTTTATAAGATCTATTTTATTGGGCTTTGGACTATTTAACTAGCCCAAAGATCATTTGCCATATTTAACACCAGACAATGACGACCTTATAGAATGAACTAATTATCTCCATAATAGTAATTCTTGATATATTTAGTAAGTGCACTTATGGAAGACACAATTCCTTCAGTTTAATGTCGTCGCGAAGAAGATACTTTCCCCAAAGGGTTAGTATGGCCCTAAATTTACACTCTTTGCTAGGGTGTCGTTTTATTACCGCCGTGAAGCGGCATTGGGTCATTGCAGTTGAGAAAGGATGAACAAGAAGAGAAAGCCTCCATGGTTGATCGACGGGAAGACTGATTGTGGTGGCTGTGATGGACTTCAAGCGGTGGTGGTTGTTGCGAGCTTGCGATCGTGATATTGAGTAGATCTGAAATCCTAAAATCTGTTTTTTTTTAGATTTATAGTGTTTTTTTTTTGTTCAAAACGGTTCACCCTTTGGGTGAATCCGGATTCGGGTATCAGTTCTGGGTGGTTAGGTTCCAATCCCCTCCCAATTGTTGTTGTGGGGGACCGAACTCAGGTGCTCTTTACCAAGTGTAGTCTCAATCACCACTACACTAACATCCAATTGGTTTGTATTTTAAGTCGAATTAATTTTTTTTTCCCCACTTGCTAATGCACTGATGCAGAAGGTATATTGGAAATTTTTGAAAAACATATTCCCTCCATTTCTAAATACTTGCTCCATTTCTTTATACGCGGAGTTTTAGGAGAAATTGGAGAAAGTAATAAAATATGGAGGTAGTGGGGTAGGTGGAAGAATAAAAAATTGTATAAAGCAAAAGTAGTGATGAGAATTGAAGGAGAGAGAATATAAAATTAATAAAATATGATTTATGTTGAATCCATCAAGTAAAAGAAATGGATTAAATATTGTAAAAACTTTTTAAATAGGAAAATAAAGCAAGTATTTAAAAACGGCCAAAAAAAAATAGTGGAGCAACTATTTAAAAAGGAAGGGAATATATATTTAGAATTGCAGCTTTTCGTATATAGGGAAAGCGGTCCAATATTTTTGCTCACCGCTTGCTTATAGTAGTACAACACTCTCTAGTTTAGCCTCCTCCCTAGTCGTGGTTTCTGGCGGGAAACACAACTACAGAGAGAGAAAGAGAAAAAGACGAAGATGGAATCAGATGGAGCACTATCCAATTGGGCATTAGAGCCTTGTATGATGGGTATCGATGAAGCTGGTAGAGGCCCTGTACTAGGTTTGTTTTCCCCTTTTTTTCTTCTATTTTACAAAAAATCTTCATGCTTCATGCTTCATCCAATATCTAATTTCTTTTTTCGATTATGTTTAATTTACTAATTAAAATGCTGTTTCTGGGTTCAGGTCCAATGGTGTATGGATGCTTGTACTGTGCTGTTTCTTTTCAGAAGACTCTTGCTTCATTGGAATTTGCAGGTTTTCTCCCTTTTTTATTTTTTCGAAAATTTCAATTTAATTTTGCTTGAAGATTTGTCGTTTTATTGATTTGTAAATTAATTGTTTTTTTTAAGATAATTTGGTCTAATATATCTGGGGCTTTAATGATTTGTTGGTAGATTGGTTTAATAAGTTGATTAAACAATTAGCGCTAATGCTTGATTTTGCTGTTAATTCAAAGCTGGTAAAGTTTTTTATTTTTTTTCATCAACCGGAATGTAAAATAATTGGAATTGGCTCGTATTGGTTATGGAGGATGCACCGGTTTTCCCGGCTTTTGGTACGTGGATGGTGATTTAAGGGTATGTTCAGGTTAGGGGATTGATGAGCAGGATAAGGATAAAATTGATGGGGATTTTGGTTTATATTGAAATTAAGTTGGGAATGTAAGTAAATTATATATTAAATGGTGGAACTTTTTTTCCTATTTTGTTTGCAGTGATAAATGATTCATTAATGGCTTAAGGACATAATCTTCGAAATTTAAGAAATGGGTAGAAAAAAGCTCTTCTATCTGTTGAGGATATAAAGTTCCTTTTTTTTTTTGGACGAAGAGGAGATAAATTTCTGTTTGGATTTTATCCATTTAAAGGATCTCTAGTTTAAGAGTTTTGCATTCTGACCGAAATTGTTTCAAACCAATTGCGGTATGTGTGGCTCATCATCATTGCGTTGTTGTTAAAGGTATTTTACAGGTTTTAACGACATGGCATGGGTTTATATATGTGTCTGGTATGTGTGCCTTAGAATAACTTGTGCGAGCCATGCTTGGTTCAAGTTTTTCACGCTTTACCGAGAATATTCATGCTGATTGTAGAACCTCATTTTCTTAAGTTGCAATCCATTCTTTGACAGATTTTATTCATTTTTTGTATGCTTTTGGTCCATTGATTCTCCCACTATAAAGAGCCACTATTCTTAGTACAAAGTTTTATTTTTATTTTTATTATTATTATTTATTTATTTATTTATTTTTTGACACATTCTTAGAACAAAGTTGATGGTTGCTCATTATATAAAGATCTTAAACTTGGAGGATTATTACTACTCCATATATCTTAATTTCATATTCTTACTCCCTCCGTTTTTAAATACTTGCTCCATTTCTCCATGCGCGGAGTTTTAGGAGAATTTGGAGAAAGTAATAAAATATGGAAGTAGTGGGGTTGGTGGAAGAATAAAAAATTGTAAAAAACCAAAAGTAGTGGAGAGAATTGAAGGAGAGAGAATATGGAACTAGTATTGTAAAGGGACCACTTGGTGAGAGAAATTAATTAAATATTGTAAAAGCTTTCTAAATAAAGAAATGGAGCAAGTATTTAAAAACGGCCGGAAAAGGAAAATGGAGCAAGTATTTAAAAACGGAGGGAGTATATTAGAACCCAAACCTGTCTTAAATATGATGGCTGCTAACATGCAGAGAAACATATGTTTGAGATAAGCTGCTCATCTAGAAACTATATTGGTACAGTTGAAAAAGTTCCTACTAGTCTACCACATGCTTGAAAAACAAGGTGTTGTCAGCCATGTTTCCAGCTTATGCTTTTGAAAGTTATTAAAAGTCCACCCAAGAAGATAATTTTTGCTTCTTTTTGATGGAGTAGTTTATGAACTTACCCTGTTTCATTTTGGATTTCAATGCTCTCTTTGGTGCTTTTAGAATTGGCGTTGTCTTAAGTATTAGTCAAATCTTGAAGAATAATAGCTCCCAAACTTCGGAAGTGACTGGGTCAAGTCTGACAATGGTATACTTGTGGGTAGAGTTGGTAATTAAGCAATGCATAATTCCAGAAGTAGTGCTATGGAAGCTTGCTGCTAGCTTTGTGACTTTTGTGAGCTAAATTTTTTGGTGAATTACCCTCCTATCCCAAAATGAATACCCTCATCATCCACTTGGATGTACCAAATAATATATCTTCTAATAGTATATCCTGTTTTGTAGAAATTTCCTACATTCAATTCCTTTGAAATTTTCTCAAAACCTGTATCACTTGAAATTGAGACATTTATTAGGGGTAGAGAGTTCATTATTTTCCTAAATGTATCTGACTTCGTACATGTTTGGTTTTGTTGCATCTATAAAATCAATTATGCCTACTATAGAAGTATAACCCAAAAAGCGTATGGTGAGATTGAGGTCATCTAAGATTTCTTTTACCTTAGAATTCTAATAGATATAACCAGAAATGTTTGAAGGAGTTGTGTGATCCATCCACAAGTGGTAGGTTGGATTGAATTATTTTTCATTTGTAGCTGTTTTTTTTTTTTTTTTTCTTTAAAGCACTTAGTTGGCGAAGGTGAATTGTAAGATGATGCATGTATAAGGGAAGATAAGATCAAGCTGTAAAGAAGCATGTAGGATGCTCTTGAAGTTGAACTGAGATCTGATCCGTATACAAAGGTTTGCTAAAAAGAATTGGCCTGGATTCCTGATCGAACGAGACATGTTCCTAATATTGTATATTTACAGGGGGTCTATGAGGAAGCTATCCTGAAAAAAATTAGTTTGTAAGGGAGATTTCATTTATCTCCTTCTGTCTATAGGTTTCTAAATTCCGCCAGAAAAATCAGAGCCAATTTACCGAGGCTTGCTTGTTATTATATGATCCTGAACTGTCATTATATCATGGGACACCAATTGTCCTTTAGTTCCGCTGATTTAAAACTTGTTTATTTTTCCATGGCTTGTTATTTCTCGTTCCCGTGCTTCCCTCTTTACATGGTTTTGACTCAATCGATAGTAAGCTAGATTTTAAAACTCTGATTGATAGGTTGAACCTAATAAGAGACAGGATCAGTTGATAGCTAGAGATATGCTTGCTGTCACAGAGAAACAGCCAGGAACTAGTGTGTTCAACCCTTCTCTTGAGACCTGGCAAGTAGCTGGGAAGGGAGGAGGTGAGTATGGCAAAAAGGGTGTGCATGTTCAAGAAGATATTCTGATCAGCAATCCTTTTGAGCAACTGTACCATGGTGGTGATGTTGAAAACAAGGGTGGCGGTGTGGCGCCCCCACTCTAGGCTGAAGGAGGTTCATGGATAGGATTTGAGTTTGGAATGTGAGGGGCATAAATGGCCTCTCAAAGCAGGAGGAGGTTAAGAACTTCCTTTTGGGACATAGGGTTGTGTTGTTTGCTTGAGACAAAGCTTAAGCAGGCTAATTTTCGGGGGATTCATGCTCATTTGTTTATGGGGAATTACCACTAATTTTTCCCTGGTTAAGGGTGGCAGAATTCTGGTGGCCTGGCTGCCTGATTTCTTTCAGGTTCAGATTCTGTATAATCATGCTCAGCTTATTTATTTGAAGGTTAGAAATTGTGCTCTTTCTTTTGATTTTCATTTTACTGTGGTGTATGGTATGAATGATGGGAAGGAAAGAGAGGAGTTGTGGTGTTTGATCAAGGATATTAGCAGAGGTTGCTGGGGATTTTAACTCTCCTCTAAACTACTCTGATAGAATAGGAAGACCTATATCTTTGTCTGAGATTGAAGATTTTAGGGATTGTGTGCACTCTAGTGGTGTGCTGGATATGAAAAGTATTGGAAGCACTTTTACTTGGAATAATAAGCAAGAGGGGGATAGTAGGGTTTCTGGATTGCTGCTTGTCCTAGCTCTTTTGTTAATTATATGCCTGAGCTATCTTTTGATCATTGTCCTGCTGTTCTACATATTGATGATATAAGGGGTAGTCACAAGTCTAACTTCAAATTTCTGGATATGTGGACTTTACATCCTCAGTTTCTTGAAATTGTGAAGAACGTTTGGGACACCAGGATGTATAGAGTGGAGATGTATATGGTGGTTAAGAAGCTGAAATTGCTTAAAGAGCTGAAAACTCTGCATAGAACTGATTTTGCAGATATTGAGATGCAATATGATAAGCTTAAGCATGAGTTGGGTAAAATGCAGAAGGATATTAAAAAATGTATGGCTGATACTGCTTAAAAGTGAAGGAGAGCCGGCTGCTGGCTGAATTTGCTCAAGATAGAGAGCAGTATTTTTCTTGGCTTTCTCTGGCTGCAGGTAGGGGATGAGAATACTAAATATTTTCATAGAAGTATTAAGATGAGAAAATACAAGAAGAGAGTGATAGCTATTAAAGGGACTGATGGAGGTTGGTGTGAGTCTCCTAAGCAGATTTCTAATGCTTTTGTGGCTTATTATAAAGGGTTGTTAGGGAAAGGTTGTGGTGACAGAGTGAAGCTTTGTCCTGTTGTGGTGACGCAACTACCTCCTCGTTTAATTTCATCCAAAAATCACACATTATAAGGTCCGTTGACCGGAGGGTCGAGATTCAAATTATCATCTAAACAAAACAAAAGTGCAAAATCCCTAAATTTCATACGATTGTCCCGATCAATCAATCTAAAGTAAATTACAGTAATTGCTTTACGTTTTTTCAGACTTCAATGGAATTAGAAATTCATCTGTTTAACGTTGATACGTAAAATGGCGCATAGTAAAGAATGAACCCATACCAACACCTGTAAAAACCCATTTAAGTTGCTCTTAATACCAATAACATTTAAAGAATTATCATGAATAAATCTAGTTGGAATTAAAGGGTGAGTTTGAAGGTGTTGAAACTTATCTCGTTGTTGTTGTGTTGCAAAAACAACCTCCGAGTAGTCATTGTTTCCAAAACTCTCGTGTTCCACTGAAATTTGTTGTTGTTGTTGTTGCTTCTTTGCCCTCAAACTTTCTCCCTTTTTCCTCTTTAAAGCTTCCTTAGGTGCCATTGATGTTTGATTGAAGCTTTCTCTCTAACTTAAAAAATGGGAACCTTGAAAAAATGAAGAAAAATGAAAAATTCTTGTTAGAGGATAAAGAATGGAAAGGGATCACAATGATGTTGAGAAATATGATGATCTAAGTAGAAAATCTAAAGAAAATGAGTATTTTGGTTGGAGTTTAGAGAGAGAAAGTGAGAGAATAAGAGAGTATGAATAAAAATAAGAAAGGATGAAGAAAGAAAGAAGTCAAAGCTTTAATCGAAACTCATTTAATTCATACAGTCAATATGAAATTTACTTGCAACATAAAAAATTAACAAGAACTAATTATCCTTCCATATTAATTAATAAATCTCTAAAAATGCTAAAATTAAACTACTCACCCATAGTTAGATCTAATCTTAACAAACCAATTATTTCAAACATATTGAAAACAATAATTAAGACTAAGCAATAAAAGAGGTGAGAAACAATACCAAACTAAAGGAAATTTGTACTAGTAATTATGAAAACTTGAATAAAAAAATAATAGATGAAAAGTGTTCGTAATACTAAAAATCTCTCTAAAACCTAAAGCCGAAAGAAATTAATTAAAAACGTGCTTAAGAATTCTACAACAAAATTTAAATACTTCTCTTAAAGACGATTACAAAAGAAAGCTAAAACTAGCCTACAAAATACATGCGTCCGATCGGTCTAATGTTCGCCCAATTGAGCTGTTATACTTTGACAATTTCTTGCTGACGTTCCGGACTTAAAGTCGATCAGGCGCTTATCTCTTAGCTTTAAATAAACTGTCATACATAATGCGGTCCAATTCTAGTATCTCATAGCGGTCTATTTGCCTCAGTATTCAACGAAAATTCCTACAAAATTCATACTAACTATATTTAGTAATAAAAATAGCTCCATAGAGCTCAGATATGACCTCGAGACGGGAAAAAAACCATATATCTAATACCAATGATAAGTATGTGGTGGTAGCTCCTTATTGGTAGCTCTTTATATTAATTGTAGAATTAAATCTATTTTTCCATATAAATAATAATTCTAGCTGAAATAAAAGGATCAATATTACTTGAATCATGGTATCTTCTACTCTTCTAGTACTAGGGATATTGATAGGAACCTACTTTTGCTACGTAGTGTTGTTAAACTAGTCCACAGGTTTCCCATTGCACCACATTGACAAAATATATGTTCTAGAATATCATGTGGGTAGGAGGTGGAGAGGGGTGGAATGGTTTGGTTAAGGGGATGCTTTAACAGTCCTTAGCCAAATTGGTATAAAAGTTAGAACCCTTGTGACATATTGGTATAAAAGTTATCGCCGGCGACATATTGGTATAAAAGTTAGCAAGTTTGACTGATTGGTAAAAAAGTTAATCACTGGTGGCATATTAGTGTTTAAGTTAACAAATTGCAACAAATTAGTATAAAATGTTCCAAGTTGTGACATTGCACCCTTCTTTTCTTGCCGAATGAGGTGTGTTTTTTTTTTTTTTTTTTTTTTTTTTTTTTTTTTTTTTTTTTGTTGTTGTTAGTTCTCATTTTATGCTAAATAATTCTCCTCCAAGCTATTCAAAAAAAAAAAATAAAAATCTCCTCCATACTCATTCACCTAAAATAATCGACAAATAATAACAAAAAATAAAAATAAATTGTGAGTTAAAAAAAAATCTCAAAAAATGGATGGAAAGAGAAATTTTTATAATTTAATGTCTCAAAAGTTAAAATTGACATGTAATAAGTTGTATTATATAAGAAGTCGGGAGCAAATATATTTATATAAAATTGAATATTGGAAAAATAAAAGCTCAATATAATCTTGAAAATATTTAATCAAAGAGTTTGATCTTGTTATTTTTCTTGCTGCATAATCTAGAATATTTCTCTATATTTTCCTATTTTTCCTTTCTTTTAACTTTTTTTTTGGGGCTTTTAATAGTGTCCAAGAAATTTACATTAAATATTTGAAGGAAAAAAAAGGGTAATAAAAAAAATAATAGATTTAAGCTACAAGAATAAGAATAATCATTTGTACAATATACGCTTATTATTCCAACAAGAAAGAGGGTTAAATGTCATCTCTAATAAACTTTTATACCAATATGTCATCACATGGTAACTTTTATACCAATATGCCGCCGGTGAGTGCGGTGACTAACTTTTATACCAATCTGTCACAACTTGCTAACTTTTATACTAATTTGTCATCGGCGATAACTTTTATACCAATATTTCACAAAGGTGCTAACTTTTATACCAATTTGGCTAATTGGCCTGCTTTTTAACATTCACTACTTTATACCTTTAAAGGTGTACACTAATTTGACATATAAGCAACTGCAACTCTTAATTTCTTGCTTGAATAGAACAATGAGTTCTATTCCCTAGTGGTTTTATTTGCTTGGAGGAATTACCTTAGAACCTTTTTACATCAGCTTCTTGCAATTCTAAGAAAATTTGTCATACTATCCGCTAATGTGATTAATAATTCTAAATAGTGTCAAATTATGAAATCTGTATGCTGTCATAGAGTAACACCACAGCAACATTCTCACCTTATTTTATGCAAATGTATAAGCTTGTTAGCTTGAATAAATGTTATTTTCTACCACTGAGACGTGACTACCTTTTCTATTCCCTCTAAATATATATATCAGATTCAAAAACTCTCAAGGAAGAGAAAAGGGAGGAATTGTTCGAGTCATTGAAGGCTAATGAATCTATTGGGTGGAGTGTTGATGTAATAGATCCCCGAGAATTGTCGGCCAAAATGTTAAAGAAGTAAGCAAGTATTCAATGTATATATATATATATATATTTATTTCCATTTGGGAGGTTTGATGTGCCTTTAGTTTAACTTTTTCTCTCTATGAATGAGATAAATCTAAATGAAATATATATATATTTTTTTCTTTTTCCAATTAGGAGATTTGATTTACCTTTAATTTGACTCTCTCTCTCTCTCTCTCTCTCTCTATTGTTCCAACAGGAGTAAGATAAATCTTAATGAAATATCACATGAATCAGCAATGGGCCTTGTCACACGAGTGCTTAATATGGGGGTGCTTCTAACGCAGGTAATGAATTTTGTTAGAAAACACAAGAAACATGTTTAAAATTGACTATGATATTCTAGATGCTAATGCTAATATTGTTTTAGTTTAAAAGAAAGTCCTATTACTAGATTGTGCAGCATGTAGAATCTGTTGCTTTAGTCATATAGATATACCTATATAATGACAGCATACACCTAGTCACAGATTTGATTTGGTAATAACCGTATAGTAATTTATAAAGGGTAGACGAGTAGTACTCAGAATGAGTGGGTGTTCAGATTAAAGGGTGAAGATAATATTTCACAACCAATGTAAAAAGTTCATAGTGAAAGGGTTTGTTAGAAGAAGTTGTGCATGGAAAATATTGTCATTTGGAGTCTTGTTAATGATATAATATTTTTTTATTTTATTTTTATTTTTATTTATATTTATTTCTTTTTTATAAGTTTTATTATTATATAACGTAAGATATTTAAGGCATAATATGTGCTTAGGGATGCATGATCCTCCCCCATACTACAATATTGCATGAACAAAAGAACTATTGCTTTTACTTTGATAGAGTATTAAAAACAATATTAGTAAACCCATTTGTGAGCATATTTCCTACACGCTCTACTTGTCCTGCCTTATCTTTTCACATTTTTTTTCTACAATTATGTGATTTAAGTGTGTGGGTGAGCACTGAAGTGTTGAGTAAGGATTCCATACCCTTATTGGTGTGCCAAGTGTCCTACAACAATACAAGAACTTGGGGGTAGTTAAAAGAAAATGATAGTTAAGGCCTTAGCAATGGTCATACAGGTAAAATATAGGGTCCACTAGTTGGTTTTATTTTATTTATTTTTATATTGATTCATCTTTCCTCTATTTGATGAGTGAGAAGTTGTACTCACAAACTCACAAGTTCACCTTCACCTTTACTTTCCACATTTTAAATGTCTAAAGGCTTGACAAGGCTGACACATATTTGCACTTAAATGTTTTTTTTTTTTTTTTTTTTTTTTTTTTTTTTTTTTTTTTTTTTTTTTTAAAAAAAAAGCAACGTAGCTAACAGTGATGTCCCATTATAGGTCTTTGTGGATACGGTTGGAGACGCTGACAAGTATTGTACGAAGTTGTCTGAAAGATTTCCATCAATTAAATTTGTGGTTGCCAAGAAAGCCGACAGTCTTTACCCTGTTGTCAGTGGAGCCAGCATAGTTGCAAAGGTATCTGTGTTTTCCTTCAAGTCTCTATTGCTAAAATGATACAAGATGATTCTCATACAATACTTGTTTGGACAATTAGGTTACTAGAGATCGGGCTTTGCGTAATTGGACCTTTGATGAATCAGCAGAAAACATGCACAGGAACTTTGGGTCTGGCTACCCTGGAGGTTTGTAGCTAGAGACTCTATTGTATAAGTGGTTTTATCTTTAGGCAATCTTATCATGCCCTATAATGCAGATCCTGAGACTAAGGCCTGGCTGGAACATCACAAACACTCTATTTTTGGATTCCCTACATTGGTACGCTTTAGCTGGGGCACTTGCACTACTTACTTCAAAGACGGCGCTGAAGTATTATGGTGAGACAATCTACACTTTTATACTGCTAATATTGCTTGAGAATTGGTCCATATACATAAAACTGCTTAATACCTCTTTGATATGCATATATGGTTGAACACTAGAATGAAGTCTATGAATTACTACAAGGTGATATAGTGATGTGAAGTGCTTAAAATATGTAGCACTTTGTTCATTTGGTTGATAGTCTTCTGTTTACCCTTCCCCCCCCCCCCCCCCACACCTCAACAAAGAGACTCAACAGTCTTTTAAAAATGATTAACAAGAATTACTTATTGTCATTTATAAAGATCAAAGCCTTTATCCCCAATGATGGAGTCAGCTACATTAAACAGGATGTCATCTCTAGTTATCTTCAACCATGATCCTCTCCTTTCTTCTTATCCTTCTTGGCTCCTTCCATCCAAGTCATCATAGGTCTTCCTCGACTTCTGGTCTCATGTTCTCGCCTATTTACTTTCCTTCATACGCTTCTTCCATTCTACATTTTCACATGGCCACATTAGCATCATGGCTCTCCATTTTCTTACCTTAAAGGTGTTCCTACACATCCCTTTCACCATCCACATCTCTACTACTCACAAACATGCTTTTTCTTGGAAGTTGACAATACAATTATACAACCCATAAAACAGTTGTCGTCCTGTAGAATTTTGCCCTTAACACCAAAGTTATGCTTTTGTCACACAATAATGGCGTTTAGGACCTTGTTCCATTGCCTAAAGGAGTGAAACCCATTGGTTGTAAATGGAAATGTAAGACCAAGAGGGATTCAAATGGCAATGTGATGAAGTGTAAGGCTCGTCTGGTCGCTAAGGGCTATACTTAAGAGGAAGACATTGATTATAAGGAGACTTGTTTTCCCGTTTCTTCTAATGACTCCTGTAAGATTATGACGGAAATTGTAGCTTATTTTGAACTTTGAGTTACATTAGATGGATTATGGATGTTAAAACAACATTTCTCAATGGTGACATTGAAGAAACAACCTATCTGCGGCAACCAAAAATAAAATTTGGATTTCTCTCTTTATACTTTGTATCAGAAGATTAAAAGAAAATGGTTTGTAAATTAAAAAAAAAATCCATCTATGGACTTAAACAAGCTTCTCATCAATGGTGCTTCACGAGTTGCATGTCTCGGGGTTTTAAGATGAATGTGTGTTTCCATAAGTTTATGGGGAGCAAGCATTTAGAGCTGAAAGATCTTGTAGATGCCTCTTTTGTGGTAGGAATATTAATTTATTTGGTCTATCACAAAAGGGCTGTATCGAGAACGTTTAAAAAAAGTTATGGCATAGCTAGGTGATACCCCCTTTGGCTAAGGGAGACAAATTTTGAGTTTAGAGTTATGCAAAAAATTCCTTATTCCTTATGCTTTGGCATCAGGGAGCCTAATGTATGCCCATATTGCCCAAGTTTGCACACTTGATCCAGGGATTTATCATTAGAAAGCATTAGAAAAGGTTTGCGTTGTTATTGTCATATAAGGCAAATTAAGTACTTTCTCTAATAATATTGCAACAAGGATAAATCACACATCGCGAAACACATTTTATATGTTAAATATCTATAATTGTATAAATGTAAAAATTACAAAAAGTTGATATTGTAAAAGTATTTTATGAGGCGTATTTAACAAGATCCCACATGACTATAATTTGCTTACAAATAAATCATTTTATATGGTCAAACAAGAGTGGTGAATAGTGTAAAAATCATGTGGTTGCAATAATATTGGACGGAGGAAGTATTATGCAATTATCAATATCACACATATTTAATTGTATTTGGTCCATGCGGGAGATTATAAGAAATATGGACCTTAATATAATAATATGCATTTTCAATACAAGTATAATTGTACTTTTTCGCTATCACACAATTTAGCCCAAAATAAAGTATTACCTTGGTTGCACAATGATCTTTACATTTGGAATCTTACAACTATTAAAAACGAGAGAGAATCTTTGTTCACTCTATATACAAGAACAAATGTAGTCATATGGGGTGTAGTTTGATTCGTCATAATGACTACGTCATTATAAATATTCAATTTTTATAATTTTTTGCTAACGTGAGAATAGAGATATTGCGATCAAAGCTTTGTATTGATATACATAAACTGGAAAATTTTCAAGAAATATGGATCGGAATACAATTATATGCGTGTACAATACAAGATAACTGCTACCATATGGTTTTGCCCACCCAAAAAAAAAGAAAAAGTTATTCAATTAAAAAATAATTTGGCTAGCACACATCTTTTAATGTGTGTTTAGTCTTTTATGTGCAGAAACCGTCGAGCCTTTTCTAATACATGATGGGCGGATTAGGAAAGGAGTCTATTGATAGATGTCTAGAGTTATGGTCTCTACTAGTACATACAATAGACCCTCAAATACACCCCATTAGCAGAGAGAAAACCTTAGTGTGTGTATCAGATCAGATCAGCTTTAGGCAACTTTTGTGTTCTTTCCTTGTGAGCCATTTGGTAGTGAAGTGAAAATTTTTAACACTATATAAATACAGAAGGAACCAAATATATTGAAGGGGATGATTCCTTTTCTTTGCTACCGACCAATAAGAGCTCAATTCAGCATCCCTTGACTGGTATCTTCATTGAGGGAGAAATGGCATATAATCCATAATTGGGATTTAGCAGCATATGAGCATATCATTTTCGCCAGCTGCCAACAAATTTCATTTTTTTGCTGACTTGTATAGGTCATTATAGTTTTTATGAACTCTTTTTTCTCTCTTTATTGCTCTCTCTTCTAGAGAGATCGATGCGCACATAGATTGAGATATTTCCCTTGCGTCAAATGCATCTGTAATAGGCTAGCAATTTACTGTAATTAATTCAACTAGGGAGAAGTTATATGGGGAGAAGATTGGCTATTTAGGAGACTTGTAGCCTCAAGATACTAACCCCTTGTAACATTTTGACAGCAAATTGAGGCTGCTAATGGATACCCTACAAAATGATCTCTCCTTTATATAGTACAAACATTCTACTCAAAAGCATGCTAATGATTAATGATTGTTGTCTTCTACTCCTAACAGAGAATCAGCTCTTCTTTCACTTGTTGCCCCATCATAAAGTGCTTCATTAATCAATTGTTTGTCTTCTTCCTCCAAAGGGTATGTGAGTATTTTCTCTTGCTGTGCTTGGTTACCTGCTTTATTTTGCGTCCATCGTTGGACTTGGCTTGTTGCTTTCCACCGTTGACTTCCCCTCTAACATAGACCCAAGTGGTTGTTGACCCGGATCCATTGCAGCATCTCAGAGTTTTAGATGTGTTTTAATTCTGAGCTTGGGAGAAGACACTTGGATGGTGCAGAAAAAACATTCATGATATTTATTTTCAAACATTTAACAATATTGACATTTTGCTACCCTGAGACACCACGCCCACACACACACTTCCACACACATCTGCTGATTTTTTTGAGGTTGCTTTACAGTAAATAAATTCAGGGAATCTCTAATTGTGTGATTGTTTTTCATTTGTCCAATATCTTCTATAGGGAAGCAGATGGTGCCTTGGATGAGGATGGCACAGCTAACAAGAATGGCAAGCGACAGCTCAAGCTAAGCAATCTAGGTTTCACAGGAGGCAAGAGAAACAGCGAGGAGATGGAGTCCAGTGGTAAAGGTCGTTGCAAGTTTTTCCAGACTCGCAAACTCGAACAGCTTGTACAATTTTAAGTTATTTCAAGGTACAGAATTATTGCAAAATTTGGGATCTTTTTATAAGTGAGGTTAACTGTGGAGTTAACTCTTACAGGTACATAGTTTGTACAAGAGTAGATATCATATACGAAGTATCGAATTGCTAATCTTTCAAAGAATTCAGATTCAATAAGTTCTCTGATATTTAGTAGCTATGTTATGTGAACCTGGTATCTACATTAGCAAATGATGCATTTATTAAAATCTGCTAATTTCCCATTATTTAGTTTTATGGGTAGTTGGTTGGTTAAACTCATTTCGCTTTGTATTGTATGATGCGACATCTAATTTCTGATGAAAATGACGGCTTACATGCATTGCTTGAAAGATGATCCTTTTGCCGAACAAATAGGCACACATTTATTTTAGGATGTTAGAAAAAATTGAACTTCCCAAAATTGTAAATATTAAATCTATTAATATTCAATATATGCATTTACTTTCGAATACTTATTAATTTTGTTGTAGTCTTTAATATGTGAGGTTGGGATAATGTGATGATTATTTTCAGACAGAAAGAGTGCATAAAAGTATGATAATCTAGTCTTCATGTCTAATAATATACTTGTAGTTAAGTGTGGTTAAGGAATTTTTCAGAAGTTCTGTAAATTGGATCTTTTCTCTGAGATTTAAGGCCAAGTCATTGTCAATTAACATTTGTGTTCCCTGATCCTTGTCACTTACTGCATTTCCATCCTTGTGTTCTTGTAATCAAGTGCTTTTACTTCTGAAACAGGCATATTGAACACACTGCTGTACAAAGCATGTGGATGTGCAAAGCAACCTGCAATGTCTGTCAACTTCAATGACTTATGATGATATTTACTGTTTCTGTGGAACCAGAATGGAAGCATTGAAGCGTCTTGATATGTTTGTTCATATTCACATACTTTGTCTGCCTTGCTTACAAATGTGGGTGCTTGCTATGACCGACTGTAAAATGAGGAACTGAGGTCTGAAACTCTGAGGATTCTCTGTAACGTTATGGTTCTGATATTTTCCGCTAATTTTTCTTTTATCTTGTTCATCATTTGCATTGACATATTTAAAACTCAAATTTTCCAAGATAATAAGCTAGGTTAATCGGTTAACACTAATAACGTAAACAAGGATTGGAAGATTCCTTTGGATTTTTTTTTTTAATGTCACAATTATGTACGAAGTATATTACAAACCAAACCAGAATTTATAACTGATGCAGATCATCTATAATCTCCAATAGTGTTAATTAAGCATGAAAGTATTCAGGAATGATCTCTTCGATAGTCATGTGATTCAAGTAAAAACCTGATTACAGACCATGCATGTCAAAGCTCCTATTAATCATCAAGCTGATCGGTTTTGTGACAAAAAAACTAACATAATATTAACAGTAGTAGTTCTTAAACCCGTCATTCTGTTAGCCAGTACTTAGTAATCTTTCCTTAGGGAGAAGGTTATATTATTACCAGTAGCTGACTAAATTAAGTGTTGCAATATATTTGTAAACTAAACACTTCAATGAAAAAATGTATCCGGAGATCATGATAAAAACTACACGAGCAAAAACAATCAACACAGGGGTGCGGACTGGGATAACACAGTCTCTCTTAAATAGCAACAGGGCACTTATAGCTTACTGAAGTAATGACTTCGATGTGTCAATATCCCAAGCCAAAGTAAGCTCTAAGAATGACCTCAATGTGTAGACCTAGGGGTGCTAATTGAGTTGAGCAACTCGCGAGCAACTCGTACTCGACTCGAGATGTTAACGAGCACGAGTTGAGCAAGCTCTAACTCGACTCGATAAGCTCGTGAGCAACTCGATAATATAATATTAATATAGAATTTGCAATCAAAGTTACTATCTTTAAACAAATTTGACACTTGTTAAGTCTTAATTTATATCATAAAAAAAAAGAGTAAATGTTTAATAATATCAATATATAATAAGGAAAACAATATAAATTGAATAAAAAATCAAATAAAGTCATATAATAATAGAAGGACTAAAATTTTAACGAGCAGATCATCGTGAGCTACTTGACTCGACTCAAAACTTTAACGAGCACGAGTGGAGCAGATTTTATTTGCTCGAAACTTTAATGAGCACGAGTTGAGCACATGTAAAAAGTTTTCGAGTTGAGTCGAGCACCCCTCAACTCGTGATCGACTCGCTCGATAAGTACCCCTATGTAGACCACCATAGTTTGTGAAACTATCAGGCCCTTAGGTGCCTCCAAATTGCTACTGCAACTAATTATTATTCTAGGCCATCTCTACCAAATGTAACAAGCCGACAGATAGTTTAGCCCAAAATATCTGATTGCTCGCGGACAGAGGCAAAATGACAATGGAAACTCAGACGTTCTTAGCAGGGTTGTATCAGGACTGTTTCTTTGTTGATATCTATGTACCATTCTTACAGTAAAACATCATCCAAAAGGAAAGCTACTTTAGTTCGATAATTTAAACTAATATAAGTTCAATTAAATTTAACTTTGGAAATTAGTCTTGTTATATTATTCTTGGCCCTGCGATTGTTAAGTCTGTTTAAACACGTATAACTGGGTTTAATTAGTACAATATCCTCGATTCTTTCTTATTTTTAATGTCTCGGATTGGAAGGATTGAGTTTTTAGTTCGGTCAAGGGGAGTTTGAAGCGTATTCTTTCACTGCCTTGCCAAATGCTAAATTACAGAAGCTGAATTTTGTAAGATTTAACCTTCCAATGGACCAGCTTTTCTTTGTTTACAGCTGAGCATTAATGTTTATTTCAAGCTCACAAGAAACATAACAAAACCAGAGAAAGACTGATGAACACTATTAGCATGCTGAAGTTGCAGTTGGAAGTGTGGACACCTGCTCCATGGCGTTGGTGATTACGACTATTGACATTACCAGCTCCATTGAGCGGTCTTCCCTGTTGTACATCCCCTGCACTGCCTCCACGACCACTACCTCCTTCACCACCGCCATGGCCTGTTCTTATGTTCTGCACAAATACATTCTCTGTATGGTTTTTTTCCTGCAATTCAGCTACAAACACGCAGCAATCATCTGTTATCTATTGCATTATGCATTATTTATGCATGTGCATAAGTGAAGATCGATTGGATTTTCTAGAACACTGCCTGTTTTCTGATTTTATGTATTTTGTGGTTTTATACAACTTTTCCTTTCCAATATTATCAAAGCCAGGTTCATTGTTAGTTACTACGCCGTATCTGCAAGCTTTGGAAAACATAAACATAAGGTACACAATTTTACTTCAGAGTTTCACTTCATATTTTACTAAACCTGCCTTCTGCATTCCCATCCTTGTGTTTCGAGACATGTTTA
Organism: Chenopodium quinoa; assembly: GCF_001683475.1. Lineage (NCBI taxonomy): Eukaryota > Viridiplantae > Streptophyta > Magnoliopsida > Caryophyllales > Amaranthaceae > Chenopodium > Chenopodium quinoa. The sequence continues at coordinate 177,921 of NW_018742864.1, forward strand.
TTGACAAATTAAAATTTAATCTCCTATGAGATGAATAATATTCAAGCATAAATTAGATGTATTAATTGCAGGCTTACTGATTATTCTCATTTCTGACTATTCATGTTAAGTTTTCATACCTACTGGTATATGGGATCAGTTATATTAACATTGAACTTCACTTATTATACTGTATAAGGTAACGAATCGATCAACAAAGAAGCCATGAATGTGATTGTTGGGGAACCAGTATTACTGATCAATTTTTTAGTTTATATATGAAGTATTACATTGAAAATCCAAAGAGAGAAAAATGAAGAAGTATGCTTGATTGAATATGTTTAATGCTTTTGTAGAGCAGAAATTTGATTACAACAATAAGAATAGATGAAGCAGTTGGATTTACCAGAACTGAAGCTTGTATGAGAGGAGGGCGATGCTGTCGAAAGAGCAAGATGTAAGTACAACATCAAGGAGAACAAAGCCACAGTCCTCATCCCAATTTTTCATATATTTTCAAGTTATATCGTTTCCTCTGCTATAAATGATGTTATATAATGGATGACTTGATGACCTTTACAATGATGTTAGCCATAATTTTGCTACCACTAGTCCAAAGAGCAAAATAAAATAAGTAGAAAAGAACAAATGCTTATCCACTTATTCCATAAAGCAAAGGAAACAGAAGTGGCTAGTGTAAGAAAATAATCATAAAACAAAATTATACCTCATTATTCTTTTTGTCTATATTTTTCCTTTTATGGGTGGAAAGCTAAACTCTCTTAGGATGCTATGGGCGGTCGGGCCACCAGTAAAAGGCGATTCTATCTGTTGGTTACTTTGGATGGATGATTACCACGCCATATCTTGGATGATAAAATAAATATGAACTTGGCTAATGTATTTTGAACGATTGTTTTTTCAAAGGAGGTGTAAAATTACTTATGATGAAACATGAAGATTTCGAAAGTAAATGCATAAATTGTTATAAACTACACTATTTTGGAACAACTGCTTGGCCATTTTAATAAAGGTAATTCCCACCATATTTACAATGAATCTAATCGCGCAGTAGATTATATTGCAGCTTTGAGTCACTAGATGCAAACTCATTTAAGATTTGAACTCTTTTGTAGATTGTAAATGTTCTTATTTTATTTCTTCTACTGATAAGTTAGGTTTCAATCTTGACAGACGACAATCTCCTTTAAAAAACAGGGTCCTGGCATTACACCTTAATGGATTTAAAATGCACTTCATTCTCACTTCTACATGACACCTTAATGAGTATACTCTTGTTTTTGGGAATGGTGGATAGTGCTCTCATGCTTGCTTTCCGTTACTAGTTGACAGAGTAGCTAGCTCCGAGTGACAATGACTGAGGTCATGATGCGAGGGGACTTATAAGGGATGGTTACCACATTCCCGTCTGTCTTTCCTCTGCTTCATGTCCAAGTTTCCAATGGTTTGAAGGGTAATGGATTTCGGCCTTGGAAGGGGATCGAGTATTGGTTTTATAACCATTTTCTATCAGTAAGTAGGAGAAATGCATTGTATCGATTTTTATCTTTGTTCTCGTTTAAAGCTAAAGCATCAAGTTTTTGCTGATGACTTAATGCAAGAAGGCTGGTGGATGGGTTACGCCGAGCCTGATTTGGTTACGACAAGGGGGGCATACAACTATTAATAGATAGGGAAAACAGCATCGGTGCTGCACCAAGCAATTTAAGCTTTAAGTTAGTTACTTTAAGGGCTTTTTTCGGAAGAGGAATTCACTACTAAAGAACTGTAAATTAAGGGGGCATATAACTATCATTTGAGCTGAAGTATTGATTTGGGTAAATTAAGTCACATCACCCAACCTAATGGTCATCAACTTTTAATTGATCACCATTTACTTACTAATTGTATAATAAGGAAATTTTCATGGCAAGGATGACATTGAGAAAAATTTTTTGATACCAAAACGAGAACTATGGATAGTGAAATGCCAGGATAAAAATTAAAAAATTTTAAAACATACAATTCTCAATAAACAAACCATGAAGATCAGTTTATTTATTTATTTATTTTTTATTTTTTATTTAAAAAAAAAAAAAAAAGAAAGACATGAAGAGCAGTTTTAATAGTTTTTCACGATTAAGTGGAGTAGGAAAATAAAATAGTGGAAAACAAGTATTAAATTAACTTTGAAATTAGGAATAATTGTATTGGAATTTGGAAGTAGGTATATATTTTTTAAATAGGAATGGTGGCATTAGAAATATGAAAAATATTATGATGATAACTAGGGATAATCACATGAAAAATATGTATGTAAAAGAAAAATGTTTGACTCGTAAAAAGTAGGAGTAATTATCCTTATATAAGAAATTATTGGTGGTAACCATTAAAGGGAACGCCAAAAAGGACAAATGTAACCTCTTTTAGGAAAAGAGGGATAAAAGTAGGAACCCTCGCATGGCTAACAATGTTCCGAACATGGTCCTGTATAACAACACACTGTAATACTTTACAATCCAATTGAACTGTCGGAGATTAAAAATATTCTTCATGCACAGAAAAAATACATCCGGTTCTTTTCCATATAAACTGAAAAGAGTCACTTAAGTTTCCTGGAAAAAGTCAGTTCTACATATTTACACTCAGAAAGCCATGTTAATACTGAAAATAGCTAATCTGATCTTCAAGGTCTCCCATTCACTTTGAACTTCATTGACAAAGCCAACGCAAATCGTACATACCCCGGTAAAGATGTTCCCTAGCTTTGTATAATGAAATGAAAGTGCACGTTGGTGCTGTCCTATCTGTAATGAGAGTTGTTGGAAAGCCTTAATCTCTTCTTTTAAAATCTAGCTGAAAGGAATGAAAAAAGCATATCAACCAGTGGAATAGCTTGATAAAGGCAACATTCAATTGCTAACTTTCAAAGTAATATATTGAACAAGGACATCTGGAACTAACTCTGGAAGTTCTTTTAGAAACATCAGCTTGTAACATCAAATTTCGAATCAGATGAAACGAATTAATGCCAACTAACAAGTATTTTTGTGTTTATATTCTGTCTTTCGAGGATGTGGTGGGACGGGAAGGGATAGTGGTAGCACTCGTAGCAGTTATTTATGAATCGGTATTGTTGATTTCCATTACCAAGGCCAAGGTCTCCTAATATTTAGTGGCTAAAAAGGTCCATGCGGATAACAGTGATAAGCTCCTTAGTTTCTATGAAAAGACCTAAATCATTTGGAAGCATTTGGAGTAAGGAGTTCATCCATTCTAGAGAGTTTTTCTCATAAAATGAGTGATTAGTGACATTGTTTGAAATATTAGAAAAGGTCAACTTACTCAACAAGTACACTTAGCATGGAGGCGGTTGTTTCCTTGTCAGTGCAGCTCATCACCAAATCCAAGTACTCCATCGCTTCATGAGGAAGTAATCCATCGATGAAAAAGCGGAATAAGTGAGAATGAGTCCCTTGCATCACACTAATACTCTGTTCAACAATTTTTCTTTGTCGATGCTTGGTCAAATCAGCTGCCTCCATCAGCGGTAACAGATTTTTCTCTTCTTCATTAAAATGTTGGCTGCAGTTCTCCTGTTATGCCCAAAATGATTAATAGCCCAGAAAAGGAAAGCTAATTCCTCAAATAGTATGAAGCACATCATGAAAATTCATGCTTTGTTAAATTTATCAAGGACTTGTTCACAAGCTCCAAAACAAATGAAATAGATTAGATAAAAATAAATAAATAAATAAATAAAAAACCGAGTTGATTCAAAACTAATTGATAGTGTTGCATACAAAAATAGTAATATACCTGCAATGTTTGCAGTCGAGCAGTAAGGCTACACAAGGCCTCCCTATGGATAGAAGTACCAACATTCAGAACTCCCACGGATTTGATATCTTCTTTTATTCCATTCATTACAGGCAGGTCCCTTGCATGTTCCTCAGTCACACATCTACATATCCCTGCATTGTTTATCTATATATCATTTTCATAATCTAAAACATATAGTTTACAGCCATAGTGCAACGTTCAGCACTTAAATCAAAGTAACATAATTTTCAACTAACCCCCTGGATCATCAAATGATAGCAAAACAAAAGGATTGAGCATAAAAAAACATTTTGCATGGAAAAGTACATTATCACAGTTGCATGCTGCTTGCATCCTCAGATCAAACAACTACTACCTCCGTTACAGGTTATGTGCAACGATTTGACATAAAGCAGAGAGAGAAAATGTCTAATCATTGCACATAACCTGTAACGAAGGTAGTAATATGCAATAGTTTTAGCACTTGCATAAACCCGCATTAAGAGTAATAATTGTAGAGACAACGGCTACCAAAGCAACTGCAATTCATATGCCACGGAAAATGAACAAAAGACCACTCAGGAGGCAAACCATCAAAAGGTAAACTAGCACTGGTGGTAGCATCTTAGACCACTATCCACTATTCAATATTACAGCAGATGAAAGACTAAATTGTGTTTCCGTTTTTATACCTAGTTTTCTATGGTTCTGGTGTCACTTGGTACAATGTTAAGATGTTCAGTTTGGAGCTAGTTGAGTTGTGGTTCAAAGGAGGCACGTAAGCCTGTAAAGGTGAGATTAGTAAGACTCATGTTTGATCCTAAGATCTTACCCATAATCAAGCTAAAAGCCAAGATATGTCACAAAATGTCCAATGGAGTACAGAACCATCAACGCCACACCAAACGAATACTCGAAGCACTATTTAGAGATTCTAACTCCATTCAAACCCAAAGAAATTGAAATATAAACTAGGAAATTTATTGGAAATTTGGAAGCACATTACCATGTCTAGTGGTTATAGTTAATGTATTGGCTAAGAACCAATCTCCACCTCCAGTCTTTCGCAGTTAGTCCATACATAAACTGAAATCCTCCATACACTTAATTATATCTATGCAATTCCAAGATGTCAGTACCCTTAAAATACAACTCTAGCTTTGAATCTTGGTAATGTAAAAGGTTTATGATTAGAACAACAATTAGCATAGTAGGTTTTAGCTTCAACTCAATGCGCAGCCTCCTATTGAATAGCTCAAAGTTTACTTTATTAGGCTTTCAAAGACTCACATAGCACGTATGTCTTCGATATCTTTCTTAATCTCCCCCTGACCCCCTCCTAATACAATTCTCCCTTGTACCTGTTATTCTAATGGGAATTTTTCCCTGTTTTAATACTCTGAACCTTTACACTTACCGTACCATAAGTCCCACAATTTATTTGACTGTTTCCGCTTAGCTCCATAGCAATAAAGCCCATCCTAAAACTAAGAATCAAAACCATCTCATTGCAGGATCACAAGCTTTAATCCAACTTACAAATTCCTAGTATAATAAAATTGTTTCACATAAATTAAATAACAATAAGTTAAGTGTGGATGTATCATGTGCATGATTCAAATTATAGTTGTGTATTAGTGTATAGCACTACCTTAAAATTGTGCAACAATAACTTTCTCAATTTACATACATCCCAGTATCAGATTCACTCAGTCACTCTACTTTTTTGAGAGTTATGCTAGAAATTTTGTTTTCCCATACAAAAGTTGTATTTTTTTTTTTGAAACCCCATACAAAAGTTGTAAGTTACTCTAAACTTCTAAAGAGTGCACCAAGAAACATTTTAACTAAATTAAAACTTACTACTCTTTCCTCTGTTTTTTTTCCCCCAATATTTTTGAAATATCCAGATATTCAATTATTTCAATGTATAAAGGCCTTTATGTAACGGTACATCCTTGTCACACTAATACAATTGTACCAGGCACACGAATACACAATACACCAACGCTCAATTTTAACTAATTTGACTTTCTCCTCAATCGGCTAACGGGTACGAAATTACGAATGTACCATGTATCAAGGTGTATAAAAAGAAATTATAAATTGAAAAACGATAGTAGAACTTAATTTTAAATAATTTTTAAAATTAAAAATTGACCTGGATCAGAAGCTTGTAAAATAGGAAAAAGAATGCGCTCCTCCATCTGAGCATGCTCAAGCAATACCTCAAGCAACTTCCCATAACTCTTCCCTAACTTACTCACCTCCATTTTCGGAGTCCCAACACTCGGATCAACGGCTCCTACTCCACCACGTGTTGAGAGATCCAACCCCCACCTCACCACCCTCTCCAAATGCCACTTCATACTCTTATGCTGAAGCACAACCATTCTCACCACCACCCAAAACGCCGCCGTTTTATCCTCCTCTTCCCAACCACCTTCTACCACCCCATTTCTCTCTAGTTTAAACAGAGCAGGACGAGGGAGCTTCGATTCAATGTACTCCAATATCACCTCGGACGGTCCCGAAACCAGTTCATCCGTATCGAAACGGACTGTAAACTCCGGGGTTTCGGCCCGAGGGACGAAACGAAGGGAGAGTGGTTTGAAGAGAAGAGCAAAACGTAGGTATTGACATTGGCGGACTTGGCCTTATGCCTGGTGGGTCAAATGACTCACCAGGGCCCAAAATATTTTTTAAGTTTTTTTTAAAAAAAAAAAAAAAAAAATTATTTTCTAAGTTTTTTTTAAAAAAAAAAAAATACTAACTTTGAACCTTTTGTTAATGTTGTTGGGTTTTTGATGAAATGTGAACCTAATGCTTGTACAAATTTTAATCTTGTCAATTATTAGTTTGTTAATTATTAGAGAGCTAAGCTTGTCATGTTGTCAATTATTAGCTTGTTAATTATTAGTTTGTTAATTTTAGTCTTGTCAATTTTAAGCTTGTTAATTATTAGTTAGTACTGTAATCTTGTCAATTTTCTATTTGGATGATCTTTGTAAATAATTTTTCTTGGGAATTTTGGTAAATTTTTTCTTTTTACATATTTGGTTATCAATTGTGACTCACCAGTCGGAAATTCCTGGGTCCGCCACTGGGTATTGAGTAGCAGAGTTATTTGGATCACCATATAGAAAAACAATTGGTGGAGTTGGTTTCCCGCCAGCTAAATCCTCTGCCGGTGCAATTTCTACTAGACATTTCTTGTTGTTATGCTTTGTAAAACAATTTCCCATTATTTTTTTTTATCAAAATTCAGAGTTTATGGACTGAATTGGGATTTTTTGTGTGTGTTAAAGGATATTGAAATTGGGGGTGATTAGCGTAGGAAGAACGATGAAATGATGAGTAAAGAAAGAGAAAAGGGAATGATGGGGAAATGAAAGAGGAGAGAGAAAGAGAAGGGAAGGGAAGGGAAGGGAAGGGAAGATGAAGAGAAGAAAAGGGGGAAGATGGAAGGCTTGATTGGGAAGTGAAGTGAAAAGGAAAGTGGCATTTTCGCTCGCTTTTTTTTTAGAGGAGAGAGAAAGGCAGATACAGAGAGAGGCGCCTTGGAGCGTGCCATGTTAGCTGTTTATTACCTTTTTGAGTAGATGTTGTTAGTGATTTAATCTGATTATAATTATGATTTAGACCAGCATTATTGGTAACAAAATATACTCTCCTGTCAAAGAAAAGGAAAATATATATATATATATATATATATATATATATATATATATATATATATATATATATATATATATATATATATATATATATATATATATACATACTCGCTTTTACTCTCTCTATCTCATTTTTATTTTTTTTATTTTTTATTTTTTTGTGGATACATTAGCTTTTTTTTTTTTTGCGGGTATTGGATTAAAAGAGGTCAATTTTCGCCAAAGTTAGCAAGCTTTGGGGGAAAGGACCTAGGCAAACAAGTTCATTACATCCTCTAGTGTAAACCGAATATTAATTAAAGGAAATTTTGTATTTCAACAACCACAAAAGTAAAAAATAAAATAAAAATCCCCTTATTAGTATTACCACCTAGAAAAATTATTTTAAAATATGACCAAAAAGCCAAAAAAAAAAAAAAAGAAATAGATTTTACCTTCACTTAATACTACCGTTAAAATGTTTTCAAAAAGAAAAAAATAATACTACTGTTTTACAAAAAACCCATTAAATCTAACATTTTAAAAAAAAAATTCAAATTTTATGCCAAAACATGTTTTTAGTTATTTTTGGGGTCATTTTTTTTACCATTGAATCCAATTTTAGCTCAATATTTACACCAAAAAAGGGTAAAAAAAACTAGTGTGTGCCTCGGGCGATGCGTCGAGTTGCTGCTAGTATGTTTACTTCTTTAATTTGATAATTATCTCGACTTTTTGTATATATGGTTAGTGTGTGGTTCAGGCTTCGGTGTCACTTCTTTTTATAAATAAATGAATTATATTACCTCTAATTTCCTTAATAACTAAAAGGAAAATATAATATTATATGAAATTTGAAACATAAATAAAAATTAATTGAGATGGTAAATGTATTACCTTTATGTATTGGAGGTTATGGCTTCGAATCTAGCTTAAAGTAAGGATAGCATTGGGTAGGGTTAAATGGGAGACCAGCCCCATCCCCGCCCAAGCGGGGCGGGGATGGAGGGAGGTTTGGCGAGTAATGGAGCGGGGATGGGTATAAAATGTGTACCCGCCATTGGTGATGGGCAGGTATGGATTTTAGAGTAGACCCGCCCCATATCCGCCCCGCCCCGTACTCACCTTATACCCGCACCATATTTTTTTTAGAAGAGTTGAGAATTTATGAAACTTGATACCCCCTAAGACCCAATAAGCTTAAATAGTGAAAGTCCCAATTTTCTTAACCTAATTTGATATAATCGTCATTAATGTGATACAATAAAGCATCATGGCAAAGGGTTTGGGACGATTTTGGGGCGGGTATGAATATCCAAGTGGGTGATGGGGCGAGTATGGATCCTATCTTGTACCCGGTAGGGCGGGTATGGATGTGGATATTGTACCCGCCACTGGTGGTGGGGCAGAGATGGGTATAAGATTTTTGGGCGGGTATGGGTCTGGAGGTACCATCATCCGCATCCGACCCGCCCCATTGCCATCCCTGACTTAAAGTATATAGTATTTATGCTTTTATTAAACTTATACTTCACCTTCCATGCTCGCTTCATCTTCATCACCCCTCTTTAATTCAACCTTTCCCTTTCTCATTTTTTTTTTGAAAAACACCACAAGAGGCACTAATTTTCATTAATAATCAAATCAAAATTTACAATATCAACTAGCCAAGCAGGAAAATTCGAAAGCCAAACTCTGCTACCCGGTTCCCATGGCATTCCATGAGCTAATTCATGGGTAGCCTTATTTCCTTCCCTCCTCACAAAAGACCAAGACACCCCATCTAAGAAATTGCAAGCATGATAGATATCATCTAGTACCATGTGGAGACTATTATCTCCCCTCTCTCTAGCTTTAATTGCGTTCACAACACCCAAGCAATCACTTTCCACAACGAAGCTACGATACCTAAGCTCAATTGCAGTATGCACACCCCATAACACCGCCTTTGCCTCAGCTATACACGGTTTCCATCGATCCCGCACCATCCAAGATCCTGCAAACAACACCGACCTAGAGGAATCCCTCATCACAACACACGAGCCAAGACCTTCCAAGGATCCCCCATCAACGTTGAGCTTGAAACTCCCCTCCCTAGGAGGCTGCCACTTCTTCCTAACCCATCCCCCTAGCGTCACACCAACCTCCTCATCCTTTTTTAAATCAGCCAACATTTTTCGCACATACTCCATCACTTGCAGAGGGTCACAAACTTCCCCTTGAAAGAGCCATTTGTTTTGTGCAGTCCAAATTGCCCAACACGTTGTCATAAATAACCCATGCTCCTCCCTAGGCAACCTATCAAAGCATTGGGCAGCCATATCCCCAAAGTCTCTATAGCTCCCCACTACTGTAGCACCCAGCTCACACTAATCTCCCTACACAAGTCTAGCAATAACACATTGAAGCAAGCTATGGAGTTCAAACTCGTCCTGTGCCTCGCACAGACTGCAAATACTTCCCCTATGAGGCAATCGTTTTCTTAACCCCATACATGTTGGCAGAGCACCAACACACGCCCTCCAAAAGAACAATTTAACTCGTGGAATAGTGTTTGCGTGCCAAATTAAATTCCAGAACTTTGACATACCTGTCGAAGAATCAAAATTCTCCTCATATGACTATCCAAATATAGCTCGGTAAGCTGAACGGACTGAGTACTCCCCGCTTTTCTCAAGATCCCAACACCAAGAATCATCAGGCAACCAAAGACTTAGAGGAATACCTAAAATTCGCTCCCTCTCAAATGGAAGAAAGAGCGAGTTTATCAACTCATAATTCCAAGTAGCTGTGGGAAGATGTATCAAGTCGCATACCCTCAAGTTCTCATCAGCATCCCCTCTTGGAGAAATCACACACCTCGACTGAGAATTGGGAATCCAAGGGGCAGACCAGACTGGAATGTGCAGCCCGTCCCCCACCCTCCACCTTATCCCCCTATTAATCACCCACTTTGCCCTCCAAATACCCCTCCAAGTGTAACTAAGATTGCTACCCAAATCTGTGCTCAAATAATTACCATTCACAAAATAGCGGGCCTTCAAAATCGTAGCAATTAAGCTATTTGGGAATTTCATTAATCTCCACGCCTGCTTACCCAATAGAGCAGCATTGAAAAGCTTCAAATCCCTGAATCCTAGACCCCCAGCAGCTTTCGGAGTGCACATCTTACGCCAAGCCACCCAATGGATCTTTCTTTCACCCCGTTTTTGACCCCACCAAAAATGCGACACCAAAGAACGCAATTCATCGCAGAAAGAGGAAGGAAATTTAATTAAACATTGTAGGCGTCGCTCGATGTGCGCCTACGTTAAGCATGTGGTGAATATGCTTGGCACTCTTAGGAACTGGGAATTGACGTATACGATTAGGGACAAATAAAGTAGGGAGCCGCCAACAAGTTTTTAAGGAACTTGTAAACCGTTCACGGATCATAAAAGGCAACCACGAATAAGGGACAACGATAGGCAACAACGATTGACCCGTGAAGGTTACACCCCATTCATAATCCATGAGATTACTAACTCCATATGGTTCGGAACCACGAAAGGAGGATCGGGGATGATGGTACGAAGTGAATCATGGACTCATATTCGCCCGTATTGGCCTCTACTCGATTCTTATAGTGAAAAATGATTCCTGCGATCTCAAAGGCATACAAACAAAGATTCAATTTGCTCCAAACTATTATTAAGCTAAATTGGTTTAATATTAATGCAACACATAATTCTAAAATATTTGTGATCACTTGAATTAATTAACAAGATTAAAAAGGAACCTAAATCGGTTGTCCAAATTATCTTATTAGGCGTGATTTTCAATTACATATTCCCTTTAAACATGCAATATGGTGATCATAAAAAATATAATAGAATAAACATTAATATTGGAAGCAATTTAACAATAATAGCGTTAGTCAAATCAAATATAAAATTAACCTAATCATGATACTAGCAATATTAAAATAAAATAAGAGTAATTAAATTAATTAATTACTCATATTTCGCGCGTTCCTTTAAATTGCTACATCATGAATAAGCTGTTAGTAACTTCAATTAAAATATAAATTAAATGGAAATTAAATTAAATAAAGGTAGATTTGATTTGGTCCAAACCCTCAGTTAATTATACCTTTCACGCCTTGGTTTAAGGACGGAACCTCGGGTTAAGTATGAACTCCTTGGAGTGCTTAAGGAAGTATTTTGAGAGAATAGGATGGCTAGTATTTAGGCTAAAGAGGGAGAAGAGAATTATTTGATGATAAAGCTTGTTGATACCCCGTAAAAAAGGGTGATATGACCTCTATTTATAGAGAAAAAAAAGGGTCGAAGAATTAAGATAAGATCCGAATTAAATCGGAATAAAACTCGATAGACAACAGTTTTTGCGCCTTTTGTTTTTATCGTATCTTTTGATCCAGAAATTGGAATAAGATGAATAAGATATCGTTGGAAAGCTCTTGAAGTCTACTTTCTAATCCAATTAAAATCAGATTAAAATATTTTATAGAATAAAATATATGGCCGAAATAGTAGGACGGTGTCAGTTTTGGATACAGTTTTTTTTTTAATTCATATCTTTTCCGTTATAGCTCGGAATTGATATTATAATATATCATTGGAAAGATAATTTAAAGGGATATCCAACCATATAAAATTTGGATAAAAACTATGAGGCACGAAAATAATATCTGTCTATCTTTGAACGTTTTTCAATTCGGATATAAATAGGATTTTCAAAAAGAAATTTTTTATTCAATTTCAAAATCTTTAATCTTATCTTTTTAAAAAGGATAATTAGGATCTTTTAAAAACTTATAGAAACTTCTAGTTAATCCTAATTGGTTTAGGAATTGGATTAAATCGTTTGGACCCTCCACATGATCATTGGGTCGTAGGTAAGGTGGGCTTAGGTTCGGTTTGGGCTCAGTTTAATATTTTTGCCATAACTTATTCGTTATAACTCGGATTAGGGCTTATAATATATCGTTGGAAAGATCTTTTCAAACCCCATCCAAATATTAAATCATTAGACCCTGATTATGGACCAAAATAAACTGGATTAAACGTTTTTATAAAAAGGACACGAAATGAATGATTTTAAAGGACACGAAATGAATTATTTTAGGTTCAAAGGCACGAAAAGAGGAAAATAAGTTATGGTTTGGGGAAATGGGCTAGGAATTGGGTTGGTTTATGAAATGGAAATATGGATTTAAGCACTCCAAGATTAAATACTCAACCCGACCAATAATGGCGGTGAAAGGTTGTTCATCATCGGGCTTGGTTTTGGGGAGACATTTTTAGGTGTCTACAAAATCTCCCACTTTGACCGAGTTTCTAGAAACGTCAGTTTCAAAAACGATAGTCAAAGTAGTCGATAGGGACGGAGAATGATTTAAGACGTTCTGCGATCCTAAATCATTTTGTATACGCCGATACCTGCAGGAAAATGTTAGTTCTACAGATAAAAGAGTAAAGGGATAGAATGCGTATCTGACACCAGTGTATCGGTGAAAAATGAGTTTGGTAGCTTCCTATGCTTGAAGGAATCCACCGGATGACGTTTGTTGAAATGCTTTCCATGCTTGAGGAAAGCCGACAGATGATTTTGGTAGCTTTCTAAGTCTGAAGAAACCTACCGGATGACACTTTCCATACTTGAGGAAAGTCGACATATGATTTTGGCGTTTTTCTATGCTTGAAGAAATCCACCGATAATGCTTTCCATGCTTGAGGAAAGCCGACAAAGGAATTTGGCAGTTTTCTATGCTTGAAGAAATCCATCGGATAATACTTTCCATGCTTGAGGAAAGTCGACAGATGATGAGATTGCAAGTCTCTGTGTATCGAGAACCTTGCGTTATGAAATGATGGTGGTTCGCCTGTCCCCGAACGTGGGCTGTAGATGGTCCGCTTGTCCCCGGACGTGGGCTGTGGTTGGTTCGCTTATCCCCGAACGTGGGCTGTAGATGGTCCGCTTGTCCCCGGACGTGGGCTGTTGATATGTCTATTTTATATAGTGTTTTATCCCCGTCCCTTGGTCGTTATTAGTAGTGTTTTTTTGCTCTTTCAGGCCACTTTTATTACTAATTTGTGTGTTCTAGTGTTTTCGTAGTTTTAGTTGTATTTTACAGGAAATTGCACTCTTGGAGCATTTTCCCGGGCTTTATGGATCGACTACGGAAGCTAGAAGGACACGACCACTCTTGAAGCCCAGGATCGGTGAGAGCCGGTGATTAAGGGCTTGGAATGTGATACCGGGGTTATTGGATCGATTAATCAAGACCCGATGAGGAAACTTAGATTGGGTCGAGGAATTGAGCCCAATCGAAATCCAAGCCTCGAAGAAGAAGACCGGGCCCGATCGGGCAAGCATGCGCCTGATCAGGCGGATGCGCGCAAAGGCACCCTTAAGGAAGAAGCGCGCCCGACCGGGTGAGCGTAGGCTCGATCGGGCGCGGCATACCAGCAGTGGGCGTTGTAAAAAGGCGGGCCCAATCGGGCGGCCCTTCGCCCAATCGGGCGCGTGTTTTCTTAGTAGCTGATTAGTTTAGTTTTAATTCTTGTTTTAGGAAAGGTTTAAATACGATTTGTACGGAATTATTAGTTACCTTCTTTCTTAGACTTTCTCTCTCTACTTAGTATTTTCTCTCTCTTAAATTCTCTCTAAACTTTTGTTCTTAATACTTCCTTTAATTCCAGATTTATTCTTGGTACAATTTCTTCTCTTTTTAATTTCAGCTATTTTAATTGTTTTCTTGACTATGCTTTTAATTATTTACTTGATTAGCTTAGTTATGATGATTAGTGAGTAGTTTCATTTTAGGGTTTATGGGGATCCATAATTAATATGAAGAGATAGTTTGTTATTATTGATTTTTGATATTGCATGATAATTTCCTATTGAATTGTTTTAATTCTTTGCAATTAGATTATGAATCGAGCAGATGTAATTTGATTGTGAATGTTTAGCAATATTGAATTGATGAATCGAGCAGATGTTAATTTAATGTTAAAGGCTATTTTTAATAGGAACTTAGGTCTAGTAAATTGCGAGAGCCTGTTAGATCTATGTTGATTAATAAATTGCAATAGCCTGTTAATCATGTTATCTGTGCATTGTTAATTATTAATTACTTCGTTCTATCCCGGAATATTAATTATTGGTGAACCTGTGACCCTAGGCTTCCTTACTATTGTTTCTTTTCTCGCTTAACTTATTCTTCGTAGTATAGATTTCATACCTAAAATTATTGGTTACTTAGATAATTTAGATTATAATAATTAATTAGAATTAAAAAGACCTGTTTCCCTGTGGAGTTCGACCCTACTTCCGTATCTATTTTAGTTAGAGATTTTGGTAATTATTTTTGATTAGGGGATACGACTTTACCCTGTCAAAATTTGGCGCCGTTGCCGGGGAAACGGTTTTATTTTTATTTTCTGATTATATTTTTGTAGTCTAGATTATCCCCCCTTTTGCCTTAGAGAACATTAGTTCTTTGAGGCAAATCTCATATTTGTCTTTAGTTCTTTGTTTATGCCCAGGTGTTCTAGATCAGGTTACATCCCTTTTGATCCTGAGATCGAGCGTTCATTTCATAGGCAAAGGAGACTCTATAGACAAATTCTAGCGGGTTCTGAGGAGGACAACGATCGAAGAGATCCTCCCCCTGATTCTAGTGATACAGATATTCCTTCAGATTCAGAACAGAGATGACGGCCTAGAAGAAACTCAGTGACTATTCGCAACCGAAGCTCACAGATTTCCCGCACCTTACTCCTACTCCGGCTCTAGATGGAGTTCAATTTAAGATCAAGCCCCAATTTATCACTATGATAGAGAGGAAGCAGTTCAGCGGAGCTAAGGGTGAAGATCCCAATCTTCACATCGCAAATTTCTGCCAATATTGTAACACCATTAGACAAGCCGGGGTCACACAAGACCAAATCAGGGAGATTCTTTTTCCCTTTTCATTATGTGTCAAAGCAAAATTATGGTTTAATGGTTTGAATAGGACTGCACTTGGTATTACTGACTGGGAAACTCTTGCTTTGAATTTCTACAATAAATATTATCCCGCAGAGAGAACAGCGGTGCTAAGGAGTGCTATTCAAAACTTCGCTCAAGAGGCCGACGAAACACTATATGAGGCTTGGGAGAGGTTCGAGGATCTACAGAGAGAGTGCCCCCACCACAATCTAGCACAATGGCAATTGATCCAAGCATTTTATAATGGACTTTGAAATTCTTTTAGATCAGTACTAGATTCGGCAGCTAGTGGGAGGTTTATGAATTTAAATGTGGATGATGCAGGACAGGTTATCGAAGACATGGCAATACACATTTCCCAATATGGGAATCCGAGAGGGTTTGCAAATAAAGGAAAACATAATGTCGATTCCGTATCCTTTTTGCAAGCTCAATTAACATCTATTTGTCAAAAATTAGATAATCTTACTACTGCTCCTAACTCTGTAGCTAATGTTTCTACTGTTGCTAACCATGAAGCTTTTTGTGAAAATTGTGGAATTGTAGGTCATTGGGAGCAAGATTGTAGGAGCTTTATGGAACAAGTTAATGCCTTTCAAACCTATAGGCAAAATAACCCCTATTCCAATTCCTACAATGCCGGTTATAAAAACCATCCTTATCTTTCATACCGGAGCACCAATGTACAAAATCCTCCACCTCCACAACAACCACAACAACAAACACCACCACAACAAAAATATTATCATCCTAATTATGGCCAGAAAAGCCAAGCATCACCCTCATCATCTTCCGACCTGCCATGACAGAAATTAGAGCAATGCTTGCCAACATGCAAAAGCATATGGAGAGTAGGGATGCGCAAATTGATTCTATCCTAGCCCATAATAAAATCATGGACAATCAAATTACACAACTTTCATCTACCCTACAATCCCGTTAGTAGGGAGCTCTACCATCACAACCTATCCATCCTACAGATCATGCTAATGCAATCACTCTAAGGAGTGGTTCACATTATGATGGACCTCCTATGCCAAAGGAAGATAGACCAGTTCCTGATCTAGATTCCTCTATACCAAACGGTAATCCTGCTAGCCCTGCAGGGCTACAAATAGATACTAACCCTACTAATGTTTCTGTGCAGGGTAAATCGCAGGATAAGGGAGGAGATGTGCAGAGCCCAGTTATCAAGCTTCCATTCCCTAATAGACAACTGAAGAGTAAGCTTGATAAACAATTCGGTAAGTTTTTAGAGGTTGTGAAAAACCTGCAGGTAACAGTTCTTTTCACTGATTTAATCACTCAAGTACCTGCTTATGCTAAATTCATGAAAGACATTCTGACTAGGAAAAGGGCCTTTCATGAAGTAGAAACTGTAGCTTTCACAGAGGAGTGTAGCGCTTATTTGCAAAATAAATCCCCCCTAAATTAAAGGATCTCGGTAGTTTTTCTATCCCTTGTCACATTGGGAATGTTTTTATTGATAAAGCTTTGTGTGATTTGGGTGCTAGTGTCAATGTTATGCCATCATCTATCTGCGCTAAATTAAATATGGGAGAATTAAAAATTACTAATATAACTTTGCAAATGGCAGATCGTTCGGTAAAATATTCCTTAGGTATTTTAGAGGACGTACTTGTCAGAGTTGGTAAATTTTTCATTCCTGTTGATTTTGTTATTTTAGATATGGCAGAGGACACAAAAATACCCATTATATTAGGTAGGCCTTTCCTCCACACTGCAGGAGCGATCATTGATGTAAAAAATGGTAAACTAACCCTTTCTGTAGGTGACGATAATGTTACTTTTAATTTAGGGAAGGTTTTGAAAGGGCTTATGTTAGAGGAAACTTGTTGCTACATTGATACAATTGATATGATGGACGATATTTATGATGATAGCTTGCCACAGGTTCTTGCGAAGGATCCCTTAGAGGAAGTTCTCTGCGGGAATTTATCTAGCGACAATGCAAGCGTTTGGGGTAATGAGGTACAAGATATTGAAAAGGCTCTTTCCTTACAAGAGTTAAGCCCCAAGGAGACAATGAAGGTATTAAATTTAGTTCAGGAATCAAAACCTGCAGAGGTCAAGAAACCTGAGCTAAAACCTCTCCCTTCTCATTTAAAATATGTTTTTCTCGATGAACAGGAACTACACCCCGTGATCATCAGTACTGCACTCACTGACCTACAATCTTCCCAACTTCTATGGGTCCTCAAAACCCATAAGAAGGCTATAGGGTACAGTATTGATGATCTCAAGGGTATTAGCCCTGATTTTTGCATGCACAGGGTTCATCTAGAGGAAAATTACAAGCCCTGCATTCAACCCCAACGAAGATTAAATCCCAACATGCAGGAAGTAGTCAAGAAGGAGGTGATGAAATTACTTGATGCAGGTATTATCTATCCTATTTCTGACTCCAAGTGGGTAAGTCTTGTGCAGGTAGTGCCGAAGAAGGGTGGGATGACTGTGATAACAAATGAAAAAAATGAATTAATTCCCACTAGAACTGTAACAGGGTGGCGTATGTGCATAGACTATCGTAGATTAAATATCGCCACTAAAAAGAATCACTTCCCTCTTCCCTTTATAGATCAAATGCTTGAGAGGTTAGCCAATCACAAATTCTTTTGCTATTTGGACGGGTATTCGGGATTTTTCCAAATTCCAATTCACCCTGAAGATCAGGAAAAGACTACCTTTACATGCCCTTATGGCACTTTTGCATATCGTAGAATGCCCTTTGGTTTATGTAATGCACCCGCTACCTTTCAACGTTGCATGATGAGTATTTTTTCTGATTTCATAGAGTCTATTATGGAGGTCTTTATGGATGATTTTAGCGTATATGGTTCTTCATTTGATTCATGTTTAATTAATCTCGCTAAAATTTTGAAAAGATGTGAAGAGTGAAACTTAGTCCTTAATTGGGAAAAATGTCACTTTATGGTGACAGAGGGAGTAGTCCTTGGCCATATTGTATTTGATAAGGGCATACAAGTAGACAAGGCTAAAATATCAGTGATTGAGCAATTACCTCCCCCAGTCAATGTTAAGGGAGTTAGAAGCTTCTTGGGTCATGCGGGGTTTTATCGCCGCATTATCAAAGATTTTTCTAAAATTGCTAAACCACTGACACAACTTTTGCTCAAGGATGCCCCATTTATTTTTACTGACGAGTGTCTTGAGGCTTTTAACAGGATTAAGCAGGCTTTGATATCGGCACCCATCATATGTGCTCCCGATTGGAACCTTCCTTTCGAGATCATGTGTGATGCAAGTGACTTTGCACTAGGAGCCGTGCTCGGACAGAGGAAGGACAAGGTTTTGCATGCTATTTATTATGCTAGCAAAACCTTGGATGAAGCCCAAGTCAACTATGCCACCACAGAAAAGGAGTTCCTTGCTGTTATTTATGCTTTAGAAAAATTTAGATCATATCTAGTTGGTTCTAAAGTTATTGTTTTTACTGATCATGCAGCACTAAAATATTTGATAGCCAAGGCGGAATCAAAGCCAAGGCTACTCCGGTGGGTTCTCTTGCTCCAAGATTTCAACATAGAAATAAAAGATAAAAAGGGGGCAGAGAACGTAGTGGCAGACCACTTGTCACGTATCAGGTATGATGAGGGTAAGGATTCTTTACCTATAGATGATTCTTTCCCTGATGACAACCTGTATGCAGTTGTAGAGCATCACCCTTGGTATGCTGATTTTGCTAATTATTTAGTGGGTGGTACTCTACCTCCTGACTTGTCCTACCAACAGAAAAATAAATTCCTTTATGATGTTAAACATTATTTTTGGGATGATCCTTTTTTGTTTCGTGAGTGTGCAGATGGATTATTTCGCAGGTGTGTTCCCGAATGGGAGGTTCACGGCGTCCTTACCAGTTGTCATACTTCACCCTATGGTGGACATCATGGCCCCACTAAAACAGTGGCTAAGATTAATGAGTCAGGCTTCTTTTGGCCTACTATGTTTAAAGATGCTAACACTTTTGTGCAGGCTTGTGACTCTTGCCAGAGGACTGGCAACATTTCGCAGAGGAATGAGATGCCCCAAACTGGGATTCTTGAAGTTAAAATATTTGATGTTTGAGGTATCGATTATATGGGGCCGTTCCCATCTTCCAATGGGAATTGTTACATACTTGTAGCCGTAGATTATGTGTCCAAGTGGGTAGAAGCCATAACTTCACCAACAAACGATTCTAAGGTAGTCATCAAGCTCTTTAAGAAGATCATATTTCCCAGGTTTGGTGTTCCACGAGCTATTATTAGTGATGGGGATACCCACTTCCATGAAAAACAATTGGATAACCTCCTTAAGAAGTATGACGTATATCACAGAACAAGGCTTAGTTACCACCCTCAAACTAGTGGTCAAGTTGAGGTCTCTAATAGGGAAATCAAGGCGATCCTAGAAAAGGTAGTAGCCAAGTCAAGGAAAGATTGGAGTATGAAGCTTGATGACACACTTTGGGCATACCGAACAACATTTAAGACACCGATTGGTACTTCACCTTATAGATTAGTTTATGGTAAGGCATGTCATCTTCCCGTAGAATTGGAGTACAAAGCCTTTTAGGCAATCAAAGAGCTTAATATGGATTCTAAGGCCGCGGGTAAGAAGAGACTTCTTCAACTCAATGAGTTGGATGAGGTTAGATTGTCGGCATATGATAGTGTGCGAATCTACAAGGAGAAGACCAAGAAGTGGCATGACAAGAGGATCTTACCAAGAGAGTTTGCACCGGGTGATAAGGTTCTTTTCTTTAATTCTAGATTGAAGATTTTCCCAGGAAAGTTGAAGTCTAGGTGGTCCGGTCCCTTCACTGTCACAAAGGTGAACAAGTTTGGTTCAGTGGAGTTGGTGAATGACAAAGGTGAAGAGTTCAAGGTAAATGGCCAAAGGTTGAAAGTGTATCATGAAGATGCTACCATTAGAGATGTGGAGGAGACTCTCCTAACTCCACTTCCAACATGAGCTTCAAGGTGGTAAGAAGGTCGTGCGGGACCTAGATAAACCAGCGCTTTGCGGGAGGCAACTCGTATTTCATGCTTTCTAGGCTAGTTTCCCTTTTCCTTATTTTTGATTTTTATTTTAGAGAGGCGAGGAGAGTGATATTTCACCAGTTATAAGTGTTGTTGTACAGGTATGAATTTGACAGGTATAAAGACTTAGAAAAATTTGAAGAAGAAAAGAAATCGGAAAAAAAGGAGTGCAGCCGAGTTGGGCTCAGGCCCGATCGGGCTAGGCTCGCCCGATCGGGCGCACAAGCAACCCAGATTTTAGCCGCAAATTCGCCCGATCGGGCGCGCAATTAAGGCTGAAATCGGACCTATTTTCGCCCGATCGGGCGCGCAAGAAGGGTTGAATTCAAAGGCATTTTCGCCCGATCGGGTGAGGCTTGCCCGATCGGGCGCTTTTTGTGGAAAATCGAGTGATTAGGAAAAGATATATCGGGCGAAGCTCGCCTGATCGGGCGAGCAAAGTGGAGAATTTTGCTTCGTGTTTGCGCCTGATCAGGCGGAGCTCGCCCGATCCGCCCGATCGGGCGCGCAACTGGAGTTCTGAAAATTCGCATTTTCGCCCGATTGGGCGAAGCTCGCCCGATCGGGCGCGCCATCAGACCGTCCCCCTTTATTTTCTTTTCTCTTCTTTCTTTCCTCACTTTCTCCTTATTTCATCTTCTTCATTTAACTTTCTCTCTCTAAAACCTCCATTTTCAAACCTTCAACCTACACTTCAATTCAAGATCTCCTCCAATTCTTCCATCCAAACTCAAAAATTCTTACATATTCCATCTCCCCTCATCTTCCTCTACAATCTACACTAATTTTCCCCTACTTTCTCTCAAATTTTCTCAAACCCTAAGAGAGAGAAACCTTCAATTTCCTACTATTTTACAAGAAGATGGCCTCAAAGCGTTCAAGGAATCAAAGGGGTGAGAGTTCGAGGGCACCACAACCAACGGTCAACCCGGATCTTCAAATTCCGGGATGGGAGGAGGTTGTCATTACCTCGGAGGAGCAACGGGTTAGGATGGTCAACCTCATCGATCGTCAGGTAATCTCTACCTGTTTTATTCATCATCCCACATTAGCTAGGTTAGGCCTAGATAAATATTTGGAAAAATTGTTCAAAGGTATAGGCATGAGTGGTTTTTTCAAATGTGCCATGATACATATGACTACTAAACATTGGAATTTATTTCAAGTTTTAATGTTATTAAAATGAATGCACTAATTACTCATGTACAATTCCGATTATTAAACAACGATGTGAGACTAACTCTTAAAGAATTTGGAAAGTTGTTTGATTTAAAATCGGATAAACCTATTGAACCCTCTCAAGACCACACCACCGTGGTCTATAAGAGGCTAACTGGGGAGGATTTAGTGAACCTCCAGCATGCCAAAGGGACGTGGATTCAACATCCCGTCCCAAAACTTTGGCAAAGATTTGCCGGCCTCACTATTTTTGGGAGGCATGAACCGGAAAATGTTAGGAGAGATGAATTGGAACTATTGACATCCTATATAATTCCTACTGCTGAAAAATTGAACATACCCCATAGGATAGCCAATCACTTCCAAAGGGCGGCTAATGCGGCCGAGGCTAGTAGGTCTAGGGCACCTATTTACTTTGGGGGGTTAGTGACCCACATTGCTAGGAAACACCTAGGTTGGAACCCAGATAGGCATAGGAAAGTTGTGGGATCGAACCTCATGGACCTACCTTATTTAGGGAGTTTGAACTGGGTACAACTGACAAGCGCACATTAGGGCGCGCTTTAAGGCATATAAATGGGTGATTTTGGATGTATTTAGGCCCGTTTTGGTCGTTTATTGCCTTGTTACACTCGTTTCCTTCATATTACGTGCTTCACGGGTTTCGGTCTGTTTTTGGTGTGTTAACAGGTATAGTTGACCAAGTTATGTCGAGTCCCGAACCATTGGTGCGTAATCAGGCTATTATCGATCCTAGTCCACCAAGCTAAGGCTTTGCTGCGGTTCTCAAGGCCTTGAAAGGCAAGTTAAGTAGCAGGCAAGGCAGAACAGTTCACAAATATGACACCTGTTCACTTTTTTGCTCACAACTTTCGGTATATAAATGATAATGGAGTGATTCCAATTGCATTGGAAAGTAGACTTGAAGAGCTTTCCAACGATATATTGCACGCCTCAAATGGAGCTCTGGATAAGAAGTTGTGACTGTTTTAAGAAGACCAAAGTGCCTGCAACCTTCCTGCCTATGCTGCACGGCCGTGCCACTTTTAGCACGGCCGTGCCACTTTTAGCACGGCCGTGCCAAGCATTAGCACGGCCGTGCCAGGCATAAGCACGGCCGTGCCAGGCATTAGCACGGGCGTGCCAGATTCAGCACGGGCGTGCCAGGCATTAGCACGGCCGTGCCAAATTCAGCACGGCCGTGCCATAATTGAAGATATTGCGGATCAGCTACTGCCATGCTTGCACGGCCGTGCCACTTCTAGCACGGCCGTGCCGATTCACGAAGGGCAGCCTGCGATTTACTTTCCGATTTAAAACATATATATATAGCCCGATTGTAAGGGTTAAGAGACAATTTTTCAGAGATAGTTTTGAGAGCCTTTGTAGAGAGCTATTGGAGAACGTTCTTAGTATTAGAGATTCATTAGTTTTCTTAGAGATATTTCTAGAGATTTTAGTTTTCTTGGATTGATTTGAAGCAAGATTTGCGAAGATTCTTTGTATTATTCATTGACGACGGATATCAAAGTTCTAAACTTTTCCATTGATTCGCATCAATACAATTGGTATTATTCATTCTTGTTTATTAATCAAGCTTTATTATTCCTTAATCAGAATTCATGTTTATATCTATTATGCTTTTGGAATTCATTATTGCTTTGATTATGAATATGTGTGAGTAGTCTCCTAGCTAGGGTTTCGGGATGAAACCCGGCCTAGGTAATCTATGTAATTGAGGATTGATTTTGATAAACGGATTGTGATTAAATTGATTATATGCGATTGCATGTTAATTCATTATAATAGGAGTAGCTAACCTAGAATCTTGAATTTGATTGCATGATATTCTTGATTTGAACAAGAGATTGTGAATTGAGTATTTCATTATTGAATGTGGTTTGATTATGTATCGAGTAATGTTAAGTGCATGAGAAATCCAAGCTTAGTATTGCCCGTTGTCTTCCTATCACATGATATTGATCAGACTTATAGTCTTTGCATATCCCGTTTGTCTCTGTGATTCCTTGTTGCTTAGTTACCAATGGTTAGGTGGATTCCCGTTCTCCCTAGTGTCTTAGTTTATTGATTTATTCCATCTTATTAGTAGTATTTTAGAACACCATTTTCCATTGATTTCGAACTAGCTTAGGTTTAAGATTGATTTGCAATTACTCTCGTTCCTCGTGGACCGAACCTTTATTTGCCATTGTACTTGGTTATAGGGTGTTCGTATAAGTATTGTTTGATTGAGAGTTAGATTGTAGCGACCGATTTAACCCTCATCAACAACCTGTGGGGAGAGATACTTGGTGGATAGTCCACCGACAATCGGGTAGGAGAGACCAAGCCTTTACCTTACCCAACCCCGCCTTGACCAAATTTGAGAGGGGGAAGCCCTCTTATATTTTGGAGATAAATGGTCAAGGTGAGGTTTAACCACCTCACCCCTCACCACAACCCCACCATTCCCCCATTCACCATTCACCATACTACCAACCACCTCCACCCTTCACCTATGGCATGCCCACTTCCTCGGTCGATTACAACGTCGACCCCAATGTCCCATATGACTTTTCGGCTTTTAGGAGCCAATTAGACCGCATCGAGACGGGGCAAGGTAGAGTTGAGGGTATGATGCAAAACCTAGACTCTAGGTTAAGCACCTTAGATGGGAGGGTTGGTTACATAGAGAGGAACCTAGGGAGGGGCCTTTATCCCATGTATGATGATTACGCCCGTCGGGGGGCTATTCCTCCCGATTCACTTACTCCCGATTGGTTCCAATACCCCCAAGGAGGGTATTCTCACCCTGGTGCGTATGGTACTTATATGGACTACTCTTTGGTCCACGGATATGGGGGTGATGCTCCTTTTGGGGGTATGGGTGGGAATATGGACCCTAACTACTTTGCAGGTGGTTCGGGGTATGGAGGTGGTGGCTCTAGCCATGGAGGAGCCGGTTCTAGCCACGGCGGGGGCTATTAGGGGATGGATGAGGATGAGGAGTAGGCTACTCTCCCAAGTCAATGAGGGCATTGCTTGATTTGGCTTGGGGGGGTGTTCTTTCACTTGGTAATTCTCTTCCTTTTCTCTCTTTATTTGCTTTCTAGTATAGTTTTTATTTGCTTTCCTAGTGTAGTTTTTATTGCTTTCTTATATATGAAAAATACAAAAAAAATTGAAAAATAAAAAAAAATTCAAAAATACGTTCCAATGAATTGTAAATCATGCTTCCCTGTGCCCCATACTTAAGAAAAATTGTTTTGATTCTTGGTATTTGATGATGAATATTGTGGATTTGTTGGTCATGGTTTGAAGTTTGATTTCTTGGATTCCTAAACATGCGTCAATTTTGTCCAACTACTTGTGAATATAGTGCTTGACTAGTTGATTTGGTTAGGAAATGTGTGATTGTTCCATAGTTCCTGGTATGTCAATGAATTTGAGTATTGATTTGCAACTATGAGTAGTGTTTCATGATTCACTATTATGCACATGTGGAGGACGAAGGCATTTGTTCTTTTAGGTAGCCTTCAGATTTATTTAGATACATTTGTTCCCTTCTTGCTACCCATGTTGTTTCCTTGACTTTTTATTGTTTATAGCCACATTACAAGCCTTAATTGCCCCATTGGTTACTAGTCCCAAGCTTGGCTTGGGGGAGCTATTAGTGAGTGAGGTGAGGGAGTTTGTAGTATGGACATTATTTGCACAATTTGGGTGGGTTTTGAGAAGTAATTTGTTCTTGATCATATTTTTGTTTTGATGAGTTTAAAAGTTGTATATTTTTGAGAAAAATAAAAGTGTGATGAAAAAAAGAAGTTCAAAAAAAAAGTGAGAAATTTGAAAAAAAAGGTGAACTTCTAAGAAAAATAAAGAGAAAAAGTGTTTGATGTTCAAATGTTCTAAGTGAAGGTTAATCAAAAAGAAAAGAAAGAAAAAAGTTGAGTTTCAAAGTAAATATTTCAAGTTATGAGTTTAAAGTTTGTTATTCACTCTTGTTCCATATTATCATATTTTTATGAGTGAAATTGTGAGTGTTGGGATTGTTTATATTGTTTGGAGTATATTTGGTGGATTGTTGTTTGGAGTTGGTTATGTTGGAGATGTGTATGATCATCATTATTTTGATCATGGGTTTATTAGGTTTTGGCTCTCTTAATGCATAGCTTTTCTTTCACATAATCCAAAATTTATCCTACCTTTACCCTAGCCTTACATTACAAGCTTAAAAGACCTTCCGACCTTGTGCATAGAAGTTATGTAAATGTGAAAGTGTTGTTTATCAATGCAAGTTATGACTTGGCATATTTCAAGTCGACTAGTAGGATGAGCGTTTAATGTTTTTATACACACGAGAGTGTGAGTTGGGAGGGCATTGTTCACATTAAAAGGGTTGGTTGGAGAGCGATCGATTACATTCTTTACTCGCCACATAAATGAGAGTTGAGTGTGTGAGCACTAGTCTTGAATTCTATATGCTCTTGTGGTTTGCTCTACTTGACAATTGTTGGGGAGGAAGGGTGATTAGATGGATAAGATTGATTGATGTTGAAGCGTGTTCATTAGATTTGCCTTGAATCGTTGGTTTTTGATTTGATTATTGGGGTGAAGTATGTTTTATATGTTCATTGATGAGCTCTTTGCTTAGGGACAAGCAAAGGTTTGGCTTGGGGGAGTTTGATGTCTATTTTATATAGTGTTTTATCCCCGTCTCTTGGTCGTTATTAGTAGTGTTTTTGGCTCTTTCGGGCCACTTTTATTACTAATTTGTGTGTTCTAGTGTTTTCGTAGTTTTAGTTGTATTTTACAGGAAATTGCACTCTTGGAGCATTTTCCCGGGCTTTATGGATCGACTACGGAAGCTAGAAGGACACGATCACTCTTGAAGCCCAGGATCGGTGAGAGCCGGTGATTAAGGGCTCGGTATGTGATACCGGGGTTATTGGATTGATTAATCAAGACCCGATGAGGAAACTTAGATTGGGCAAAGGAATTGAGCCCAATCGAAATCCAAGCCTCGAAGAAGAAGACCGGGCCCGATCGGGCGGATGCGCGCAAAGGCACCCTTAAGGAAGAAGCGCGCCCGATCGGGTGAGCGTAGGCTCAATCGCGCGCGGCATGCCAGCAGTGGGCGTTGTAAAAAGGCGGGCCGAATCGGGCTGCCCTTCGCCCGATCGGGCGCGTGTTTTCTTAGTAGCTGATTAGTTTAGTTTTAATTCTTGTTTTAGGAAAGGTTTAAATACGATTTGTACGGAATTATTAGTTACCTTCTCTCTTAGACTTTCTCTCTCTACTTAGTATTTTCTCTCTCTTAAATTCTCTCTAAACTTTTGTTCTTAATACTTCCTTTAATTCCAGATTTATTCTTGGTACAATTTCTTCTCTTTTTAATTTCAGCTATTTTAATTGTTTTCTTGATTATGCTTTTAATTATTTACTTGATTGGCTTAGTTATGATTATTAGTGAGTAGTTTCATTTTAGGGTTTATGGGGATCCATAATTAATATGAAGGGATAGTTTGTTATTATTGATTTTTGATATTGCATGATAATTTCCTATTGAATTGTTTTAATTCTTCGCAATTAGATTATGAATCGAGCAGATGTAATTTGACTGTGAATGTTTAGCAATATTGAATTGATGAATCAAGCAGATGTTAATTTAATGTTAAAGGCTATTTTTAATAGGAACTTAGGTCTAGTAAATTGCGAGAGCCTGTTAGATCTATGTTGATTAATAAATTGTGAGAGCCTGTTAATCATGTTATCTGTGCATTGTTAATTATTAATTACTTCGTTCTATCCCGGAATATTAATTATTGGTGAACCTGTGACCCTAGGCTTCCTTACTATTGTTTCTTTTCTCCCTTAACTTATTCTTCGTAGTATAGAATTCATACCTAAATTTATTGGTTACTTAGATAATATAGATTATAATAATTAATTAGAATTAAAAAGCCCTGTTTCCCTATGGAGTTCGACCCTACTTCCCTATCTATTTTAGTTAGAGATTTAGGTAATTATTTTTGAATAGGGGATACGACTTTACCTGTCAGCTGTAGATGGTCCGCTTGTCCCCGGACGTGGGCTGTAGATAGTCCGCTTGTCCCCGGATGTGGGCTGTAGATGGTCCGCTTGTCCCCGGACGTGGGCTGTAATTGAGACCTACAAAATAAAATTTGCCAAGGGACTCGTATGGACTATGATTGACTTGACCAACTGACTTGACCAAGTTAGACTTGACACGACATGACATGACATGAGTATGACTTGTGATTGTGTGTGTATAGTTTGAGTGTGTGTGTGCAGACACAAGCAACCGAAAATGAAAAAGCAAAAATTTTCCATCACTTTTGTCATGATACTAGTGGAGGGTACCGACTTTCTCCCGAAAAATGAAGTTTTGTTTTCGAACTTCCCTCGATAAGAAAATTTTGAAAAAGTTTTTTGAACTTCCTTAAAAGAAAAGACATGAAAAAGGGAAGAATTTTTGAACTTCCTTGTTGAGCAAGACGAAATGAATCGTACGGATTGAATTCCTTGTCTTGAAAATAATGTATGCATGATGCATGTCCATCATGTGACACGATAGATGAATGAACTTAGGTCATGGAGCTAAGCATCATATGTGGTGTAAAGAAACGATCTTGAGCGTCACTTAGGTTTGAAAGCTAAGCACGTATATAGATGAAGTGATTATTGCATAATGAACGTTGCTTAGGTCAAGGAGCTAAGCACGATATGCTTTATATGATTAAAAATCATTGATATATAAATTTTCTCAGCACATTATGCGATGCATGAAACAATGAATATTGCTCAGGTCTGGAAGCTAAGCAAGTATACAATGTTTCTTCTAATGAATGTTGTCTTTAAATATGATGAAACATGCACAGTGTTGAAAAACGATTTCATGATAAAGGGCTCTTAAAGAGAAGGATGATTGATATGGATATGGATGTGTGAGTGAAGTGTGTGAATGTGATACTAAGGCTGGCTGCAAAGGTTATGGTGATGGAAATATATGTGAGAAGAATCAAAGATGATGACTCTTTAGGCTGGGTAGGCTAAATGACGTGGGTTCAAGCCCCCAAGTCTAGCTCTAAATGGGTAGGGGTAAGCATTGGATATTCTTTGACTCGATCATGCATGGATATGAATATGAATATGAATGTGAATGTGAATGTGGCCGCACCTCGATGTGAGGTTGCCTACGTATCCGTTAGGAATCAAGCCAACGTAGCTCTAACTGAACTTTGCACAAGTGTGTGTACACCTCAAAGAGGTATTTCAAGGGTTGTAATGTGGATAAGCTGAAGGTTTAAAGAAGAAAGGGGTAAAAGGCTCAAGACCCGAGAGAAGCCCCCAAGATATGCAATTGTGTATTAGACTTTGCAAGTTTTATTTTTCATATATATTTTTTTTGTTTTGAATTTCTTTTTCTTTTTTTTTTTCATTTTTCTTTTTTCCATTCTTGTGAATCAATGTAGGCAATCTTAGATCATGCGGTCCATCACTCACTTAGCATTCATGTTTCTCACGCACGGTACCAAGCACTCGATGAGAGACACAATTTAAGACATGTTCATATCAAAGACATTGGAACACTTGCCTTTAGACATTGTTTTATTGTTGCTTTGCTGCTTTTTTTTACTTGCTTTTTGAATGTTATACAATTACACATCTTCCAATCCCAGGGTTAAGTGAATGTGGGTTGAAGAAATGAAGGCAAAACGTTAGACGAAGCTCAAAGTGGTTGATGAAGAAATGGAATGTGATTGAACGGTTAACAGGGAATGACAGGGTTGCAAAGGTGCCTGAAATCATTGGTGTACCTTGTGTTTAGTTCGGTAATTGATTTTTTTTTCTTTTAATAACATGATCGAATGTAAGAAAGAGATGCTCATTTATGAAGAAGGTAAGAAATGTGACACATAGACACATGGATAAGGAGAACCTATGCTAGACTTTTTAGGGGGAACGGTTTGAAACAAAAGAAGAAGAAAACATAAAATCTTGGTGAGAATCTTGAATCGTGATTTGTCTTCATGGCTGTTTATGAGTTACTTCTTGCCGCCTACTGCGGAAAACAGTTTCTTGTTGTTGATGCTTTGATTGGAAGGAAAGAAGGAAGGAGTGACGTTCCCCTTATTCTTCCAACTATTGCCTTGTGATTTTAGACTCAAATATTGTGTAAAGAAGAACTCACTTAATTCATTCACTCAATACTCGGATTGAAAAGGAAGAGTGTATGAAACGATTTTGAAAACTGATGGGAAATACTCCACTCATTCCTATTATGACGGAAAACGATGCATGCATGGTCCTAGTATATGATCATAAACAATATAGTGCATTACTCGAGGACAAAGTGTGTGCAATGACTCAACATGTGTGATTAGGTGAGTATATTAAGACTCACGGTATGATCGCATGGCTAGACATGAGGACGTTGTGAAAAACAAAGGACCCAATGACCAAATAGCACGGAAGACTAAAAGACAAACTAACTTGATTACTTTTGTCCAATTTTAATGTTTATGCAATTTACTAGGTGAAATCGGTCCATTTTCAATCGTTAGTCATAAATAAGATCAACCACAATCAAAGACAAAGAACACATGTTAAAGTTAGCACAAAAATCGATCACAAGAAACTAGGAAGAGGACTAGGAATCTAGAAGAGTTATAATGCTAAAAAGACACCTAAACTGGACAGGTTGTAGTATATCGATTTTAACTTTTGATCTGTGACTCTGATTAGGACAAAACCAGCACCAAATGAAAGATAAAACTCGGGGCTACAGATCCACTGGTTGCACGACACGTAACTCTTTCTAGAACTCCGGCTATGACCAAAACAAGTTGACTCTTATGCAATATAAGGGAATAAAAATCCGAGTTGACTCAAATTTAAAAAAAAAAATCTATGACGACTCTTAAAAAAAAATAAAAAGGGTTTGATAAGAGAAAAAAAATAATTAAAAAAATTCGATAAAAAAATGCACATATAAGCATATTGTCACGCATGATGCAATGAAGTTCGCAACCTAAAGTCAAGTTCTATGTTCGACTATGGTCAAGCTTTTGGGTGTCAAAGGTTACCATGGTTTAGAGTTTGGACGTGTTAGCAAGGCAGCCTCCCTTGAGGGTGTATGCCAACGGGCAGCTCCGCGAGTTCGTGATGAAATCGAACTCGACTCCATGGTTTGGATGGATTTAAAAACTTGGATGAACCCTTATTGTCATGAGCGTTTTCGGGTTGATAGAGCATAAATCCCCCGGGCTAGCCACATACATAGAACACGTACTATTGTGGCAAAATAGGTAAGCTAAAATGCATATGCATATGTGACAATGCCAATTAAATCACGGGAATATTTTTCAAGAATCTTTCAAGTCTCATCCACTCATCTCAATTAAATACCGATCACTCAAATCGTTAAATAACCAAGAATCCTCCCCAGTGGAGTCGCCAAATTATAGGCGTCGCTCGATGTGCGCCTACGTTAAAAGCATGTGTGAATATGCTTGGCACTCTTAGGAAGTGGGAATTGACGTATACGATTAGGGACAAATAAAGTAGGGAGCCACCAACAAGTTTTTAAGGAACTTGTAAACCGTTCACGGATCATAAAAGACAACCACGAATAAGGGACAACGATAAGCAACAACGATTGACCCATGAAGGTTACACTCCATTCATAATCCATGAGATTACTAACTCCATATGGTTCGGAACCACAAAAGGAGGATCGGGGATGATGGTACGAAGTGAGTCATGGAGTCACATTCGCCCGTATTGGCCTCTACTCGATTCTTATAGTGAAAAATGATTCATGCGATCTCAAAGGCATACAAACAAAGATTCAATTTGCTCCAAACTATTATTAAGATAAATTGGTTTAATATTAATGCAACACATAATTCTAAAATATTTGTGATCACTTGAATTAATTAAAAAGATTAAAAAGGAACCTAAATCGGTTGTCCAAATTATCTTATTAGGCGTGATTTTCAATTACATATTCCCTTTAAACATGCAATATGGTGATCATAAAAAATATAATAGAATAAACATTAATATTGGAAGCAATTTAACAATAATAGCGTTAGTCAAATCAAATATAAAATTAACCTAATCATGATACTAGCAATATTAAAATAAAATGAGAGTAATTAAATTAATTAATTACTCACATTTCGCGCGTTCCTTTAAATTGCTACATCATGAATAAACTGTTAGTAACTTCAATTAAAATATAAATCAAATGAAAATTAAATTAAATAAAGGTAGATTTGATTTGGTCCAAACCCTCAGTTAATTATACCTTTCACGCCTTGGTTTAAGGACGGAACCTCAGGTTAAGTATGAACTCCTTGGACGTCTTTCAATTCGGATATAAATAGGATTTTCAAAGAAAGGAGTTTTATTCAATTTCAAACTCTTTAATCTTATCTTTTCAAAAACGATAATTAAGATCTTTTAGAAACTTATAGAAGTTTCTAATTAATCCTAATTGGTTTAGGAATTGGATTAAATCATTTGGACCCTCCACATGATCATTGGGTCGTAGGTAAGGTGGGCTTAGGTTCAGTTTGGGCTCAGTTTAATATTTTGGCCATAACTTATTCGTTATAACTCGGATTAGGGCTTATAATATATCGTTGGAAAGATCTTTTCAAACCCCATCCAAATATTAAATCATTGGACCAAAATAAACTAGATTAAACGTTTTTATAAAAAGGACACGAAATGAATGATTTTAAAGGACACGAAATGAATTATTTTAGGTTTAAAGGCACGAAAAGAGGAAAATAAATTATGGTTTGGGGAAATGGGCTAGGAATTGAGTTGGTTTATGAAATGGAAATATGGATTTAAGCACTCCAAGATTAAATACTCAACCCGGCCAATAATGGCGGTGAAAGGTTGTTCATCATAGGGCTTGGTTTTGGGGAGACATTTTTAGGTGTCTACAAACACACTCATCGCGTAGGTCGGAATAGATTGGGCCACCGCCTTAATCAAAACTTCACGACCCGCCTTTGATAGAAACCCTCATTTGCACCCTTGTAGATTTTTCCAAAGCTTATCCTGGATGCCCTTAGTAAGCACCCTCTTAGACCTCCCTACAACCGTAGGAAGACCCAAATACTTATCATGAATATCCACCATTCGCACCCCCAGAATACCAGCTAAAGCCACCCTCATATCCTCCGAGACACCCTTGCTAAAAGACACCGTCGTCTTATCGAAATTAACCAATTGGCCTGAAGCAGACTCATAAGTATGAAGGACCTGGATAATAGTAGCCACCTCCTCCGCATTTGCACCAGAAAAAATGATACTATCATCCGCAAATAATAAATGAGAAATTGGAGGAGCCGACGAAGCTACTTTAATTCCCTTTAGGGCGCCTCTAGCCACTTCCCTATTTAACAATCCAGAAAAGCCTCAGCACATAAAATAAACAGATATGGGGATAAAGGATCACCTTGCCACAAACCCCTAGTTGGAGTAAACTCCCCAGAAGGTGCCCCATTCATCAACACTAAAAAAGAAACAGAAGAAACACAGTGCATAACCCGATCAATCCAAAACTCAGCAAACCCCAATTTCTGCATAACAGCCTTCAAAAAGTCCCACTCAACCCTATCATATTCCTTTGCCATGTCTAATTTCAGAGCTAGAGAACCCTTATCACTACTCGATGTTTTCATGTGATGAAACACCTCAAACGCCACCAAAATATTATCAGTAATCAATCTTCCTGGCGTAAAAGCACTCTGGTTAATTGAGGTAATATCCGAAAGAAATAGCTTTAGACGGTTAGCTAAGAATTTCGTGACCAACTTATAAACAACATTACACAAACTAATTGGTCTATATTCCGTCATTTTGTCTGGCTCTTTTTTCTTAGGGATCAGCACAATAAATGTTTTATTAATATATGTCGGAATCACTCCCCGTCGCAGAATACTCAATACAAAATTAGTGATTTCTGGTCCAACAATGTGCCAATAAGTTTGAAAAAAGAGGAGACACATACCATCCGCCCCTGGTGTCTTTAACGGGTGCATTTGTTTCAACGTAATAAACATCTCTTCAGCTGTAAAATTCGAACAGAGCTTCTCGTTCATCTCTTCGGTTACTCTACGATCAATTCCCGATAAAGCCTCCTCTAACTAGTCCGGAAAATCAGTAGCAAAAAGTTTCTTAAAATAAGAAAATGCTACCTTTTCCACAGCCTCATGGCCCTCATGTCTCAAACCATCATCTGTCAGCAAGCCGAAGATCTTATTTTTTGCACTTCTTTGCGATGCCTTCCTGTGGAAAAAGTTGGTGTTGCGATCCCCTGAAACCAACCATAAAGCCCTTGAACGTTGCCTCCAATACCCCTCCTCCACGTGCAAGAGCTGAGCAATATCTTTCACAATTTTTCTCCTCTCGTTGACTTGTGCGACTGACCGACCCCCTCTATTAAGCACTCCCAATCTCTTTCTTTTTTTCCTTAACTCCTTAAAGATCGCCCCAAACTCCTTATCACTCCAAGAACGCAACTCCATCCCACAAGACGCTATCCTGCTCTCCACCGTAACCCCACCATTCTCCCAAGCGTGCCAAACCACTCCTTCACAGCTATCATTTTCAGTCCACACCTGTTCAAAGCGAAACACTCGCTCCCCTTTAGCAGCTAAATTATCATCACCACGCACCATTAATTTAATCAAAGCGTGGTCCGACCATTCTCGCTCAAGATTCAAGAGGACAACTTGCGGGAACAACCCCATCCATGAACTATTTGCGAGTGCTCTATCAAGCCTGTCGTCTCCAATTTGGCTGTTGTCATAAGTAAAAGAGTAGCCTGAGTGCGGAACATCCTGAGGTTATAAGCATCCACCACGTTTCTAAAATTGTCCATCTGCCATAGGGCCCTATCCCTCCCTCCCTTCTTCTCAGATTCTAACAATATTTCGTTAAAATCTCCTAAGCACACCCACGAATCATCCCCATCACCCGCTAACTCTAGCAACAACTTCCAAGATAAGTGTCAGTTCTGTACTTCTGGCCAACCGTAAAACCCCGTACAACGCCACTCCAAATCACCAATACCCCTCTTCACAAGCAGATTTATGTGGTGGATAGACATAGAGCGAAGAACGACCTCCAACTCTTTTAACCATAGCAATGCCACTCCCCCCGAGCGCCCACAGCTATCAACCGCAAGCCCCTCATAGCCCGGAAATTTAGCTTTAATTTTCGACATCTCTCCACTACTCAACTTCGTCTCCATCAAGAATACCAGAGACGGGGCCTCCTTTCGAATTAAATTTCGAAGGTTACTAACTGCAGAGGTGTTGCCCAGCCCTCTACAGTTAATGCTCAAAACACTCATTGAGCTGGGCGGGGCTGCTCAGCGCAAGCCTCCCCCAACCGCAATCCGTGATTATTATAGTCTGCCAAAGCTTTCTTCCTAGTCAAAACCCCCTCTTCTTCCATATCAGCTTTCTCTCTATTTCTTTTTCCCAACGAAACCTCATCAGTAGTATTCATATGGCAATCAAACCCATCATTCTTCCTAGCAAATTTCCTCCAAGTTTTTGACCCTCCCACACCCTTTTTTGGATCAGCAAACTCCCCTGTTTCTTTACCAGACACCTCCGCCCTCTCACCCCCCTCACCAAGCGCCCCACTCAACTCCTTTATAACACCCTCTTCCCCCTTATCCCTCTTTTCTCCAGCTACTAAATGGAAATTTAGCAATGCGGTACCCTCCTCTGCAGCACTTCTCCCTTCATATGCAATTAGTAAAACAGGACTGGTAACTTCCTCCTCCATATCCCCCTTCTCTCTCAAAGGCTTAACTTGATCCACTACAACCTCATCTTGACCCTCATCCTCCTTGATGTCGAAAAGCCTCTTACGGCATGCAAGCACAGCCTCAAGTTCTTCCTCTTTTTTCAGTTTGCCTTTTCTTGGTGAAGCCCTAAGCCATCGTCCCCACCCTAACTTCTCCTTCTTACTGTCCTAAGAAATCACACAACAATCCTTCTCAGAATGCTCAATTTGTTGATATTTTAATCACACAACAATCCTTATTGTTCACTCTTATTTTAATTATATACAAGTAGTTGATATTTTATAGGTCAAATAATATTTGTTGATATTCAAAGTAAAACCCGGTGTATCGCCTGGGGTACACACTAGTTTTATTTTGTTAAATTAGGAATGACAAAATTTCATAGCACGCATATACTTTAAATAGTGACGTGGTGATAGCTTGCTAATTTGTATGATCATAGAGTGGTTTTTAACATTGAATATATGAGGAATTGATGCCTTAGTTCATTATTCACTCTATTTTTATGCATTTTTGTGTATTACGTGCTTCATGGGGTTGTTATTGTTTTTGATGACATTTTAGGTCCAAATAATGCACTACAAAGCACCTTGGGATGTATGCAAGGAACTTTAATCAATGAGGAAAAGAAGCGAAGCAAAAATGAAGAATAGAGAAGCAAGATCAAAGAAAGAAGGGAAAACAAGGCCAAGAAATACCCTGCACGGCCGTGCTAACTCTTGTTGTCCGTGTAGAGGTGTTCTTGAATGCAGGTTGGTTATGCCCCAGATGTGCACGTCCGTGCATGATGCCTAGGTTAGAATCAAGAACTACTGATTCTGTTCTCCCCATCCAGCATGGCCGTGCAGACTCGGCACGTCCGTGCAGTATTTCTATACGTCCATGCAAGCTACTTAGGCGGCATGCCTGTGCTTACCCTGGTACGTCCGTGTAAGATTGCAGTCGAGCCGATTCTTGTTTTCTCTGAATTTTGGGTTTGGTGATGATTTTTATGATGTTTGATTATAAGTATAATGTAAGTAAATTTTCAAATTTGATTTTGAATCAAAAAGCCCCAAGTTGAAAACCTTAGCTTTCTAAATTATTGCATATTGATTGTGGGTGGTTTAAATTATTTAAATATGTGTTTTAAAACATATTTACAACAAGTTTTGATGATTTAATAAAGCTGAAAATTTTGTTAGTAAGCCATAATTAACAATTTGTTTGGATAAAGAAAGGGGAAGGAAAAGAAGGGGAGGGAGGAGAAGAGGAGGGGAGGGAAAGGAAGGGGAGGGAAGAATGGTGAGTTTTCCTTCCAAATCTCTCCATTGTTGGAGGGATAAATTTTCTACAATTTAATCATTCCATTTCTCTCCCCTCCAATTCCCTCCCTTCCTTATTTGCTATCCAAATGAAAGATACTCCATCTCTCTATTTCTCTTCCCTTCCTTTCCCTCCATTTCCTTCAATCCAAACACACCGTAAGTGTCTTGAAGGAATTTTGACTACCCATTCATTAGGATTAAAGTAAGGGTTTTAAAATTAAATTTTAACTTGTTTTAAATAATTTATGAGTGAATTAAGGAGTGTATATAGTGTTGGAAATTTGTGTAGAGTAGATATTAATGCCTCTTTTTAATTTTGGATTATAGGAGATTTCCAAGTGAGTGATTTTGTGTAGTCGTGGAGAATTTGAGATCGTATTCAAGATACGTTCGCGTACTTGGTATTTATTTGAGAATGTAGGAACATACTAGACTTTGAATAATTAATTCCAAGTAGCATCATGATAGGATTTGATTGGAATTTGTTATTTCGTTGATGTGGGTGATTGAATTATGAAGCATGGATTATTTGTGATGGATAAGTGATTGGAAATAATTATATTGGCATGTTAAATATGAACCACGCTTTTATTATTGGTGTGATAGGAAACATGTTTAATTAAACTAAATGTTT
The DNA here is from genome assembly GCF_001683475.1 of Chenopodium quinoa. Taxonomy (NCBI): domain Eukaryota; kingdom Viridiplantae; phylum Streptophyta; class Magnoliopsida; order Caryophyllales; family Amaranthaceae; genus Chenopodium; species Chenopodium quinoa. The sequence continues at coordinate 215,426 of NW_018742864.1, forward strand.
ATTTTTGTTTGGAATATTAAAAGGGAATTTTATTATGGTTCATATAATTTTTATTGATGCTTTAAGCATTAGAATTGAGCTATTAAGTGACTTAGTAGACATGGATAAATTATATTACGGCGCCCATGTGCACTTAAGGTGTTTCTAACACCGAGGGATAGGATTTGCGGCGCATTATGCGTTTAAGGTGTCTTTAACACCGAGGTGGATTATAAAGGATTCAACATTTAAAGTTATGTGGTCACTAATTATTCAAGAATTGATTTGGTATGATTGATTGCTTGTATAATTATAATGTTTGGCTGTGTTATGATTTGAGAGTCATCACCAAGTTGAATAATATGTAAAACAACGTAAAGTGAAAGAGATTACACACCAAAACTCTTGGAACGTATATACCTTGAGTATAAACATATGGGGATGTTATGGGGTTTTATATTTAACCATAACTTCTACTGGGAGTATAGGACGCTATATTTTCCTTTTATTATTATTATGTGCAGGATGTCCGTCACTTCATGTGACAGTTGCCTACCCGGTTATATTTCCGGTGTAGTTTACCTCAATTTATTTTGGGCAGGGATTTGGTTGGAAACCCGTTCAATGCGTAATCAAATTTAAATGAAAATTGTTATTTGTGTAGTTATTTGTTGAGTGTCTCAAATGCTTGTTACAGGTGCAATTAGGTAAGTTGTGTGATTGATAGGATGAAAGCATGTTATTACGTTTATGTACTTCATCTTTGCTGATGGTATGTTTGTATGTTTGTTTGGCCTTGTCTTTACCTTGGCCCTACGACGACCCATTTCTAATGGAGAGTAGTGGGGACAAGTAGAGAGAAGCTTTTCAGGTGATGAAGCATATTCATGATGGGCATGAGTGAAGAGCGAATCATGCTTAATTTCCATAAGATTATGATGTGGTTTATTGCTTTAATTATTATTATATATTATGCTTGTGAGACTAACGCAAAGATTTTTAAGTATTTGTTTGATTTTGATAAGGGTCTACAATGGTTCCAAGTTGTAGGTTGATTACGTATGACTTTGGTTTTACTTTACTTTCGTTTAGTTTTACTTTTAAGTTGAGTTGTTTTGAAAGGTTTTGAAAAGAGTCTTCCACTGTGTGTCTTTGATATTTGCCTTAGCCATTTTCACGTTAGCGGTAATGTCTTAGATTTTTCTAATTCGTATTTTAAAAGAGCAAAACATGTATTTTAAAGGGAAGGAATCTATAGGGTGTTACATCAGGGATTGCCAGCCCTAATGGGAAGTGGTCCTTTTTGGTGGATGTGTTTAGCCTACGATAGTCTATACACATCCTCCAACCGGTTATAATTCTAAAAGGGATGAGCTCACTTTTTCTATTTTTATCACCATCATCCCTCCCTTTTTAGGGACTACTTGCACTAGTGCCACCCACCTTCTATTAAAAATAAGATAACTGATACCGGCGACAAGTAGTTTAACAACTTCCTTCTTAACCACTTCAAGCATTGGAGGATTAAGCTTTCTTTGTATTTTAATTGTGGCTTAGCATCATCCTCCAATGATATTTGATGCATGCAAAGCGTTGCACTTATACCTTTCAAATCATCAATTTTATATCCCAAAGTTTGCGATGCATCCTCAAGACATTTAAAAATTTTGAGGTTTGAACCTCATCCGAAGATGCATTAACAATGACCAAAAAAGTCGAAAATGGACCAAGAAACTCATACCTTAAGTTGGATGGTAGAGGTTTTATTTAGCTCTACACTTGGACATTCCTCGCCATTGTCATCATGAGCTCTTTTTTTTACTTCTTCTTCTCCAATAACAAGCTTTGCTTCTTCCTTGTCCATGGTAGTGCAGTCAAGAATATCCTTAATTGCCTCTATTTCCATGTCTTCATTACAAAACCTATCTTTGCTTTCAAGTTCAAACTCAAGAGAATCATTCGTATTATGCAAACGCCATTGTATGCATTCATGAATAACAATTTCAACAATATAAATCCTCATACAATCATCCATGTTGGAAGGACATTTCATAACTTGGTTCAATTTAAATTCCACTTTCTCTTTTCCAACAAGCAAAGACAATTTTCCTTCTTTCACATCAATTATTGCCCCTCCGTAGCTAAGAAAGGACTACCTATAATTATGGGGACATTCAAGTCTTCATCCATGTCAAGCACAATAAAATCCATCGGAATGTAAAGTTTACCCACCTTAAGGGCGACATCTTCTAATAATTTTCCCAAAGACATCTTAACTGAACGATTAGATAATTGAAGGGAAATGTTAGTGGGTTTTAACTCTCCTAGGCCAAGTCTTTTGCACATAGATAGGGGCATCAAGCTTATGCTAGCTAGCACATAGATCACACAAAGCACGATCAATCACCATTTCACCAATATCACATGGAATAGAAAAACTATCGGGATCTTTAAGCTTAGTGGGCAACTTATTATGAATAATTGCACTAAAATTTTCCGGCATATAAATCGTTTCCGCAAAGCCAACTTCTCTTTTATCACTCAAGATGTCTTTGTGAAATTTAGCATAAGTTGGCATTTGTTTTATAGCATCGGTGAATGGAATGTTAACATAAAGTTTTCTCATGACTTCTAAAAATTTAGCAAATTGTTCATCAAGAGCTTTGCCACATGTAGTGAGATTTCACTCTCTTTTTTTTTTTCTTTTTCAAATTCTTTCTCATTGTTTTTCTCTTCTTGTTGCTCTTTTTCTTTTTCAACTCTCAACGCTCCATGGGAATCACTCATATCAATCATTCTTTGTTTTGACTTCTCACCTTCTAAGTCATGTTGTATTCCTTTCCCTTGGGAATTCCCCAAGCCTTTCCTACTTCTAGTTATAATGGAATTGTCTTGCTCTCTAGGATCTAGACCTTGACTAGGCTTGCTGTAGGGAATATTTCAAGCATTATCCCAAACTTGAACCCCACTGTGATCATACACTAAAGTATGGTTGCGTCCAAAGGGAAAGAAGATAGAGCAAAAGAGTCGCCAACAAGTTTTAGGAACTTGTAAACCGTTCACGAGGTGAAAATTACACCCCTTAACGATACAAGAGATCGTTAACTCCAATAGGTCTGGAACCATAACTGGTAGTTCGGGGATGAAGGTACAAATCCAACCTAAAAGAGATTGAACCTGCCCTAATAATAGGCCTCTACTTTATTCTGATTGTATTAATGTGCGCTTTCTTACTAACATGCAATCATTAGGTTTACCTAAACCTGTTTATCTATGTTCGTTGAATATTAATGTAAAAATAAATCTATTATTGGCGATCACTTGAATTATAATCAAATTAACCCTAAACAAGATTATTAATTATCTTATATAAGCGTGATTACAAGTACCAATTCCCTTTAAATATGCATAAAAGCATAATCAAGCAATAACAATAAATATAATCAAGAAACATAATAGTAATCATATAATATATAATCATAATTAAAATAATCATATTTATCATAATCATGTTAAAGCATAATAATAGCAAGATCCTAGGCATGATACTAACAAGATTTATAACAAACCCTAGCATGTCACTACACATCAAAGATAAAATATTTAACCCTAAAATGATACTAACATGAATATTAGGAAAGAATATAGGAAGCATCGCAGAAATCATAATTGCCATATTTGATATTATAACCTTTTTCCTAAACATGATACTAGGAAGATCAAAGCGCACTAACATGACGCTAGGAATCAAAATAACAACCTAAGCATGATTTTTATATCATAATATCAATAAATCAATTAAAGCACTTACTTGGATGCCTCGTATCTCTTTCTAATAACAAAATACACATGTTAGTAACTTCAAGGAAAATATAAAACAATTAAAGTAAATAATTGAAAGAGAAATTTGGGACCAAACCCTCTGAATTAAAACCTTTCACGTCTAGGGCGAAGACAACTTCGAACAATGCTAGGTATGTCTAGTGCTAATGTATGAGGAATTGTGTTTGTAAAAGGGTTGGTTTAGAAAGAGAGAGAGAATCAAGAAATTCTTGATGAGAGTTGATGAGAAGAAAAAATTAGAAAGAATAAGAATTGATGATTTTTGAGAATTAATGACTGAAAATAGAATTTTAAGAGGCTATTTATAGAGAAAATCAGTCGGATGGATAAAAAAACGAATCATAGTTTCAACGAGAGTAAAAATCGATCGCCAGACGCTGGTCCTTAGCGCCAGGCACTGAAGGTTAGCGCCAGGCGCCAAGCCTTAGCGCCAGGCGCTAATGCTTGTCATCAGGCGCTAATAATCAGTTTTACGCGTTTTGTTTTTATCATATCTTTTGATCAAGAATTCCAAATAAGACATGTAATATGTATTTGGAAAGATCATGAAGTCTACTTTCTAACCCATTTAGAACCAGATTAAAATCTTTTGTAGATAAAAAGATATGGCTGAAATAGTGGAAGGGTGTCAGTTTTGGATAGAGTTTCATATTCCATTCATATCTTTTTTGTTATAGCTCGGATTTAATATTATAATATATCATTGGCAAGATAATTTCAAGATCTATCCAACCATATAAGATTTGGATAAATATTATGAGGCACGAAAGTAATATCTGACTGTCTTTGAACATCTTTAAATTCGAATAGAATTAGGACTTAAAAAACAGGAAAGTTTTTATAAAAGGAAAGTTTTTATTTAACTCAAATTCTTTAATCTTATCTTCTCAAAAAGGATAATTAAGATCTTTTAGAAACTTATAGAAGCTTCTAGTTAATCCTAATTAGTTTAGGAATAGGATTAGACCTTTGAACCCTCCACATGATCATTGGGCCGTTGGTAAGATCCGGTTTGTGCCAAATTTAGTATTTTGGCCATAACTTCCTCATTATTCATCGGAATTGAGCTTATAATATATCGTTGGAAAGGTCTTTTCAAACCCCATCCAATAAAATCATTATTAGACCTTTATGATGTACCAAACTAAACTATTATGCACGTTTTTCATAAATAAGGTAAGAAAAGAAATTTTTTCAAAAACAGAAAGAAGAGATATTTTAATAAAAAACATTCTCATCACTAGACTTTTCACACTTTTTCTTCTTTCGATAATCAAATGAAATGAAAGGTATTCATCACTGGGTTTGGTTTTGGGGAGACACATTTGGGTGTCTACAGAAGCCCCCACTTTGACTGAGTTTGGAGATACACAAGTTTTGAAAACGAAAGTCAAAGTATCGATAGGGACGGAGAATGATTCAGAACGTTCTGCGATCCTAAACCATTCTTGTAATGACGGTACCTGCAAACTAGCGTTAGTTAAACAGATAAAAGAGTTAAGAAACGTGTATCTTACACCGTCGAGCACACGTCTCTGGGGGTAACCGATTTTTTGCTGCATTTATTGTTGTGACAACTTTCCATAATCTAGGGAATGCCATCCTGCTATTTTAATGTTCACTCGTCTCTGAACAATAGAGCTTTTTTGGATAGGTTCACGCATCTTTGAAAAAAGAGCTTTTTTGGATATGTTCACGCGTTTCTGAACAAAGAGCTTCTTTTTAATATGAACTTCTGAATGATGTGTCTACGCGTCTCTGAACAAAGAGCTTGATAAAAGGATGCCCACGCGTCTCTGATCAAAAGAGCTTGAAAGAAATGTCCACGCGTCTCTGAACAAAAGAGCTTGAAAGAAATGTCCACGTGTCTCTGAACAAAAGAGCTTGAAAGAAATTTCACGCATCTCTGAACAAAAGAGCTTTGATGATATGAATGTTTGTTGTGATAATATTCCAAAGAAAACTTCTGAAGACCAACGCTTGTCGATCTTCAAAGCTCGCTTGAACTTTTCTACCGCTATGCCAGTACGTCGACGCTTTTGCTGCTTGTGAACCATTATGTCGGTGCCTATGTTGTTTATGAACTAGTATGTCGGTGTCTCTGCTGTTTATGAACCAGTACGTCGGTGCTTTTTGATGAGCCAATGCTTAGGCACTTTAATCTAAGTGAGACGATCTTTCGTCAGGTCGATCACTTAAGCCAACTACTTAACCATGTCAATTTGCTTATAGGGGCTAACTGGTGTACCAAGGAACCCGAAATTGTTGTATGAGATCTAAATAACCGTTCTGAGAGGCTTCGAGCTCTGTCGCTGCTGAAATATTACTGGCGCCAAGAATTGGCTCTGTCGCCAGACGCTGGGATCTAGCGCCAGGCGCTGAAATCTGTTGCCAGACACTGGATGTTGTCGTCTGGCGCTGGAGTCGGGTCTTTCCTATTCCGCTCTTGTTGTCGCTGGGATGCACCTGTATTTATCTTTGACTATAGGACTTTTCTAATCTCTTTAATTATTTTCGGGGTGCTTGACTCATTGACTTGACACGACTCAAGGTATAAACTTGACTCGATGTGATTGACTCGAGGTTGACTCTACGCGACTTACAGACTTGAGGTTGACCCAAGGTGAATTGACACGTGTGACTCATGACCCGTGTGTGCATTGTATTGTGCTCGTGCGACTCGAAAATGCAAAGCAAAAAATTTCCGTCATTTTTGTGGAGGGTACCGTCTTTTTCCCGAAAAAGAAAGACGTGAAAAAGAAAGAAGCGAAGTTTTTGAAGGTGCATGTTGAATGAGCTTAGTCAAATGTTGTGCAAGGATTAATTCATCTTAGGCTATCTCAATTATTGACTCCATGATGAAAGTATTTTGGTAACTTAGGCACGGAGGCTAAGCACTTCGTACTTTGTTATGCAAGGATGATTGATGTTGATATGACAAGGCATGCTTCAGCGTTGTGTTAAGATTCCATTACAAAGGGTTCCTAAGGGAAGTATATTTGGTTATGTATCTGTGCGGTGTGTGAAAATGATACTAAACTTAGGCCGCAAGGGCTAAGTGTGTGGAAAAAGATTATTTCAAGAAGAGTCAAATGATAGTGACTCTTAGGCTAAGTAAGCTAATGATGTAGGTATCAAGCCCCCAAGTCTAGCTCTAAGTGAAAAGGGATGAGCATAGGAGATCCCTTGATATGATCATGGTGTGATTATGTGAATGTGAATATGAATGCATGTTTATTACGGCCGCACCTCGAAGTGAGGTTGCCTACGTATCCGTTAGGAATCAGGCCGAACGTAGCTCTAGCCGAACCTCGCACAAGTGTGTATACCTCAAAAGGGTCTTTTTAAGGGTTGTAACGTGGTTAGGCTAAAGTTGAAGAAGAAAGGGACAAAGGCTCAAGATCCTAGATAAGCCCCCAAAGTGTGCAACCTTGGTTTTGAATCTTTGTATTTTCATGCTTGAGGTTTAGCTTTTTTGTTTTTTTTGCTTTATTTATTTTTGCTCTCTTCTTTTTTTTGCTTTTGCATTTTTTTTTTGCTTTAATAAGTGTGGGAAATCCCGATCATGCGGTCTATCACTCATTTGGCATTCATGTTTCTCAGGCACAGTACTGAGCACTCGATAAGAGACGCAATCTGAGACGTGTTCATATCGAAGACATTTTCATATCAAAGACATTTTCATATCAAGACATTAGAACAATTGCCCTTTTGTACACTTTTATTATTATTTTTACTTATTTTTTGCTATTTTAATCTTTTGAAGTCACTCAAGCTTTTATGAAATTAGAAACTGCATAAGTTGCACACCATCCCATCCCAAGGTTAGGTAGATATAGATTGAAAAATGACAGGTCTATCGTTAGACGAGGCTCAAAGTGGTTTATGAAGAAAGGATTGTAAATTAGAGAGGTGAAAGGCAATATGATGTGGCTACAAGGGGTGCCTCAAATCATTGGTATACCTTGTGCTTAGCTTGACAATCATATTTTTTTTTTATAATGCAATGCAATGCAATGGTCATATGGAAAGAAATAAATGCTCATTTTATTTATAAAGTGAAGGGTAAAATTCAAACCCTAAGAAATAAATTTAAGGAGGATGAAGGATGCCTATGCTAGACTTATTGGGGAAAGGGTTTGAAAAAAAGAAGAAGAAAACATGAAATCTTGGTGAGAAGCTTGCCTTGTGCATTTGTTTCATCATTACCCTCATTTTTTTTTGTTTGTCAATCACATGATTCAAACTCGATTCAACATGCATGGATGGAAGAAGGTAGGAAGAATGAAGGTTGTGATATGGAGAAAGCATGTAGAGAATGGAAAGATGATGTAGATGGAGAGATATGAAAAAATTAGGAATAAAATGAACCCCCAACTCAAATGACAGAAAAAACCGACTCATGCATGAACCTAAGACATGGTCATGGTGACATATACAAAGTGTGTTCTAAGACTAGTGAGTGTAAGTGACATGTTAAGACTCGCGTCATGACCATGTGGCTAGACTATGTGACTAGACTAAAGCAAAGACTAAGTTAAGATTTCATGTATATCCATTAAACTGGACAGTCTGTGGTATTTTAGTTATAACTTTTGATCAGTGACTTCGATTGGGATGAACCAACGCCAAATTAAAGATAAAACTCGGGGCTACATATCCATAGGTTGTAAGACTCGTAGTTCTTCCTAGAACTCCGTCTATGACCAAAACAAGTTGACGTTTGTGCAGTATAAGGGAATAAAAATTCGGGTTGACTTAAAGGAACTATGACTCGATTTTAGGTATATCTATTAGCTCAAATTAATTAATCAATTAATTAAATAAAGTCCTTTAGTCATTAATTAGTTTATTTAGGCTTAATCACAAGTCAAAAAAACGGTTAGGAAAAACACATAGAGTATGCACAACAAATAATGCACAATTAGTCAAGCAGGCACAACATGATGCAATGAGTTTGCAACCTAACCATGACTCTAGTTCTCTAAAGTTCGGGAACATGGGTTAGTCAAAGAAAGTCCATGGTTAATTGTCCGGATGCACCGCGCGGGAGCCTAACCGTGAAGGGTTGGCGCGAGTGGATGGGACACTACGAGTTAAAAACTCGCTTCCATGGTTTGGCGAATTCAACATTTTCGGATGTACCCTTTGTTGCACAGAGCGTTCAATCAGGTACATGGAGCATGAATTCCCAGAGGGTTATGTCCATATGTAGAACACATGTGGGTTTTCAGAAAAGTGAGAAAAACTCAATCAGGAAGTAGGATCGAGCAAACAGTGCTAAAAACTGGTCGAAATTAGAACGCATATTTATGGCTCGGTATTGGAAGAACTTGGCGCCACCAAACAGAGGCCGACGCCACAATCTGGCTTTGGCACCTGGCGACAGAAGATGTCGCCTGACGCCAGAGTCAAATCAGTGGCGCTTAACTCTGTTTTCTGACGCTAGTTCCTACATGCCTCAGCAGCTTTCTGTGCTCGATAAAATTTTCCAGTTTCGCGCAGCATTACTTCGATTCTAGTTGTGAAAGTTATTCCTCAAATTTTCTACGTGTAAAAATCTTATGTTTTAACTCATTACGGATGGTCTTTCCAATGAGATCTCTTTTATGCATATGACAATAATGTTAATAAAAATAGCGCACAAGAAAAATTTAGAACTTTTCGAGTCTCATCCACTCATTCTAAATAATTGCCAAAACAAATTTTAGGAATTAAAATAGAAATCCTCCAGAGTGGAGTCGCCAAAAAACTGTTGGGAATATTTCAAGCATTATCCCAAAATTGAACCCCACTATGATCATACACTAAAGTACGGTGGCGTCCAAAGGGAAAGAAGATAGAGCAAAAGAGTCGCCAACAAGTTTTAGGAACTTGTAAACCGTTCACGAGGTGAAGGTTACACCCCTTAACGATCCAAGAGATCGTTAACTCCAATCGGTCTGGAACCATAACTGGTAGTTCGGGGATGAAGGTACAAATCCAACCTAAAAGAGATTGAACCTGCCCTAATAATAGGCCTCTACTTTATTTTGATCGTATTCATGTGCGCTTTTTTACTAACATGCAATAATTAGGTTTACCCTAAACCTGTTTATCTAAGTTGGTTGAATATTAATGCACAAATAAATCTATTATTGGCGATCACTTGAATTATAATCAAATTAACCCTAAACAAGATTATTAATTATCTTATATAAACGTGATTACAAGTATCATTTCCCTTTAAACATGCATAAAAGCGTGATCAAGCAATAACAATAAATATAATCAAGAAACATAATAATATAATATTATATATAATCATAATTAAAATAATCATATTTATCATAATCGTGTTAAACATAATAATAGCAAGATCCCAGGCATGATACTAACAAGATTAAAAACAAACCCTAGCATGTCACTACACATCAAAGATCAAATATTTAACCCTAACGTGATACTAACATGAATATTAGGAAAGAATATACGAAGCATCGCAGAAATCATAATTGTCATATTTGATATTATATCCTTTTCCCTAAACATGATACTAGGAAGATCAAAACACCCTAACATGACGCTAGGAATCATAATAACAACCTAAGCATGATTTCTATATAACAATATCAATAAATCAATTAAAGCACTTACTTGGATGCCTCGTACCTCTTTTTAATAAAAAATACATACGTTAGTAACTTCAAGGAAAATATAAAACAATTAAATTAAATAATTGAAAGAGAAATTTGGGACCAAACCCTCAGAATTAAAACCTTTCACGTCTAGGGCGAAGGCAACTTCGAACAATGCTAGGTATGTCTAGTGCTAATGTATTAGGAATTGTGTTTGTAAAAGGGTTGGTTTAGAAAGAGGGAGAGAATCAAGAAATTCTTGATGAGAGTTGATGAGAAAAAAGAATTAGAAAGAATAAGAATTGATGTGAATTGATGATTGTTGAGAATTGATGATTGAAAACAGAATTTTAAGATGCTATTTATAGAAAAAATAAGTCGGATGGATAAAAAAACGAATCATAGTTTCAACGAGAATAAAACTCGATTAGCGCCAGGCGCTAATGCTTGTCGTCAGGCGCTAATAATCAGTTTCACGCGTTTTGTTTTTATCATATCTTTTGTTTACGAAGTCCAAATAAGGCGTATAATATGTCTTTGGAAAGCTCTTGAAGTCTAATTAAAACCCTATTAGAATTAGATTAAAATATTTTGTAGATTAAAATATATGGCCGAAATAGTGGAAGGGTGTCAGTTTTGGATAGAGTTTCATATTCTATTCATATCTTTTTTGTTATAACTCGGATTTAATATTATAATATATCATTGGCAAGATAATTTCAAGATAATATCTGACTATCTTTGAACATCTTTAAATTCTAATAGAATTAGGACTTAAAAAAAGGAAAGTTTTTATAAAAGGAAAGTTATTATTTAATTCAAATTCTTTAATCTTATCTTTTCAAAAAAGATAATTAAGATCTTTTAGAACTTATAGAAGCTTCTAATTAATGCTAATTAGTTTAGGAACAGGATTAGACCTTTGGACCCTCCACATGATCATTGGGCCGTTGGTAAGATCTGGTTCGTGCCCAACTTAGTATTTTGACCATAACTTCCTCATTATTCATTGGAATTGGGCTTATAATATATCGTTGGAAAGGTCATTTCAAGCCCCATCCAATTACACCATTATTGGACCCTTATAATGGACCAAACTAAACTGGTATGCACGTTTTTCATATATAAGGTAAGAAAAGAAATTTTTTCAAAAACAGAAAGAAGAAATATTTTAATGAAAACATTCTCATTACTAGACTTTTCACATTTTCACTTCTTTCGATAATCAAATTACATTAAATGTATTCATCACTGGGTTTGGTTTTGGGGAGACACATTTGGGTGTCTACACTTGCCTTTAAGGACACTAGCTATTTGGGCCATTTGGTTTTCCAACATCTTGTTGTGGATTTGCATTTGTTTTAGGCTTTCCTCTAAGTCATTTGTCTTTTTTTTGGGTATTGATGAATTTCTCCATCATGCTTTCTAAATTAGACATGGGAGGAGGGTGAGCTTGAATTTGGAGTGGTGGTCTCCACTAGACTCACTAGAATTAGAATGATCGGAATTAACTACCACTTGTGTCTCACTTGAAGTAGCCCACTAGCTCCCGCCTTCTTTTCTCTTTGATTTGCCCATACCACTTTTTCAAGCTCGAGGTTCAACGGCACAAGAGGAAGTGTCATATTGCTGCGTTTGGGCATAAATCAAAGAAGACTAGATGGGAGATTAGTAGGTTAGTCACGGAAAAAAAAGAAAAATAAAGCAATAAAATGAACTAGCCTCACATATTTCACAAGTAACTCAATTCTTAACGGTCGTTTTTGTAGATGAACAATCGGTCGTTGGACAATCACCCTAAAATAAACAATATTTCTACATAAACTAACCTAAGATAAGTCTAGGGTAAGTATAGGATCGTATCCACAGGGCGGGAATGGGTAAAGAACACCAAGAGTATGAATCGGTTGTAAGTTAATTCAGTCACAAATTTGGTTTTGATTAGTAACTTCTACAAAGAGAAATGCGAGGGGAAACGGGATCAGACACCAACCAAACAAAATAATCAATAACAAGGATAAATCATGGGCATGCATGGGTGATAGAATAGGAACTTAACATTTTCTTCATTCAAAGTCACAACATAAGTATTCCCTAGATCAAACACTAACATGACAAGGATTAAGTCTTAAGAATAGGAAGTGGGTTTTTAGCTCGAGTTTGTATCTCGATCATTTAAAACTAGAATGAAGCACAAATGATTGGGATTTCTCACCTAATTACCACACTAAAGCATCTTATTCAATGGAACCAAGCAAACATCATAATATAATTATGAAAGTAGCATAATCTAATTGCACAAGAAATGACTCACTCCTAAACCTCATCTTTCAATGTAAGTAGAGGAATGAACACATGAGCATAAAGTGGCTACAAAAATACACATGCAACAATCAATTCAAGCACAAACAACTATTAATACAAAGTAGAACATAAATAAATCCAAGTCAATTAACCATAGCTTGGTTGGGATTTCACCCAACCCCTAACCAAAGATTTGCTCACTAAACATGGTATAAAACAAGCTAACAATTAAATCTAGGGTTATCATGAATTCAAAAAATCTAGGAGAAAGAAAAAACAAGGATGTATTGAACATGCAAGAACAATTAAAAAAGATTAAGCAAGAACTAAGATTAATCAAAGATAAAATCAGAAAATTAAACAACAAAGGAGAGAGAACCAGATTACTAATTGATGCTTCAAATTTGAGAATAATTGTTATTAAAATTGATAGAAAAAAATTCAAATAATTCGTAGAAATGACTGAGTTTTTGAGAAACTAAACTAAGGGAGAGGAAAACTATGCACTAACTAAGATAATAAGCCTAAGGTAGTTAAGAGAGAAGAAGATCCGTACAAATGAGCTTAAGGGAGGTTTTTATAGAACCCTCAAATAAAAAGGATGAATTATTTGATAAAGGATTAAAATAAAAAGAAAGACTTTTTTTTTTATAAACACACGCACATGGACAAGGGGAAGGGGGTGGCTGGGGCCATATCCCACAGCTGCTGCTGTTGCTGGCTATGGTGGTGGTGGTAGCCGGCCACCGTGGGGGTGTGTGGTGGTGGTGAATTAAAATAAATAAATAAAGGGGTAGGGGAATAATAAGAGAGAGAAAGAGAAAATAAGAGGAGATAGATAGATAGAGAGAGAGAGAGAGAGAGAGAAAGTTACCTTTGGGTATTCTCTGTTGGTTTTCGATGAGTCTGACTTACCGCGGAAGAAATCCCGAGCCAAGACCACACTCACAATTAATATAATCACAAAGCGTAATTAACTTAAACAACAAGATTAGGAAAAATATTTAGGAAAAAGATTAATACTTTTGACCACTACTAATATTCGGTCAAATTGAGACCGTTTTTGTACGATCATCATTAAAATGAACTAGTAGAAAAAATGAAAAAGGAACCCCCATATTGCCACCGATTCAGTCCAAACCGGTGGCAAAAAAGAGTAAAAAAATCCAAGAGCAAACCGTGGCAGCTAATTGGCACCGGTTCACTTCAAACTGGTGGAAAAAAAGACCAGTTAGTTTGAACCAGTTCCAATGTGAACCGGTGCCATTTTTTTAAAAAAAAAAACCCGCCTTCTCCTCTCCTTCCTTCCCCCTCCTTTCTTCCTTCTCTTTCCATTTTCATTTTCGTTCAGCTTCACCCATTGTTGCATTCGATACACGACCCAGCAAAAAACCTCACTGCCCTTATCTCCTTTTCCCTCCACCACAGCCGCCACCTTCTACGGCGGAGGTTCGAAAATGTACCGTCACTGCCCTTCTCTTTCTCCCCTGTCCTTCTCTTTCTCCCCTCAACCCCCTCCACCTTTCTTAGTTGCCGTCTTAATTCGAGGCTGTGTCAATGTGTTGAAGTCACGCCACCGCCCTGAGGTTCGCCGCGCCACAACCCTAAGAAATGTCGTGCCGCTGCCCTTAGGCTCCTCCACCACCGAGCCGTTCCACTGCCCTGAGGCTCCTCCTCCATTCTACTGCCCTCCATCTCTCATTCCATTCAAGATTTTCCTTATAATTTTTTTTTGTTTTTTTCAGAATTATTTTCCAATAATGTACTTATAATAATTTCTTTTGCATGTTGAACCATTGTTAGCAAATTAAAATTTAGGTCTAAATATAATTTTACTCCAATTTTTCTCAATTTTAGGTTGTTTTATTCGGAAATTGTGAAAATATTAGAGATTAGTAACCTTGTTACTCAATTAGTTGGATTTTATTATGTTTTAATGGTTAAGTTAATTTGTTTTGATGGATAATTTTGAATAAATTAGAGAATATATATTAACCTTGGTACTTAATTAGTTGAAATTTGTTATGTTTTAATGGTTAATTTTAAGTTGTTTTGATGGGTTATTTTGAATGAATTAGAGATTAGAAACCTTGTTATTAAATTAGTTGAATTTTGGAATGTTTAAATGGTTATATTTAAGTTGTTTTGACGGGTATTTTTGAATAAATTAGAGATTAGTAACCTTGTTACTAAATTAGTTGAACTTTGGAATGTTTTAATGGTTAATTTTAAGTTGTTTTGATGGATAATTTTGAATAAATTAGAGATTAGTAACCTTGTTAGTTTAGCAATTTTGAATAAATTAGATGAATTTTGAACAAATTAGTGAATACATAGTTTAGCAATTGTTAGTTTGATGAATGATGTGTTTTAGCTTAGAAATAAATTAGTGAATTGACATGTTATGAGAAAGAAATAGTACATACATAATATTTAACCTAATTTTTGTTTTTTTTAATAGATTCGTATGTGAAGCACGAGTTTAGCTTGAGGACTACATATTGAGATCAAGTAGGTAGTTCATAAGTGTACATCCATTGTACTTTCTATATTGGTATGAATTATAAACTTTATTAAGCTATATTTCTTTCTATTTATCCATTTAATAAAAGTTTATTCATGATATTGCAACTTGTGTATTGTTTAATTGCAAATAAATACAACAATATATTGAATTCTTGCATCATCATATGCCTAGATACTCGTTCAAGGATTTCTCATTAGGAGAAAGTCTTGAATAGTCCCCCGGTTGGGAGTGTTCTTGATTGTGTACTCTCACTTAGGTGGTGAATGTATGTCTTCTTTTCGATTTTAAGGAACATCTTGGCTTACCATTTCCTCACTTGTTCTCTGGGTACATATGTGGGTAATTAATTATCTACATCGTGTACTTGGAGAACTAGGAGGAAATGCTGCCGAATTTTCCTTAAAATTGAAAAGTTGACATACATTCACTAGTGAGAGTAGACATTCAAGGATGGGTTAGGTTGGAGTGATAAGGACCCTTAGGAAACATGCATTCTTTCACTATATGAATGGTATATTCACGATGTGTACTTAAATTTGATTTACATAAAATATGTAGCAATTACACATTATTCATTATATGTTGCGATATATGTTTAGAGACAATTTACTAAATGGAGAAGGATCGTGGTTGGATGTATGGTAGACGCGATACATTGGAATTTCGGAATGGTGTTCAAGAGTTTTGCAAGAGGGCTTTATCTTATCAACGCAAACTGGGTGATAAAGGCCTTTATTGTCCTTGTGTTGATTGTTATAATGTGAATGTGGTCGATAGTGTTGAAATCATTAGAGATCTTGTATTATGTCTTGGGTTTAGGCATAAATACCACGTGTGGATTTGGCACGGTGAAGGTAGAGAATACAGTGGGGATCTTGATTGGAATGATGTGCGTGCTAGAAGCAATGAAAGTCATGTGGATGAGGAATACGAGAATGATGACTATATTGTTGATAATGGTGAGGATAGAGCCGATGATGATCAGGCGGATGAGGTCGAGGATGAACACGTGGATGAGATGTTGCATGGTGTTGAAGGTGGCGTGTTTGAGTTATTATCGGAGGCTTCCAAAAAGCCTTTGTATCTTGGGTGCAAAAAAAAACTCCAAACTATCGGCCGTGCTAACACTTTTCAACATTAAGTCGAAGCATGGGTGGACAGACATTAGTTTTACTTCTTTGTTGACCGCATTAAGTGATATGTTGCCCGATGGGAATGAAATTCCTAAGTCTTACTATTATGCAAAGAAGCTCATGTGTCCCTTTAATTTGGAGTATCAGAAGATACATGCATGTCCTAATGATTGTATTCTATATCGAAATGAGTATGAACAATTGAAGTAGTGTCCACGATGCAAGTTGTCGCGCTACAAGCGCATGAGTTGCAATCCTGGTACGGAGGGACCTCCTGCTAAGGTGTTGTGGTATCTTCCCATTATTCCAAGGTTTTAAGCGTCTATTCTCAATATCAAAAGACGCTAAAAACTTGAGGTGGCATGCAGAGGGAAGAAAGAAAAACCAAATGCTGAATCATCCAGCTGACTCCCCACAGTGGAAGAACATTGATTTGAAGTTTGAGAAATTTGGTGATAAAGTCAAAAATTTAAGGCTTGGGTTGTGCATGGACGGGATGAATCCATTTGGTACTCTTAGTACCCAACACAACACATGGCTGGTACTTTTAGCGATTTATAATTTGCCTCCTTGGCTGTGCATGAAACGCAAGTATGTAATGCTTTCATTGCTAATAACTAGGCCTAGGCAACCTAGAAACAACATAGATGTTTACCTTGCGCCGCTTATTGACGACTTGAGAATGATCTGAGACGAAGGGGTTTCTGTTTTCGATGCTCTTCACAGCGAGATGTTCACATTGCGTGCAACCCTTATGTGGACCATGAATGACTTCCTTGCATATGGCAAATTGTATGGGTACAAGGTCAAAGGAAAAATAGCATGCCCCATATGTATTGATGACACATCGAGCGTATACCTTAAGAATTCTCACAAAGATGTCTACTTGCAGACTCGAAGGTTCCTTAGGCGTGATCACCCGTACCGTGGGAAGAAAATGGCTTTCGATGGGACAGTGGAAGAGGATACTGCGCCTAGACCATTGACTGGTGCTGAGATTTGTGCTCAGGTGAAAGGTATACGAACGGTGTTTGGAAAATAAAAAAAAACTGTGGTCTCAGCTTCTCTGTTTAAAAAAGAATCAATCTTTTGGAAGCTTCTGTACTAGAGATAACATGACGTTAGGCACTGTCTTGATGTGATGCATATAGAAAAGAATGTGTGTGATGCTCTTTTGGGAACAATTATGAATATCCAAGGCAAAACATAAGACGGAAAGGGTGCACAGTTAGATTTGCAAGAGATGGGGATTCGTCCAGAATTGTAGGCTCAGGAAAAGGTTAAAAAGGGAAAGGAATCGGGAAAAGAAGATGAAAATGTTTCAAAAAAAGGGAAGGAGAAGATCAAGGGAAAGGGAAAGAGAAAGGCCACAGATACATCAAAGAAGAAAGTTGAGGGTAAAGGGAAGGATGAAAAGACTTATTTACCTCCGGCTTGCTATACATTGTCAAGGGTAGAGAAACATATGTTTTGTGCATGTCTGTACGACATTAAGGTTCCATCAGGGTAGTCATCTAACATGAAAAGATTTGTAACCTTGAATGGAGAATTGAAGCTGACAAGTATGAAATCCCATGATTGTCACATTATGATGGAAGTATTCCTACCGATTGCAATCCGTGGTATTCTACCGAAGCAAGTGAGGGAAGCGATTACAAGCCTTTGTTTGTTTTTCAATACAATTTGTAGCAAAGTGATTGATCCTTGTACACTAGATGCTTTGCAAGCAGAGTGGTTGTGAATTTGTGCAAATTTGAGATGTATTTCCCACCCTCATTTTTTGACATAATGGTTTATCTTATTCTTCATTTGTTGTGTGAGATTAAGTTGTGCGGTCTAGTGTTCATGAGGTGGTGCTATCCTTTTGAAAGACACATGGGTACATTGCAAAATAAAGTACAGAACTTGGCTCACCCTCAAGGAAGTATGATGCAAGGGACCGTGGGTGAGGAGATAGGTAACTTTGTGGCAGACTACATAGCCCTTGCTCAACCTATTGGTCTTCCTACTTCTCGACATGAAGGGAGACTTGATGGTCATTACACAATTGGGTTGAAACAAATGTCACCTGACCGAGATCAGTTCTTACAAGCACACCTTTATGTGTTGCACCATGTTGCTGATGTGCACCCATATTTAGTCGAGCACATGGCTAGTTTGCGTGAAAAATTTCCATTGAAAGGTGACAAGGCACTTATGCAGTTGCATAATAAGAGGTTTTTCAATTGGTTTCGTGATCGAGTAATGGTCGATTGGATGATACTAATTTGATCGATACAGTACGGTGGCTTGCGTACGGTCCTAGGGATGATGTTCATTCATTTGAGGGATATGACATCAATGGGTACACTTTTTGGACCAAGGGTCGGGATTTGAAATCATCCTCCACCCAAAACAGTGGTGTAACGCTTGTGGCATCGTCAAGGGAGTTTGCAAGTGCTAAGGATAAATCACCTGTCGATGCAAACTTGTCAGAGTATGGTCGAATTCAAGAAATATGGGAGCTTGATTATTGTAACTTCACGGTTGCTCTTTTCAAGTGTAAGTGGGTTAATAACATCAAGCGTAACGTCAAATATGATGACTTTACTCTTGTAGATCTTGGCCACTTGAATGATAGTATGGAACCATTTATCCTTGCATCTCAAGGTAAGCAAGTGTTATACGTAACTGACCCAATCGATTTAAAATTGTCTATTGTGCTAGCTGGAAAAAGAAGAATCCTAGGCATTGGAGATGTTGAGGATGAGGAAGAATATGATGCGTTTGATGATTTTGCACCTTTCACTGTTCCTAGACCTGTTGTACTAAATGACATAGACGACGAAGCAGGTTATATGCAATCAGACCACAACGAAGGATATTCAGATTGGGGTAGTATGATTAAAAGTTAGTAATGGTTTCATTGCAAATATAGTTTAATTATCATGTATATAGGAGCATAAGTAGGCAAAAATGACATAAATGAGCTTGTATTTGACCCAAATCCTTTGTTTTTTTTAAATAAACTAACATGTTTGTACTTTGAAATTGCCTAAGTGTACTCATTATCATGCATATACAAGGCTATAGGACCATATGTAGTGGAAAATGACTTAAATGAGCTTCTACTTAACCCAAGTCCTTTGTTTTGTATATAAATTAACATTTAATCATTCTAACAACTCATATTTATTATATTTAACATGTTTGTAGTTTGAAATTGCCTAATGTAGGGAATATTTCAAGCATTAACCCCTAACTTGAACCCCAGTGTGATCATACACTAAAGTACGGTGGCGTCCAAAAGGGAAGAAGATAGAGCAAAAGAGTCGCCAACAAGTTTTAGGAACTTGTAAACTGTTCATAGGATGAAGGTTACACCCCTTAACGATCCAAGAGATCGTCAACTCCATAAGGTGTAGAACCAAATAAGGGTTCGGGGATGAAGGTACAAATCCAATCTAAAAGCGATTGAATCTGCCCTAATAATAGGCCTCTACTTTATTCTGATCGTATTCATAAGCGCTTTTTAATTAACATGCAATCAATAGGATTAACCCTAAACCTGTTTATCTATGTTGGTTGAATATTAATGCACAAATAAAACTATTATTGGCGATGACTTGAAATTATAATCATATTAATCCTAAACAAGATTATTAATTATCTTATTAAGCGTGATTACAAGTACAAATTCCCTTTAACATGCATAAAAGGCGTGATCAAGCAATAAAAATAAATAGTGATATATCAAGCAACATAATAATAAAATAATAAATATCATGACAACAAAATTATAATCATAATATTAATAATATCATCATAAATAAAACAATCATCATCAAAATAATAATAATAATAATAATAATAATAATAATAATAATAATAATCATAATCATAATCATCATAAATTATAACAATTATAATCATAATCATGTTCATGTTAATATTAAAGCATAATGACAAGATCCTAGGCATGATACTAAAAAGATTAATAACAAACCCTAGCATGTCACTAAACAACAAAAATCAAATATTTAACCGTAACATGATACTAACAATCATAAATATTAGGAAGAACATAGGAAGCATCATAACAATCATATTTAATATTAAAATTACTCTAGACATGATACTAGGAATATAATAATAACAATATAAACATGATTTCTACATCATAATATCAATTAATCAATTAAAGCACTTACTTTGATGCCTCGTACCTCTTTTTAATTACAAAATACACACGTTAGTAACTTCAAGGAAAATAAATAAAACAAACAATTAAATAATTGAAATATAGATTTGGGACTAAACCCTCAGAAATTAAACCTTTCACGTCTAGGGCGAAAGCAACTTCGAATATGGCTAGGTGTTTCTAGATCTTGTGAATGAGGAATTTTGTATGTGAAAGACAAGGTTTAGAAAAGAAAGAGATCAATTAAGAGAGAATTGATGATAAATGAAAACTGATTGTAAGGGAATATTCGTGAGAATTGGTGAATGATGATAATTGGTGAATGAAAACGGAGTTTTTAATACGTTATTTATAGAGAAAATCAGCCAAAAAGATAAAATAAACAAAACAAAGTCTGACGCACAAAAAACAGAGCTGGCACACCAATGGCTAGCACCAGGCGCCAATGGCTGGCACCAGGCGCCAGGCCTGGTTCCAGGCGCCAATGCCTGGAGTCAGGCGCCTGGCCTGTTTTTGACGTGTTTTCGAAAATCAGATAAATTTGCTTTACTGGAGGATAAAATCGTATCTTTTCCTCGAAAATGCTCTTTGATTTTAATTAAAACTCTGAAAAGTCAACAAAAGTCAATTTATCAATGCTAATTGAATTAGGAATGAAAAGAACCTTCTACAAGAATCTAGAAGACTAAAACCATTCTCAATTGCATTAGGAATGATAAATCATATTAGGCCCTCCCCTAGATCATTGGGCCGTATATAAGGCTCAAACCGGACCCAGTTTAGTAAATTGGCCATAACTTCCTCAATAGTCATTGGAATTGGGCTTATAATATATCGTTGGAAAGCTCTTGTCAAGCCCCATCCAACTACACTACTATTGGACCCA
The DNA here is from genome assembly GCF_001683475.1 of Chenopodium quinoa. Classification (NCBI taxonomy): domain Eukaryota; kingdom Viridiplantae; phylum Streptophyta; class Magnoliopsida; order Caryophyllales; family Amaranthaceae; genus Chenopodium; species Chenopodium quinoa. The sequence goes on from NW_018742864.1 coordinate 236,895, forward strand.
TATCATGGACCAACCAAACTGGATTAGCTGTTTTCTTAAAATAAGTTTTCAAAAACAGAGAGAAGAGAAAAGAAATTAAAACTATCCGCAACACTATACTTTCCACACTTTCGCTTCATTCGATTATGATTTGACGCGAAAGGTACTCATCACTGGGTTTGGTTTTGGGGAGACACAAATGGGTGTCTACACCTAAGTATACTCATTATCATGCATATACAAGGTTATAGGACCATAAGTAGGTGAAAATGGCTTAAATGAGCTTCTACTTAACCCAAGTCCTTTGTTTTGTGAATGAACTAACATTTAATAATTTTAACAACTCGTATGCACTATATTTGACTTTTTTGATGTTTGAAATTTCATAAGAGTATTCATTTGAACTAATACTTTACTATACACTAATATTGTTTTATGTTTGTTTTGAAAGGTGCTTATATCTCATGGAGGATGATCATAACCTTGATTGTGTAGAGGACATTGAGGATGATGACGAGTAAGAGGACGAGGACGAGGATGATCCTTATGATGTGAACAAGGAGGTTGACTTGGGTGAGCCAAAGGATCAGGCTCAAGATGAGTTTGAGCGTAGGCTTGAAGAATTTGAAATTTCAGTTGAACGTGCGCCGCCTATTGAAAATACAACATGTGAGATTGTTGGTGAGAACCCGACTCCTGAAACTCATGGCCAAGGATAGGATCAAAACAAAACAGGTGGTGGAGTGGGGGTAAAGGCACCAGCTCAGAGAAAGGGTAGGGGTCAGACGACAAGTTTTAAGAAACCAACGGTCCCATGGTCTTGGAGTATGAGAACAACGACCAACCCGGGGGCGAATAGCGTCGACAATATGCTAATCATGTTGGCATGTATGCGCGGAAAATCCCCATTACACTTGTAATGCGGCAAGTCCCTCCGAGTTTGATTCAAACCTTTTGGGATGATACAAGGGTAAGTGTGTTTTTGGCACATATAGACAATTTAAGAAACCTTCACCTTATGGATGTTAGTAAATAGAAACTAATAATCGTTTTGTATTTATGCTTGCAGAGGCTGTTTTCTATTCGTAATGATGCCGAGAAGAGAAGGGTGTTTGAATTTTTATTAGCGAAAAGATTTAGAGGCTTTAAGACCACCTTGACTAATGGATGGATCTGATCTATAAGAAGAAGAAATCAAAGAAGAAGAAAGCTGTTGAGGATAACCTTCTCCCGTGGAAAAAATGGCCAAGCGTGTCAAACAAGACTGGGAAGATTTCGTTATTCAAAAGATTCAAAAGAAAGCCATTGTAAGTTTGTGTAAATTTGATGTTAATTGAATAATAGCTTGACTGTTTTTGTAGTACTGATACTAACATTTGTTTTTATGTAGGAACTTTGAGCGCAAAATACAAAAAATGCATTGCATGAGTACACCCTTCGTATGGGGACTAAGACATTTGCTTAAAAAAGACCTGAGTGGATAAAAAATGGTTTATACCCTAAATCGCTTCTAGTGCCATCGAAAGAACCCTCTAGTTCTACGGTCACTACTTTGGTGAGTCCTGCCGGTGATTTATTTTGTTCTCTCCATACGATTGATAAGGAAACCGGAAAATGGGTCATCAAGGGTTCGGAAACCAAAAAAATGGCAGATAAACTTGTAAGTTACCTATGAATTGTTGAGTTTTAAGTCGCTTTTGCATCAAATCACTATACAAACCATTAACTTTATTATTGACATCCTTTTTCCTTTTGCTACAGCTTGAGCACACTCAAGAACTAGTAGAGGGCAAATTGGTCCCAAGTGTGGAGAATGACCCTTTCACCTTAGCTTTGGGAAAGCCATACCATCTAGGATGAGTAGTAGGTTTGGGAGGGTCATTTCTAGGATGGAAAAATGTGATGAGTCCATAATACAAAAAATCGGGTCAATCTTGAGCAAGTGTTAACTCACCGGATGAGTTGGATGCCAAGGTGGCATCAATTAAGGAACAAGTACACAACGAGTTAGTAGGTGAATTCAATGCTTGGGAAAAGAAGATGAACTTACCAAGTTTGCCGTTCCCCGCGACTACACCGACCGACTCATGTTCTCACCCAAAAGGACAAGGAGAAGGTGATAAGACATGGAGGAGATGAGATACATGGAGAAGATGTGCTACCTGAGGTAGTTTTAATTGGATTAAAAGTTTTAAAATATTGAGTCACGTGAAATCTGAGGTGGCATGATTGATGAACTATTACAGGTTTCTACTCCTACACATGCGGACTCAAGGGAGCTTGATAACCAAACACCGCATGAATATCCAGATATACAGGTGATTTGTAACCCTCTACCGTAATTAATTTCGTTATATTATCAATGGTGTATTAAAACACCTATTTTGATAACTTCTTTTCTTACAAGTGTAGGAAGGCACCCGGTGTGCACTTCTAGCCCCTGGGCTTGCAAATAGTGTAGAATTTAATTTCGTGGCGTATGGTAGTGCACAAGCGACGACCGGTGCTACGACGGGGCCACATCATTACTCAGTTGGGATCGCTTCGGTGGTTAAGGGGTTTGAAGACATCCCACTATAGACACCCATTTGTGTATCCCCAAAACCAAACCCGGTGATGAGTACCTTTCACGTCGAAACATAATCAAATGAAGTGAAAGTGTGAAAAGTCTAGTGTTGCGGATAGTTTTAATTTCTTTTCTCTTCTCTCTGTTTTTTGAAAATCTATTTTAAGCAAAAAGCCAATCCAGTTTGTTTGGTCCATTATATGGGTCCGTTAATAGTGTAGTTGGATAGGGCTTGAAAAGAGCTTTCCAACGATATATTATAAGCCCAATTCCTATGAATAATGAGGAAGTTATGGCCAAATTACTAAACTAGGCCCGGTTTGAGCCTTATATGCGGCCAAATGATCTAGGGGAGGACCTAACATGGATTTATCATTCCTAATGCAATTAGGAATGGTTTTAGTCTTCTAGATTCTTCTAGAAGGTTCTTTTCATTCCTAATTCAATTAGCATTGATAAATTGTTTTTTGTTGACTTTTTAGAGTTTTAATCAGAATAAAAGAATGTTTTTTGAGGAAAATACGATTTTATCCTCCCGTACAGTTAATTTCTATCTGATTTTAGAAAACACGTCAAAATCTTTATTAGCGCCTGGCGCTAGGGCGCTAAGCTTGGCGCTAGCATTAGCGTCTGGCGCTAATGTCAGCATCTGGCGCTAACTTCGTTTTTTCGCGTCAGAACTCTAGTTTGATTTTCTATCTTTTTGGCTGATTTTTTCTATAAATAGCCTCCTAAAAACTCTGTTTTCATTCATCTACAATCATCTACAAGACCCAATTTTAATCTACAATCTACAACCATTAATTCTTATTCTCTCTAAGCTAAAGCTTCTCCTTCTCTCTTTTCTAAACCTACCCCTCTTTTACAAACAAAATTCCGCACTCAAAAGACCTAAATACACCTAGCCAAGTTCGAAGTTGCCTTCGCCCTAGACGTGAAAGGTTTTAATTTCTGAGGGTTTGGTCCCAAATCTCTCTTTCAATTATTTAATTTAATTGTTGTTTATTATTTTCCTTGAAGTTAAGAACGTATGTATCTTGTTATTAGAAAGAGGTACGAGGCATCCAAGTAAGTGCTTTAATGGTTTTCATTGTTGTTATGATGTAGAAATCATGCTTAGATTGTTATTATGATTCCTAGTATCATGTTAGGATGTTTTATTGCTTTCTAGTACCATGTTTAGGGTAAAGAATAAGTTCCTTAAATCAAGTATGATTGTTATGATGCCTTTTATTTTCTTCCTAATATTTATATTCATGTTAGTATCATGTTAGGGTTAAAGCTTTGATCTTTATTGTTTAGTGACATGCTAGGGTTTGTTATTAATCTTGTTAGTATCATGCCTAGGATCTTACTATTATTATGCTTTAACATGAATATTATTATTATAATTGTTATAATTATTATGATTATTATTATGTTACTTGATGATTATTTAATGCTTGATCACGCCTTTTATGCATGTTTAAAGGGAATTTGTACTTGTAATCACGCTTAATAAGATAATTTAATAATCTTGTTTAGGGTTAATTATGATTATAATTCAAGTGATCGCCAACAATAGATTTATTTGTGCATTAATATTCAACCAACATAGATAAACAAGTTTAGGGTTAATCCTATTGATTGCATGTTAGTCAGAAAACGCACATGAATACGATCAGAATAAAGTAGAGGCGTATTTTTAGGGCAGGTTCAATCTCTTTTAGGTTGGATTTGTACCTTCATCCCCGAACTACCAGTCATGGTTCAAGACCTATTGGAGTTGACGATCTCATGGATCGTTAAGGGGTGTAACCTTCACCCTGTGAACGGTTTACAAGTTCCTAAAATTTGTTGGCGACTCTTTTGCTCTATCTTCTTTCCTTTTAGACGCCACCGTAATTTAGTGTATGATCACAGTGGGGTTCAAGTTTGGGATAATGCTTGAAATATTCCCTACACCCACTACCCGTACCGATAGAGGAGGTTGAGATAACAAAGCTTTGGCAAGCTGTAGGTAGGTTCGTTGATTGGCCACGTGCGTGGGTGAGGTTGATTAACGAGGTAATTTATTTATTTTCATTTTTTAGTGTTAAATAACCGTTAGGCACTCTCTGAAATTAAAACCGTGGAAATAGCACGACTCCCCGACCCCCATATCCGATGTCAAGGCTGCGACGGCCTCAGTTGCCGCTCCCCAGGCTGCTCTGGCCTCGGGAGCCGCTGCTCGGGCTGCTCCGACCTAGTCAGCCGCTGCGGGGGCTGCTCCGGCCTCGGAAGCAGCTGCCTGCCTTTCTAGGCTGCAGCAGCCCAGATAGCGGCTTCCTAGGCTGCATCAACCCAGGCAGTTGCTGCCGGGGCTGCTGCAGCCTCGGCAGGCGGCTGCCTGGGCTACTGTGGCCTCGGCGAGGGCTGTTAGGGAAGGAGGGGCCTCGGCGGCGGCTGCCTGGGCTGTTCCGACCTCGGTGGCGGCTCTCGCGGCTGTTCCGGCCTCGGCATAAGCTGCCCTTTTTTTTGGGATTATTTTGAGCCATTATGTTTTTTCTTAACTCACTCGGTCGTTGAAGTTTCAGATTTTTCATGGAAGCAAAACTTTATAGTGAAGGAGGGTGGAGAAGCCTAAAAGCATTGATCAACCTAACAAGAAGTTGAGTAAACAACGGTCATAGAGTGAACAAGTGTCGAAGTTGCACTCTTCGACAGGTTTACCCATGCAACCTACTCCACTTCTTGAAGACATTGTTCTTCGATCGTTCTCTGTTGATTTTACCTTTCTTCACACCGTGCTTGTCATTTGGTCGATCCCATGGAAGTTTCACTTCCTAAGGCAATGTTCCACTATGATGAGGATGCAGTTGCATGGATTAGCAAAGAAGATGTGAAGGAATTTCTACGTGGTGTAAAGCTTAACATTTCCCTCATTCAAACATTCATGAGGTACTTCAATTCCCACGTAATCTACACTTTTGTCAAGTTATTCAAATTTGTGGTAATTATCCTTCATTTGATTAATTATTCAATGTTCATGCACGCAGAGCACTACAGGAGCACTTAACTGAAACTGATTCTCCTTATAAAGTTGGGTAGTTATGCCCCGAGCAGTTATCCACTACTAGAATCATAGGCAACCCCCGTGACGTGTTGTATTATGTTGAACAGAGTATCAGGGAATCAGTGCGTGCAGGAGACAAGTTCATATTCGCCCCATGTTATAGAGAGTAAGTCTAACCATGTCAAATTCAAACGTTTGGCCTCATTAAATGTTGACTCCTAAATATTAATTTGCTTGTCTATTGTGAACTTATGTAGGGAGCATTGGAGCCTCATGGTTATTTGTAATTCCAATAACACAATCTATCACCTTGATTCAGCTCGATCACCGGAGAAGTGGCTCGTGATGTCTATATTGCAAAAGTAAATATATATAGCTACTTAGTGATGATTATTGCTAATAATAACTAATTTAGTAGTCAGATGACTGATCAAATTTGAATGTACTTTATTTAATACTGTGTTATGAAGCAGCTACATTGTCGTGCTCCTTAGGGTCCAACATTGAAGTCACCATTGGTAATTTACATGATATTGTGATTATCTTAAAAATCTATGTTATTAAATATTTGCTAATTTCCTTAGCATGTTTCACTGATGTGATTTTTTCTTCATATGCTAGTACGCACAAAAAGAAAATGGACTTGATTGTGCTTTGTATGTGATGAGATTCATGCTTGACATAGTGACTCGTTGTACGGACAGTCAACAATTGATGAGGTAAGTCCTAAAACTTAATAAAATGCTCTATTGATGTGATTTCAAGCCTTACACACCTAATATTACCAACATTGACATGTTATGAGAAAGAAATAGTTCAATTGATAAGAAAGGTAGAAAATGGGCTAAATAGAAGTCATATAGGCCATATTTGGGCCATTATTTGTTAATATGCTCTTTTAATGTGATTTCTTTTCTTATACACCTAAAACTAGATAATATTGACATGTTATGAGAAAAAAAAAGTTTATTTGATAAGAAATGTAGGAAATGGGCAAAGTAAAGTCATATAGGCCATATTTGGGCCATTTTGAGTAAAATGCGTCTTAAACCTTAATAAAATTCTTTTGATTCAATTTTAATCCTTAGACACATAAAACTAGGTAACATTGACATGTTAAGAGAAAGAAATGGTTCATTTGATAAAAAATGTAGGAAATGGGTTAAATAGAAGTCATATAGGCCATATTTGGGCCATTTTGAGTAAAATGCGTCTTTAAACTTATTAAAATGCTCTATTGATGTGATTTCAAGCCTTAAAAACCTAATATTACCCAACATTGACATGTTATAACAAAGAAATAATTCATTTGATAAGAAATGTAGAAAATGGGCAAAGTAGAAGTCATATAGGCCATATTTGATAAAATACATATTATTTAGCCTATTTAATTAATTCTAACATAATTTTTTTGTATTTCAAGTTTTGCAAGGTATAAAAGGATGGTCCGTTCACAATGAAGGAACTTAATGAAGTCCGTGACATGTTGGCGTCTTTTATCACCTTTAACATGTAAATGTCATTTTTATTGTAAATTTATGTTAACTTTTTAACTATATTATTATTCATTAATTACTTACTATCCTTTTTATATATATAAATCACTTTTTTTTTTAATTGTATTGCTGCATTTGGGAATATTTATATCTATATATGAATTATTGTTTTTAATATTATTTGTATCTTATTATAATATTTAATAATATTATTATTATTGGTAATTATAATAACAATATTATTAATTATTTTTGTTAATATTATTGCTGGAATTACATGTTATTATTGTTGGAATTACAGGGCGTTTTTTTTTAATATTATTGCAAGAAAAAAGGAAAAAAAAAATTACACTGAAATGGCACCGGTTAATCGGTGCCAAAAGTTGCTGCCACCAAAAAAAAAAAAAAAATTGCGCGGGTTTATTTTTGGCACCAATTAACCGGTGGCCAAAATAAATAAAGGCACCGGTTTTAAACCGGTGGCAAAGTGGGGAGTAATTAGCACCGCCCACATTGTGACCGGTTCAAACCGGTGCCTTAAGCCAGGATTGAACCGGTGCCTTTTAGCTTTATTCTACTAGTGACGGTCGCAAAATATAAAATCTGCGACCGATTTTGACACAATCGCAATTTTGCAACTGTTTTTTGCCTAATAAATGGTCGCAAAGGTATTTTATCATTTTTTATAATAAAATTCATGTGAAAAAAAAACTAAACAAAAACAATACTATTTGCGACCGCCAAGCGGTCCTAAATTACGAGAATTGCAACTGTTTTTGAAACGGTCGCAAAAGGGCAATTTTTTTTTAAAAATAAAAGGTATAAAATAAGTGTCGAACTCACCCTTACCCTAATATTAATGAACCGCCTCCATCTCTCCTATTTCATTACTATCTATTCCTTTTCCTTTCTCTCTCTTCTCACGGTTCTCCTCCTCCTCCCTAATCTACTCTTTATCTTCTCTTTTTCTTTCTTTTCTCTTTCCTTTTTTCCTTCTCTTTCTCTGAATTTTTTCCTATTCTCCCTCCCGTACTCTTTCCTCTTTTCCTTCTCGTTCTATTTCCTTAGGATTTTCGCTCTCTGTTTCTTTGTTTCTTCTTCATTCTATCTTTTTCTTAGAATATCTGTCAAATAACAAATTGTGGTGTTGTATTTTCGTCAAAGTTTGGTATTAATGGTCAAATTTGACCATTTTCTATGGTCGAATTTGACAATATAAACCTAAAGATTAAGAAGCTTTGTGAAAGGTATGTGTTTCTTCTCTGAATTTTTATTTTATTTTTATTTATTTTCAATTTTTATTGTTCTCTAATTTCCATGATTGTTCGATTTTTTTTTTGTGTTTTTGATTGAGTTTTGGTTCGCTTTTTGCTGATTTTGGGTTTTGTTTAGTTTTCATTCAGTTTATTTGAATTTTCGTGAACTTTGTTTATATTTTGATCGATTTTTTTTTTTAATTTTTGGTTTGATTTTGAGTTCTCATTAATTTTTTCCAATGTTTAGAGTCTGAATTTTTAGTCTTGAATTTTTTTCGAATTTCATTAGATTTTCGTCAATTTTTTGTTTGCATTTTTAGAGTCTGAATTTCGTGAAAATGTGGGTTTTTTTAGTCTGAAATTTGTGGGGTTTTTTACGGTCCAATTTGTGTATTTTCGTCGGCGGTGGTGGTGTGAATTTTCATAGGTGGAGGTTTTATGGGGTGGCTTTTCATCTGGGCTGGTGGCAATCTGTGGTAGTTAAATGAGATTTATGGGAGTGAAGATGGTGTGTTTAGGGTGGCTGGTGGTGTTGTAGGGTAGGTAGGGGGTTTTTTTTCTTCTTTTTTTTATGTTTTTTTTCTAAATTTTAGAGACGGCCAAAAGCGGTCGCTAAAATCCAAGTTTGCGACCGATGCTTAAAAAGGTCGCAATAATAAAATATGCGACCGTTTTCTAAACAGTCTTTGAAAATTTTAAAAACGGTCGCAAATAATCTGCGACTGTTAGTTAGTCATAATTACGGTTTTTGCGACCCAGTGAATAACGACCGCCACATTACGACCGCTGACGGTCGCAATTTATTTTAGCGACTGTTTTTACTATTTTCAACGGCCGTCACAGACGGTCGCAATTTGGGAAAATTTTACTAGTGGACGTGTGCTTCGCTCACTGAAAGAGCTCTTATTTCGAAAGCTTTAAGTCTCGCTCGCACGAAGACCTCCAACGGAAGTCCACCCTTAACTCGTCCCCGACAATGGTCCAATGCTTAGAGGTTAGCTAAGCCCAACCTAAACCCGAGTAATTATATGTGTTCAAAGGTTTTCTCAATGGAGATGCCTTTTTCAACACCTTACTCGAGTGATTTTCCCAATACCCCAACTTGGGAATTTATAGGGAAAAGCACGAGTGAGATTTGCTCTTCCATCAATGTGGGAGAATTGATTATTCCTTTTATTTTTAAATCAAAAATAAAATTAACTGTCAAGCTACTAATAAATCAACAAGTGGCATATTTACGAGAGGACGAAGGGGCCATACTATTTCATGTTTCATTGCATTAGTAGATTGTGCATGCTTAGATTATATTTATGTTGATTGATGATGCGTTAGAGTTCACTAAATAATCACAACATAATAAATCTAGGTCCCAGTAATATTGAGATTGCTTTTCCAATGAAAAACTCAATAAACCTTTGATATTTATGATAGGTCATGCCAAAGATGGGTGTCATTTTATATCTTGGGAGATTTGGGGTAAATCAAGTTTTACAATTTTGATTGGTTGTGCTCAACAAGGCTACCTAAATAGTTTAGAACCTTGAAGCAAAGGGTAATAATTAAACATGTGATGATTAATTATTTAACCAAGAGTTACAAGAGTTGTAATCTTTAAAGAGTTTACTAACCTTGAAAATGTAATGGTTGATGGTAGGGCCTCAGTCCGGTCAATTATTGCACAAATATAGGGTCTTGGAATCACTTAAAAGTCAATTGGGATCATTTACTTATTGAATAAAGTGCTTTTAAAGTTACCTAATTAATTCGTTTATGGTACTTTAATCTTAATTATACATAATTATTAAACTTTGCCTTATTTTGACATAGATGGGTAGCCGTAACAATGATGACAATAGTGCTTTACCACCAACGATGAAAACAAGGCTTAATTTTCTCAACTTCAACGATTGAGAAAGCGAACTTAGAAGTGTTCTAAGGAACGAAAATCTTGAATTTTGTTTAGACTTACCAATCGAGGGCAGATTTAGTCCAGGCATGACTCTTGAGAAGCATTTGAGAAATTTTTCAGATTCTAAGAGAGTCGCATATGTAATGATATCTTATATTATAGAGGATTGGGCTAGAAGATTCATAGACTATGAACCTTATCTCTTATTCAAGTGCTTACGTGATGTTTGCAATGGAATAATGAATTCCCATATCGATGGAGAATTTGATGAAAACGTCGCGGAAATGATTAATATGGTTCCCAAGAGCGACGACTCCTGGACTGGAAATATTAGGTTTGAAACCTACAAGATCAATGACGAGATAATTTCGAGAAAACTCTTGCCAGGCCAGTCAGTACATATTCATATGGATATGATGGTTCAACTATTTAATCGCATGAGTATGTTAGGGAGACCGTACAAAGATCATCATATCATGTTCATGATATAATTCTCCATTCTCTACTTAATGGTTTTAATCTCGAGAAAATTTCTCAAGATGATGAGGATTCTGCGGTCAAGCTAGTTGATTTACTCAAGAATTATGCAGAGAATTACCGGAAAGGAGAATAAGCCAGAGCTTGAACAAGATTTCCTCACTAGGATGAAGTGACAGGTGAGAGTTACCTATTACTCTTGTTATAAACATTTTAACTTTCACTTAGGTATGTGATACCAAGTTACAGTGCTTAACATTATTAATGTTGCATAGATACTGCAAACAAGTGAAGCTAGCGTGGAAATGGAGCTTGAAGGTGCACTAGAAGTGTTTAAGTGACCAAGAAAGATTCATATTTTTAATTTCTGAATTTTTATGATGATTTTAGACATTTTCCAGTTTTGATGAGACAATTTTCAGTGTTAGTTTGAATACTGATTTGTTTTTACTTAGCATGGGCAAATGTTGATCCATGACCAAGGTAAAAAATTGTTTTCATTTTGCTAGATACAAGTTAATTTTGTTTATGACATTGATATAAGTAGATCACAAAAGAAAAATTAGATGATTCAAAATAAACTTATAACAAAGTAATATTAGGTCCCATAACCATTTTGCACATCCAAAGTAATAATTGGATGAACTCTTATTCTTATTTGATTATGAATCATTTGAGAATTAAAAGTCATGCTTGATAAGGTAAAATGACCAAGTCGCCTTTTAATCGAAAGGGTGAAAGAGCTAATGACCTTTTGGAACTCATACATATGATGTGTTTGGACCAATAAGTTCAAGAATTAGGAAAGAGATTTAACTATTTCATTGTTTTTACTAACGATTTAACTAACTTTATTGATGATTACTCAATGAAGTAAAGCTTGGAATCATTGAAATGGTAAAAAATTCCAAAATGAAATATAAAATCAGTTTAAGATAAACAATTTAACACCACAATATGATTGTTGTGATAAATATTTAACTCAAAATCAACGATCATCTAAAAGGAATTGTTGAATTAGTTCACAATCCATAAACATTCCAATTAAATGTGTGTTTAAAATAAGTAATTAAACTTTGCTTGCCATAGTTCAATCCTAGATTAGATTTAATGATTTACAAATATCATTTTAAGGATATATATTAGAACAACAATTACGAATACACTAAACAAAGCTCAACAAAAGCAATTGAAGAGATGTCATAAAAAGTTATAATTTGGAAACGTTCCAGAAGTTGTCTTTTCTAAACAAGATTAAGGGTTATGAAATCGATGTAAAATGTTTAAAAAGATGACATAATACACCCCAAATCAAGTGAATAGTTCTTTGTGGGTTCTCCCATGGAAACTAAGATGTATTATTCCTACAATCTCGTAGATAACAAAGTGTTTGTTGCTCGCGATTGTGTCTTTATAGAAATAAATCTCTTCCTACAAAGCCAAGTGGGAGTAAAATTAGATCTCAATGAGATTTAAGACGAGCAACAAATGGATATGGATAACACTACATTAGAGACGAGAGCATATGAAATCAGCTAATTTAATAAATCATATGTCGAAGCAAGCTAATTCAACTAGAGAGGCTTCTATCGTCCCACTTGAATAAAAGGCTTTAAGTAGTTGAAGAGAATAATTCTATTGTTTCTTATACCTATTGTAGGTTACATAGGATCAAAACAAACGGTTTGTTGAAATTCTGAGAAAAGGTGGATTCTAAAATTTCCCTATTGGAATGGTTATAACCCATACCCTACAAGCAAGCTTTGGACAAGTGCCAACTCGGGAAGTGGATTAAGGCCATGAAATCCAGAATGGACTCCATGTCTGTAAATATGTGTTAGTCTATGATAGTCTTACAAATGGGGTTTAACCTATTAGATACGTAAGCCTATTCGGACTCTTCTAGTGATTGCTTGGAGATCAAAATCACCTTTCTTGAAATGTTCTTGATGGAGGATATGTATATGATACAACCGAAGAGTTTTTAAATCAAGAAATCCTAGAAAGTTTTGCAAACTTCAGAAATTTATTTAATGGATTGAAGTAAGCATCAGGGAGTTGGAACATTTGTTTCGATTAGGCAATCAAATAGTTTGATTTCCTCAGAGAACGAAAAGGAATCTTATAGAAACAAGAAGTTTAGTGGGAGCAATTGGTCTTCTTGGTCTTGTATGTAGATGACGTACAATTCATATGAAATTACATATCAATGCTTGAATCAGTCAAGCAATGGTTAAAGAGTTGTTTCTATATGAAAGACTTAGGAGATGTTCAATGCATATTGGGAATCAAGATCCACGAAGTGAACCTTGAAGCATGATTGGACAACACCGAGAGACTTATGTTGATAAGGATCTTGACAAGTTCATGAAGCAAGACTCTAAGAGAGGATGTCTTCCCATGTTTCATGGTATTACATATGATGTTACATATGACTTGTGCATGTGTAGCAGGTTTCAAGTAATTCAAAACAAGCATACTAAAAACTACTAAGAACCAATCCTTAAGTACTTAAGAAGCACTAAATGAATGCTTCTAGTTTATGGTGTTAAAAGTGAACAAGTTGTCAAAAGGTTATATGGATGCAAGTTTCCAAACAGGCAAGATGACTTTAGATGTTGATCTAAATACATTTTGTGTCTGAATGGAGAAGTACAGTAAGCTTGAATAGTTCAAAGCACAACACTGTTGCATACTCAATGTCAGAATATGTATATTTAGCTACAGTAAAAGTAGTTAAGGGGGAAGTTTGGATCAAATTGTCCTGTGACTAAAAAGGACACCTTTTCCAAAACAAAGGAGTCAGGGTCACATCACAAATCCAACCAAATATATATGAGATCAATGAAAATCAGGATGTCATGATCTAAAAAGTTTTATTATGAGTGAGAAATCACTAAATCCCTTCCATAGACTAAGATATGAGAGTCATATTAAAGACTTGGATTGAAACAAGTTATGTAATTTAAGTTGTGTATGTTTTAAGAAAACATATTACATAAGAAATGCATATATTTGTAGAATTATGTTTAAATAGAAATTTCATTTATCTTATTTAATTATGGTTTTGGAAATTAAAAAAAATGTCCAAAATAATTATAAACTGATGGGCTCATACGTTGATGACCTGGTGAATGAAACCCTACATGTGAACAAAATTCCTATATTATTTTAGTTCCTAATTTGAAATCATTAAAGTGGACATAAATGATTTCAATAAATGGACTAGCATGTAAGATTGATTTGATAGGCAGTTTCATGGGCTATAGGGGCATAGTGATGCTCGGTCAATCACTTGGATATGCATGAATGATGAATGATCGAACAATTGACCTACTTTGAAGTTCAAGTATAGAGCTTCCGTATATATTAATGGATTCCTTTAACATGAGTGAAACATTGATTTCATTCAATGGATGATTTGACTGTGGTGCACTTAAACGTCTACCCATAACTAGAGATTATAAAGGGTGTGTCCTGGTTATTTCAAAAGTTAAGTGGGAGCCTTGTTGTCACAAGATTGGATTGAATCTACCTATTAAATTAGTAAATGTGTCATGGCCACTTGAACAGGGAGAATTCAAAAAATACATGACCGCTTTCAAATGCATTACTCAGTTTTCATTTGGTTTTGTAATTCTAACTCAGATTTCAAGAAACGATTTGTAGGTTAATATGATCTCGACATGTGATGTAGATTAAAGGATTTATGTCTTCGTCGTGTGCAATTATTATATATATAATTGGATCAAATTATGGAGATAATTAATTTCGGACATTTGGGTCGTCGTTTTATCATAGCTAGAAGTACTAATGATCTTTGGACAAGTAAAATAACCCAAATCCAATTGGACGGATCCTATAAGGTCACACAAAGGGCCTAGATCGAGCACGAGAGGACGAGTCCCATGATGGGCCTCATCACTCTAGGTGGCCAGACAAAGGGAGGAATAAGGAAGGGTTTTGGGCTTCATGCCCTAGTCTAATTATAATATGATTATAAATAGACTAGATGCCTAGGGTTTGTGAGATTTTGCAATTCAGTGATCAGTTTGATCAAACTCTAATTAGCAAACACGAGACCAAGCCCTCTCAAACTTCCCTCTCTCTCACGACACTCTCTCCTCCCTCGGCGCAAGTGTGGTGGTTGGTGGTGGTGGTAGTTTGTGGTGGTGATTGTTTGTGGTGGTCGGTTAATCCATTAAAGGTGGTGATCGTGGTTTTTCATCAATCACTCGACCAATCTAATATTGGTGGATGGCTCATTCGAAGCTCGTGGACTAAGTAGAGGAGCAACGCTTGGGGCTCTAATCTCTCCCTGATTTGCCTATCAAATTGCTACGTGGAATTCACGCTTCAAAGATATAATTACGTGTCTTGTGTGCTATGCATGCGATCTTGAGATTAGTTGCTTAATTGAATATGATTCATGATTTTCCGTTTTATAGTACCTATAAACTCCTTCACCATCCACCCCTCCCATCATAAATGATTGGGGTTTTTATAGAGGTGGGAAATTGTCCCCTTTAGGGTTTGTACCCTAGATTTTTGTATCCTAATTGACTACAGAATTAGCTGAAGACACATGTCAGATGGGGGCACCATTTTACGGCATTCTTGGGATTTGGGCCTCTTGATGTGAGGAGGCCCTTTACTCTCTTTTCAGGTGCTCTTTTTGAGATGCCACACGTCACAATCCTACAGGGTCACGTGTCACCCTTTGATTGGGCCACGTGTCACTATGGGATTTGACCACACCTCAAGGTATATTTTTACCCCAAACACCTGAAACTCCAAACTCTGATCCTTGCACACATCTTATCAATCAAATGCTCACATTCTACAACTGAATTCTTTAGGAGCAGATAGGAACTCTTAAATATCTAAAAGGACGCTTCCCTTTAGAAAATCTAGTAAATCAATAGCCTCTTGAACAATCCCAGCATCCATTCCAGCACAAAAAATAGAAGTTTTCTCAAGGCTAGCTTTCAAACCAGTTACTTTAGAAAAAGCATCAAAATCCTTCATTAGCATCTTTATAGACTTCAATTCCCCTTTATAGCAGAGATTTAAATCATCGGAAAAACATAGATGAGTTAACCACACAGCCTTGCATCTTGGGTGAAAACTAAAATTTCTATGTTTGCTCACAACTTTGAGAATTCTTGACAAATACTTAATGCATAGAACCAAAAGGAGAGGAGAAAGATGATCACCCCTGTCTCAAACCCCTTTTTTAACAAAAGAAACCATGTAAAGAACCATTAATAAACATCAAGGAGAACTTTGGAGTCCTAACACAAGTCATAATTATTTTTATGAAATGGGAAGGGAGCTCCAAATCTGTCATCATTTCTTCAATAAAGTCCCATTCAACAGTAACATAGGATTTCTTCAAATCCAGTTTAATCAAGAAACTAGGAATCACATTTTCTTTGCCATAATGCATCACTAAATCCTGACAGATCATGATGTTATGGACACTAAACCTGCTGTGCACAAAATTTAAGTTCTCTGGTTGTCAGCAATGATGTGTGGTAAAACCTCTTTCAATCTTTCAAAAAGAACCTTATAGATGCATTTATAAATCACATTGTAGCAGACTATTGGCCTGTACTCAGTGACATTAGCAGGGCATTTAGTTTCTAGAACTAAAGTCACTGTAGTTACATTAATCTCTCTAAGCATCATTACCATGCTTTAGAAACTCCATAATAGCTTCACTAACATCCTGCCTTGTTATATCCTAAGTATCCTTATAAAAATTACTACCAAATTCATCAAGACTTGGAGCTTTGCTTCCATAAATTGCAAACATTGCATTCTTGATCTCTTACATAGTTGTAGACACCTAAAAATGTCTCCTCAAAACCAAACCCGATGATGAACAACTTTTCACCGCCACTATTGGTCGGGTTCAGTATTTAATCCCGAAAATATCGTATTTAATTAAATTCAGTTTTGGAATAGTCCATGGATCAGTGTTGACGTTTGGTCAAAGCATAGTTTTAATTTCAGCCCAAACTTATTATTTAATTTTAGCCCGAACCTTTTTTTTATTGTTTTATTATTTTGGCCCAAACTTTTTATTTATTTTATTTATTTTAGCCCAAATAATAATAAAATCAGAAAATAGCCCGAAATTATCAGTCGACACTTAAAATGCTCAACGAAATTAGGGTTAAAAATGAATTTAGACGGAAAAGCGGACTGAAAATTCCCGCGTCACGGCAACAGTCCACCGTGTCACGAGAAAATTTCCCGTCTGACGGTGGTGTTCCCCGTGACACGGGACACCTGCTGTGACACGGGGGTTTCCGTGTCCTTTCCGCGTAAACCCTTAACGCGTTTTCTCTCCCGTTCAGCAAATATTTACCGCGTCACACAAAAGTGCACCGTGTCACGGGAATATTTCCCGTCTGACGGTGGGATTTCCCATGTCACGGTACACTTTGCCGTTTCGCAGGATACTTTTTTAGGGATTTTATCATTTTATGGTTCCGTGTGTTCCCTCAGCACATTTTCTTTATAAGTACACCCTCATTTCTGATGTATGAGGCATCAATTAATTTTCTATTTTTCTCTCTTCTATGCTCTAGCCTAAACACTAGCCTACCCTTGTTCTTTCAAAATTCCTTCTTCAAGTACTCCAAGGAGTCCATACTTTACTCGTGGTTCTGTCCTTAAGCCAAGGCGTGAAAGGTAGAACTGTTTGAGGGTTTGGGCCCAAATCAATTCTATTTAATTTAATTTAATTTAATTATTGTTTTATTATTATTTCCTTGAAGTTACTAACTCGTTTATTATTTTATAGTTGCAAGCAAACAGAATCAAAGTAAGAATTATGTTCCTTTTATTTCTATTATTTTTCTAACGATTTTATATTGTTGGAATTATGGTTAAATTGCTTCCAATATTAATGTTTGTTCTATTATTTTTACGATCACCATATTGCATGTTTAAATGGAATATGTAATTGAAAATCACGCCTAATAAGATAATTTGGACGTCCGGTTTAGGTTCCTTTTAATCTTGTTGTTTAATTCAAGTGATCACAACAATTTTAGAATTATGTGTTGCATTAATATTTAACCAATTTAGCCTAATAATAGTTTGGAGCAAATTGAATATTTGTTTTTATGCCTTTGAGATCGTAGGAATCACTTTGCACTATAAGAATCGAGTAGAGGCCAATACGGGCGAATGTGACCCCATGACTCACTTCGTACCATCATCCCCGATCCTCCTTTCGTGGTTCCGAACCATATGGAGTTAGTAATCTCATGGATTATGAATGGGGTGTAACCTTCATGGGTCAATCGTTGTTGCCTTCGTTGTCCCTTTATCGTGGTTGCCTTTTATGATCCGTGAACGGTTTACAAGTTCCTTAAAAACTTGTTGGCAGCTCTCTACTTTCCTTGTCCCTAATCGTATACGTCAATTCCCATTTACTATGAGTGCCAATCATATTCACACATGTTTTAACGTAGGCGCACTTCGAGCGACGCCTACAATTTGGCGACTCCACTGGGGAGGATTCTTGGTTATTTATCGATTTGAGTGATCGGTATTTAATTAAGAAGAGTGGATAAGACTTGAAAGATTCTTGAAAAATAGTATTGTGATTAATTTGGCAATTTTGCATATTCATAGACGTTTTAACGTCGCATTTAGGTCTGTCGTGTAGGAGAAATTGAATAACTTGATTGCGTACGAAGGAAAACAGGGTACCAGTCAGATTTTCTGACTGCCGTGCCACGACAGAATCTGCCGTGTCACGGTACAGTGCACCGTATGACGGTGTGCAGTAACGTGGCACGGGAATATCTACCGTGTCACAGCAGTCCTAAAATCAGTCCGGTGGCTTGTTTTATCTTCTCATAGTCAAATTCCTTCGACTTTTCTGAAAAAACGTGTGTGTTCTACATGCGTCTTAGCCCCGGGGGATTTAAGCTCTATCAACCCAAAAACGCTCATGGCAATAAGGGTTCATCTGAGTTATTAAACCACCCAAACCATGGAGTCGATTTCGATTTCATCACGAACTCGCGGAGCCGCCCATTAGCATACACCCTCAAGGGAGTTTGCCTTGCTAACGCGTCCAAACTCTTAACCATGGTACCCTATTGACACTAAATAAACTTGACCATAGTCGAACATAGAACTTGACCTTAGGTTGAGAACTATTCTTTGCATCATTGTGTGTAGGCGTTGCTCGAAGTGCGCCTACATTAAAGCATGTTGTGAATATGCTTGGCAATCATAGGAAATGGGAATTGACAAATATGATTAGGGACAAGGAAAGTAGGGAGCCGCCAACAAGTTTTTAAGGAACTTGTAAACCGTTCACGGATCATTAAAAGACAACCACGATAAAGGGACAAAGAAGGCAACAACGATTGACCCGTGAAGGTTACACCCCATTCATAATCCATGAGATTACTAACTCCATATGGTTCGGAACCACGAAAGGAGGATCGAGGATGATGGTACGAAGTCAGTCATGGAGTCACATTCGCCCGTATTGGCCTCTACTCGATTCTTATAGTGAAAAGTTATTCCTGCGATCTCAAAGGCATACAAACAGAGATTCAATTTGCTCCAAACTATTATTAAGCTAAATTGGTTGAATATTAATGCAACACATAATTATAAAATATTAGTGATCACTTGATTAAACAACAAGATTAAAAAGGAACCTAAACCGGTTGTCCAAATTATCTTATTAGGCGTGATTTTCAATTACATATTCCCTTTAAACATGCAATATTGTGATCAATAAATAACAATAATAGAATAAAAATTAATATTGAAAGAAATTCAACAATAATATCGTTAGTCACATCAAATATAAAAAAAACCTATTCATGATGCTAGCAATAAAAATAAAAATAAGAGTAATTAAGTGAATCAATTACTCACTTTCCGCGTTTCCTTGAATTGCTACATCATGAATAAACTGTTAGTAACTTCAATTAAAATATAAACTAAATGAAAATTAAATTAAATTAAAATTAGAGTTGATTTGGTCCAAACCCTCAGTTAATTATACCTTTCACGCCTTGGTTTAAGTATAGAACTTTGGGTATTGTATGAACTCCTTGGAGTGCTTAATTAGGGGAAGTATTATGGAAGAGTAGGGAGGCTAGTGTTTAGGCTAAAAAGGGAGAATAGAATTATTTTATGATCAAGCTTGTTGATGATTGGAAAAGGGGTGATATGACCTCTATTTATAGAAAAAAAAAGATGGGTCGAATAATTAAGATAAGATCCGAATTAAATCGGAATAAAACTCGATAGACTGCAGTTTTTACGGTTTTTGTTTTTATCATATCTTTTGATCCAGAAATCGGAATAAAATAAGATATCGTTGGAAAGCTATTGAAGTCTAATTTCTAACCCAATTAAAATCAGATTAAAATATTTTGTAGAATAAAATATATGGCCGAAATAGTGAGACGGTGTCGGTTTTGGATAGAGTTTGACATTTTATTCATATCTTTTCCGTTATATCTCGGAATTGAGATTATAATATATCATTAGAAATATAATTTCAAGGGATATACAACCATATAAAATTTGGATAAAAAATATGTGCCACGAAAATAATATTTGTCTATCTTTGAACGTCTTTGAATTCGAATAAAATTAGGACTTTCAAAAAAGGAGTTTTATTCAATTTCAAATTCTTTAATCTTATCTTTTCAAAAAGGATAATGAAGATCTTTTAGAAACTTATATAAGTTTCCAATTAATCCTAATTGGTTTAGGAATGAGATTAAATAATTTGGACCCTCCCCATGATCATTGGGTCGTAGGTAAGGTGGACTTAGGTTCGGTTTGGGCTCAGTTTAATATTTTGGCCATAACTTATTCGTTATAACTCGGATTTGGGTTTATAATATATCGTTGGAAAGCTCTTTTAAATCCCCATCCAACTATTCAATCATTGAGCCCATATTATGGACCAAAACAAACTGGACTAAACGTTTTTATAAAAAGGACACTAAATGAATGATTTTAAAGGACAAGAAATGAATTATTTTAGGTTTAAAGGCACGAAAAGAGGAAAATAAGTTATGGTTTGGGGAAATGGGATATAATTTGGGTTGGTTTATGAAATTGAAATATGGATTTAAGCACTCCAAGATTAAATACTCAACCCGACCAATAATGGCGGTGAAAGGTTTTTCATCATCGGGTTTGGTTTTAGGGAGACATTTTTAGGTGTCTACATTGTGCCTACGTGTTTTATGCTTGGTCATTTTGATCCTAACCTTAACGATCTTTCTTTTTCTATGGTGGATTATTTTATGACTGACGATTATCAATGGACCGTACTCATTTAGTAATTAGTGCAAAAAAAAAAGGGGGTTTGCCGCGCCACGGAAAGATCTACTGTGGCACGGTGGGCCTGAAAAAAAAAATTTCGTGCCACGTCAGCATCAACCGTGGCACGGGAAAGTTTACCGTGGCACGGGAAAGTTCACCGTGTCACGGTGGATTTCCAAAAAAAAATAAAATTGTGCCACGTCAACATCCATCGTGGCACGAGAAAGTTTACCGTGGCACGGGAAAGTTCACCGTGTCACGGCAATTTCCACCGTGGCACAGTGGATTTCCAAAAAAAACTCCACCGCATCACAGCAGCTTGTACCGTGACACGGTACAGTTTTCCGTGCCACGGTGCCCTTGAAATAAGTCCAGTCAGCTTTTTTTAAGTCTTCCGTGTTAATTTGGTCCTCGTGTCAGTCATTTTTGTTATTGTTCACATGTCTAGCCACACGATCATACCACAAGTCTTATAACATCACTTAGTCACTCACGAGTCAAGTATAGTCCATACACTTTCTTTATGTTCTGACTCGAGTCGTGCACCAGGTCGTTTATGATCGTATATTAGGTTCATGCACCCTTTTTCGTCATAATAAAAAAATGAGGGGAGTTTTCTCACCGGTTTTCAAATGTCTATTTTTTCCTTCCTTTCCTATCTTGAGCAATGAGTCAAACAATTAAGTGAATTATTTTATTTTACAGTTCTTGGTCAAGGAACAGGGATAGATTAATACGGTTCGAGTCATTACCGCAACAATCTCTCAGATCTAATAGGTGTTCAAAGAGAACTTTTCCATCTCCATTACTCATCACCTTTCAATGGACACTAAAGAAGATATTGAGAACATCAACAAATCCATCGAGGCAATGTCTGCCATGATGCAAACCCTTACCACTAGGGTCACTACCATGGAACAAAATAAGGTCACTGTTTCCACCCTTGACAAACTGAAGGAACAAATAAGTAAGATTTCTGAGGATTTCACTTATGTTGAACGGCTTCCCACTCCTTTGGATGTGAAGGACAGACTCCCTGAAAAGTTCTCCACTGTAGATATTCCAAAGTTCAAGCCTACTGACAATCCAATATTCCATTTGAAGGCGTTCTCTACAACCATGGCTCTTAAGGGATTGGACGTAACACTCTTCCCTACGGTGTTCCCTCTCTCCTTAGAACATGCTTGCCAACAATGGTTTTATTCCTTAGATGCCAAGCATACTGCGAATTGGCAAGATGTCACCGACAGTTTCATGAATCGTTAAAAGTTTAACATTCAAACTAAAACTTCTGAACGTGACCTCTCCATTCTCAAACAGAAAGAGAATGAAGGCTTCACCGCTTACCTGAAAAGGTGGAGGGAAACAGCTTCACTCTTGGTAGATCCTCCCAAAGAAAGAGAGATGGTTTGCCTCTTTATTCAAAATCTGACTCATAAATATAGGGAACATCTCAAATTTCTTCCACTGAACACTTTCAAAGCTGTATACGACATCGGCATCAATATCGAGGATGAGCTAATAAAGACTGCTGGTAGTAACAATAATAACACTTGGAAAAACAAGAAGAACGACCATCCTTCTTCTTCGTCTTCTAAGCACGAAAATACTACCAACAATATAAGCTAAGTTGATCTCAATGAAGTGTTAGCTCTTGATACTCCATTGCCCAAGAAGAAAAGAACTTAGACTCCTTTAGGAATGACTTATGATGCGGCCTTTAATCGCCTTTACAGTAAAGGCTTGATCACACCTATTGGGCCATTTCCAGAGCCAAAACCTGAAGAAAGGAGCGCCAAATGGAATCCCAATTCCCATTGCAAGTCTCATCAAGGAAGGGGCCACACTACGGAGCAATGTTGGAATTTGAAGGACGTCATTCAAGACTTGGTGGATGCAAACAAACTTCCTGTCCCTCCAGGCGGCAAGAAGTAATGAACACAAGGCGCATAGCAGATCCTTCGTGCAAGATTTCATGATTTCTTTCTTTATCATTCATCTCCATTCCCCCCATCCATGTCTAGCATATGTTTTCCATTTTGAATTTTTATATGTTTCATGTGTTTTGTTCACCTTTTCCATTAATAAAATAAGCAAATTTCCTTTACATCTCGATCATAGAATTTTTCATTCATTCATTCATTCTCAAAAAATAAAAATAAAAAATCAATTGCCGAACTAAACACAAGGTACACTAATGATTTGAGGCGTCTTTGCAACCCTGTCGTTCCCTGTTACCCGTTCAATCACATTCCATTTCTTCATCAACCACTTTGAGCCTCGTCTAACGTTTGGCCTTCATTTCTTCAACCCACATTCACTTAACCCTGGGATTGGAATATGTGTAATTGTATAACATTCAAAAAGCAATTAAAAAAAAAGCAGCAAAGCAACAATAAAACAATGTCTAAAGGCAAGTGTTCCAATGTCTTTGATATGAACATGTCTCAAATTGCGTCTCTCATCGAGTGCTTGGTACCGTGCCTGAGAAACATGAATGCTAAGTGAGTGATGGACCGCATGATTTGAGATTGCCTACATTGATTCAAAATAATGAAAAAAAAGAAAAAAAAATGTTGAAAATAAACTTGCAAAATTCAAAATTTTCAAATTCAAAATTACACATCTTGGGGATTCTCTCGGGTCTTGAGCCTTTTATCCATTTCTTCCTTAAACTATCAGCTTAACCACATTACAACCCATGAAAGACCTTTTTGAGGTTTACAAACACTTGTGCAAAGTTCGGTTAGAGCTACGTTCGGCCTGATTCCTAACGGATACGTAGGCAACCTCACATTGAGGTGCGACCACATTCATATTCATATCTATGCATGATCGAGTCAAAGAATATCCAATGCTTATCTCTATATCCCTATCCATTTAGAGTTAGACTTGGGGGCTTGAACCCAAATCACGTTAGCTTACCCAGCCTAGAAAAGTCATCATCTTTGACTCTTCACGCATATATTTTCATCACCATAACCTTTGCAGCCTCACCTTAGTATCACTTTCACACACTTCTTTCACACATACATATCCATATCATGCATCTTTCCCTTAGGAACTCTTTATCATGAAATCTTGTTTCCCTACCGCGCATGCTTCATCATCTTTCAAGACAACATTCATAAGAAGAAACATTGTATACTTGCTTAGCTTCTTGATCTGAGCAATGTTCATTGTTTCATGCATCGCATAATGTGTTGAGTAACATTTCTATATCAATGATTTGTAATAATACAAAGAATATCGTTCTTAGCTCCTTGACCTAAGCAACGTTCATAATCACTTCATCTATATACGTGCTTAGCTTCTAGACCTAAGTTCATTCATCTATTGTGTCACATGGTGTAATTGTCCTTAGCCTCCTGGCCTAAGAACATGCATCATGCATACATTATTTTCAAGACAAGCAATTCAATCCATACGATTCATTTCGTCTTGCTCAAGGGGGAAGTTCAAAACTTCTTCCCTTTTTCGTTATTTTATTTTGGGGAAGTTCAAAAACTTTTTCAAAATTTTTATCAAGAAAATTTCAAAAATAAAACTTCATTTTTCACGTCTTTCTTTTTCGGGAGAAAGTCAATACCTTCCACTCGTCTCATGACAAAAATGATTGAAAATTTTTGCTTTTGCATTTTTGGTTGGTTGCTTGTGTCTGCACACACACACTCAAACTATACGCACACAATCACAAGTCATACTCATGTCATGTCATGTCATGTCATGTCAAGTCAAACTTGGTCAAGTCAGTTGGTCAAGTCAATCATAGTCTATACGAGTCCCTTGGCAAATTTTATTTTGCAGGTCTCAATTACAGCCCACGTCCGGGGACAAGCGAACCATCTACAGCCCACGTCTGGGGAAAAGCGGACCATTTACAGCCCATGTCCGAGGACAAGCAGACCATTTACAACCAGCCCACGTCCGGGGACAAGCGGACCATCTATAGCCCACGTCCGGGGACGGCGGACCATCTACAGCCCATGTCCGGGGACAAGCGGACCATATACAGCCCACGTCCGGGGACAAGCGGACCATTTACAACCAGCCCACGTCCGGGGACAAGCGGACCATCTATAGCCCACGTCCGGGGACAAGCGGACCATCTACAACCTACGTTTGGGGACAAGAGACCAACTACAGCCCACGTTCGGGGAAAATCGAACCACCATCATTTCACGGCGCAAGGTTCTCAATACACAGAGACTTGTACTCTCATCATCTGTCGACATTCCTCAGGCATGGAAAGTATCATCCGGAAGGTTTCTTGAGCCTTAGAAAGCTACCAAATTCCTCAGTCGGCTTTCCTCGGGTATGGAAAGCGTTTCAATGAACATTATCCGGTGGATTCCTTCAAGCATGGGAAGCTGCCAAACTCATTTGTCACCGAAACACTGGTGCCAGATAGGTATTATATCCTTTTACTCTTTTATCTGTAGATTTAACATTTTTCTACAGGTATCGACGTATACAGAGTGATTTAGGATTGCATAACGTCTTAAATCATTCTCCATCCCTATCGGCTACTTTGACTATCGTTTTTGAAACTGACGTTTCCACAAACTCAATCAAAGTGGGGGCTTCTATAGATACCTAAAAATGTCTCCCCAAAACCAAACCCGATGATGAACAACCTTTCACCGCCACTATTGGTCGGGTTCAGTATTTAATCCTGAGAGTGCTTAAAATATCGTATTTAATTAAATTCAATTTTGGAATAGTCCATGGATCAGTCTTGATGTTTGTTCAAAGCATAGTTTCAATTTCAGCCCAAACTTATTATTTAATTTTAGCCCTAACCTTTTTTTTTATTGTTTTATTATTTTGGCCCAAACTTTTTATTTATTTTAGCCCAAATAATAATAAAATCAGAAAATAGCCCGAAATTATCAATCGGCACTTAAAATGTTGAACGAAATTAGGGTTAAAAATGAATTTAGACGGAAAAGCGGACTAAAAATTCCCGCGTCACGACAACATTCCACCGTGTCACGGGAAACTTTCCCGTCTGACGGTGGGGTTCCCCGTGACACGGGACACCTGCTGTGACACGGGGATTTTCGTGTCCTTTCCGCGTAAACCCTTAACGCGTTTTCCCTCCCGTTCAGCAAATATTTACCGCGTCACACAAAAGTGCACCGTGTCACGGGAATATTTCCTGTATGACGGTGGGATTTCCCATGTCACGGTACACTTTGTCGTGTCGCGGGATACTTTTTTAGGGTTTTTATCATTTTATGGTTCCGTGTGTTCCCTCAGCACATTTTCTCTATAAATACCCCCTCATTTCTGATGTACGAGGCATCAATTAATTTTCTATTTTTCTCTCTTCTATGCTCTAGCCTCAACACTAGCCTACCCTTCTTCTTTAAAAATTCCTTCTTCAAGTACTCCAAGGAGTCCATACTTTACTCGTGGTTCTGTCCTTAAGCCAAGGCGTGAAAGGTAGAACTGTTTGAGGGTTTGGGCCCAAATCAATTCTATTTAATTTAATTTAATTTAATTATTATTTTATTATTATTTCCTTGAATTTACTAAATCGTTTATTATTTTATAGTTGCAAGCAAACAGAATCAAAGTAAGAATTATGTTCCTTTTATTTCTATTATTTTTCTAATGATTTTATATTGTTGGAATTATGGTTAAATTGCTTCCAATATTAATGTTTCTTCTATTATTTTTATGATCACCATATTGCATGTTTAAATGGAATATGTAATTGAAAATCACACCTAATAAGATAATTTGGACGTCCGGTTTAGGTTCCTTTTAATCTTGTTGTTTAATTCAAGTGATCACAACTATTTTAGAATTATGTGTTGCATTAATATTTAACCAATTTAGCCTAATAATAGTTTGGAGCAAATTGAATATTTGTTTGTATCCCTTCGAGATCGTAGGAATCACTTTTCACTATAAGAATCGAGTAGAGGCCAATACGGGCAAATGTGACTCCATGACTCACTTCGTACCATCATCCCCGATCCTCCTTTCGTGGTTCCGAACCATATGGAGCTAGTAAACTCATGGATTATGAATGGGGTGTAACCTTCACGGGTCAATCGTTGTTGCCTTCGTTGTCCCTTTATCGTGGTTGCCTTTTATGATCTGTGAACGGTTTACAAGTTCCTTAAAAACTTGTTGGTGACTCCCTACTTTCCTTGTCCCTAATCATATACGTCAATTCCCACTTCCTATGAGTGCCAAGCATATTCACACATGCTTTGACGTAGGCGCACTTCGAGCGACGCCTACAATAGTATAAGGAGCTTCTAGCTTGGTTTTCAACTCAGAGGAAACTATAGGTCCAGTTTGAACAATAACTCTATTGACCTGAACTCTACAATCATTTGAAGTGCCAAGAAAAACATCATAATACTTCAGAAAAGCATTTGGCACATCACAAGGATTGTTTATCCAATTACCATCCATGTCATGAATAGTGTAGACTTTATTATGCAACTGTCTCTTCTTCTAAGCTGCATAAAAAACAACAGTATTCTGATCACCCTCTAAAATCCAAGTCACTTTTGAAATTTGACTCAAGAAAGAGACATAATTCTACTAAGTAGTATAATACTATTTCCTTGCCTCACTTTCACAATTTCTCTTATCAATGTTCTTGGGATTCTTATACATATCATTTTGACAAGACTGCAGATTATTAAAAGACAACTTGTAAGTTACCTCAACATCTTGAAAACCCTTCTTATTTAGCCAATTAAAGCTTTATTCAGCGCTTTTAATTTCCTGGTAACTTTATACATCCAAGTACCTTGAAACCCCACCTTAAGAAACAAGATCTTTAAAATCTGCAACTTTACTCCACATATTAAAGTACCTAAAAGGTTTTTTCTCATTAATATGCTTAGGAAATACAGAAACAATACCAGGAAAATGTTCAAACTCTCCTTCATTCAGGAAGCACATCTCAGAATGCTTAAAGATAGCTTCCCACTTCTCATTCACCATCCCCCTATCAATCTTAGTGAACACCCTAGCTGTACCCCCTTGTTTATTATTCTAGGTGAAGAAATTTCCACTATACACGATTAGAAATTGGCCTATTTCTAACGGACTGGTTCCGAGGGACACGTAATTCCAACGAATTTTTATTACGTCAGAAATTTCCGACGGAATATTTGGGCTTTCCCATCAAAAATTAACATTTCCGACGGAATTAAAATCCGTCGGAAATTCTGTCGGAATATTTTTTTTATAAAAAATACACCAAAAGCCTAATTTCAGCCCTTCGACCGCTCTTTTACACTTTCCCCTTTTCATTCTCTCTCCTTTCTTCTTCTGAATATTCTCTTTCTCTCTCATCTCCGCCTTTCTCATCCCTCCTTTGTCTTTCTCGATCTCCTTCTCCCTCTACTTTCTCTTCTTTCCTCTCCTCTCCTTTGTACTTCTCTTGTCCACCCTCCTTTTTCTTGATCTTCTTCTCCTTCCTCTTTTTATTCTATCTACTCATTTCACCACCTAAGCTGGACGCCGCTACCACCCCTATAAATCCCCTTGCTGCAATATCAAGGATAATCTGGTTTTGATTTTATAAGGTTTTTATGGTCAAATTAGACCACCAAAACTCTTGATCTAGAGTTTTTATGGTCGAATTAAGCCTTATTAACCTAAATTTGGTGAAGTTGGAAGCTAATTTCTTAATTTAAGGTATGTTTTGGTGTTTTTTTATGTTCTTTCTTTTGTTTTAAAGTTTTTTGTTTGTGGTGGTGGTGGCTCTTAAGTGGTGTTAGGGTTATGGTGGTGGTGGTGGTGGTGGCTCTTAGGTGGTGTTAGGGTTGTTTTGGGTGGGTTTGGGTCAGTTTAAGGGGCTAGATGGGTGGTTCGTGCTCAGGGTTGATTTAAAGGGTCAATTATTTAAGTGGGTGGGTTAGTCTTTGTGTTACAAGGTTAGGACGGCGGGTTAGTTTTAGGGTTAGGTGGGTGGGTTGATTTTAGGGATAGGTGGGTGACGAATGAAGGGAGGGAGGTGGTGGTGGGTAGAGTTGGTTTTTGGGTGGGTGGGGTTTAAATTGGGGTGGGGATTTTATTGTTGCGGTACGGTGGTTTGGTGGTGGGGGCTGGTGGTCTGATGATGGGTAGTGGAGGTTGTGGTCTGTTTGGGGTTAAAGTAAGTTAGGGGTTAAAGTAAGTTAGGGTTTGAAGGTGTTAATAAGCCACGCCGGTGGTGGTGTGGCGTATTTTTTTTGTTTCGGTTGAAACATTTTCCGACGGACTTTTCCGGTGCCGGAAAATATCTTTCGACGGAAAATTCCGTCGTAAAAGTGTTTCCGACGGAATTTCCATTGGAAGAGACTGTTTTTCCTACCAAGCCTTTTCCGAAAACCACTTACAACGGAAATTTCTTCCAAAACCCCTTTTTCGACGGAATTTTTCCGTTTGAAATAGGTTATTTTCTAGTAGTGAAATTTAATATAAGCAAATTCACAATTTGCTACACACTGTCTTAACTCAGCCATGTCATTCCACGAGATAGGAGCCTCAACAGTATGGAATACAAGTTCATCATTGTCACCAGTATGCACCTCCATTGCACTCTCATTCTATAGCACAACAAATGTATTCTTTACTTGCACTTTTCCACTTGAATTAGGGCTCTTCCTTATAATCCTAGTCACTGGCTGAAACCCATCATATGCTTGAGCTTCCTTCCTCAATCCTTTCACTACTATAGTAGTGGGGTTATTCTTGGTTCCCTTCTGCCCTTGCTTCTTCTTAGGAACCCACATCTTTTGCTTCCCCTTCATACAGTCAAAAACCACATGCCCCATTTTCTTACAAACAATGAAAACAACTAGTTTCCAATCATAATTCAAAGTTACAGAGATCTTCACATCCCTCTCATTCACAAACTCAATGAAATCAGGGAAATGCTAGTCTATCCCAACCTCCAATAACACCCTAGCATATTGCAATTTCTCTCTCTTTTTCAGAGGAAGCATCCATTTTCACTAGGTTCCCCAAATTTTCCACAATATTCTTGGGAAATTTCTCCCCCCAATACTTCACATCTAGACCCCATAATATAACCCAAGTCGGAACAATTTTGAATTCCTCCTTAGATATATCAATATCCGGAGTCTAGGCTTTCATGAATATTGGCATCTTCTCAAGGAAAATTTTGAGTCTAGCCAACACTTTGTCCCTGTTTTCCATGGTCAGAAAACTGTAGGGAATATTTCAAGCATCCCCAACTTGAGCCCCACTGTGATCATACACTTAAGCATGGTGGCGTCTAAAGGGAAGGAAGCTAGAGTAAAAGAGTCGCCAACAAGTTTTAGAAACTTGTAAACCATTCACAGGGTGAAAGTTACACCCCTTCACGTTCCATGAGATGGCTAACTCCATAGTGGTCTGGAACCATGATTTGATATTCGGGGATGAAGGTACAAATCCAACCTAAAAGAGATTGAACCTGCCCTAAAAATAGGCCTCTACTTTATTCTTCTCGTATTCATGTGCGCTTTCTGACCAGTATACAATCAATAGGTTGACCCTAAACCTGTTTATCTATGTTGGTTGAATATTAATGCACAAGAAAAATCTATTATTGGCGATCACTAGAATTATAATCATATTAACCTAAACAAGATTATTAATTATCTTATTAAGCGTGATTACAAGTACAAATTTCCTTTTAACATGCATAAAGGGAGTGATCAAGCAATAACAATAATAAACATCAAGCAACATAATAATAATCATCAAAGCATAATAATATTAGCATGATCTTAGGCATGGTAATAACAAGATTAATAGAAAATCCTAGCATGTCACTAAACAATAATAAAAATTAAAGCTTTAGCCATAACATGATACTAGAAAGAATATGAAGCATCATAAACATGATACTAGGAATCATAAAGACATCCTAACATGATACTAGAAAGAATATGAAGCATCATAAACTTGATACTAGGAATCATAAAGACATCCTAACATGATACTAGGAATAAAATAATCAAAGCATGATTTCTATATCAAATTAACAATAAAGTAATTAAATTACTTACTTGGATGCCTCGTATCTCTTTCTAATAATAAAATACATACGTTAGTAACTTCAAGGAAAATAATAAATCAAACAATTAAATTAAATAATTGAAATAAAGATTTGGGACCAAACCCTCGGAAATTATCAACCTTTCACGTCTAGGGCCAAGGCAACTTCGAACTTGGCTAGGTGTGTCTAGAACTTGTGAATGTGGAATTTTGTAAGAGGAAAGGTTTAGAAAAAGAATAGAGAGAGAATAAGCTTCTAGATTTTAGAGAGAGAAAGAATAGAATTAGATGATTGTTGGTGATTGTTGATGAATAAAAACGGGGAGATACGACCACCTATATATAGAAAAAATAGTCCGGAATAAAATTAAGTCATATTCGGAATAAAATACCTCATGTTACCAATGACAGGAGTTAGCGCCAGACGACAGGCCTAACGCCAAGCGACAACTGTCAGCGCCAGTCGACAGTTGTCAGTGCCAGGCGACAGCTGTTAGCGCCAGACAATAGCCTTGTCGTCTTGCGCTAAGTCATAATTAAAAACGCGCTTTGTACACAAAATCATCTTCTCAATACGATTAAGCAGCTAATTCCGCATTGATCAGATTAAAATCATGTTAGTGACAAATAACGTATTTTATTCAAAATAAAACTCTTTAAAATATAATTATCAATCTTAATCTCATTATAATTAAAAAGAACCTTCCTAATAATTCTAGAAGATTAAATTCAATCCTAATAACTTTAGGAATAATAATTAATAGGCCCTCCTCTAGATCATTGGGCCATATATAAAATCATTTTGGGCCAAATTTAATTTAATCCATAACTTCCTCATTATTCATCGGAATTGGGCTTAAAATATATCGTTGGAAAGCTCTGTTCAAGCCCAATACAACTACACTATTGTTGGATCCTTATCATGGACCAAACTAAATTAGACTTGGCTATTTTCATAAATAGAGTGAAGAAAGAAATATTTTCAAAAACAGAAGCAGAGATATTTTAATAAAAACATCCACATCACTAGACTTTTCACACTTTCGCTTCGTTCGATAATCAAATGCATGAAAGGTATTCATCACTAGGTTTTGTTTTGGGGAGACACATTTGGGTGTTTACAGAAGCCCCTACTTTGACTGAGTTTGGAGAAACACAAGTTTTGAAAATAAAAGTCAAAGTAGCGATAGGGACGGAGAATGATTCTGAACGTTCTGCGATCCTAAATCATTCTTGTAACGCTGATACCTACAAAATAACGTTAGTTAAATAGATAAGAGAGTTAAGAAATGTGTATCTTGCACCGTCAAGCACACGTCTCTGAAGTAACTGATTTGTGCTGCTGCATTATTGTTGGTGACGACTTCCACAGTGCCTCGTGAACGCCATCTGAAGGTAACAGTGCCATCTATCTTCATTTGCTTGTGACAGTCTTCCACAGTTCCTCGGAAACATCGCCAAAGGTGACTGCTTGTAGTCATCTTCAGCTCTGCTGTGACGTCCTTCCTCGTCTTGGGAATTCTATCGTAAACCACCACGCCTCGAGCGATCCATTGAACGACAATCTTCCACTCCTTGGGAATTGGCTATTTTCATAATAGAGTGAAGAAAGAAATATTTTCAAAAATAGAAAGAGAGATATTTTAATTAAAACATCCACATTACTAGACTTTTCACACTTTCACTTTGTTCGATAATCAAATGACATGAAAGGTATTCATCACTGGGTTTGGTTTTGGGGAGACACATTTAGGTGTCTTCAAAAACGAACCATGGAAATACCCTTTTTCCCTTAATGCCACTTTATCTACCCTAAATTCATCCATATCCTCCTAAAGAAACCTTCCATTACAGATAATGGGGGATTAGCACCATAGACATACACAACAATTACAGAATTCCAAAAATTAATTTCAACTTGTATATCCTCTAAATCAATTTTTACACATTCAAGCATAGGTCTAGTTTGTACAAAATCATCATCAATCTCATGCATGTTAGGCGCATCAAATTCAGCATGAAGATTCTTAGAAACAGAATTTACATGAAGAATAGAGCTACGATGCATACCTAGGTTCTGCTCCTTCGATTTATGCTTTGAGCTTGCTTCCATAACAGTTATCCACTCAGAGAACATCATCTTCTTCCTCTCCTACTGCTCCAAATCCACCATTGAAGCACTTGGTGAAAAAATTTGTTCTTCCATGAATCGCTCGATTTCTAGGTCTCCAATTTCATCTTCTTTGAATTTTGGTTTCCATGCTTTTCCTTATTCTTCTTTCTATTCTTATGCCTTTGATTGTGTAGTGTGTCTGTTTGTTTTGCGCAATTTTTGATGAAGATTGATTTTGTGTACTCAATGCCATGGCGGCTAAGCTCGCGCTGTGGCACGCGCTCTTAAAGAGAAAACCATGCACTCATCTAAAAGTTCGGCTTATTGCGTTTTATCCACTTCAATTAGTTTGGGTCCTTTTCCTTCATCCTATGGTAATCTGTATATCCTTGTAGCGGTGGATTATATGTTTAAATGGGTGGAAGCTCTTGCATCACCAAAGAATGACTCAAAGGTGGTGATAAAGATGTTCAAAAAGGTCATATTCCCAAAAGTTTGCGTTTTACGGGCTGTGTTAAGCGATGGAACGTCTCATTTTGCTCATAGAACATTCAAGGTTTATTGGCAAAGTATAGGATTCATCATAAGGTTAGTTCCCTCAAACAAGAGGCCACACAGAGGTGTCTAATAGAGAAATCAAGCTCATTCTTGAGAAGACCGTGGCTAGAAGCAAGAAGAATTGGGCGACAAAGCTAGATAATGCCTTGTGGGAATACCATACAACTTTTAAGACTCCCATTGGAACCACTCTTTACAAGTTAGTTTATGGACTTGTCATTTGCCCATAGAGTTGGAACACAAGGCTCAATGGGCAATCAAAGCCTTAAATTTTTATCTCAAAAGTGCTGGAGAAAAAAGAATGCTAGACTTGCATGAAATAGAAGAATTAAAAATGAATGCGTACGATAGTGTCAGCTCCTACTAGGCAAGATCAAAGGAATTGCATGACAAACACGTAATCAAGAGGGACTTCAAGGAAGGTGACAAGATTCTTCTCTACAACTCAAGACTAAAGCTTTTTCTCGAAAAGCTCAAGTCAAGGTGGAGTGGCCCTTTTCAAGTGGTTAAGGTATTTCCATATGGTTCAATTGAGGTTTTGAGTGACAGCACCGGAACGTTCAAAGTGAATGGTCTGCAAGGTCTATTATGGCGGTTACAAGAGAGGCATGGTTTACTCCATCAAGGTGAAAGAATTAAATGACTCCGATTAATGTGATCGGAGGGTCGTTAAGCTAGTGACGTTAAAAAAAGCGCTTACAGGAGACAACCCGAGTTTCTTACCTTTCTCCCTTATTTCTGTTCAATTTTTGCTTCTCTCAATTTTTACTTCCACTAACTCCTTTCTTTTTGTACTTGTAGGTACGCTTGAAAGGGTTATAAAAAAAATATGAGAGAGGTGTCAATAATAATAATAATAATGATGATGATGATGATGATGATGATGACAATAATTTTATTATTATTATGCTTTATTGTTATAATTTTTCAAAAAAAAAAAGGTAAAACGTGCAGAATATCGCACGTCCGTGCAGGGTCAGGCAAAGGCAACCAGCAGCTGAAGAACTAAAATTTAAGTTTCGACACGGATGTGCCAAAGTCATCACGTCCGTGCATCCAACGTGCACATTTATGCATGTCTGTGCGGATGCTAGGTCGAGAAACAATTTGTTCCCGACTGAGGCTGCACTTCCGTACAACCCCAGTTTAAGTGAACAGCAGCACGGCTAAACCATCATAAAAAAATATTAAAAAAAATCTCATTTTCACCCCTCTTACCTTACAACTTCCTCTTCTCTCTCTCTCTCTCTCTCTCTCTCTCTAAACTCCTTCATACTTCACTCAAATCCCCTCAAACACTCAAAATCTCACACAAATTCAACAATTTTCACCATAATCTACACTCCTTTTTAACAAATTCACAAACTACTACTCCTTTTTTCACCTTTAAACCCAAAAATCCCCCAAAAATTTCAAAACCCTAACTCTAAAAATTGATTTGCGGGTTTTCTTGTGGATTGAAAATCAAAGTAATTGGTTGAAGGAGAGGACTCAAGCAAGCTTAAGGAAGGTTAGAAAGGTTCATTTGTGAGTTTTGCACCCAATATAGAATCGGTATAATCGTTCCTTCCCTTTACTACATTCTTGCGCTAATTCTTGGATGTATGTAAGAGTATGAAATTGCTTGAAAAGACGCTGAAATTGGTAGTTTTGTGAATGATTTTTAGAAATTGTTGGATTTTGTTGAATTTGAAAGTGTTTCATGAATTTTGTGAATGGTGAATTTTGTAAGTGAGTGTGAAATGGAGAAATTGGCTTTGTGAATGATATACATGCGAGTTTGTACAAATTGTTGTGATGGTTTGCTTATGTTGAGTGCTTGAGCATTGATAGTTTTGTGTTGTGTTGTTGAGAATTGGAGTGGTAAAGTCCTTATTGCCCATTTTTGTGACTTAATTGAATATTGATCTTAGGTGGTGGACTTAGAGCTCTAACTCGTTTTGTGTCATAGTTTGGTGTTGTTTGAACCTCAAATCGTTGCCTTAGTAGACCTAGTGCCTTTTGTGTGTTTATGTTTGGTGTGATGATTGCTTTCTCGAGGTTTATTTGATTGTTTTGCATAAAAACCGACTATGTCTAGAAGGAACCATCCTAGAAACACCGACGCTAGATACCGTAACCCATCGCCTTTTCCTCCCGTTGCTCCACCACAAGTGGATACAATGGGAATAGTATTCAACGACCCAACATTCTTGACAAACTACCATAGGAATAGTAGGAGGTGAATTAGGCTAACTAAGTTCTACAACAACGACGTAGCTGACTCCTTGGGGGTAGGGGGATGTTAGGATGCTTATTAAGGATTTTGGCCTAGATCCTTTGCTAGATTTGCACGCCCCAACCTATAAGAGATTGACTCTTAAATTCCTCTCTACCCACTACGTACACCGAGACACGATTCAGACCCTCTTTATATAACCTTCCAACTCATGAACGCCAATCATAAGGTGACCATTAGGAGGGTAAACAAATACTTTGGGTGGCCCACTATCGGAGCCATCGGACCTAAGGATAGGTACCCCCGTGACTATGAGGCGGGGGATTTTTGGAGACAACTCACGGGCCTTTTTTATTACAACCCTAGGTCTGACAAGGCCACAACCATTATCCACCTCTCCTTTAGGCTTTCACAGCGTGCCATAGCAAACACAACGTTTGCTAGAGGTGACAATTTGGGGGTAGTGTCCACTAGGGTGATTTACTTCCTGTGGCACTTGAGTGAAGGTAACACGACCCTAGATGTCAGTTCTTGGTTTGTAGATCACCTAGAGGATGTTTCCACAGATTCCGGTAACATCACCATAGGCGGCATGATTACCATTATCGCTACTTTTCTTGATCTTGATTTGTAGAGGTAGAGGTGTGTTAGGGCTGACTCAATTGGACTTGCAGTCCTTGTGAACAATTAAATGGCTCAATGACATAGAAAAGGCTCACCTCTTCTTGTGGTTAGTGATTAGGAGGCCCTATGCCTACCTCCTTGACCCCGAGATCACCGTCATCTACAACGAGAGAAACTGGGTCTTTGCTAAAGACTTTCCTTGGGCTCCCGGAACAGAGGGAGAAGAAAAAGAGAAGAGCAAGAGCACCACAACAATAAAAACAACAGTTCCAACACACAAGAACAATTCCCTCAACAACAACACTATGAGCACAAACAAGGGTACCAAAAGGGGTTCCAAGGCCAAGGTGTGGGTGAAGATAACCAACACCTATCATTCATGCAGCAAATCGCCCTCATGAATGTGGGTATCCCCGCATGACCACTGAATTCGAGACCATGAGTAAGTCTCACGAAGATATGAGGATAAGGTTCGAAGGTCTCAGATTGAAATTGGGCGAATTTTACAACATGTATCGACATCTCTACCCCGGGAGCTCAAGCTCCCAAGAGGCACGAGCCAATGATTTAGATTCTTCATCCCCTTCTCTTTGTGCTTACATTGTTTTAAAATTAGGGACAATGTTTATGATAGCTTGGGGGGAGTGTTTTCTCATGATTCATTGGTTCATGGTGTGTTCTCGTGTTGGCATGTTGAATTTGCATGTTGTTTGCTTCCAACTCCCTATCATCCAAATCCCTTGAATCCAAATTTGCTCCCTTTGAAATCTAAATCTATTATCATGTGAATACTTTTCTTCACTCCTTAATTAGTGTGCAGTTTTGTTTTATTTTCATGTTTAACTTAGATTATTGTTATATATTTAGTGCTTTGTATAATTATCCTCAAAAAAAAAAATGAAAAAGTACCCGAGGATGAGACTCAAATGGCGATAATTATGTGTTTTGCTTGCTTGACTCTTGAATGATGAGTAAAAGTTCTCTTAGAAGGGTGTATGCAAGAGTTGGGGTCATCTAGAAAATTATTAATCTTGATTGCATTAGTGTCTATGAAATGAATATCGATGAATGATCAATTGAACATCTAGCATAGGATATTATCTAAATTTGCCTAAAGTAGGATATGTTTGATTTGAATTACGATCTCTTGTGCCCTTGGTGTGCATCATCTCCTCCCTGAAATGAAATTCTATTAGGGAATTAGTTCTACTCGTATCATGTGTAATAAGTGGCATAATATGCCACATGTTTTGAGTAAAGAAAGAGCCACTCACAGTTAAAAGAGGCGAGAGCAATAAAAAAAAAATTTTAAAAAGCATAGAAAAAAGGGAGAACAAAAACTCCCCCAAAATTTCTCAAAAATTATTATTTTCTCTTCTTTAGAGGTCAACTTGTGGATGTCTCCCACATCGTATTTACATTGTTACATGTTGTGAAATTCCCAAGTTTGAGTGTAGTTAAAAGGCCTTGGGTATGCATTTTGGGAGGTGGACTAGTAAAAAGTCTAAGGAACTAGCCTAGTGCAACCTTGCTTAGTTCTTCTCTTTACCTCTAACTCATGTTCACATTTATATGATTGGTAATTCTAGAAAGTTGCTCACTTGTCTTGCTTGTGATTCATATCCTGATGAGTTGACTTGGGTGATTTAAACATTGGAATTTGTGTAACCATTGATGGTTTGTTTTGGTTTATTTTTGTGTGAATTGTGGGTTAAGCTCAATGGAAACCCTTATGAGATTAAAACTCATCACGTAAGGGGACTTGTGGGTTTAAATGGCTTCTTACTTTAGCTAAAAGTGATTTGTGTTTATCTTAAGTGGATTTGCTTGATTTTTCTCCCTCTCTTGTTGTTTTTCCTTGGCTTGGTTTGTAAGCTCTTTCCTCACTATGGTATGTTACGACTATTTTTCTTTGTCGAGCAAAAGCTTAGCTTGGGGGGATTTGATAGCTTGCTATTTTGTATGATCATAGAGTGGTTTTTAACGTTGAATATGTGAGGAATCGATGCCTTAGTTCATTATTTACTTTATTTGTATGCATTTTTGTGTATTACGTGCTTCATGGGGTTGTTATTTTTTTTTATGACATTTTAGGTCAAAAGAATGCACTACGAAGCACCTCGGGAAGTATGCAAGGAACTTTAATCAAATGAGGAAAAGAAGAAAAGAAAAAAATGAAGAAAGAAGCAAGATCAAAGAAAGAAGGAAAAATAAGGCCAAGAAATACCCTACACAGCCGTGCTAACTCTTGCACGTCAGTGTAGGGGTGTTCCAGAATGAAAGTTGGTTCTGCCCAGGTTTGCAAATCCGTGCAGGATGTCTAGGTAAGAATTAGGAACTACTGATTCCGTTCTCCCCAGCCAACACGGCCATGCAGAACTCGGTCGTGCAGGATTTCTGCGCGTTTATGTAAGTCAACAGCAACGAAAACAGTAGCTCTTGTTTTATGGAACACTCCTGCACGTACTTAGAGAAAACAAGAATGCATGAAGACCCTGTACGACCGTGCTAACTCTTGCACGTCCGTGCAAGCCTGTAGTCGAGCCGATTCTTGTTTTCTCCGTCCTTTTTATTTGGGGGTTCTACAAATACCTCCCTTGAGCTCATTTGTACGGATCTTCTTCCCTATTAAATCCCTTAGTCTTATTCTCTTAGTTAGTGCATAGTTTTCTTCTCCCTTAGTTTAGATTCTATCAATTTTAACAATAACTATTCTCAACGTTGAAGCATCAATTAGTAATCTCTTTCTTTCTCCTTTGTTGTTTGATTTTCTGATTTTATATTTGATTAATCTTAGTTCTTGCTTAATCTTTATTAATTTTTCTTGCATGTTCAATCCATCCTTGTTTTATCTCTCTTCTAGTTTACTTGAATTCATGATAACCCTAGATTTAATTGTTAGCTTGTTTTCCACCATGTTTAGTGAGTAGTTCCTTAGTTAGGGGTTGGATGAAAATCCAACCAAGCCATAGTTGATTGACTTGTATTTATTCATGTTCTACTTTGGATTGATAGTTGTTTGTGCTTGAATTGATTGTTTCATTTGTACTTTGGTGGCCACTTTATGCTCATGTGTTCATTCCTTTACTTACATTGAAGGATGGGGTTTTGGATTGACTCCTTTCTTGTGCGATTAGATTATGCTACTTTCACTTTATGCTCATGTGTTCATTCCTCTATTTGAATTGATTATGGATGTTTAGTTCCATTAAATAGGATGCTTTAGTATGGTGATTAGGTGAGAAATCTCAATTATTTGTGCTTCATGCTAGTTTGGAACGATCGAGAGACAAACTCGAGATAAAAAACCCACTTCCTATTCTTGAGACTTAATACTTGTCATGTTAGTGTTTGATCTAGGGAATACATATGTTGTGACTTTGAAAGAAGACAATGTTAAGTTCCTATTCTATCACCCATGAATGCCCATGATTTATCCTTGTTATTAATTATTTGTTTTGGTTGGTGTTGGATCCCATTTCCCCTAGCGTTCCTCTTTATAGAAGTTATCTAATTATAACCCAATTTGTGACCGAATTTGATTACAATTGTTTCATACTCTCGGTGGTCTTTACTCATTCCCGGACCTATGGATACGATCCTCTACTTACCCTAGACTTGTCTTAGGTTAGTGTAGGTAGAAATATTATTTGGTTTAGGTTAATTGTCCAACGACCGATTATTCTTCTACCACGTGGCATTGTGACATGGCACATATAATTTGAAATATGTCACATGGAACCTTTCCCTTGATTGGAGAAATAGATTATTTATGTCTAATTATTTTTAGAAAAATTGTCAAAAATAATACAAATTTTGAGCAGTCCGCCAAAAAAAGTCAATCTTTTGATTATTTCTTAATAATACAAACTTTTCAAGGCATCCGCTTTAAATAAGTTATGACCTGTTGTTGACTTGATTAATGGGTATATGAGACAATTGTCTATGTTTGATTGGGTTAAAAATTTTAATTCCCTTCACCTTTGTAGACAGCCATTTATGTCTCCCCAAAACCAAACCCAGTGATGAATACCTTTCATGTCATTTGATTATCGAATGAAGCGAAAGTGTGAAAAGTCTAGTGATGAGGATGTTTTTATTAAAATATCTCTTCTTTCTGTTTTTAAAAATTTTTCTTCTCTTACCTTATTTATGAAAAACGTGCATTCCAGTTTAGGTTGGTCCATGATAGGGGTCCAATGATAGTGTTGATGGATAGGGTTTGAAAAGACCTTTCCAACAATATATTATAAGCATAATTCCGATGAATAATGAGGAAGTTATGACCAACATACTAAATTGGGCCCGATTTAGTTTTTATATGCGGCCCAATGATCTAGAGAAGGGCCTATTATTAATTATCATTCCTAAATCTATTAGGATTGATTATAGTCTTCTATAATATTCTAGAAGGCTCTCTTAAATCCTAATGGAGTTAGGATTGATAATTATTTTTCAAAGAGTTTGAAATTGAATAAACTACTTCTTTTAAGAATCCTTGTTTTGTACGAAGTAGAATATATTCAGATTTTATTTTTGTGCCTCATAATCTTTATCCAAATTTTATATGGTTGGATAGATCTTGAAATTATCTTTTCAATAATATATTATAATATTAAATCCGAGCTATAACGAAAAAGATTTGAATGGAATATGAAACTCTATCCAAAACTGACACCCTTTCACTATTTCGGCCATATCTTTTTATCTACAAAAGATTTTAATCTGATTCTAATTGAATTAGAAAGTAGACTTCAAGATATTTCCAATGACATATTACATGACTTATTTGGACTTTTGGATCAAAAGATATGATAAACAAAATTCGCAAAAACTGTTTTGCGGCGCCGGAGGCCAAACCTAGCGTCTGGCGCCAGACTTAGCATTTGGTGCTGCACTCAGCGTTTGGCGCCACGCACGTGTTTGGCGCTGCGATCGTGATTATTATTTTTGAAACTTTCATTATTTTTTTATCACATCCGGCTGATTTTCTCTACAAATAGCCTCCTAAAACCTCTAATTTCAATCATCAATTCTCTAATTCTCTCTCTCACTAACTCTCGTTAAGAATCTCTTGATTATTTTCTCTCTCTTTCTAAACCAACCCTTTTTCAAACACAATTCCTCATACATAAGCACTAGACATACCTAGCATTATTCAAAGTTGCCTTCGCCCTAGACGTGAAAGATTTGATTTCTGAGGGTTTGGTCCCAAATCTAGTCTAAACTTTCTAATTCTTTATTTCAACTATTTATTTTAATTCTTTGATTTTATATTTTCCTTGAAGTTACTAACGCGTGTATTTTGTTAATAGACAGAGATACAAGGCATCCAAGTAAGTGCTTTAATTATTTGCATTGTTATTATGATATAGAAATCATGTTTAGGTTCCTATTATGATTCATAGTATCATGTTAGGATGCTTGATGTTTTGAATGACAACAATGATTCCTAGTATTATGTTTAGGAAAAAGGTTATAATATCAAATATGCTTATTATGATTTCAATGATGCTTCCTATTTTCTTTCCTAATTTTCATGATAGTATCATGTTAGGGCTATATATTTGATGTTTAGTGATATGCTAGGGTTTGTTATTAATCTTGTTAGTATCATGCCTATGATCTCGCTGTTAATATTATGCTTTAACATGAGTATTTTAATTATGAATATAATTATTATGATTATAATGATTATGATTATTAATAATTGTTATTATTATTATTATGTTGCTTGATATATTATATTTATTGTTATTGCTTGATCACACCTTTTATGCATGTTTAAAGGGAATTGGTACTTGTAATCACGCTTAATAAGATAATTAATTATCTTGTTTAGGTTAATATGATTATAATTCAAGTAATCACCAATAATAGATTTATTTGTGCATTAATATTCAACCAACATAGATAAATAGAATTAGGGTAAACCTATTGATTGCATGTTAGTAAGAAAGCGCACATGAATACGATTAGAATTAAGTAGAGGCCTATTATTAGGGCGGGTTCAATCTATTTTAGGTTGGATTTGTACCTTCATCCCCGAACCACCAGTCATGGTTCCAGACCTTTTGGAGTTAATGATCTCCTGGATCGTTATGGGGTGTAACCTTCACCCTGTGAACGGTTTACAAGTTCCTAAAACTTGTTGGCGACTCTTTTGATCTAGCTTCCTTCCCTTTGGACGCCACCGTGCTTAAGTGTATGATCACAGTGGGGTTCAAGCTAGGGATAATGCTTGAAATATTCCCTACAGTTTTTTGGCGACGCCACTGGGGAGGATTTCTATTCTAATTCCTAAAATTTATTTCGGCAATGATTTAGAATGAGTGGATAACACTCGAAAAGTTCTAAGTATTTCATGTACGTAATTTTGATTAACATTATTATCATATGCATAAAAAAATATCTCATTGGAAAGACCATCCGTAATGAGTTAAAAACATAGGATTTTTACACGTAGGAAATTAGAGGAATATCTTTCATAGCTAGGATCGAAATAATGCTGCGCGAAACTCAAAAATTTTATCGAGCACAAAAAGCTGCTGAGGCATGTAGGAACTAGCGTCAGAAAATAGAGTCTGTCGCCGAGGATTTGACTCTGGCGCCTGGCGTTCTAATTTTGACCAGTTTTTAGCACTATTTGCTCAATTCTACTTCATGATTGAGTTTTTCTCACTTTTCTGAAACCCATATGTGTTCTATATATGGACATTACCCTCTGGGAATTCATGCTCCATCTACCTGATTGAACGCTTTGTGCAACAAAGGGTACATCCGAGAATGTTGAATTCACCAAACCATGGAAGCGAGTTTTTAACTCGCGGTGTCACATCCACTCGCGCCAACCCTTCAAAAGGTAAGGCTTCCGCGCGGTGCATCCAAACAATTAACCATGGACCCTCTTATACTAACCCATATCCCGAACTTTAGAGAACTAGAGCCATGGTTAGGTTGCAATTTCATTGCATCATGTTGTGACTACTTGACTACATGTGCATCTCTTACTTGTGCTTACTTATTATGTGACTAAACTAATCGTTTGGTTTGACTTATGTTTGTAAATAAGTCTTAATAAACTAATTAATGACTAAAGGACTTTGCTTAATTAATTAATTTGAGCTAATAAATATGTCTAAAATCGAGTCATAGTCCCTTTAAGTCAACCCGGATTTTTATTCCCGTACACTACACAAACGTCAACGTGTTTTGGTCATTGCCGGAGTTCTAGAAAGAGTTACGAGTCGTAGAACCTATGGATCTGTAGCCCCGATGTTTATCTTTAATTTGGCGTTGGTTTCATCCCAATCAGAGTCACAGATCAAAAGTTATGACTCAAATACCATAGCCTGTCCAGTTTAATGCATATACATGAGGTCTTAATTTAGTTTTTGTTCGAGTCTAGTCACATAGTCTAGCCACATGGTCTTGACACGAGTCTTGACATGTCACTTGAACTCACAATAAAGCACCCACTAATATGTATATACACCATGACCATGTCTTAGGTTCATGCATGAGTCCGTTTTTTCCGTCATTTGAGTTGGGGGTACATTCTATTCCTAATTTTTCATATCTCTCCATCTACATCATCTTTCTCCATATCACAATATTCATTCTCCTTAACTTCTTCCATCTATGCATGTTGAATAGAGTTTGAGTCAAATAATTAACAGTGAATATCCCTAATTTCCCTTTCCACAGTACTTGGTCAAGGAGAGAAGGGTGATTAATCAAGGACAACACCTTTGTTCAAGTCTTACTTTTTGACAAACCGATTCACCAAAAGAGGAAAGCTAAACAGATAATGGCAACTCAAGAAAAAGTCAACGAACTTAGGAATCAATTGACTAATCTAACCGAGGTGTTGAAGACTTTAACCCTTCAAATCAATGACCCTGTGAAGCAACAACAAATGGAGCTCATGCAAGAAAGCTTGAGCAAGCTATCTAGTGACTACAAGTTCCAGAGCATTAGTTCACAAGGGGTCTCGGTGGACAAGAAGCTTC
Source organism: Chenopodium quinoa (assembly GCF_001683475.1). NCBI lineage: Eukaryota > Viridiplantae > Streptophyta > Magnoliopsida > Caryophyllales > Amaranthaceae > Chenopodium > Chenopodium quinoa. The sequence goes on from NW_018742864.1 coordinate 281,495, forward strand.
TTCCGCAAAAGTTCAATGCAACTGACATCCCTAAATTTAAGGCAACATATAATCTTTATCTTCACTTATGAGCCTTTGAAACTATAATGAACATTAAGGGGATTGATAGGAAAGTCCTTCATTCCTTATTTTCTTTATCTCTTGAAACCGTTTGTCAACAATGGTTCTTTTCTCTTGATAAAGAAAAAACCTCTACTTGGGATGCTATTGTAAACGCTTTCATTAATAGATATAAGTTTAATATTCAAATCGAAACCGATTATAGACAACTCGAGATGCGAAGATAGAAAGAGAACGAAGGCTTTACTTCCTTCTTAAATAAGTGGAGGGAAACTTCCGCTAAGATGATTGAGGTGCCCATCGAAAAAGACTCTGTGAGGATGTTTATCAAGAATCTCCAAGAGAAGTATTTGAAGCATTTAAAATATCAACACAATTTGAATACTTTCAAGGTCGTTTATGACATCGGAATTGAAATCGAAGATGACCTCGCAAAACAAAAAGCTACTAATAATAGTAACCACAGTGGCTGGAAAGGAAAGAAGAACGACAATCCTTCTTCTTCCGAAAACGCCCACTCTAGTAATAATGTTAGTACCTTTGACCATAATGGTTTCTTAGCCATGGACAATCAAGGATCTAAAAGGAAACCTAGGAGAGAGTTCACACCAATTGGAATGACCTACGATGCTGCTTTTGATCGTCTCTATGATCGAGGATTAATCAAACCTATTGGCCTTACCGAAGATCCAACGCTAGAAAATTGTTCTTCGAGATGGAATCCCAACTCTTATTGCAAGTATCATCGAGGACGCGGTCATACTACTGATGAATGCTACAGGTTTCAAAATCTCATTTAAGATCTCATGGAAGCAAATAAGATCCCATTGCCTCTAGCTAACGAGAAGAGTGGGTGATGGTGAAGTAAACAACACAAGACAAGTGGCGAGCTGCAACGACAAGATTTCATGACCTTTTTTTCTATTTATTTTTCATTTTTTCCTTTCCCCAATAAGTCTATCATAGACACCTTTCTTTTCCCTTAGATTAATTTTGTAGATTCTTTCTTTTTCCCCTTTTAATAAAATGAGCATTTATTTCCTTGCATATGATCATTGCATTGCATTGCATTAAACAAAATAAATAAATAAAATTTTTTAAAAAAAATCCATGTCAAACTAAGAACAAGGTATACCAATGATTTGAGGCACCCCTTGTAGCCACATCATACCACCTTTCACCCTTCAAATATGCAATCCTTTTATGGTAAACCACTTGGAGCCTTGTCTAACAATAGACCTTTCATTTTTCAACCCATATCTACCTAACTTTGGGATGGGATTGTGTGCAACTTATGCAATTTTCAAAAAAAGCTCGAGTGACTTCAAAAGATTAAAATAGCAAAAAATAATAAATAAATAAATAAATAATAATAATAATAATAATAATAATAATAATAATAAGAATAATAATAAAAGTGTACAAAAGGGCAAGTGTTCCAATGTCTTTGACATGAACATGTCTTTGATATGAACACGTCTCAGATTGCGTCTCTTATCAAGTGCTCGGTACCGTGCTTGAGAAACATGAATGCCAAGTGAGTGATAGACCGCATGACCGGGATTACCCACACTTATAAAAATAAAATAAATGCTAAAGCAAATGAGAGAGCTAAAAAAGAGTAGAAAGCCTCAAGCATAAAAATATAAAGATGCAAAAGCAAGGTTGCACACCTTGGGGGGCTTATCTAGGGTCTTGAGATTTTATCCCTTTCTTCTTCAACCTTTAGCCTAATCACGTTACAACCCTTAAAAATACCTTTTGAGGTATACATACACTTGTGCGAGGTTCAGCTAGAGCTACGTTCGGCCTGATTCCTAACGGATACGTAGGCAACCTCACATCGAGGTGCGGCCGTAATAAATATGCATTCATATTCACATTCACATTCATACATCATGATCATATCAAGGGATCCCCTATACTCATTCCTATTTACTTAGAGCTAGACTTGGGGGTTTGATCCTTATATCATTAGCTTACCCAACCTAAGAGTACCCATTATTTGAATCTTTTCAATATATTTTCCACACACTTAGCCTTGCAGCCTAACCTTAGTGTCACTTTCACACACTGCACAGTTACATGACCAAATAGCCTTCCCCTTAGGAACCCTTTGTCATGAGATCTTAACACGACATTGAAGCATGCCTTGTCATATAAAAATATCTCATCACTTGTAATCGTTATCGCATCACGAAGTATGAAGTGCTTAGCCTCCGTGCCTAAGTTACCTACATACTTTCATTATTGAATCAACTAGGATAGTCTAAGACGTTACAGTCCTTGTACTATGAGAGACAACATTAACAAATTCAGCTCATTCAACATGCACCTTCAAAAACTTCACTTCTTTCTTTCTTTTTTTTTTTTTTGCGTCTTTCTTTTTCGGGAGAAAGTCGGTACCCTCCACGAAAATGACGGAAATTTTTATTTTTCTGCATTTTGAGTCATGTACATATCGAGTTTCATGAGTCAACACTACGCACACACGAGTCACATCGAGTCGACTTAACCTCGAGTCAGTCAATCATAGTGAGTCAAGTTTATACCTTGAGTCATGTCAAGTCAATGAGTCAAGCAACACTAAGTCTTAGGTCAACCCTAAAGAAAGATAAGAAAAGTCCTATAGTCAAAGATATAAATGCAGGTGCATCCCAGCAAGCGAGGACGTTCCCGGATTTTTTTCGAAAAAAAACTGCGAATATGACACAGGAGATTCCTCCAAGATAAGAGGAGTTACATAGATAAGCATATTAGAGATGAAGAGCTTTAATTTACTAAAGATTTGAGAGAATTTGGTTGAAAGGAAACGACCAAGTTCAAAGTTCGAAGCAAAACCAAGCAACAGCGGCAGCAAGAGCAGAATAGGGAAGACCCGACTCCAGCGCTAGACGACAAGGCTGTCGCCTGGCGACAACATCTGTCGTCTGGTAACAAAGTTCAGCGCCTGGCGCTAGATCCCGCGTCTGACGACAGAGCCAATTCTTGGCGCCAAAGATATTTCAGCAGCGACAGAGCTCGAAGCCTCTCAGAATGGTTATTTCGACCTCATACAACAATTTCGGGTTCCTTGGTACGCCAGTTAGCCCCTATAAGCAAATTGACATGGTTAGTAGTCAGCTCGATTACAATCGTAGTAAGTGATTGACCTAAAAAAAAGCGTTTCACTTAACTTAAGCGCCTAAGCATTGGCTCATTACAAACACCAAGGCATTGGTTCAAAAGCAAGCGCATCACTTATACGATAATTTTTCCAAAATTGACATGGATTGTCGCACATCTTCTTCAAACGACAATTTTTCCAAGATTGGATTGTCATCCCTGGCAAAGTTTCCAAGCGTGGATTGTCGTGCTCCTTCTTTGTTTGGCGAGTGTTTCCAAGTTCGGATTGTCATACATTCATGGATATTTGGCAAGTTTTCCGAGATTGGATTGTCATACACCCAGTTCCCTATGGCAAAATTTCCCAAAGGATTGTCGTAGGTCTCTACTCATCATAAATTTCAGCAAAAGTTCCTCAACGTGGATTGTCATTCATTTCAGCAAGTGGCAAATTTTCCCGAAGTGGATTGTCGATCGACTCTATTTTGGCAAATGTTTCAAGACACGGATTGTCAATTGTGGCAATACTTTCCTAAAAGGATTGTCGCATAGCATTGGCAAATTTCCAAGGTGGATTGCTTTCAAGAGTTATATTCCAAGATGTGGATTGTCGATCGTAGCAAAGTTCTTATGACAGATTGTTACTAAGCATTGGAAACTTTTCCCAAAATTGAATTTTGACAAATTTTCTGAGATACAGATTGTCGCTTCATCGTAGCAACATTTCCAATGACGGATTGTTACGTAGCATTGACAAAATCGGATTGTCATAGATCATGCAAGAGTTTTGTTTGCAACTATTCCCAAAGAAAAGAGGATTGTCATCACCCAAAGCATCAACAACAAAATTCAAGCAACATTAAGGATCAACAAGCAGTGGTGTTTTCGAAGATTATCATGGCGGAATTGGAGGCAGTTATAGGCATAGCAGTCTTCAAGCGGTATTCTCTATCTTGCAGAAGATCATAAAAAAAAACAGCAAGATGGCGTTCCCTAGCTTGCGGAAGGTTATCACAACAACAACAATGCAACAACAACAAATCGGTTACCATCAGAGACGTGTGCTCGACGGTGCAAGATACACGTTTCTCAACTCTTTTATCTATTTTAATTAACGCTAGTTTTGCAGGTATCGGCGTTACAAGAATGATTTAGGATCGCAGAACGTTCTGAATCAGTCTCCGTCCCCATCGATACTTTGACTTTTGTTTTCGAAACTTGCGTTTCTCCAAACTAAGTCAAAGTGGGGGCTTCTGTAGACACCCATTTGTATCTCCCCAAAACCAAACCTAGTGATGAATACCTTTCATGTCATTTGATTATCGAATGAAGCGAAAGAGTGAAAATTCTAGTGATGAGGATGTTTTTATTAAAATATCTCTTCTTTCTGTTTATAAAAATATTTCTTTTCTTACCTTTTTTGTAAAAAAACGTGCATTATAGCTTATTTTGGTCCATGATAATTGCAAAAATAATAGTGTAGTTGGATAGGGTTTGAAAAAACCTTTCCAACGATATATTATAAGCCCAATTCCAATGAATAATGAGGAAGTTATGGCCAAAATACTAAACTGGGCCCGATTTAGTTTTTATATGCGGCCCAATGATCTAGAGGAGGGTCTTTTATTAATTATCATTCCTAAAGCTATTAGGATTGATTATAGTCTTCTATAATATTTTAGAAGGTTCTCTTAAATCCTAATGGAGTTAGGATTGATAATTATGTTTCAAAGAGTTTGAAATTGAATAAAACTACTTCTTGTAAGAATCCTTGTTTTGTACGAAGAGGAATATATTCAGATTTTATTTTCATGCCTCATAATATTTATCCAAATTTTATATGGTTGGATAGATGTTGAAATTATCTTTCCAATGATATATTATAATATTAAATCCGAGCTATGAAACTCTATCGAAAAGTAAAACCTTTCCACTATTTCGACCATTTCATTGTATATAAATAAGATTTTAATCTGATTCTAATTGGGTAGGAAAGTAGACTTCAAGATCTTTCCAACAACATATTATATGGCTTATTTGGACTTTTGGATCAAAAGATATGATAAAAACAAAATCCGCAAAAACTGTTTTGCAGCACCGGACGCCAAGCCTAGCGTCTGGCGGCAGACTTAGCGTTTGGCGCTGCACTCAGTGTTTGGCGCCACGCGCGTATTTGACGCTGCGATCGCGTGTTATTCTTTTTGAAACTTTGATTCATTTTTTATCACATCCGACTGATTTTCTCTATAAATAGCCTCCTAAAACCTCTGTTTTCAATCATCAATTCTCTAATTCTCTCTCTCACCAACTCTCATCAAGAATCTCTTGATTATTTTCTCTCTCTTTCTAAACCAACCCTTTTACAAACACAATTCCTCATACATTAACACTAGACATACCTAGCATTGTTTGAAGTTGCCTTCGCCCTAGACGTGAAAGGTTTGATTTCTAAGGGTTTGGTCCCAAATCTAACTTAGTCTAAACTTTCTTAATTCTTTATTTCAATTATTTAATTTAATACTTAGATTTTATATTTTCCTTGAAGTTACTAACGCGTGTATTTTTTTATTAGAAAGAGATACGAGGCATCCAAGTAAGTGCTTTAATTGTTTGCATTGTTATTATGATATAGAAATCATATTTAGGTTCCTATTATGATTCATAGTATCATGTTAGGATGCTTGATGTTTTGAATGACAACAATGATTCCTAGTATTATGTTTAGGGAAAGGTTATAATATCAAATATGCTTATTATGATTTCTATGATGCTTCCTATTTTCTTTCCTAATATTCATGATAGTATCATGTAAGCGCTATATACTATCATGTAAGAGCTATATATTTGATCTTTGATGTTTAGTGATAGGCTAGGGTTTGTTATTAATCTTGTTAGTGTCATGCCTAGGATCTCGCTATTAATATTATGCTTTAACATGATTATTTTAATTATGAATATAATTATTATGATTATAATGATTATGATTATTAATAATTGTTATTATTATTATTATGTTGCTTGATATATTATATTTATTGTTATTGCTTGATTACATCTTTATGCATGTTTAAAGGAAATTGGTACTTGTAATCACTCCTAATAAGATAATTAATAATCTTGTTTAGGTTAATATGATTATAATTCAACTGATCGCCAATAATAGATTTATTTGTGCATTAATATTCAACCAACATAGATAAATAGAATTTGGATAAACCTATTGATTGCATGTTAGTCAGAAAGCGCACATGAATAAGATCAGAATAAAGTAGAGGGCTATTATTAGGGTGGGTTCAATCTCTTTTAGGTTGGATTTGTACCTTCATCTCCGAACTACCAGTCATGGTTCCAGGCCTATTGGAGTTAACGATCTCCTGGATCGTTAAGGGGTTTAACTTTCACCCTGTGAATGGTTTACAATTTCCTAAAACTTGTTGGCGACTCTTTTGCTCTAGCTTCCTTCCCTCACTACTACATTTTTGACTTAATGTAACGGCCTATTATAGGCTATTACAACAGTATTTTAATTTCCGTTGCAATAGAGTAGGCTAATGCCACGGTTTTAACACTAATTTTCTTAAAGGTAGAGCTAATGCCATGGCTTTAAAGAACTGTTGCAATAGCCTAGCTGTTTCAACAAAACAAGGGAGTTGATGCAACGATATAATGAAAATTTCAGAAGGGCGCGGAAAATTTCAAGAGTTCCCTCTATTTCTTTTTGCCCTAATATTTTGAAGAATTTAAACCCTTACACGTGTTTTCCCAAGGCTTAAAAAAAATGAAAAAAAAAATGGAAAAGTAGAATTCTGTACAGTGCGTGTACACCCATTTTCTCACACCCATTTTCCCTAATTCTTCATGGTTTCCCTAATTCTTCATTTTTCCCTAATTCTTAAATTTTCCCCAATTCTCCATTTTTCCACCAAATTCTGAGAGGAAAATTACTTTAAAAAAAGTACTCAAAAATTCTAACAAGAAAAAAAGCAAAGAAATCGGCACTCAGGAAGTAGACTAAGGCGGCACTCAAGAAGTAGATTAAGGCGGCACTCAGACGACGGTGGTGGCTGATAGCGGCACTCAGACGACGGTGGTGGCTGATAGCGGCACTCAGGCGGTCGAATTTCATCTTGCATGTCCCTTCATTGAGCTGATTGGTCGAATTTCTGTTTAAGGTATACAACAAATTTTCGTTTTTGAGATTGTTAATTGAATTTTACGTTTTTGTTTTTGAGTGTAAAGGATTTTTTTTGGGGGAATTTCATATAATTGGATAATTAAAACTGAATATTGCTCCAGTTTGTTCCTGGGGTTTTCTTTATTTTGTCTACTTTTTCTTTATTCCATTGTGGGTATGTCAGATTTTCATTGTTAATCTTTGATATTTGAATTGTTTGGAGAGTAATCTGAATTGGGTTTTTGATGATTTTATTGGGTTTCTTTTAATTTAGCTGAATTTCTGAAATTGATGAGAAATCTAATTGAATTTCATTGTCTTCACCTGTCTGAAAGGTGGTTTGAATAGGGTATTTTGATTTTGTTGAGCTAAAATCTTCCTTTAAATAGAAAAATCACGAGTAATTTTGTTACTAGGAGAAGTTTGTGATTTGTTTGGCTTGTTTATTTATTTTATTTTATGGTTTGGTTTCATAGTTTGCTCTAAACTACCAATTGATAATTAAGATAAAGAACTAAAATAAAGTGCTATAGGGACATGACAAATTGGAACTTCAGATAGCTTGGAAGCATGACTGACCAACAAAGATAAGTAAGTCTGGAGTTGAAGAACCAAAAAAATCCAGAATGTTAAATGAACCTAAATATACGTAATTTGATATATATTGGCATTTGATTTTGATAGTGTAAAATATTTGTGACAATATTTTGCTCATAATTGCACAATGCTTACATTGAAATGGTTATGGATACAGTTGCATTTGCAATTTTGCATACATACTACTTTTAAATTTGGCCGATGATGCACATGCCATCTGTTGAAATATTGAACTTTCAAATAAAAAGTAAGAATATAAATATATAATCACTAAAATTATGGTTGCAATGAAAAAAGCCTACGCAAATCTGATCTTGTTCATTATTTATAGTAATAAACTTATGATTGTGCTTCATGACTTAAAAATGTTTTCATCATTCAATAACTTAGTTGGATTTTGAGAAATTACTTGCTTTCTACTATGATATGGGCTCTCCCCCAATATTATTCGTTTAAGAACTTTCCTTGCTAATTACACTTGCCTCTTTTTAATATCTCAATTCTTTTTCATTGTTAATAGATTGATGTAAAGTGGGTCATCAATTTGTATGAGTAAAAGTTTGATACTCCTTTCTTTCATTTTATTATTTGTTGTTGAGTATTTTAAACGCGTTTAATTTGAATATATTTAAATGTTCAAGTAAGAATATTCTTTATGGGGTGTTGGGGTGTTGATTGTTCACTTTAATCACTTGTGCCTTTCAAATTTAAATTAAGACTTTTAATTAGTCAAATAATATATTGATTACCCTGATGCCTGCCATTGTATAGTGTCTTTAGTTAGCAATAAAACAAGCTTTAACTCATACTAATTGATAGGCAAACTTGTTAATAAGATTTAAAAATGAAAATGCATTATTATGGGATTATACAAAGTCTTAGTGTATCAGGTGTTGCACCTTGGTTATTTAGTGTTTCACCTAGCTCTACTGATTACCAATTACTTGATAAAGTTGTCCTTGACAATATAAAGACACTAGTTTAAAGATCTAATACTTAATCGCTACTGTAATATATTTCTCAGAAGACCATAAATGGCTATCAAGGACCTGTTGTATGATATTTAACATAGAACTGATTTTGTGATGCCCGTGTAAACTAGGAAAAATCAGGAGTGGTTTAGGAAAATGTTGTACATATATGGTTTGTTTGTTTTGGTTTCTGTTATGGTTCTGGCAACTTTGTTTGTTAGAGTATATTGGTAGTTTGTTGATGATTTATGATATATTTTTATTTTCAAATAAAATATATATTTCTCATGGAAATGTATGTCTGAAAACGCTTTTATGTATCACAACTCATGTGTCATGACTACGATTTTAAATTGTGGAGCAGAAGTTGATTTTTAGACTAGTCCTCTTTCTTCCTGGTGGTTGTAAAGCAGATGTTCTTTCTAATTGATTAAAGTGACTCTCTTAATTCTAAGTGAATTGATTAAATGTTTTTATTGTTAAAATTAAATTGACCCTCTTAATTCTTACCCAAAGGTGTGGATAGTGGAACTAAAGAGTGGTGGATGTTTGCCAAATGGAGTGATGAATATGAACGGGGAGTAGATGAATATGTATAAAAGGATTTTGCTTCTAAGTCTCAAGGAAATCAAATTTGTTGTCCTTGTGAAAGTTGTCATTATCGTTTTTGGCGTCATGAAGGTGTTGTGAGAGATCACCTTATTTGTAACGGTTTTGTTCCACGAACGGCAAAGTTATCAGAGTTAGGGATCAACTTTGAAAGGGAACAATATGTTTTGGATAATGAAGAAGGGTCAACCCCAAATGATTTTAATGATGACATAGTAGAATTGTTGCATGATGCACGTGATGCTTTTAGAAAGGGGCCAAATGACGAGGCAAAAAAGTTTTTCAAGTTAGTTGAAGAGGGCCAGGAAGAATTGTTCCCTGGTTGTAAAAATCATTCAAAACTTTCCTTCATGATCCGACTTTTTATTTTGAAGTGTGATCATAAACTAACTAACGTTGCTTTTGGAGATATATTGGAGCTTATAAGGGAGGTGTTACCTGATGCAAAACTGCCAGCTTCTTTTAATGAAGCAAAAAGTGTTATGAAAGTGTTGGGGTTGGATTACACTAAGATAGATGCGTGCCCAAATGATTGCATGATATATTGGGAAGAGCATGAAAATGCAACAAGCTACCATGTTTGTGAGACGCCAAGATGGAAATCAAATGACACAGAGAATGACATACAAAATGAAAATGGAAAAACTTATAGGATTCCTCAAAAGATTCTTAGGTACTTTCCAATCAAGAAAAGGCTTTAACGACTATTTTTGTGTCAAGAGACGGCGAAATACATGACTTGGCATCCTGTTGATGGTAAAGCTTGGAAGGAATTTGATTCTTTATACCCAAAGTTTGCTGATGGCCCACGCAATGTGAGGCTTGGGTTAGCCACTGATGGATTTAGCCCATTCAATTCAATGAGCATTGTCCATTGTACATGGCCAGTTATGTTGATTAATTATAACTTGCCTCCTTAGATGATTATGAAGCCTGAGTTTTTGATGCTAGCCTTACTAATTCTCGGCAACTTGGACAGTTATTTTTTCTGGAATTACGCGGAAAATTCTAACTGATACTTAAAGGGGACTAAAATTACCATTTTACCCCTAGCAAGCATCAAAGTCTATTTTTCGACATTTTAAACACCTAATATGGTCGGATAATCGATTTGAAGGTGTGAATCATCTGCGACCCACGTTCGGGGATAATCGAACCATCATACACTTGCAAATTTCAGCGAATGCAATAGTCGTCGGCTTTCCTCAGGCTTGGAAAGCGTTATCGGTGGATTTTTCTTCAAGTATAGAAAACCGCCAAGTCGGCTTTCCTCAAGCATGGAAAGCGTTATCGGTGGATTTTTCTTCAAGCATAGAAAACCGCCAAGTCGGCTTTCCTCAAGCATGGAAAGCGTTATCGGTGGATTTTTCTTCAAGTATAGAAAATCGCCAAATTCCTTTGTCGGATTTCCTCAAGCATGGGAAGCGTTATCGGTGGATTTTTCTTCAAGTATAGAAAACCGCCAAATTCCTTTGTCGGCTTTCCTCAAGCATGGAAGGCATTATCGGTGGATTTTTCAAGCATAGAAAAACGCCAAAATCATATGTCGACTTTCCTCAAGCATGGAAAGTGTCATCTGGTATGTTTCTTCAGGCTTAGAAAGCTACCAAACTCATCTGTCGGCTTTCCTCAAGCATGGAAAGCATTTCAACAAACGTCATCCGGTGGATTCCTTCAAGCATAGGAAAATACCAAACTCATTTGTCATTGATACACTGGTGTCAGATAAGCGTTCTATCCCTTTACTCTTTTATCTGTGGAATTAACATTTTTTGCAGGTATCGGCATATACAGAGTGATTTAGGATCGCAGAACGTCTTAAATCATTCTCCGTCCCTATCGACTACTTTGACTATCGTTTTCGAAACTGGCGTTTCTACAAACTCAGTCAAAGTGGGGGCTTCTGTAGACACTTAAAAATGTCTCCCCAAAACCAAACTCGATGATGAACAACCTTTCACCGCCACTATTGGTCGGGTTCAGTATTTAATCCCGAGAGTGCTTAAAAAATAGTATTTGATTAAATTCATATTTTTGAACAGTCCATGGATTAGTCTTGATGTTTGGTAAAAGCATAGTTTTAATTTCAGCCCAAATTTGTTATTTATTTTAGCCCAAACCTTTTTTTATTTTATTGTTTTATTATTTATTTTTGGCCTAAAAACCTTTTATTTAATTATTTTCTTATTTTAGCCCAAATAATAATAAATCAGAAAATGGCCCGAAATTATCGATCGGCCCTTAAAATCCTGAACGAAATTAGGGTTAAAAATGTATTTAGACGGAAAAGCAGGCTGGGAATTCCTTCGCCACGGCAGGTATCCACCGTGTCACGGGAATCATTCCTATCTCACGGTGGGATTTCCCGTGACACGGGAAATCTGCCGTGACACGGGAAATCTGCCGTGACACGGGAATTTCCGTGTCTTTCCGCGTAAACCCTTAACGCGTTTTCTTCCCTGTTTACTGAAAATTACCCGCGTCACACCAAAAATACACCGTGTCACGGGAAAGCATCCCGTCTGACGGTGGGACTTCCCGTGTCACGGTATAGTTTTCCGTGTCGCGGGATACTTTTTTAGGGTTTTAATCATTTTAGGGTTCCGTGTGTTCTCTCAGCACATTTTCTCTATAAATACCCCTTCATTTCTGATGTACGGGGCATCAAATAATTCTCTAGTTTATTTTTCTCTCTTCTATGCTTTAGCCTAAACACTAGCCTACCCTTCTTATTTCAAAATTCCTTCTTCAAGTACTCAAAGGAGTCCATACTTTACTCGTGGTTTTGTCCTTAAGCCAAGGCGTGAAAGGTAGAACTATTTTAGGGTTTGGCCCCAAATCAATTCTACTTTGTTTAATTTAATTTAATTGTTGTTTTATTATTATTTCCTTGAAGTTACTAACTCGTTTATTATTTTGTATTTGCAAACAAACAGAATCAAAGTAAGAATTATATTCCTCACTCGTCTATTACTTTTCTAACTATTTTATATTGTTGGAATTATTGTTAAATTGCTTCCAATATTAATGTTTATTCTATTATTATTTTTATGATCACCATATTGCATGTTTAAAGGGAATATATAATTGAAAATCACGACTAATAAGATAATTTGGACAACCGGTTTAGGTTCCTCTTAATCTTGTTTTTTTTAATCAAGTGATCACAAATATATTAGAATTATGTGTTGCATTAATATTCAACCAATTTAGCCTGATAATAGTTTGGAGCAAATTGAATTTCTGTTTGTATACCTTTGAGATCGCAGGAATCACTTTTCACTATAAGAATCGAGTAGAGGCCAATACGGGCGAATGTGACTCCATAACTCACTTCGTACCATCATCTCCGATCCTCCTATCGTGGTTCTGAACCATATGGAGTTAGTAATCTCATGGATTATGAATGGGGTGTAACCTTCACGGGTCAATCATTGTTGCCTATTGTTGTCCCTTATCGTGGTTGCCTTATATGATCTGTGAACAGTTTACAAGTTCCTTAAAAACTTGTTGGCGGCTCCCTACTTTTCTTTTTCCCTAATCGTATATGTCAATTCCCACTTCCTGAGAGTGCTAAGCATATTCACACATGCTTTTAACGTAGGCGCACTTCGAACGTATTTTTACCTGCAGCAGTACCAGAGAGCCCTTCTTGGTGACACGGAAAAACTCCTCTCATTCCTATTACGATTTTTGTCATGAGTGGAGGATACCGACTTTCTCCCGAAAAAGAAAGATGTGAAAACTGAACTTTTATTTTCGAACTTCCCTCGATGAGAAAATTTTGAAAAAGTTTTTTTAAACTTCCCCAAAAGAAAAGACGCGAAAAAAGGAAAGAAGTTTTGAACTTCCTCGTTGAGAGACAAAATGAATTGCATGGATTGAATTGTTTTTCTTGAAAGTAATGTATGCATGATGCATGTCCTTAGGCCAGGAGGCTAAGGAAAATTACATCATGTGACACGATGAATGGACTTAGGTCATGGAGCTAAGCATCATATATGGTGTAAAGAAACGATCTTGAACGTCACTTAGGTCTGGAAGCTAAGCACATATACAGATGAAGTGATTATTGCATAATGAACGTTGCTTAGGTCAAGGAGCGAAACACGATATGCTTTGTATGATTAAAAATCATTGATATATAAATGTTTCTCAGCACATATGCGATGCATGAAATAATGAATATTGCTCAGGTTAGGAAGCTAAGCAAGTATACAATGTTTCTTCTAATGAATGTTGTCTTGAAACATGCACAGTGTTGAAACAAGATTTCATGATAAAGGGCACTTAAAGGGAAGGATAATTGATATGGATATGGATGTGTGAGTGAAGTGTGTGAATGTGATACTAAGGCTGGCTGCAAAAGTTATGGTGATGGAAATATATGTGAGAAGAATCAAAGACGAAGACTCTTTAGGCTGGGTAGGCTAAATGATGTGGGTTCAAGCCCCTAAGTCCAGCTCTAAATGGGTAGGGGTAAGCATTGGATATTCTTTGACTCGATCATGCATGGATATGAATATGAATGTGGCCGCACCTCGATGTGAGGTTGCCTACGTATCCGTTAGCAATCAGGCCGAACGTAGCTCTAATCGAACTTTGCACAAGTGTATGTACACCTCAAAGAGGTCTTTCAAGGGTTTTAATGTGGTTAAGCTGATGGTTTAAAGAAGAAAGGGGTAAAAGGCTCAAGAACCGAGAGAAGCCCCCAAGATATGCAATTATGTATTAGACTTTGCAAGTTTTATTTTTTATACTTTTTTTTTTCCATTCTTATGAATCAATGTAGGTAATCTCAGATCATGCGATCCATCACTCACTTACCATTCATGTTTCTCAGGCACGGTACCAAGCATTCGATGAGAGACGCTATTTGAGACATGTTCATATCAAAGACATTGGAACACTTGCCTTTAGACATTGTGGGTTGAACTTGCTTATTCTTTTCCCTTTTTTTTTTAATTTGAACTTGCTTTCTGACTGTTACACAAATTGCTCACCTTCCTATCCCAGGGTTAAGTGAATGTGGGTTGAATAAATAAGGTCAATCGTTAAACGAGACTCAAAGTGGTTGATAAAGAAATGAATATGTTATTGAGCTGTTAATAGGGAATGACAGGGTTGCAAAGGTGCCTCAAGTCATTAGTGTACCTTGTATTTAGTTCGGAATTGATTTTTTTTTTTTTTTTTTTTTTGCGAATGAATTCGATGATCGATTGCAAAGGAAAGGAATTCTAATTGATGGAAAAGGTAAGAAATATGACACATAGACAGTACACATGGATAACGGGAACCTATGCTAGACTTATTAGGGGAGAGAGTTGAAACAAAAGAAGAAAAAAAAGCATGAAATCTTGTATAGAAACTTGTCTTGTGCTTCGTCTTCATGGTTGCTTATGAATTACTTTTTACCGCTATGGGGGATAAGAAATTTGTTGTTGTTGATGCTTTGATTAGAAGAAAAGAAGGAAGGAATGACGTTCCCCTTATTCTTCCAACTATTGCCTAGTGATTTTATACTCAAGTACTTTGTAAGGATGAACTCAATTAATGCATTCACTCAATACTCAGATTAGAAAGGAAGAGTGTAAGAAACAATTTTGAAATCTGATGGGAAAAACTCCACTCATTCCTATTACGACGGAAAACGACGCATGCATGGTCCTAATATACGATCATAAACAATATAGTGCATTACTCGAAGACAAAGTGTGTGCAATGACTCAACATGTGTGATTAGGTGAGTTTATTAAGACTTGTGGTATGATCGCATGGCTAGACATGAAGACGTTGTGAAAAACAAAAGACCTAATGACCAAATAGCACGGAAGACTAAAAGACAAACTAACTTGATTAATTTTGTCCAATTTTAATGTTTATGCTATTTACTAGGTGAAAACGGTCCATTGGCAATCCTTAGTCATAAATAAGATCAACCACAATCAAAAACAAAGAACACATGTTAAGGTTAGCACTAAAAAAACACAAGAAACTAGGAAGATGACTAGAATTCTAGAAGAGTTATGACTCATGGGTATAAAAAATAAATAAATAAAAATAAAAATCTTTAATCCTATATTATACGAGTTGACACGGATCAAAGGACTTGGCTAAAACTAGCTTGACACGAAAAGATATAAAAAAAAAAAAAAAAAAAGAAGTTAACGCTAAAAAGACACCTAAACTGGACATACTGTAGTATATCGGTTATAAATTTTGATCTGTGACTCTGATTTAGGCAAAACCAACTTTAAATCAAAGATAAAACTCGGGGCTACAGATTCATAGGTGGTACGACACGTAACTTTTTCTAGAACTCCGAATATGACCAAAACAAGTTGACTCTTGTGCAGTATACGGGAATAAAAATCCGGGTGACTCAAAAATAAAAAAAAAATAAAAAATCTATGGCTCGACTCTAATAATAAAAAAAAGGGTTTGATAAGAGAAAAAAAATAATTAAAAAAAGGTCAATAAAAAAATGCACACATAAGCATATATTCACGCATGATGCAATGAAGTTCGCAATCTAAAGTCAAGTTCTATGTTCGATTATGGTCAAGCTTTTGGGTGTCAAAGGGTACCATGGATAAGAGTTTGGACGCGTTAGCAAGGCAGCCTCCCTTGAGGGACAAATAAAGTTGGGAGCCGCCAACAAGTTTTTAAGGAACTTGTAAACCGATCACGGATCATAAAAGGCAACCACGATAAAAGGACAACGATAGGCAACAACGATTGACCCGTGAAGGTTACACTCCATTCACAATCCATGAGATTACTAACTCCATATGGTTCGGAACCACGAAAGGAGGATCGGGGATGATGGTACGAAGTGAGTTATGGAGTCACATTCTCCCGTATTGGCCTCTACTCGATTCTTATAGTGAAAAGTGATTCCTGCGATCTCAAAGGCATACAAACAAAATATTCAACTTGCTCCAAACTATTATTAAGCTAAATTGGTTGAATATTAATGCAACACATAATTCTAAAATATTGTGATCACTTGATTAAACAACAAGATTAAAAAGGATCCTAAACCGGTTGTCCAAATTATCTTATTAAACGTGATTTTCAATTACATATTCCCTTTAAACATGCAATATGGTGATCATAAAAATAATAGAATAAAAATTAATATTGGAAACAATTTAACAATAATAGCGTTAGTCAAATTACATATAAATAATAACCATAATCATGATACTAGCAATAAAAATAAAAATAAGAGTAATTAAGTGATTAATTACTCACTTTTCGCGTTTCCTTAAATTGCTATATCATGAATAAACTGTTAGTAACTTCAATAAAAATATAAATCAAATAAAAATTAAATTAAATAAAAAGTAGAGTTAATTTGGTCAAAACCCTCAGTTAATTCTACTTTTTCACACCTTGGTTTTAAGTATAGAACTTTGGGTATTGTATGAACTCCTTGGAGTGCTTAAGGGAAAAATTATGGAAGAATAGGGAGGCTAGTGTTTAGGCTAAAGAGGGAGAAGAGAATGATTTTTGGTGATCAAGCTTCTTGATGATTGAAAAAGGGGAGATATGACCTCTATTTATAGGGAAAAAAGAGGGGTCGAATCAAGAAAAGATAAGAATTCGAATCGGATAAAATCCTTGCGATAGACAGCAGTTTTTGCGGTTTTTGTTTTTATCATATCTCTTGATCTAGAAATCGGAATAAGATGAATAAGATATTGTTGGAAAGCTCTTGAAGTCTAATTTCTAACCCAATTAGAATGAGATTAAATTATTTGGTAGAACAAAAGATATACCCGAAATAGTGAGGCGGTATTAGTTTTGGATAGAGTTTGACATTTTATTCATATCTTTTCTGTTATAGCTCGGAATTGATATTATAATATATCATTGGTAAGATAATTTCAAGGAATCATATAAAATTTGGATAAAAAATATAAGGCATGAAAATAATATCCGTCTATCTTTGAACGTCTTTCGATTCGGATAGAATTAGGACTTTCAAAAAAAGGAGTTTTATTCAATTTCGAACTATTTAATCTTGTCTTTTCACAAAAGGATAATTAAGATTTTTTAGAAACTTATAGAAGCTTCTAATTTATCCTAATTGGTTTAGGAATGGGATTAAATAATTTGGACCCTCCACATGATCATTGGGTCGTAGGTAAGGTGGGCTTAGGTTCGATTTGGGCTCGGTTTAATATTTTGGCTATATCTTATTCGTTATAACTCGGATTTAGGCTTATATTATATCGTTGGAAAGCTCTTTTAAAGCCCTATCCAACTATTCAATCATTGAACCCAGATAATGGACCAAAATAAACTAGATTAAACTTTTTATAAAAAGGACACGAAATAAATGGTTTTAAAGGACGCGAAATGAATTATTTTGGGTTTAAAGGCATGAAAAGAGGAAAATAAGTTATGGTTTGGGGAAATGGGCTAGAATTTGGGTTGGTTTATAAAATTTATTGGGAATGAAAATGGATTTAAGCACTCCAAATATTACATACTCAACCCGACCAATAATGACGGTGAAAGGTTGTTCATCATCGGGTTTGGTTTTGGGGAGACATTTTTAGGTGTCTACAGAAGCCCCCACTTTGACTGAGTTTGTAGAAACGTCAGTTTCGAAAACGATAGTCAAAGTAGTCGATAGGGACGGAGAATGAGTTAAGACGTTCTGCGATCCTAAATCACTCTGTATACGCCAATAACTGAAGAAAAATGTTGATTCCACAGATAAAAGAGTAAAAGGATAGAATACGTATCTAGCACCAGTGTATCGGTGACAAATGATTTTGGCAGCTTCCTATGCTTGAAGGAATCCTTCGGATGACTTTTGTTGAAACACTATCCGTGCTTGAGAAACGCAAATTGTAGGCGTCGCTCGAAGTGCGCCTACGTTAAAAGCATGTTGTGAATATGCTTGACACTCTTAGGAAGTGGGAATTGACATATACAATTAGGGACAAATAAAGTTGGGAGCCGCCAACAAGTTTTTAAGGAACTTGTAAACCGATCACGGATCATAAAAGGCAACCACGATAAAAGGACAACGATAGGCAACAACGATTGACCCGTGAAGGTTACACTCCATTCATAATCCATGAGATTACTAACTCCATATGGTTCGGAACCACGAAAAGAGGATCGGGGATGATGGTACGAAGTGAGTCATGAAGTCACATTCGCCCGTATAGGCCTCTACTCGATTCTTATAAAGAAAAGTGATTCCTGCGATCTCAAAGGCATACAAACAAAATATTCAACTTGCTCCAAACTAATATTATGCTAAATTGGTTGAATATTAATGCAACACATTACTCTAAAATATTGTGATCACTTGATTAAACAGCAAGATTAAAAAGGAACCTAAACCGGTTGTCCAAATTATCTTATTAGGCGTGATTTTCAATTACATATTCCCTTTAAACATGCAATATGGTGATCATAAAAATAATAGAATAAACATTAATATTGGAAGCAATTTAACAATAATAGCGTTAGTCAAATTACATATAAATAATAACCCTAATCATGATACTAGCAATAAGAATAAAAATAAGAGTAATTAAGTGAATAATTACTCACTTTTCGCGTTTCCTTAAATTGCTATATCATGAATAAACTGTTAGTAACTTCAATAAAAATATAAATCAAATGAAAATTAAATTAAATAAAAAGTAGAGTTAATTTGGTCAAAACCCTCAATTAATTCTACCTTTTCACACCTTGGTTTTAAGTATAGAAATTTGGGTATTGTATGAACTCCTTGGAGTGATTAAGGGAAGAATTATGGAAGAATTGGGAGGCTAGTGTTTAGGCTAAAGAGGGAGAAGAGAATGATTTTTGGTGATCAAGCTTCTTGATGATTGAAAAAGGGGAGATATGACCTCTATTTATAGGGAAAAAAGAGGGGTCGAATCAAGAAAAGATAAGAATTCGAATCGGATAAAATCCTTGCGATAGACAGCAGTTTTTTGCGGTTTTTGTTTTTATCATATCTCTTGATCCAGAAATCGAAATAAGATGAATAAGATATTGTTGGAAAGCTCTTGAAGTCTAATTTCTAACCCAATTAGAATGAGATTAAATTATTTGGTAGAACAAAAGATATACCCGAAATAGTGAGGCGGTATTAGTTTTGGATAGAGTTTGACATTTTATTCATATCTTTTCTGTTATAGCTCGGAATTGATATTATAATATATCATTGGTAAGATAATTTCAAGGAATCATATAAAATTTGGATAAAAAATATAAGGCATGAAAATAATATCTGTCTATCTTTGAACGTCTTTCGATTCGGATAGAATTAGGACTTTCAAAAAAAGGAGTTTTATTCAATTTCGAATTATTTAATCTTATCTTTTCACAAAGGATAATTAAGATCTTTTAGAAACTTATAGAAGCTTTTAATTTATCCTAATTGGTTTAGGAATGGGATTAAATAATTTGGACCCTCCACATGATCATTGGGTCGTAGGTAAGGTGGGCTTAGGTTCGATTTGGGCTCGGTTTAATATTTTGGCTATATCTTATTCGTTATAACTCGGATTTAGGCTTATAATATATCGTTGGAAAGCTCTTTTAAAGCCCTATCCAACTATTCAATCATTGAACCCAGATAATGGACCAAAATAAACTGGATTAAACTTTTTATAAAAAGGACACGAAATAAATGATTTTAAAGGACGCGAAATGAATTATTTTGGGTTTAAAGGCATGGAAAGGGGAAAATAAGTTATGGTTTGGGGAAATGGGCTAGAATTTGGGTTGGTTTATAAAATTTATTGGGAATGAAAATGGATTTAAGCACTCCAAATATTACATACTCAACCCGACCAATAGTGACGGTGAAAGGTTGTTCATCATCGGGTTTGGTTTTGGGGAGACATTTTTAGGTGTCTACAGAAGCCCCCACTTTGACTGAGTTTGTAGAAACGTCAATTTCGAAAACGATAGTCAAAGTAGTCGATAGGGACGGAGAATGAGTTAAGACGTTCTGCGATCTTAAATCACTCTGTATATGCCAATAACTGAAGAAAAATGTTGATTCCACAGATAAAAGAGTAAAAGGATAGAATACGTATCTAGCACCAGTGTATCGGTGACAAATGATTTTGGCAGCTTCCTATGCTTGAAGGAATCCTTCGGATGACTTTTGTTGAAACACTATCCGTGCTTGAGAGACGCAAATTGTAGGCGTCGCTCGAAGTGCGCCTACGTTAAAAGCATGTTGTGAATATGCTTGGCACTCATAGGAAGTGGGAATTGACATATACGATTAGGGACAAATAAAGTAGGGAGCCGCCAACAAATTTTTAAGGAACTTGTAAACCGTTCATGGATCATTTAAGGCAACCACGAATAAGAGACAACAAAGGCAACAACGATTAACCCGTGAAGGTTACACCCCATTCATAATCCATGAGATTACTAACTCCATATGGTTCGGAACCACGAAAGTAGGATCGGGGATGATGGTACGAAGTGAGTCATGGAGTCACGTTCGCCTGTATTGGCCTCTACTCGATTCTTATAAAGAAAAGTGATTCCTGCGATCTCAAAGGCATACAAACAAAATATTCAATTTGCTCCAAACTATTATTATGCTAAATTGGTTGAATATTAATGCAACACATTACTCTAAAATATTGTGATCACTTGATTAAACAACAAGATTAAAAAGGAACCTAAACTGGTTGTCCAAATTATCTTATTAGTCGTGATTTTCAATTACATATTCCCTTTAAACATGCAATATGGTGATCATAAAAATAATAATAGAATAAACATTAATATTGGAAGCAATTTAACAATAATTCCAACAATATAAAATCGTTAGAAAAGTAATAGAAATAAGAGGAATATAATTCTTACTTTGATTCTGTTTGTTTCCAACTACAAAATAATAAACGTGTTAGTAACTTCAAGGAAATAATAATAAAACAACAATTAAATTAAATTAAACAAAGTAGAATTGATTTGGGGCCAAACCTTCAAACAATTCTACCTTTCACGCGTTGGCTTAAGGACAGAACCACGAGTAAAGTATGGACTCCTTTGAGTACTTGAAGAAGGAATTTTGAAATAAGAAGGGTAGACTAGTGTTTAGGCTAAAGCATAGAAGAGAGAAAAATAAACTAGAGAATTATTTGATGCCCCGTACATCAGAAATGAAGGGGTATTTATAGAGGAAATGTGCTGAGAGAACACACGGAACCCTAAAATGATTAAAACCCTAAAAAAGTATCCCGCGACACGGAAAACTATACCGTGACACGGGAAGTCCCACCGTCAGACGGGATGCTTTCCCGTGACACGGTGTATTTTTGGTGTGACGCGGGAAATTTTCAGTAAACGGGGAAGAAAACGCGTTAAGGGTTTACGTGGAAAAGACACGGAAATTCCCGTGTCACGGCAGATTTCCCGTGTCACGGGAAATCCCACCATCAGACGGGAATGATTCCCGTGACACGGTGGATACCTGCCGTGGCGCGGGAATTCCCAGCCTGCTTTTCTGTCTAAATACATTTTTAACCCTAATTTCGTTCAGGATTTTAAGGGCCAATTGATAATTTCGGGCCATTTTCTGATTTATTATTATTTGGGCTAAAATAAGAAAATAATTAAATAAAAGGTTTTTAGGCCAAAAATAAATAATAAAACAATAAAATAAAAAAAGGTTTGGGCTAAAATTAAATAACAAATTTGGGCTGAAATTAAAACTATGCTTTTACCAAACATCAAGACTAATCCATGGACTGTTCAAAAATATGAATTTAATCAAATACGATTTTTTGAGACTCTCGGGATTAAATACTGAACCCGACCAATAGTGGCGGTGAAAGGTTGTTCATCATCGAGTTTGGTTTTGGGGAGACATTTTTAAGTGTCTACAGAAGCCCCCACTTTGACTGAGTTTGTAGAAACGCCAGTTTCGAAAACGATAGTCAAAGTAGTCGATAGGGACGGAGAATGATTTAAGACGTTCTGCGATCCTAAATCACTCTGTATACGCAGATACCTACAAAAAATGTTAATTCCACAGATAAAAAAGTAAAGGGATAGAACGCTTATCTGACACTAGTGTATCATTGACAAATTAGTTTGGTATTTTCCTATGCTTGAAGAAATCCACCGGATGACGTTTGTTGAAATGCTTTCCATGCTTGAGGAATGTCGACAGATGAGTTTAGTAGCTTTCTAAGCCTGAAGAAACCTACCGGATGACACTTTCCATGCTTGAGGAAAATCGACATATGATTTTGGCGTTTTTCTATGCTTAAAGAAATCTACCGATAATGCCTTCCATGCTTGAGGAAAGCCGACAAAGGAATTTGGCGGTTTTCTATACTTGAAGAAAAATCCACCGATAACGCTTCCCATGCTTGAGGAAAGCCGACAAAGGAATTTGGCGGTTTTCTATACTTGAAGAAAAATCCACCGATAACGCTTTCCATGCTTGAGGAAAGCCGACTTGGCGGTTTTCTATGCTTGAAGAAAAATCCACCGATAACGCTTTCCAAGCCTGAGGAAAGCCGATGACTACTGTAATCGCTGAAATTTGCAAGTGTATGATGGTTCGATTATCCCTGAACGTGGGTCGCAGATGATTCACATCTTCAAATCGATTATCCGACCATATTAGGTGTTTAAAATGTCGAAAAATAGACTTTGATGCTTTCTAGGGGTAAAATGGTAATTTTAGTCCCCTTTAAGTATCAGTTAGAATTTTCCGCGTAATTCCAGTGAAAAAATAACTGTCCAATTTTGCGTGGAAAATCGTGCAATTTTAGTCAAAATGCTAGGAATATTCGCAAATAGCTATGTAGGCCAGGCAGAAAGCCACCGTGTCACGAAATGGATTCTCGTGACACGGCACGGGTCCCCGTCACGCGGAGCAGATTCCCGTGACGCGGCAGCGGAGTCCCGTCCCGCGGAGCATATTCCCGTGGCGCGGGAAATTAGTTGGCTGAAAATCAGTCAACTGGCATCTTTGACCAGTCAGACCATGCGCACCACACAATATATTACCGTTACATTGTAACAGAAACCGTTGCACGGGAAACGGGATGCTTTTTCTTGCTTTAAATTCAAGCTTCTTTTGCCATTTTCACTATTTCCGCACTCCCCTTCTCCATCTTCTTTTTTTTTCTCTGCTCAAATTACCGAGCCACGGCAAAAACACACCGGCGCACGGAGTTGTTTCCCGTCGGACGGGGTCACTAACCGTGTCACGACATTTCTGTGTTTTCGTCTTCTTTTTTTTCGCTGAAACTTGCTGCTGCTCGTTGCTGCTTTACCGTCGTGCTGCTGTTGCTGTCGCCTGAAGTCGCCGCTGGTGTCGCCGGAGCTCCGTCGCGTCCCAGGTTCACCGTGAAACGGAACCCGCTCACCGTGTCACGACATTAACTAACCGTGTCGCGGTTGCCTGTGCTGCTGTCTTCACGATTTTTTCGAGCTTTGGGGCTCAAATTCTCATCACTTTTTCCTTAATTTTTTTTGCTACTTTCTTCATTTTCGATTCTCCACAAGGATCCATGTTAGTTTCCTTTGATTTTTGTCTCGAATTTGCTTCAAATGAGTAATTCCATGTAAAAACCTTGAAAAAATTAATTTGGGGATTTTTGATTTTGAGGTTTTATGTTGAAATTCTTGCCATGAATTTACTTGTATATATATGTATGCGTGTTTGTGTGAAATTTGAGACATAAATTGCATGATTTGATGGAGAATTGAGCAAATCACCATTTTTGGGTACTACTATTTGTGAAATGATGTTCTTGTTGTTCATGTTACTTCTTTGCACTTGAAATGGTGAAATATTGGTGGTAGATCCTGTAAAATGTCATGATGTGTTGATTCATTGTTTTTGTGCAATTTCAAAACATATTTCGTGTATGTACTATATCGTCATGGAGAACATAGTATCATGCGACTAGGAGAACTGTAGTATTAGTTTGTCATGGATAAACTAAATACTATAAATATTCCATAATTTTGCCAATTTTTAGCCTTGAGGTAAAAATTTAGTGTATAATGCGATAAACAACTAAATAACTTAGGAAGTGATGCTAAGCATTTAGATTTTTTATTAAAATGCAACTCGAATTAAATGTCTTAGGAAATGATGCTAAGCATTTAGATCTTTATTTTTTATAATAGCATGCCTAGGTGACGGGATCGCGATCTTTCCACCCATGGCCGGCGTCAGGATTTTCGGGAGGACACTCCCACTATTCCCGAGGGTATGGACGACGATGTCTTAGAGTCTGAGCCTCGGGCTTTTATGGGTAGAGGTAGGTGGGTTCCACCTCTGTGGACTCCAGACCAGTTGGTTTTCTGTCGTGAGAACCACGTTTCTCATCGCCCCCTCTCCGGCATAGTCGACAGCACGCTTCGCCACCACGGTTCTGGAGCTGGAGATTTGATTCCTCGACTTCACCAGATCATTACGGGTGATCCTGCTACGAACGCCTTATGGGAATCGGGTGGTTTAGTAGATTTATATACGGCTGTCGTGGGGTTTCGCAGCCCCCGGGGTTGCGGTGCGACAGTCGTTCGCGCATTGTTGGAGTATTTTTGGGATACTACCAACACTTTTCATTTTGCTTGGGGGGAGATGACAGTGACCCCTCTGGACTTCAGCATGATTAGCGGGCTGCGTTTCACTGGCCGGCCCGTAGCTCAGATGTCTGATCTTTCTAGGGGAGCGGCTGAGGCAGTCGATTTATTAGGTCCGATCGTTCCGCATATCAGGACCCGGCCAGTGTCTCGAGGTGGTCCTAGGAGCGGGCGATCGGAGCTGGCTTCAGTTCTAGCTCGTGGCTTCGACATGGAGGAGACATCGGCTGAGCAGCGAGTGCGGATCTTCATTCTGATTCTGATCTCTATGACCCTTTCTCCTGATAGGAGTTCACGCGCACTCCTTTGCTACCTCCCTTCTTTAGTTAGGATCAGTGAGATAGGATCCTATAGCTGGGCCAGCCTCGGATACGCCGACCTTCTCTTATCGTTACGTCATGGCTATCGGCAGCTGAACGACGAGTCTCCCATTACTGTCTACGGTCTGTGGAGAGTCGTAGAGGTGATGATCTTTTCCTCTTCTTGTTTTATTTTAATTTGTTCGACTCATGTGCTCAAATATTACTTTTCATTGCAGCTATGGTTCTACGAGTACTTCCCAGGCTTGGCTCCTCGATGGCGTCGTGGAGCGGTTCATGATTTCCCTGTCGGTATATGGGGGAGTGTGTCGTTCGTTAGCATAGCGGCGATCGCTTTGTGGTGCCTTCATCTCCACCAGAGTCGATGCTGGACTCGCGCTTGATTAGGGAGTTGATAAACAAGGGTGAGCGCTACACTTTTCCTTGGCAGGAGCTTGTGCACATGGAGGGTGATTATGCGCAGAACTTGCTTCCCTCTCTGGCTCCTCCACCCCGTCTTCCTGAGGTATGATTTCTTTTGAGGATTTTTGTTACTAGTCTCTGTGTAAATAGTCAAATAACTTGATTATTCGATCATATTTTCAGACGACTGTTCGCCCTGTGGATAGGATTGAGATTCCGCCTCAGTCTGTCCGCTACCGGGGCCAATTGGTATCACCGAGGACAATATTGCTGACGCGCCAGAGGGTTACCGACAGGCGCAGGAGTCTCTGCCCGAGGTCTTTGAGCCGGTAAGTTTTTTGATGCATTACTCATCCTTTTATCACCATTTGTTACTGATTTTTCTTTGTTTTATCCTCAGCTCGCTCGGAAATGATGGGATTCATGAAGCTGGTTGACGCCCTGAAGTACTGTATCATCCAGCTTCGACGTGGTGCGAGTTGTCGAAGCAGTTCTTGTGATGTTCTTGAGGTAGCCTCATTTTTTTTTCACTTCTACCATTTGTTTTATTTTGCATTTGTTGACGCCTTTTGATTTTGTATCTTTCAGGAGCAACGGAGGTCCCGCTCGCGTTCGAGGCATAGAGGCTTGGACGAGGAGGAGCTTGGTCGTGGTAGACGATCTCCTGGGATTCATCGACATTCTCAGTCTCAGCGAGAGCCTCAGATTACTCAGCTGTTTCAGGAGGCTCGGTGGCAGCAGCCTCGGTCTTCCCAGCGCTTTCTGGGTCAGATTCAGAGGCAGCGGCAGTCGTTTTCACAGCCTTCACAGCCTGAGTTTAGGCCTGTTTTGGTTCGCGTGGCTCCTGGTTTATTTTCAGCTCCATCGTCTGGGATTCCTCCACCGGTGTCGATCTTGTTCTCAGTTTCGATGTATGGGACGATGCCTCCACCGACGATTCCCGTGTGTTTGAGTCAGTCTACACCGTTTGCCAGTTGGACGGGTCCTGCCTTGAGTTTGACTACTGCTGGAGTCATAGGGACTAGTAGGGACACTACTCCCCATACTCGGATGATGGCGAGACTCTTTGGATCACCGTTCCCGTATTCACAGGGAGATGATAATGATTCTGGTTCTGTAGACTTTTGACCGAGGGTCTTTATTTGTACATACTGTGATGACACTTGACGTTTATTTATTATGACTCATTTTGTACACTGTTTATGTATTTATTAGTGTGTGTTAGTGTGTGCTTGAGACTCATTGTGTGTGATCGTGTATCAAAAAACGTAAGTGGAGGGTTCCGACCTTCCCCAAAAGAAAAAGAAATAAAAAGACAAGAAACAAAAAATAGAGTAAATAAGTAAATAAATAAAAAAAATGATAAAGAGAAATGGAAAAATAAAATTAAAAATAAAATACTATAGTGATGAATAAATAAATAAAATAAATGAAATGATAAAGATAATAATAATAAAAATAAAAAAATAAAAATAAAAAAGTTTAGAATTTTATTAGGAATGAAACTCTCAGAAAACTGAAAAATAAACGGTGAAGATAAAATACTAAAAAAATCCGGATAGATACGGGAAAAGATGAAAAAAGAATACGCGTAGGGTGCCGTGACACGACACTTTACACCGTGTCACGGCAAAAACCGTCGTGTCACAGCAAAAGTTCCCGTGACACGGTGGGATTTTCCGTGTCACGGTGCGCGTATTCTACAGCGGTGTGGTTTACGCGTATGAAAAGATAATTTCTGAATAGTTCCGAGCGCTTTTTCTATAAAATAGGACCAGTATATTCATGATATGCATAATTACGAAACACAAAATAATTAGAATTTCATATTTCAATAATAATGTCTCAGAATTTTGATAATACATTGCGCGACAGGTCTTATTCTTTGACCAATGCTGACAAAAGAGAGTTAGAATTATTTCATGTCAGGGGTTTACTAGCCCTGCGACATGTAGCGATTGAACATGATTTTCTTAGGGCAGCATTAGATTATAGGAGTCCAGAAACACATTGTTTTAAATTTGATTACGATGAAATCTGTCCCATGCCGGAGGAACTCGGTGCAATCTTTGGATTTCCTGCTAGAAATCTTATTACCATGCCTACCCTGCGTGAATATTATTACCAAGATTTTGAACGCCATCTGAATCTAACAGATCCAGATTTAAATAGAATTGTATGTGGTAATGAGGTAGACTTAGAAAAACTTGCAAATTTATATTTTAATCGCCCTATCTCTGAGTCTTATCATGTATATCATAGAAGGGCATATATTTTTTGCATGTTTAGCAAGCTTTTATTTGCAAACGGTAGGGTAGGACATGCTTGTCTAGCGTCTGTGCTTGAACATGTCAAATCTGGGAGATCTCCTATGCCTACGTGCCTTGGAGAAACATTTCGTGGCCTTGACGAAGCAAATGCTGACTGAAAAGCCATCATGAAGGGCTCTCTGGTACTGCTGCAGGTAAAAATACGTTCCGATTAGCCCCCGTGACACAAAACAGGCACCGTGTCACGGTAGGTGTCTGCCGTGACACGGTGTAGTCTGTCGTGTCACGGGAATCTGCACTTTTTTTTTAGTCGTGACGCAATGTTGGACCGTACCCTGACACGGTGGGGTTTTTTTTTTATTATTATTTTTTTTCAGGTCCACCGTGCCTCGGTGGACTGTACCGTGACACGGTGCAATGTCCCGTGTCGCGGCAGAGATCCTTTTTTTTTTCCAACGACTGATTTTTTTTTCTTTTTTTTTTTTTTTGCAGATTTGGTTGATGGAGCGTTTAGAACTATTCGAAGCCCCCGATGATGTTGAAAAATATGGCCCTAACGACCTAGTCCGCAGGAAAAAGAATTACTCTGCGAACATGTCGTATGAAGACTGGAAAAATTTCTTTGCAAAGAGGGAATTTTCCATTCGTTGGGTGGTGCCTTGGTGGAGGCTTACTAGGATGGTTGGTACGAATGATACTCCATATTGCCCTGTTCCTAGTATCTCAAAACTGACTTTTTATTGTCCTTCTCGACTGATGCGGCAGTATGGACTTGAACAAGTAGTTCCACGCTATAACGATAGTCCTCGTGAAGTATCGTTGCATGAAAGTAACGTTCACAAGTACGAGACTTACTGGATTGGAAGACCTTTGTGGACCGTTTCTGCTAGTGACCGAGCTCCTCCTCCTTTATCTAGTGCATACAAGGCATGGTTGAACCCTTGAAGTAGGAGAGAACGATTCGGATCACGCAAATCTAATGTGAAGAGTCGTCTTGGAAATAAGAAAGCACCTCCTAAAGATCGTCTAGGTCCAAGAACACAAGGGATTGAGTTTAAGACTCCTATAATGTCGAAAAGGAAAAATTATGTGAAAGGGAAGGGTAAAGAGAAGATGGTCTATAGAGAGAAACAACTGAAGAATTTTAAGAAAGGTGAAAGGGGTGAAAGTTCGACTAGGGGTGTGACGGTTCGGGCTACAAAAGACACATTAACGGTGAAGGCCGACCTAATTGACAAAGTGAATGAGGTTCCTAAAGTGAAGAGGGATTAGATCAGTATTGCTTTGCTTTTATGATTTATAATTTTAAAATAAGACGTATGATGCCAATAATTATAGTCACATTTATTTCAATAATAATAGCATATTTATTTTAGCCTTAAATAAAAAATTACAATGACTTTTTTTTTTATTTTTTTTATTTATTTATCCGAGTCAAGGAGTCGGACGCAATGAAAGAATGAAAATAAAAACCTCAAACAAATAATGAATTCGCAAAGAATGCGTCACTAAAAAAAATCGGAAAACCTGAAATTCACCGTCCCGTGACACGTTGCAAATTCCCGCGTCACGACAGTTTTTTTTTATAAGGTCCACTGTGCCACGGTGGACTGTACCGTGACACGGTGGAATGTCCCGTGTCGCGGAAGAGATTCCCCTTTTTTTTTTTTTTTTAGTCGTGACGCAATGTTGAACTGATGCGTATACTTGATCGACAGAGGGAGGATTTTAATTTTTGAAGTGGTCGGGCCCCCTTGAGGGGTTGCGTACGTATCCTTAAAAAGGAATCAGGCCAAACGTAGCTCTATTGGGTCATGAACCCATGCGACTAGGCATAGAAATTCTTGAGTTGATCTAAATTGGTTAAATTGTGGAAACCGTTACCGTCCATGTCTATCAATTGCGCCGCTCCGCCAGACAAGATGGCTTTACCAATGTACGGGCCTGACCAATTTGGTCTGAATTTTCCTCTTGGATCTAACACATTTTTACGAAGTGCCTTAAGCACCAGGTCACCTTCTTTGATATTCCAAGTCCTTACTTTTTTATTAAAGTGTCGCGCCATACGCTGTTGGTAGGTTTGGACATGATGCAAAACCGCCAATTGTTTTTCATCAAGTAATACCAGTTCATCATATCTTGCTCTAATCCAGTCGACTTCATCTAGTTGGCTTTCCAATGCGATTCGAAGGGAAGGGATTTCGAGTTCAATTGGTTGTACATCTTCAACTCCATAGACCAAAGAGAAAGGGGTAGCCCCCGTTGATGTACGAACAGAGGTTCGATATCCCCAAAGGACGAAATGTAGCTTACTTGGCCAATCCTTGTAATTTTCTGTGATCTTTTCGATGAAAGTTTTCACATTTTTGTTGGCCGATTCGACCGCACCATTTGTTTGTGGTCTGTAAGGTGATGATCTGTGATGCTTGATATGATATTTCTGTAATAATTCTTTACATTCGGCTTGCGTTCCATTATCGCTGATCATCTCATGTGGTACCCCATAGCGGCATATGATATTTTTCTCAATGAATTGAGCTACGTGTTTCTCCGTCAGCTTAGCATATGAGGTAGCTTCGACCCATTTGGTGAAATAGTCGATCGCTACGAGGATGAATTCGTGCCCCCCTTGTCCTGGTGGTGTTATTTTTCCAATGATGTCGATCCCCCACGTGGAGAAAGGCCATGGAGAAGTATATGTGTAGAGAAGCGAAGGTGGAACATGTTGTAAATTTGCGTAGACTTGACACTTCATACATTTCTTGACGTATTCGTGACAATCTCTCTCCATAGTAGTCCAATAATAACCTTGTCGTTGAATCTTTTGGACTAACGTCTTTGCATTCATGTGCGTTCCACATATACCGGCATGGAGGTTTTCCATGGTTCTGTGTGCTTCTTTCTTGGCTATGCATAAGATATTTCTCCCCATTGCAGTCCTTTTGTGGAGTTCTCCCCTGATGAGCACATACTGTGAGGCCAAGAGCCTCAAAGCACGGCGTGCCCTTTTATCAATATTGGGAGGGTATTCTCCTCTTGTCACATAGTTAAGGATATCTGTATACCATGGATCTTCATCTTCTTCTTGTGGTTCTTGTTCATCGTCGAGTGCGTGAAAATAAGCCGGCTCATATCTTCTTTCTATGGTCAACGACATTCTAATTGTATCCGTTGGAATTCGCACCATTGATGCTAATTTAGCTAGTGCGTCGGCGAATTAGTTTTCTTCTCTCGGCAAATACGTATATTCCACTTCATCTAGTTGCTCCGTGAGAGTTTCTAAATGAGCTTGATACGTAGCGAGACTTTCACTCCTCACTTTCCATCTCTTAGAGATTTGGTTAATGATTAGTAAAGAATCACCGTAAATTATGAGTTTCTTAATTCCCAAGGCGACAGCTGTTTCTAATCCCAAAATACATGCTTCATATTTTGCGACATTGTTGGTGACGTCAAAGTCGAGCTTCATGGAAATTGGGATGTGCTCTTCATTGGGTGATACAAGCAAGACTCCTACACCACATCCTTTTTGGTTTGAAGCTCCATCGAAATAGAGCGTCCAGCTATCATCTTCGGTCATGAGTAAATCTTCGTCAGGGAAATCTTACTCATCTTCTTCTTTCTCAACTTCTTCTAGCGGAAAGTCTGCTAAGAAGTCAGAAACCGCAGAACCTTTGATGGCTTTTTGTGGTACAAATTTCAAGTCAAATTGAGCAAGATTGACTATCCACCTTGATAATATGCCATTGAGTGTTGCTTTTTTGAACAGGTATTTGAGAGGATCCATCTTGGACACGACATGCACAGTATGAGTGAGCATGTAATGTCTTAGTTTCTGTGCGGCCCATACAAGTGCGAGACAGAATTTTTCAAGTGGTGTGTATTGTGTCTCATATCCTTGAAGCTTCTTACTCAAGTAGTATACTGCATTCTCCTTTCTTTCAATCTCTTGTGCTAGCATTGCCCCCATCGTTTCTCTTGTGACCGTAAGGTAGAGTCGAAGAGGAAAGTCAGGTATTGCTGGCGCTAGCACGGGTGGGTTTGCCAGGTACTCTTTGATTTTGTCGAAAGCTTTTTGGCAATCGTCATCCCATGTGACTGGGACATTTTTCTTAAGCTTCTTGAATATAGGTTCACATATCGCTGTGAGCTTTGATATGAACCTACTTATATATTGCAACCTTCCAATGAAACCTCGAATCTCCTTCTCATTCTTGGGCGGTGGCATGGCCATAATCGCCTTTACTTTTGTGGGATCTATTTCAATCCCTCGAGAACTGATCACATATCCAAGTAATTTGCTGACGTGACTCCGAATGCGCACTTTGCTGGATTTAATCTCATGTTGTACTTGCGGAGTCTTTTAAAGAACTTACGAAGTGCAATGATATGGCCTGGGTGATCTTTGGACTTAACGATCATATCATCGACATAGACCTCCACTTCTTTGTGCATCATGTCGTGTAACAATGTTGTAGCTGCTCTTTGGTAGGTGGCACCTGCGTTTTTTAACCCGAATGGCATTACCGTATAACAATATGTACCCCATGGTGTGATGAATGTGGTTTTCTCCATATCTTCTTCAGCCATCAATACTTGATTATATCCGGCGTAACTGTCCATGAATGATAGGAGTGCATGGTTTGCTGTGTTATCGACTAGAATGTCAATGTGAGGTAGAGGGAACCCATCTTTTGGGCTTGCTTTATTGAGATCCCTGTAATCAACACACATTCTGACCCTTCCATCCTTCTTTGGAACTAGAACCACATTTGCTATCCATTCTGGACACTTGGATACTCTGATGAAACCTGCGGCCAACTGCTTCCTGATTTCTTCTTTGATCTTGAGAGCCACATCCGGTTTCATACGGCGCAGCTTTTGTTTGACAGGCTTCATACCTTGAATGAGTGGTATCGTATGCTGATCTATATCCCTGTCAATTCCTGGCATATCTTGGTATGACCAAGAAAATACATTAACAAATTCACTAAGCAAGTTAATTAGCTGTTTGCGTTCATCTTGACTTAGTGTTAATCCAATTTTTACTTCTTTAACAGTCGTATCATTGAAATGTTAACTGTTTCTGTATCTTCAATAACTGTTGTTTTATTTTCGTGTTCTTCCATTGCTTTTATTATTTATTTGTCATTTTTATCATTAGCAAAGAAATATTGATCAGGGTCAGGGGGATGACACGCATCGTAAGCAAAGGTACTCATTTTATTGAATTCATTGGCTAATACATCAAGAGAGGCGAGGTCAGCTACGACCTCACCGGGATTATTTGGACTAGAAAGAGAGGACTCAACAAGAGACTCAGGATTGAACTCTATAGCAGAAAGAGGGTCAGCCTCAGACTCTAAGGACTCGTCTACAGACTTAGACTCAGACTCGGACTCGGACTCAGACGACTTAGACTCATCAAACATAGGACCTTCGCCAGCGGTTATTTCCAACTTCTCTCCATTTGGCGTAGTGATCCTCAATGTCTTGCGCCATCCCCTTGAAATATTATCAGCTTGGACGATTAATTCGGAGGGATCAAAATCCTTGTTTGCTATAACAGCTTAAACGAGCTCGGAATTATCATTGCAGACGGGCTTTGACTCATTCTTCTCCATTCCAAAACGCAGGTTAATGCCTAGATCATCAGAACTTGGGCTAGCTGGTTTCTCAGTTGTGAAGAGCTCTTCGTCTT
Organism: Chenopodium quinoa; assembly: GCF_001683475.1. NCBI lineage: Eukaryota > Viridiplantae > Streptophyta > Magnoliopsida > Caryophyllales > Amaranthaceae > Chenopodium > Chenopodium quinoa. The sequence goes on from NW_018742864.1 coordinate 315,325, forward strand.
CATCAAGAAAGTCACAATCAAGGAACATCTCAAATCCTGGTTTACGCATCCCATCGTGGACGAATGGTTCATGGAATTCATAGCACGGAAAGTCTTCCCCTTCCTTGATGTACTGGCCATTGAGTGTTAATGGATATGGATCCATGGCCATTTCCTTCTTCATGATTCGAGCGTTATTGCGAGCCTTCATCTTCAATAGAGCTTGTTTCACATCTTCTTTTGTTTGCTTGAATCCCAAGCCAAAAGTATCCTTCTTGAGTGCACCGGGATGGCCCCAAGATTCAGCCATTTTCTTTTTGAGTCCGAGGGTCATTCTAAGGAAATGACCTTTCTTCTTCAGAATGGCATTGATTTTGGTGTTTGAATAGGGATCGAAGTCGAGATGGCACTTTTCCTCTTCTTCAATCACGAGAACATCATCGAGTGAAAAACCCCAAAGATCTTCATCTTCTTCGTCGTGCTCGACATGGACGATAGGAGTGTCGATAACTTGAATGCGCATAGGAGAGGCATCAATGGTAATTGGAACCCCTCCAACTATGGCTTTCACTTTTTGGTGCAGCGATGATGGAATCGCCTTTAGCTCATGAAGCCAAGGGCGTCCTAACAACAGATTGAAGGAGGCCTTAATGTCTACCACCTAAAACTTAATGCGACGTTCAATGGCCCCAATAGTTATGTTCAATATGATAGTACCCACGGCTTGACGGCGAGTATTATCATAAGCGCGAATCCCGTGAGTGGAGGGAGTCAATTCTTCATTCTTTATGCCCAACTTCTTTGCAGTACGGAGTGGGCACACATTGATTGCAGAGCCATTATCAACCAGGATCATAGGAACATTCATCTGCCTACACACCACAGTGAGGTGTAAGGCCTTATTATGTTGGTCCCCTTACGGGGGCAGATCCTTGTCAGAAAACGAAATCAGATTGCTAGTACTTGGCAATTCAGTAGTGAGAAAGTTGACCAGTCCTTGAGGAGTCATGTCATCATCAACTCCTATTTTCACCAGAGCATTCATCACAGCCTTTCGATGCTCGTGGGAGGTGGCCAAAAGCTTGCATACATTCATCTCCACCTTGGTCTTTTGCAATTGTTTGACCACATCGCTGTTCATAGGGTCGATGGGATCAACTATTTGATGTGATGGTGGTGGAGGTGGAGGTGGATTAGGTTGTTGCAACCGTCCACTTCTGGTGAGAACCTTGACCTCAAAGTCCCCCCAAACATTTTTACTTGTGCCAAGAGATGAACAGGCTATATACTTGAGATAGACGTCTTCATCGTCACTATATATCCCAAATTCCATTCACTTCTTCAGAACTCGAGACAAATATAACTTCCGGCAGAGGTTCATTCACAGGTTGAATGAGTATTGACGGATCAAAAGAGACTTCATCTCCAGTGATAGCCAAAGCATCAGAAAGAGGTCCTGTTTGAATGTTAGGCTTCTTGCCCCCTGGAGGGACAGGAAGTTGATTAGTATCAATTAGGTCTTGGATTTCATCCTTCAACCTCCAACACTTCTCAGTATTATGACCCTTGCCTTGATGAAAATTGCAATAAGCAATGGGATCATAGCTAGCGGTCCTATTCTCTGGTCGAGGTTCTGGAAATGGTCCAATTGGCATAATCAATCCTTGACCATGCAAACGGTCATAAGCAGCATCATAAGCCATTCCCAAAGGCGTGTAAACCCTCCTTTGCCTTTGCAATCTTTGAGGAGGAGCATTAAGGGCCAGCACATCATTGATATTGATATTGTTGGTAGCATTATTGGGCTTAGAAGACAAAGAAGAAGGAGTGTCGTTCTTCTTGTTTTTCCAAGTGCTGTTATTATTGTTGCTACCATCCGTCTTCATTAGTTCGTCGTCGATATTGATTCCAATATTGTATACAACTTCAAAGGTACTCAGAGGCGGAAACTTCAAGTGTTGCTTGTACTTATGAGTCAGATTGGCAATGAACAAGAGAATCATTTCTTTCTCCTTAGAGGGATCCACCAGGAGCGCGGCTGTTTCCCTCCACCTGCTTAAGTAAGTGGTGAAGCCTTCATTCTCTTTCTGTTTGAGAATGGAGAGTTCACGTTCAGAAGTCTTGGCCTGAATGTTACACTTGTAACGATTCATAAAGCTTTCAGCAACATCCTCCCAGGTCGCGACATGTTTGGATTCCAAAGAGTAAAACCATTGTTGACAGGCATGCTCCAAGGAAAGAGGGAACACTGTAGGGAAGAGTGTCACATCTATTCCCTTAAGAGCCATAGTCGTAGAAAAAGCCTTCAAATGGAAAAGCGGATTATCAGTAGGCTTGAATTTGGGAATGTCAGTAGTGGAAAACTTCTCAGGAAGCTTTTCCCTTATGGACGAAGAGGTGACAGGCTGTTCCACATAAGTGAATTCTTCAGAAATCTTTCTCATCTATTCCTTAATCTTGTCCATTGCAGCGGTAGTGACATTGTTTTGATTGTGTTGTTCTACCGTGTTGACTCTAGTGGTGAGTGTTTGCATCATGTTAGAAAACTTTTCAATTGTCTTGTTGAGGTTCTCGATGTCTTCCTTAGTAGCCATTGGTTGAAAGTATACTGGAGATGGATCTTGTGGAGATGATTGAGGTGGTTTCCTTGTACGCCTCTTTGGTATAAGAGGTTGTTGAGGTATTGACTCGAACCGTAACAATTTACCCCTGCTTCTTGACCAAGTGCTGTGACACTGAAACAAACACACCTTTAATGACCAAACTTAACCTTAACCCCTCCGGATTAAAAAAATCTATAATTTTGAAATTCTACTTGTTTTTTTTTTTTTTTTTATTTTAAAAATATGGGAGGATACCATCCAACTTACTCCGAAAAAAAACGATACAAAAACAAGACTACCCTAAAATACGGTGAAAAAGTAGTGCACGACTTAAGGAAAAAAAGTGTGTGAACACGATATGTGAGTAATTAAGTGAGGTTATGGACGCGTGTTTTGACCATACAGCTAGACATGACACCAAACTGGACACATCAACCACATACGTTCACACAAAAACCGAAAAAAACACTAACAGGACACTTTTCCTGGGCACCGTGTCACGGTGCTGACTGTCGTGACACGGTGCAGTCTACCGTCAGACGCTAGAAAGCCCCGTGTCACGGCACTGTTCAGCGTGGCGCGACAAAATATGTCGTGACACGGTGTACAGTTCCAGGTCATTTTTGTGATTTTCCAGATTTTAATCGGATTTAGGTCCGTACTAATTACTATGTGAGAATAAAAACCCTCGGTCAAGGGTTAAACAAAAGAGTAAACACATGAATGTTAGCACCAAACAATCACGTAGCATTTAGACACGATGATGTAAAAAAAGTTCGCAACCTAGAGTCAAGATCTATGTTCAACTATCGGTCAAGCTTTGGGGGTCAAAAGGGTACCATGGTTAAGAGTTTGGACGCGTTAGCAAGGCAGCCACCCTTGAGGGTGTATGCCAACGGGCGGCTCCGCAAGTTCGTGATGAAATCGAACTCGACTCCATGGTTTGGGTGGATTTAATGACTCGGGTGAACCCTTATTTCCATGAGCGTTTTTAGGTTGATAGAGTTTAAATCCCCCGGGGCTAAGACGCATGTAGAACACATACGTTTTTTTCAGAAAAAATCGAAGGAAGTTGACTGTGAGAAGAGAAAATAAGCCACCGGACTGATTTTAGGACTGCCGTGGCACGGCAGTCAGAAGATATGACTGGTGCCCTATTTTCCTTCGTGTGCAACCAAGTTATTCAATTTTTCCTACGGGACAGACCTGAATGCGACGTTAAAACGTCTAAGCAGATGCAAAAATGCCAAATTAATCACAGGAATATTTATTCAAGAATCTTTCAAGTCTCATCCACTCATCTTAATTAAATACCGATCACTCAAATCGATAGATAACTAAGAATCCTCCCCAGTGGAGTCGCCAAATTGGAGGCGTCGCTCGAAGTGCGCCTACGTAAAAGCATGTTGTGAATATGCTTGGCACTCATAGGAAGTGGGAATTGACATATACGATTAGGGACAAATAAAGTAGGGAGCCGCCAACAAGTTTTTAAGGAACTTGTAAACCGTTCACGGATCATTTAAGACAACCACGAATAAGGGATAACGAAGGCAACAATGATTGACCCGTGAAGGTTACACCCCATTCATAATCCATGAGATTACTAACTCCATATGGTTCGGAACCACGAAAAGAGGATCGGGGATGATGGTACGAAGTGAGTCATGGAGTCACATTTGCCCGTATTGGCCTCTACTCGATTCTTATAGTGAAAAGTGATTCCTGCGATCTCTAAGGCATACAAACAAAATATTCAATTTGCTCTAAACTATTATTATGCTAAATTGGTTGAATATTAATGCAACAAATTACTCTAAAATATTGTGATCACTTGATTAAACAACAAGATTAAAAAGGAACCTAAACCGGTTGTTCAAATTATCTTATTAGTCGTGATTTTTAATTACATATTCCCTTTAAACATGCAATATGGTGATCATAAAAATAATAATAGAATAAACATTAATATTGGAAGCAATTTAACAATAATTCCAACAATATAAAATCGTTAGAAAAGTAATAGAAATAAGAGGAATATAATTCTTACTTTGATTCTGTTTGTTTGCAACTACAAAATAATAAACGAGTTAGTAACTTTAAGGAAATAATAATAAAACAACAATTAAATTAAATTAAACAAAGTAGAATTGATTTGGGGCCAAACCGTCAAACAGTTCTACCTTTCACGCCTTGGCTTAAGGACAGAACCACGAGTAAAGTATGGACTCCTTTGAGTACTTGAAGAAGGAATTTTGAAATAAGAAGGGTAGGCTAGTGTTTAGGCTAAATCATAGAAGAGAGAAAAATAAACTAGAGAATTAATTGATGCCCCGTTCATCAGAAATGAGGGGGTATTTATAGAGGAAATGTACTGAGGGAACACACGGAACCCTAAAATGATAAAAACCCTAAAAAAGTATCCCGCGACACGGCAAACTATAGCGTGACACGGGAAGTCCCACCGTCAGACGGGAAGCTTCCCCGTGACACGTTGTATTTTTGGTGTGACGCGGGAAATTTTCAGTAAACGGGGAAGAAAACGCGTTAAGGGTTTACGCGGAAAAGACACGGAAATTCCCGTGTCACGGCAGATTTCCCTTGTCACGGGAAATCCCACCGTTAGACGAAAATGATTCTCGTGACACGGTGGATACCTACCGTGGCGCGGGAATTCCCAACCTGCTTTTCCGTCTAAATACATTTTTAACCCTAATTTCGTTCAGCATTTTAAGTGCCGATTGATAATTTCGGGCCATTTTCTGATTTATTATTATTTGGGCTAAAATAAGAAAATAATTAAACAAAAGGTTTTTAGGCTAAAAATAAATAATAAAACAATAAAATAAAAAAGGTTTGGGCTAAAATTAAATAACAAATTTGGGCTGAAATTAAAACTATGCTTTTACCAAACATCAAGACTAATCCATGGACTGTTCAAAAATATGAATTTAATCAAATACGATTTTTTAAGCTCTCTCGGGATTAAATACTGAACCCCACCAATAGTGGCGGTGAAAGGTTGTTCATCATCGAGTTTGGTTTTGGGGAGACATTTTTAGGTGTATAGGCAAGTGTTCCAATGTATTTGATATGAACACGTGTTAAATTGCGTCTCTCATCGACTGCTTGGTACCGTGCCTGAGAAACATGAATGCTAAGTGAGTGATGGACCGCATGATCTGAGATTGCCTACATTGATTCAAAAGAATGAAAAAAAAAATTAAAGAAAAAAATATATGAAAAATAAAACTTGCAAAGTCTAATACACAATTGCATATCTTGGGGGCTTCTCTCGGGTCTTGAGCCTTTTACCCCTTTCTTCCTTAAACCTTCAGGTTAACCACCTTACAACCCTTAAAAGATCTCTTTTAGGTGTACACACATTTGTGCAAAGTTCGGCTAGAGCTACGTTCGGCCTGATTCCTAACGGATACGTAGGAAACCTCACATTGAGGTGCGGCCACATTCATATGCATGATCGAGTCAAAGAATATCCAACGCTTATCCCTATGACCTTATTCATCTAGAGCTAGACTTGGGGGCTTGAAACCACTTCATTTAGCCTACCTAGCCTAATGAGTCATCATCTTTGACTCTTCTCGCATCTCTTTCCACCGCCATAACCCTTGCAGCCAGCCTTAGTATCACATTCACACACTTCACTCACACATCCATATCCATATCAATCTTCCTTCCCTTTAAGAGCCCTTTATCATGAAATCTTGTTTCAACACCGGGCATGTTTCATCATCTTTCAAGACAACATTCATTAGAAGAAACGTTGTATACTTGCTTAGCTTCCTGACCTGAGCAATATTCATTGTTTCACGCATCGCATAATGTGCTGAGCAACATTTTTTAATCACACAAAGCATATTGTGCTTAGCTCCTTGACCTAAGCAACGTTCATTATGCAATAATCACTTTATCTGTGTATGAGCTTTGCTTCAAGACCTAAGAGACGTTCAAGATCGTTTCCTTACACCATATATGATGCTTAGCTCCATGACCTAAGTTCATTCATCGTGTCACATGATGTAATTGTCCTTAGCCTCATGGCCTAAGGACATGCATCATGCATACATTACTTTCAAGAAAAGCAATTCAATCCATGCAATTCATTTTGTCTTGCTCAACGAGGAAGTTCAAAACTTCTTTCCTTTTCTTTTGGAGAAGTTCGAAAACTTTTTCAAAATTTTCTCATCGAGGGAAGTTCAAAAATAGAAGTTCAGTTTTCACGTCTTTCTTTTTCGGGAGAAAGTCGGTACCCTCCACTCGTCTCATGACAAAAATGACGGAAAATTTTTGCTTTTTCATATTCGGTTGCTTGTGTTTGCACATGCACACACCATATACACACACGACCACAAGTTATACACATGTCATGTCATGTCGTCTCAAGTCAAACTTGGTCAAGTCAATCATAGTCTATACGAGTCCCTTGGCAAAATTTATTTTGCAGGTCTCAATTACAGCCCACGTCCGGGGACAAGCATACCATCTATAGCCCACGTCCGGGGACAAGCGGACCATCTATAAGCCCACGTCCGGGGACAAGCGGACCATCTACAGCCCACGTCCGGGGACAAGCGGACCATCTACAGCCCATGTCCGGGGACAAGCGGACCATCTATAGCCCACGTCCGGGGACAAGCGGACCATTTACAGCCCACGTTCAGGGACAAGCGGACCATCTACATTCCACGTCCGGGGACAAGCGGATCATCTATAGCCCACGTTCGGGGACAATCGAACCACCACCATTTCATGACGCAAGGTTCTCGATACACAGAGACTTGCAATCTTATGTCGGCTTTCCTCAAGCATGGAAAGCATTATCGGTGGATTTCTTCAAACATAGATAATCGCCAATATCATATGTCGACTTTCCTCAAGCATGGAAAGTGTCATTCGGTAGGTTTCTTCAAGCTTAGAAAGCAACCAAACTCATCTGTCGGCTTTCCTCAAGCATGGAAAGCATTTCAACAAACGTCATCCGGTGGATTCCTTCAAGCATAGTAAAATACCAAACTCATTTGTCACCGATACACTGGTGTCAGATAAGCGTTCTATCCCTTTACTGTTTCATCTGTGGAATTAACATTTTTTGCAAGTATCGGCGTATACAGAGTGATTTAGGATCGCAGAACGTCTTAAATCATTCTCCGTCCCTATCGACTACTTTGACTATCGTTTTCAAAACTGACATTTCTACAAACTCAGTCAAAGACTGACTTAAAAATGTCTCCCAAAACCAAACCCGATGATGAACCACCTTTCACCGCCATTATTGGTCGGGTTGAGGATTTAATCTTGGAGTGCTTAAACCCATATTTCCATTTCATAAACCAACCCAACTTCTAGCCCACTTCCCCAAACCATAACTTATTTTTCTCTTTTCGTGCCTTTAAACCCAAAATAATTCATTTCGTGTCCTTTAAAATTATTCATTTCATGTCCTTTATATAAAAACGTTTATTACAGTTTATTTTGGTCCATAATCTGGGTCCAATGATTGAATATTTGGATGGGGCTCTAAAAGATCTTTCCAACGATACATTATAAGCCCAAATCCGAGTTATAACGAATATGTTATGACCAAAATATTAAACTGAGCCCAAACCCAACCTACGCCCACCTTACCTACGACCCAATGATCATGTGGAGGGTCCAAATTATTTAATCCCATTCCTAAATCAATTAGGATTAATTAGAAACTTCTATAATTTCTAAAAGATCCTAATTATCCTTTTTGAAAAGATAAGATTAAAGAGTTTAAAATTGAATAAAACTTCTTTTTTTGAAAGTCCTAATTTTATCCGAATTGAAAGACGTTCAAAGATACACAGATATTATTTTTGTGCCGCATATTTTTTATCCAAATTTTATATGTCTGTATAGCCCTTGAAATTATCTTTCCAATGATATATTATAATATCAATTCCGAGCTATAACGGAAAAGATATGAATAAAATGTCAAACTCTATCCAAAACTGACACCGTCTCACTATTTAGGCTATATCTTTTGTTCTACAAAATATTTTAATCTGATTCTAATTGGGTTAGAAATTAGACTTCAATATCTTTCCAACGATATCTTATTCATCTTTTTCCGATTTCCGGATCAAAAGATATGATAAAAACAAAAACCGCAAAAACTGCTGTCTATCGCAAGAGTTTTATCCGATTCGAATTCTTATCTTTTCTTGATTCTTCGACCTTCTTTTTTCTCTATAAATAGAGGAGGTCATATATCCCCTTTTTCAATGATCAACAATCTTGATCATCAAATAATTTTCTTCTCCCTCTTTAGCCTAAACACTAGCCTCCCCATTCTTTCACTATTTCTTCCTTTAAGCACTCCAAGGAGTCCATACGATACGTGAAGTTCTATACTTTAACCAAGGCGTGATAGGTAGAATTAACTGAGGGTTTGGACCAAATCAACTCTACTTTCAATTTAATTTAATTTCCATTTACTTAATATTTTTATTGAAGTTACTAACAGTTTATTCATGATGTAGCAATTTAAAGGAACGCGCGGAATATGAGTAATTAATTAATTTAATTACTCTTATTTTATTTTAATATTGATAGCATCATGATTAGGTTATTTTATATTTGATTTGACTAACGCTATTATTTTTGAATTACTTCCAATATTAATGTTTATTCTATTATTGTTATGATCACCATATTGCATGTTTAAAGGGAATATGTAATTGAAAATCACGCCTAATAAGATAATTTGGACAACCGGTTTAGGTTCTTTTTAATCTTGTTTTTTTTAATCAAGTGATTACAAATATATTAGAATTATATGTTGCATTAATATTCAACCAATTTAGCCTAATAATAGTTTGGAGCAAATTGAATTTCTGTTTGTATACCTTTGAGATCGCAGGAATTACTTTTCGCTATAAGAATCGAGTAGAGGCCAATACGGGCGAATGTGACTCCATGACTCACTTCGTACCATTATCCCCGATCCTCCTTTCGTAGTTCCGAACCATATGGAGTTAGTAATCTCATGGATTATGAATGGGGTGTAACCTTCACGGGTCAATCGTTGTTGCCTATTGTTGTCCCTTATCGTGGTTGCCTTATATGATCCGTGAACGGTTTACAAGTTCCTTAAAAACTTGTTGGCGGCTCCCTACTTTGCTTTTTCCCTAATCGTGTATGTCAATTCCCACTTCCTAAGAGTGCTAAGCATATTCACACATGCTTTTAACGTAGGCGCACTTCGAGCGACGCCTACAATTTGGCGACTCCACTGGGGAGGATTCTTGGTTATTTATCGATTTGAGTGATCGGTATTTAATTAAGATGAGTGGATGAGACTTGAAAGATTCTTGAATTGTATTCCTGCGATTTAATTAGCATTGTCACATATGCATATATTTTTTTTAGGTTACCTAGTTTGCCACAATAGTACGTGTTCTACGTATGTAGCTAGCCCGGGGGATTTATGCTCTATCAACCCGAAAACGCTCATGGCAATACGAGTTCATCCGAGTTTTTAAATCCACCCAAACCATGGAGTTGAGTTCGATTTCATCACGAACTCGCGGAGCCGCCCGTTGGCATACACCCTCAAGGGAGGCTGCCTTGCTAACGCGTCCAAACTCTTAACTATGGTACCCTTTGACACCCAAAAGCTTGACCATAGTCGAACATAGAACTTGACTTTAGGTTTCGAACTTCATTGTATCATGCGTGACTATATGCTTATGTGTGCATTTTTTTATTGACCTTTTTTTTTAATTTTTTTCTCTTATCAAACCCTTTTTTTTATTATTAGAGTCGAGCCATAGATTTTTTTTTTTTAATTTTTGAGTCACTCGGATTTTTATTCCCGTATACTGCACAAGTGTCAACTTGTTTTGGTCATAGTTGGAATTATATAAAGAGTTACGTGTCGTGCCACATGGATCTGTAGCCCCGAGTTTTATCTTTCATTTGGAGCTGGTTCGTCCTAATCAGAGTCACAGATCAAAAGTAATAACCGATATACTACAGCCTGTCCAGTTTAGGTGTCTTTTTAGCGTTACGTTTTTTATTTTTTTTAAAAAATAATAAAAAATTCGTGTCAAGCTAGTCTTAGCCAAGTCCTTTAATCCTTGTCAACTCATATAACATAGGATTATAGATTTTTATTTTTATTTATTATTTTTTTTTATACCCATGAGTCATAACTCTTCTAGATTCCTAGTCCTCTTCCTAGTTTCTTGTGATCGATTTTTGTGCTAACCTTAACATGTGTTCTTTGTCTTTGATTGTGGTTGATCTTATTTATGACTAACGATTGACAATGGACCGTTTTCACCTAGTAAATAGCATAAACATTAAAATTGGACAAAATTAATCAAGTTAGTTTGTCTTTTAGTCTTCCATGTTATTTGGTCATTAGGTCCTTTTTTTTTCACAACGTCCTCATGTCTAGCCATGCGATTATACCACGAGTCTTAATAAACTCACCTAATCACACATGTTGAGTCATTGCACACACTTTGTCTTCGAGTAATGCACTTTATTGTTTATGATCATATATTAGGACCATGCATATGTCATTTTTCGTCGTAATAGGAATGAGTGGAGTATTTCCCATCAGATTTCAAAATTGTTTCATACACTCTTCCTTTCCAGTCCAAGTATTGAGTGAATGCATTAAGTGAGTTCTTCCTTACACAGTACTTGAGTCTAAAATCACTAAGCAATAGTTGGAAGAATAAGGGGAACGTCACTCCTTCCTTCTTTCCTTCCAATCAAAGCATCAACAACAAGAAACTTTTTTACTCGGCAGGCGGCAAGAAGTAACTCATAAACAGCCATGAAGACAAAGCACGATGCAAGCTTCTCACCAAGAATTCATGTTTACTTCTTCTTTTGTTTCAAACTCTTTCCCCTAATAAGTCTGGCATAGGTTCTCCTTATCCTTATGTCTATATGTCATGTTCCATCAATGAGCATTTATTTCCTTTGCATTCGATCATGTCATGCGCAAAAAAAAGAAAAAAAAGAAAAAAAAAATAAAATAAAATAAAAAATTGCCGAACTGAACACAAGGTATACCAATGATCCGAGGAACCTTTGCAACCCATTCATTCTCCATTAACCATACAATCACATATTCATTTCTTCATCAACCACTTTGAGCCTCGTCTAACGTTTGGCCTTCATTTCTTCAACCCACATTTACTTAACCCTGGGATTGGAAGATGTGTAATTGTATAACATTCAAAAAGCAAGTAAAAAAAAAAAACAGCAAAGCAACAATAAAACAATGTCTAAGGGCAAGTGTTCCAATGTCTTTGATATGCACACGTCTCAAATTGCGTCTCTCATCGAGTGCTTGGTACCGTGCCTGAGAAACATGAATGCTAAGTGAGTGATGGACCGCATGATCTGAGATTGCCTACATTGATTCAAAAGAATGAAAAAAAAACAAAAAGCCAAAAAAAAAAAATAAAAAAAATTGCAAAGTCCAAATTTTCAAATACACAATTACACATCTTGGGGGCTTCTCTCGGGTCTTGAGCCTTTTACCCCTTTCTTCCTTAAACCTTCAGCTTAACCACATTACAACCCTTGAAAGACCTCTTTGAGATGTATACACACTTGTGCAAAGTTCGGTTAGAGCTACGTTCGGCCTGATTCCTAACGGATACGTAGGCAACCTCACATCGAGGTGCGGCCACATTCATATTCATATCCATGCATGATCGAGTCAAAGAATATCTAATGCTTACCCCTACCCATTTAGAGCTAGACTTGGGGGGCTTGAACCCACATCATTTAGCCTACTTAGCCTAAAGAGTCATCATCTTTGACTCTTCTCACATCTCTTTCCATTGCCATAACCCTTGCAGCCAGCCTTAGTATAACATTCACACACTTCACTCACACATCCATATCCATATCATCCTTCCCTTTAGGAACCCTTTATCGTGAAATCTTATTTCCTTACCGCGCATGCTTCATCATCTTTCAAGATAACATTCATTAGAAGAAACGTTGTATACTTGCTTAGCTTCCTGACCTAAGCAATATTCATTGTTTCATGCATCGCATAATGTGCTGAGAAACATTTATATATCAATGATTTTTAATCATACAAAGCATATCGTGCTTAGCTCCTTGACCTAAGCAACGTTCATTATGCAATAGTCACTTCATCTGTATACGTGCTTAGCTTCCAAACCTAAGTGACGTTCAAGATCGTTTCTTTACACGATAAATGATGCTTAGCTCCAAGACCAAAGTTAATCCATCTATCGTGTCACATGATGTAATTTTCCTTAGCCTCCTGGGCTAAGGACATGCATCATGCATACATTACTTTCAAGAAAAGAAATTCAATCCATGCGATTCATTTTGTCTTGCTTAACGAGGAAGTTCAAAACTTCTTTCCTTTTTTCGCGTCTTTTCTTTTGAAGAAGGTAAAAAAAACTTTTTCAAAATTTTCTCATCGAGGGAAGTTCAAAAATAAAAGTTCAGTTTTCACATCTTTCTTTTTCGGGAGAAAGTCGGTACCCTCCACTCATGACAAAAATTGACATAAAATTTTTGTTTTTGCATCTTCGTTTGCTTGTGTCTGTACACACACATACACACACACACACACACTCACAAGTCATACACATGTCATGTCACATCAAGTCAAACTTGGTCAAGTCAGTGGTCAAGTCAATCACAGTATATACGAGTCCATTGGCAAATTTATTTTTGCAGGTCTCAATTACAGCCAACGTCCGGGGACAAGCGGACCATCTACAGCCCACGTCCGGGGATAAGCAGATCATTTACAACCCACGTCCGGGGACAAGCGGACCATTTACATCCCACGTCCGGGGACAAGCGAACCATTTGCAACTAGCCCACGTCCGGGGACAAGCGGACCATCTACAGCCCACGTCCGGGGACAAGCGGACCATTTACAACCCACGTCCGGGGACAAGCGGACCATTTACAGCCCACGTTCGGGGACAAGCGAACCAATTACAGCCCACGTCCGGGGACAAGAGGACCATCTACAGCCCACGTCCGGGGACAAGCGGACCATCCACATCCCACGTCCGGGGATAAACGGACCATATACAGCCCACGTCCGGGGACAAGCGGACCATCTACAACCCACCTTCGGGGACAAGAAAACCAACCACAGCCCACGTCCGGGGACAAGCGAACCATCTACAACCCACATTCGGGGACAATCGAACCACCATCATTTCATGACGCAAGGTTCTCGATACACAGAGACTTGCAATCTCATCATCTTGCGACTTTCCTCAAGCATGGAAAGTATTATCCGGTGGATTTTTCTTCAAGTATAGAAAACCGCCAAATCGGCTTTCCTCAAGCATGGAAGGAAATATTAGTGGAATTCTTCAAGCATAGAATGACACCAAATTCATCAGTCGGCTTTCCTCAGGCATGGAAAGTATCATCCGGTAGGTTCCTTCAGGCTTAGAAAGCTACCAAATTCATTAGTCGGCTTTCCTCAGGCATGGAAAGCGTTTCAACGAACGTCATTCGGTGGATTTCTTCAAGCATAGGAAGATACCAATCTCATTTGTCACCGATGCACTGGTGTCAGATAAGCGTTCTATCCCTTTACTCTTTTATCTGTGGAATTAACATTTTCTGCAGGTATCGGCGTATACAGAGTGATTTAGGACCGCAGAACGTCTTAAATAATTCTCCGTCCCTATCGACTAATTTGACTATTGTTTTCGAAACTTACATTTCTAAAAACTCAGTCAAAGTGGGGGCTTCTGTAGACACCAAAAAATGTCTCCCCAAAACCAAACCCGATGATGAACAACCTTTCACCGCCATTATTGGTCGGGTTGAGTATTTAATTTTTGGAGTGCTTAAATCCATATTTAAATTTCATAAACCAACCCAATTCCTAGACCATTTTCCCAAACCATAACTTATTTTCCTCTTTTCGTGCCTTAAAACCCAAAATAATTCATTTCGTGACCTTTAAAATCATTCATTTCGTGTCCTTTTTATAAAAATGTTTATTTCCGTTTATTTTGGTCCATAATCTGGGTCCAATGATTAAATATTTGGATGGGGCTTGAAAAGAGATTTCCAACGATATATTACAAGCCCAAATCCGAGTTATAACGAATAAGTTATGACCAAAATATTAAACTAAGCCCAAACCGAACCTAAGCCCACCTTACCTACGACCCAATGATCATGTGGAGGGTCCAAATTATTTAATCCCATTCCTAAACCAATTAGGATTAATTAGAAGCTTCTATAAGTTTCTAAAAGATCTTGATTATCCTTTTTGAAAAGATAAGACTAAAGAGTTTGAAATTGAATAAAACTCCTTTTTTTGAAAATCTTATTTATATCCGAATTGAAAGACGTTCGAAGATAGACAGATATTTTTTTCGTGCATAATATTTTTTATCCAAATTTTATATGGTTGGATATCCCTTGAAATTATATTTCCAGTGATATATTATAATATCAATTTCGAGCTATAACGAAAAAAGATATGAATTAAATAAAAAACACTATCCAAAACTGACACCGTCTTACTATTTCGGCCATATCTTTTATTTTATAAAATATTTTAATCTTATTCTAATTGGGTTAGAAATTATACTTCAATAGATTTCCAACGATATCTTATTCATCTTATTCCAATTTCTGGATCAAAAGATATGATAACGCAAAAACTGCTGTCTATTGCAAGGATTTTATTCGATTCGAATTCTTATGTTTTCTTGATTCGACCCCTCTTTTTTTCTCTCTATAAATAGAGGTCATATCACCCCTGGTTAATTGATGCATTGACGATCACAAAATAATTATTTTCTCCCTCTTTAGACTAAACGCTAACCTCCCCATTCTTTCACTATTCCTTCCTTTAAGCACTCCAAGGAGTCCATACAATACCCGAAGTTCTATACTTAAACCAAGGCGTAAAAGTTATAATTAACTGAGGGTTTGGACCAAATCAACTCTACATTTATTTAATTTAATTTTCATTTGATTTATATTTCAATTGAAGTTAATAACAGTTTATTCATGATGTAGCAATTCAAGGAAACGCGGAAAAGTGAGTAATTGATTCGCTTAATTACTCTTATTTTAATATTGCTATAATCATGATTAGGGTTATTATTTTATTTGACTAATGTTATTATTGTTGAATTGCTTTCAATTTTAATTTTAATTCTATTATTATTTATGATCACCATATTGCATGTTAAAGGGAATATGTAATTGAAAATCACGCCTAATAAGATAATTTGGACAACCGGTTTAGGATCCTTTTTAATCACGTTATTAATTCAAGTGATCACAATATTTTAGAATTATGTGTTGCATTAATATTCAACCAATTTAGCTTAATAATAGTTTAGAGAAAATTGAATCTTTATTTGTATGCCTTTGAGATCGCAGGAATCACTTTTCACTATAAGAATCGAGTAGAGGCCAATACGGGCGATTGTGACTCCATGACTCACTTCTTACCATCATCCCCGATCCTCCTTTCGTGGTTCCGAACCATATGGAGTTGGTAATCTCATGGATTATGAATGGGGTGTAACCTTCACGGGTCAATCGTTGTTGCCTTCGTTGTCCCTTTATCGTGGTTGCCTTTTATGATCCGTGAACGGTTTACAAGTTCCTTAAAAACTTGTTGGAGGCTACCTACTTTCCTTGTCCCTAATTGTGTCCCTAATCGTATGTCAATTCCCACTTCCTATGAGTGTCAAACATATTCACCACATGCTTTTAACGTAGGCGCACTTCGAGCGACGCCTACAATACCCTTTAGGTATTTTAGAGGACGTCCCTGTCAGAGTTGGTAAATTTTTTATTCCTGTTGATTTTGTTGTGTTAGACATGGCAGAGGATACACAAATACCCATTATATTAGGTAGGCCTTTTCTCCATACTGCAGGAGCAACTATTGATGTTAAAAATGCTAAACTAACCCTTTTTGTAGGTGACGACAATGTTACTTTCAATTTAGGGAAGGTTTTGAAAGGGCCTATGCTAGAGGAAAATTGTTGATATATTGATGTAATTGATATAATGGATGATATTTGTGATGATAGCTTGCCACAGGTTCTTGTGAGGGATCCCTTAGAGGAAGTTCTCTGCGGGAATTTATCTAGAGACAATGCAAGCGTTTAGGGTAATGAGGTACAAGATATTGAAAAGGCTCTTTCCTTAAAAGAGTTAAGCCCCAAGGAAACAATGAAGGTAGTAAATTTAGTTCAGGAATCAAAACCTGTAGAGGTCAAGAAACCTGAGCTAAAACCTCTCCTTTCTCATTTAAAATATATTTTTCTTGATGAACAGGAACTACACCCCATGATCATCAGTACTGCACTTACTGACCTACAAACTTCCCAACTTCTAGGGGTTCTCAAAACCCATAAGAAAGCTATTGGGTACAGTATTGATGATCTCAAGGGTATTAGCCCTGACTTTTGTATACACAGGATACATCTAGAGGACAACTATAAGCCCTGCATTCAACCCCAACGAAGATTAAATCCCAACATGCAGGAAGTAGTCAAGGAGTTTATGAAATTACTTGATGCAGGTATTATCTATCCTATTTCTGACTCCAAATGGGTAAGTCCTGTGCAGGTAGTGGCAAAGAAAGGTGGGATGACTGTGACAACAAATGAAAAAAATGAATTAATTCCCACTAGAATTGTAACAGGGTGGCGTATGTGCATTGATTATCGTAGATTAAATATCGCCACTAAAAAGGACCACTTCCCTCTTCCCTTTATAGATCAAATGCTTGAGAGGTTAGCCAATCATAAATTTTTTTGCTATTTGGATGGGTATTCGGGATTTTCCCAAATTCCGATTCACCCTGAAGATCAGGAAAAGACTACTTTTACATGCCCTTATGGCACTTTTGAATATCGTAGAATGCCCTTTGGTTTATGTAATGCACCCGCTACCTTTCAACGTTGTATGATGAGCATTTTTTCTGATTTCATAGAGTCTATTATGGAAGTCTTTATGGATGATTTAGCTCTATGGTTCTTCATTTGATTCATGTTTAATTAATCTCGCTAAAATTTTGAAAAGATGTGAAGAGTGCATTTTAGTTCTAAATTGGGAAAAATGTCACTTTATGGTGACAGAGGGAGTAGTCCTATGTCACATTGTATCTGATAAGGGCATACAAGTAGACAAAGCTAAGATATCAGTGATTGAGCAATTACCTCCCCTAGTTAATGTTAAGGGATTTAGGAGTTTCTTGGGTCTTGCGGGGTTTTATCACCGCTTTATCAAAGACTTTTCTAAAATTGCTAAACCACTGACGCAGCTTTTGCTCAGAATGCTCCTTTTATTTTTACTGACGAGTGTCTTGAGGCTTTCAACGGGATTAAGCAGGCGTTGATATCGGCACCCATCATATGTGCTCCCAATTGGAACCTTCCTTTCGAGATCATGTGTGATGCAAGTGACTTTGCGCTAGGAGCCGTGCTCGGACAGAGAAATAACAAGGTTTTTCATGCTATTTATTATGCAAGCAAAACTTTGGATGAAGCTCAAGTCAACTATGCCACTACGGAAAAGGAGTTTCTTGCTGTTATTTATGCTTTAGAAAAATTTAGATCATAACTTGTTGGTTCTAAAGTCATTGTTTTTAATGACCATGCAGCATTGAAGTACTTGATAGCTAAGGCGGAATCAGAGCCAAGGCTACTCCGATGGGTTCTTTTGCTCCAAGACTTCAACATTGAAATAAAAGATAAAAAGGGAGCAGAGAATGTAGTGGCAGATCACTTGTCACGAATCAGGTATGATGAGGGTAAGGATTCTCTTCCTATAGATGATTCATTCCCTGATGACAACCTGTATGCCGTTATAGAGCAACACCCTTGGTATGCGGACTTCGCTAATTATTTAGTGGGTGGTACTCTACCTCCTGACTTGTCCTACCAACAGAAAAGGAAATTCCTTTCTGATGTTAAACATTATTTTTGGGATGATCCTTTTTTGTTTCGTGAGAGTGCAGATGGATTATTTCGCAGGTGTGTTCCCGAATGGGAAGTTCATGTCATTCTTACCGGCTGTCATACTTCACCTTATGGAGGACATCATGGCCCCACTAAAACGGTGGCTAAGATTAATGAGTCAGGCTTCTATTGGCCCACTATGTTTAAGGATGCTAACATTTTTGTGCAGGCTTGTGACTCTTGCCAGAGGACTGGCAACATTTCGCGGAGGCATGAGATGCCCCAAATCGGGATTCTTGAAGTAGAAATATTTGATGTTTGGGGTATTGATTATATGGGGTCGTTCCCATCTTCCAATGGGAATTGCTACATACTTGTAGCCATCGATTATGTGTCCAAGTGGGTCGAGGCCATAGCTTCACCAACAAACGATGCCAAGGTAGTCATCAAGCTCTTCAAGAAGATCATATTTCCGAGGTTTGGTCTTCACGGGCTATTATTAGTGATGGAGGTACTTACTTCCATGAAAGACAATTGGATAACCTCCTTAAGAAGTATGGTGTATATCACAGAACCGGGCTTAGTTACTGATATGTCCATTTTATATAGTGTTTTACCCTCGTCCCTTGGTCGTTATTAGTAGTGTTTTTGGTTCTTTCGGGCCACTTTTATTACTAATTTGGGTGTTCTAGTGTTTTCGTAGCTTTAGTTGTATTTTACAGGAAATGGCACTCTTGGAGCATTTTCCCGGGTTTTCATGGAGCCACTACGGAAATTAGAGGAGCACAACCATCTTTGAAGCCCATGGTCGGTTAGAGTCATCAAGCCGGTGATAAGGGCTTGGTAATCGGGATACCGAGGTATATGGACCGAGTGATCAGGACCCTAAGTGGATATCCAGATTGGGCCGAAGAAATAAGCCCAATCGAAGTTCCAAGCCTCGAGGTGAAGCAAGGGCCCGATCAGGCAAGCTTAGCTCGATCGGGCAAGGCGCGCAAGAGTGTGCTAGTGCATGGCCAAAGGCGCGCCCGATCGGGTGAGCTGCTAGCTCGATCGGGCGCGGCCGTTGAGAAGAGCAATGCGAGAAAAAGGCGCGCTCGATCGGGCGGCCTCTAGCCTGATTGGGCGCGTGTTTCTGAAAGAGCTCTTTTGTCGAGAAATTAGTTTCTAATTAGGAAGTTGTTTAGAGTTTTTTTTAAGTACGTTTTAGGACGATTAATTTGACTTATCTTCTTTCTTAGACTTTCTCTCTCTACTAAGGATTTTTCTCTCTCTTAACTTTTCTCTCTACTCTTGTTCTTGATTATTCTCCATTAATACAGATTAGTTTGGTAACAATTTCTCTTCTCTTAATCTTGGTTATTTACTTTACTCCTTCCACCATGACTTGTTTTATTACTTTGATTAGTTTAGATTTAATTATGTCTGAGTAGTTTAATTCTAGGGTTTATGGGGATCCATAAATAATATGAAGGGGTAATTTATTGTTGTTGATTATCAATGCTAGATTAATTTCCTATTGATTGATTTAATGCTCTGTGACTAGATTTGCGCAGATCTTTTATGCATGAGTTTAACAATATTGATTCGAGATTCGACAGATGAGAATTGATGTTTATGTCTAGTTTCAATAGGCAGGTTAATTTATAAATGGTTAAGTCGAGATTCGAGAGATGAGATTTAATACCGGTAAATTAATTATGTGATTGTAATACGTAGGGAAAGCCCTTTACAATCTGGTTAATTGATGCATTGACGATTGGCTATTATTGATTATTAATATTGCATGATAATTTCTTATTGAATTGTTTTAACGTTTTACAATTGCGGCTTGTAAAAGTATAGCAATATTGAATTGATGAATCGAGCAGATGTGGATTTTATATTAAAGGCTATTTCCAATAAGAACTTAGATCTAGTAAATTGTGAGAGCCTGTTAGATCTATGTTGATTAATAAATTGCGAAAGCCTGTTAATCATGTTATTTATGCAATGTCAATGATTGATTACTATGTTTTACCCTGGAGTATTATTTATTGGTGAACCTATGCCCTAGAGCCTTTTATATATTGTTTTCTTCCTATTCTCAATCTCAGTAGTTTAGTTTCTTATTCAAATTCACATATTGGTTACTTTATAATTTAGATTACTTTAGTTAATTAGGAATAGAAAGACTCGTTTCTCTGTGGATTCGACCCTACTTCCCTATCTACATTAGTTAGAGGATTTAGGAATTACTTTTGATTAGGGGATACGACTTTACCCTGTCAGTTACCACCCTCAAACTAGTGGTCAAGTTGAGGTCTCTAATAGGAAAATCAAGGCAATCCTAGAAAAGGTAGTAGCCAAGTCAAGGAAATATTGGAGTATGAAGCTTGATGACACACTTTGGGCATACCGAACGGCATTCAAAACACCAATTGGTACTTCGCCTTATAGATTAGTTTATTGTAAGGCATGTCATCTTCCCGTGGAGTTGGAGTACAAAGCTTTTTGGGCGATCAAGGAGCTTAACATGGACTCTAAGGTCGCGGGTAAGAGAAGACTCCTCCAACTCAATGAGTTAGATGAGTTTAGATTGTCGGCATATGATAGTGCGCGAATCTACAAGAAGAAGACCAAGAAGTGGCATGACAAGAGGATCTTACCAAGAGAGTTTGCACCGGGTGATAAGGTTCTTCTCTTCAATTCTAGATTAAAGATTTTCCCAGGAAAGTTGAAGTCTAGGTGGTCCGGTCCCTTCACTGTCACAAGGGTGAACAAATTTGGTTCGGTAGAGTTGGTCAATGACAAGGAAGAAGAGTTTAAGGTAAATGGCCAACGATTGAAAGTGTATCATGAGGGCGCTACTAGTAGAGATGTGAAGGAAACCCTCCTAACTCCACCTCCAACCTAAGCATCAAGGTGGTAAGAAGGTCGTGCGGGACCTAGATAAACCAGTGCTTTGCGGGAGGAAACCCGTATTTCTTGCTTTCTAGACTAATTCTTTATTTTATTTTTATTTTTACTTTTTCTTAGAGAGGTGAGGAGAGTGAATTTTACCTTTCATGAGTGCTTTTGTACAGCTTCAGATCACAAAGTACGGAGGTTTCAAGAGAAAAAAAATTAAGCGAAGAAAGAGAAGCTCCAGGTCTGGGTACGGGCCCGATCCGGCGCGCACCTAAGGTCAAAACATCGAGTTCATTTCGCCCGATCGGGTGAGGATTCCCGATCGGGCGCGAACCTACAGTCATATTTGAGCAAGAACTTCGCCTGATCGGGCAAAGAAGCCCGATCGGGCGCGAAATATTGATTTTATCGGAGCTTAATTTCGCCCGATCGGGCAAGGAGTCCTGATCGGGCGCGCACGTTAGGGAAGAAATCGAGGGAAATTTCGCCCGATCGGGCGGAATTTTGGAGAAATCGAGTGCCACAAAAAGAAATATCGGGCGAGCAAAGGGCGATTTCCAAGTTCGAGTTCGCGCCTGATCGGGCGGAGCTCACCCGATCGGGCACGCACTTTGCAAATTGGCATAAACCACCTTCGCCCGATCGGGCGAGGCTCGCCCGATCGAGCGCGCCTTTTTAATCCGGGGTTTTAAACCCCTTTCTCCCTTTCTCTTTTCTTTTTCTTTCTTACTTCTTCTTTCTCCTTCACACTTTCTCTCTCTAAAACCTCCATTTTCACACCTTCAACTACACCTTCAATCCAAGATCTCCTCAAATTCATCTATCAAAACCTCAAATTTCTTACATATTCTTAATCCTCACACCTTCCTCTACATTTTCCACCTATTTTCTCCCACTTTCTCTCATACTTCCTTCAAACCCTTAGAGAGAGAAAGCTCCAAACACCAAATTTTCCACATATAATGGCTTCAAAACGTTCAAGGACACAAAGGGGTGAAAGTTTGAGGGCACCGCAACCAACGGTCAACCCGGACCTTCAAATTCCAGGATGGGAGGAGGTTGTCATCACCTCGGAGGAGCAACGGGCTAGGATGTTAAACCTCATTGATCGACAGGTAATCTCAACCGTTTTATAAATCATCCAACACTAGCTAGATTAGGTTTAGATAAATATGTGGAAAAATTGTTCAAAGGTATAGGCATGAGTGGTTTCTTTCAAATGTGCCATGATACGTATGACTATTTAACATTAGAATTTATTTCAAGTTTTAATGTTATTAAAATGAATGCACTAATCACTCATATACAATTCCGATTATTAAATAACGATGTGAGACTAACTCTTAAAGAATTCGGAAAGTTGTTTGATTTGAAATCGGATAAACCGATTGAACCCTCTCAAGACCACACCGCCGTGGTCTACAAGAGGCTAACTAGGGAGGATTTGGTTAACCTCCAACATGCCAAAGGGATGTGGATTCAACATCCTGTCCCAAAATTTTGGCAAAGATTTGCCGGCCTCACTATTTTTGGGAGGCATGACCCGGCAAATGTGAGGAGAGATGAATTGGAACTTTTGGCATCCTATGTAATTCCTAACGCTGAAAAATTGAACATACCTCATAGGATAGCCAATCACTTCCAAAGGGCGGCCAATGCGGCTGAGGCTAATAGGTCTAGGGCACCTCTTTATTTTGGGGGGTTAGTGACCCACATTGCCAAAAAACACCTAGGTTGGAACCCGGATGGGCATAGGAAAGTTGTAGGATCAAACCTCATGGATCTAGCCTATTTAAGGAGTCTAAACTGGGTGCAACCCGTGGGGGGTGACACTTAGTGGATAGTCCACCGAAAATCGGGTAAGAGGGACCAAGCCTTCACCTTACCCAACCCCACCTTGACCAAATTTGAGAAGGGGAAGCCTTCTTATACTTTTGAGATTAACGGTCAAGGTGAGGTTCAACCACCTCACCCTTCACCACAACCCCACCAATATCCCCTAGACCACTCCCCCACTCACTATTCACCACACTACCCACCACCTCCACCCTTCACCTATGGCATACCCACTTCCTCGGTCGACTATAACGTCGACCCCAATGCCCCTTATGACTTTTCGGCTTTTAGGAGCCAATTAGACCGTATCGAGATGGGGCAAGGGAAGGTTGAGGGTATGATGAAAAACCTAGATTCTAGGTTAAGCACCTTGGATGGGCGGGTAGGACACTTAGAGAGGAACCTCGGGATGGGTCTATACCCCATGTACGATGATTATGCACGCCGAGGGGCTATTCCCCCCGAGGCATTAGTTCCCGATTGGTTCCAATACCCCCAAGGAGGGTATTCTCACCCCGGTGCGTATGGTACTTATGTGGACTACTCTTCAATCCATGGATATAGGGGTGACGCTCCTTTTGGGGGTATGGGGGGAATGTGAACCCTAACTACTTTGCAGGTGGTTCGGGTTATGGTGGTGCTGGACCGAGCCAGGGTGGTGCCGGCTCGAGCCATGGAGGAGGATATGAGAGGATGGATGACGATGAGGAGTAGCTCCTCCTAGCTACCCTCTCAAGTCAATGAGGGCATTGCTTGATTTGTCTTGGGGGAGATTTCTTGTATATATGGTAACTTTCTTTCTCTCTTCTCTATTTATTGCTTTCCTAGTGTAGTTTTTATTGCTTTCTTATATATGAAAAATACAAAAATACGTTCCAATGAATTGTAAATCATGCTTCCCTATGCCCCTTACTTGAGAAATTTTGTTTTGATTCTTGGTTATTGATAATGAGCATTGTGGATTTGTTGGTCATGATTTGAAGTCTAATTGTTTGGATTCCTAAACATGCGTCAATTTTGCCAACTATTTGTGAATATAGTGCTTGACTAGTTGATTTGGTTAGGAATGTGTGATAGTTCCATAATTCCTGGTATGTCAATGAATTTGAGTATTAATTTGCAACTATGAGTAGTGTTTCATAACTTATTATTATGCACATGAAGAGGACGAAGGCGTTCATTCTTCTAGATAGCCTTCAGACGTTATTAGATACATTTGTTCCCTTCTTGTTACCCATGTTGTTGCTTGTGCCCTTTTATTGTTTATTTAGCCACATTACAAGCCTATATGATCCCCATTGGTTACTAGTCCCAAGCTTGGCTTGGGGGAGATATTAGTTGGTGAGGTGAGGGAGTTGTGGTGTGCACATTATTTGCACAATGTGGGAATAAAAGAAGAGTGATTGTTCTTTGATTTTTGATTGGAAAATATTGATATGTTGTGTTACAAAGTTGAAATTTCCAATATGAGTTAAAAAGAGAAAAAAGAAAGGGCAAAAGGAAAAAAATTTAATGTTCAAATGTTCTCTTTGAAGGTTGTTCAAGAAAAGAAAAAAAGGAAAAAAAATTCAAGTTTGAAAATTAAAAAAAAAAAAGAGAGAATGAGTTCAAAGTTTGTATTTCACTCAAGTTCTACATTATCATATTTTATGAGTGAAAGTTGTAAGTGTTGGGATTGTTTATATTGTTTGGAGTTGTATTTGGTGGATTCTTGTTGGAGTTAGTAATGTTGATGGAGATGTATGATCATCATTTATTTTGCTCATGGGTTTATTAGGATTTGGCTCCCTTAATGCATGGCTTTTCTCTCACATACTCCCAAATTTATCTTACCCTTTACCCTAGCCCTACATTACAAGCTTTAAAGACCTTCTGACCTTGTGCATAGATTTGTGTAAATGTGAAAGTGTTGTTTATCAATGCAAGTTATGACTTGACATATTTTGAGTCGACTAGTAGGTTGAGCGTTCATTGTTTTAAACACACGAGAGTGTGAGATGGGTGTGCATTGTTCACAATTAAAGGGGTTGATTGGAGAGCAATCGAGTACATCTTTTACTCGCCACATTAAATGAGAGTTGAGTGTGTGAGAACTAGTCCTGAATTCTATATGCTCTTGTGGTTTGCTCTATTTGACAATTGTTGGGGAGGAAGGGTGATTAGATGAATAAGATTGATTGATGTTGAAGCACGTTCATTAGATTTGCCTTGAATCGTTTATGCTTGGTTTGATTATTGGGGTGAGGCATGCTTTATAATTCATTGATGAGCTCTTTGCTTAGGGACAAGCAAAGGTTTGGCTTGGGAGAGTTTGATATGTCCATTTTATATAGTAATTTACCCCCGTTCCTTGGTCATAATTAGTAGTGTTTTTGGCTCTTTCGAGCCACTTTTATTACTAATTTGTGTTTTCTAGTGTTTTCGTAGTTTTATTTGTATTTTACAGGAAATTGCACTTTTGGAGCATTTTCCCGGGTTTTATGGATCAACTACGGAAGCTAGAAGGACACGGCCACTTTTGAAGCCCAAGATCGGTGAGAGCCGATGATTAAGGGCTCGGTATGAGATACCGAGGTTATTGGATCGTTTAATCAAGACCCGAATAGGAAACTTAGATTGGGCCGAGGAATTGAGCCCAATCGAAATCCGAGCCTCGAAGAAGAAGACCGGGCCCGATCGGGCAAGCATACGCCCGATCGGCCGGCTGCGCGCATAAGGACCCTCAAGGAAGAGGCGTGCCCGATCGGGTGAGCATAGCTCGATCGGGCGCGGCATACCAGTAGCGGGCAAAGCAAAAAAGGCGGGCCCGATCGGGCGGCCCTTCGCTCGATCGGGCGCGTGTTTTTCTCAGACCAGATTAGTTTAGTTTTAATTTTTGTTTTGGGGAATTTTTAAATACGAATTATGTACGTAATGTTGGTTTACCTTCTTTTTTTAGATTTTCTCTCTCTACTTAGGATATTTCTCTCTCTTAAATTCTCTCTCAACTCTTGTTCTTAATTACTTCCATTAATTCAGATTTCCTTTGGTAACAATTTCTTCTCCTTTAATTTCAGCTATTTCATTTACTTATTTGATTATGTTTTGTTTTATTTATTTGATTAGTTTAGTTATGATTATGTGTGAGTAGTTTCATTCTAGGGTTTATGGGGATCCATAATTAATATGAAGGGATAATTTGTTATTATTGATTATTGGTATTGCATGATAATTTCTTATTGAATTGTTTTAATTCTTTGCAATTAGATTATGAATCGAGCAAATGTAATTTGGTTGTGAATGTTTAGCAATATTGAATTGATGAATCGAGCAGATGTTAATTTAATATTAAAGGCTATTTTTAATAGGAACTTAGATCTA
Organism: Chenopodium quinoa; assembly: GCF_001683475.1. Classification (NCBI taxonomy): domain Eukaryota; kingdom Viridiplantae; phylum Streptophyta; class Magnoliopsida; order Caryophyllales; family Amaranthaceae; genus Chenopodium; species Chenopodium quinoa. The sequence goes on from NW_018742864.1 coordinate 341,966, forward strand.
GTAAATTGCGAGAGCCTGTTAGATCTATGTTGATTAATAAATTGCGAGAGCCTGTTAATCATGTTATTTGTGCAATGTTAATTATTAATTATTATGTTTTATCCCAGAATATTAATTATTGGTGAACCTGTGACCCTAGGCCTTCTTATTATTGTTTTTCTCCCTAAACTTATTCTTCATAGTATAGAATTTATTCTTAAAAATATTGGTTACTTAGATAATTTAGATTATAATAATTAATTAGGAGTAAAAAGACTTGTTTCCCTGTGGAGTTCGACCCTACTTCCCTAACTACTTTAGTTAGAGGACTTAGGTATTTACTTTTGATTAGGGGATATGACTTTACCCTATCAATTTCATTTTAAAAAATGATTCATATTTTGTTACTAGACCATTAATTAATTATATATTCATGATTTGTTTAGGAAAAGTATATGGTTCCTGGAGCTGGAAGAGAATGGGTGATGTAGGCTATCAATGGAAGCTGGAAAGCTCATAAATGCTTGACTAAGAAGAAATACTTCTATGCATATCCCACTAATGCTTTAAGATGGTTTCATAAGCCATACACAATTTCAGAACCTCAATTCATAGAGCTTTTGCAATATTGGCATTCTAAAGAGGCCGAGGTATTATGTATATGGTTTTGAATTGATTTGTGCAATATTTACATGGTTTCATGACGTAAATAGCCTCTTTCAGTTTATTGTTTTTATGATTTACTTAAGTGGTTCAAATTTTTAAATCTTGATTGTGTTATCGCATAGGAAATCAGTAAGATCAACAAAGACAATCGCCTAATTTTAGATAATATGCACACTATGGGCCGTAACTCGTATGCAATTTTGCGCCATGAGTTGGTAAAATCATTCATCTCATTTCTAGACAATTTTATTATCATTATAACCTTTATTTCACAATCGTTATAATCTTTATTTCACAATCACTTCTATTTTATGTATAATGTTTCATAGCAACAACAAGATCCTGATAAGCAAGAACCTTCTCAAGCAAGGGTCTATAAGGAGTCAAGAAAGAGAACAGAGGGAAGGACATACCTTACCAACCATGAAAAAATAGCAGAGAATATTGTGAGTTAACATGTTAGATTTATGTTATATTTGTTTTATTTTGAAAAATAATAAGTAGGTGGCTTTATTTTCCTAATGTAGGCTAAAATGGATGCTTTGGAGTCTTCCCAACATGAAGATGGTAGTAACTCTAATGACCGTTACTCCGAAGTCATTCCAGAACCTAAGCGCAAAAGTCGTGTACGCCTACAAGGAAAAGGTGTGAAAAAGTCAGATTTGAAGAAAAAGGAAAACAAGTCAGATTTCATATTCCCGGCGGAATTCTTAGAAAATATGCAAGCTCAAATAGTACAACAACTTGCACCAAGTGTAACAACTGCAATTTTGACTCAACTTCGGGATGCTAACCCCGGGATCAATCTTGTCATTCCTGATTTTGCAATTCCATCGGCTCCAAAGGATGCATCTAGTGCGCCACATCTTCTCGTTGACCAAAATGGGCAATCTTCTAAATCTGGAGCCACAATCAATCAGGTAACATATATTATTTTCTACTGATTATGTCTAGCTTTTGTTTGCTGCTGCGTTTTATTTGAAATGGACTGGCTTTCAACCTGGATCAATCACAAAAAACACACACACACAAGGATATGGCAGAAATCAAGCTTGATTTTATTAAATAAACGTTCCATGCAGCAATACAAAAGAATAGCAGTTCACAAGATAGCTTTAGGCTATCACTCTCTTCATGGAATTTTTCTTCTAGTTCATTTGATTTTCTGCTTTTTTTTTTCTTACTCCAAAATGTTGAGTTGACTCTCGGTGTTGATCCCTAAAACTTCCTTCAATTGGTGTCCTGTTTTCTCCTCCAATGTAGGTCTGACCCTATTCTTGATGAGTAAGTATTCGGAATATTCTTCACTGGAAAGTTGTTTTAATTTGCTTTGTTGTTTCTGAGGATATGTTTGTCTTCTATTTATGTCTTCAGAATTCTGTTTGGAAGTGAGCAGAACATTAAGTATAAAGACTTGAGAGGTCATGTGTGTCCTGTGCAGATTAGACTTTAGTCCTACTTTTGGGAAATTGATGTTCAAACTTGAGAGATCATGTGTTTCCTATGGATAACAGAGCACTAGATTAAGTATCCATATATATAATGATGAAATTTCTTTTGTGAAGCTAAACAAAAATATAGTTGGATAACTACTGATATTTCTTGTAGCTAACACTGATGGTTAATGAGTCATTATAAACTTAGAAATGGGCATTGGTGGTTGTACGGTCTGCTCTTGATTCATCACACATCACTTTCATAATATGTCAAAAGCAATAGTTAGTTATGAAATACTACAATTGTTTTACTAATGAAGATAACATTGGCAAAGTATTTTTTTTTTCCAACAATTGAGGCAGCTCCTGCCTTTTCCAGTTCATTCCCTCACCTATTTGCTGGCCAAGATAATGTTCGGTGTTTGATTCCTTGTGCAATTGACCAGGTTGATTCTTTTTAATTTTTATAATTTTGAATAATCGTTTATTATGCTTTTACTGGTATGCTTGTTATGATTGGTTGCTTACATTGATTTGCATTGGGCCTCAAATATTGTAATTTTTGTCTTGTTGAGCATTGACGAAAATTCCAGCATGATGTTAGATTTAAGCTGAATTTATGATCAGGTCATGATGGGTTTTAACTTTTTTTTTTGAAAGATGATGGGTTTGAACTTAGGGTTAGGACGTTTTCCTGAGTCCTGAAGGATGTCAAGCCCAGGTCTTGATTTGCTTAGTGTTCGAACAGGGACAAGGGCATTGTACTGTTAAGACCTTGGTGTAGAGGTGCGAGGTCACTGGTATACGTCTCTTAAATCGGACTTTGCTTTTCTAGGCTCTAACATTGCTTTACTTTTATTAAGGTTTTCGTTCCAATTCCTCTGTCATCTGAAATAATACAATTGTTGTACTGTGCTTTATGAGTTTCCTTGATTTAGTTCAATTATTTTCTATTATTTAGTTCTATTATTTTATTCTATTTTACGTGTAGGTGCATGGCGAGCAAAATGGAGATGAAGTAGAGTGACTAAACGACTAGTCATCTAACACAAGTGGTGCAAATATGTTGGCGACTTCTATTCTATTAAGTTCAAGTTTGTGAAGATTTAGAAAATCCGGCTTACATATATGTTGGAATTTGTATTTTGGACAATTAAATCAATTATATAACTTTAGTTTATTAGTAGGGTGTAATACCGAAAACAAGCAAGTAATATTTTTGTAATGTACGTATTTATTAGCATTATACACTAGTAGAAAAAAAAGCATTAGGCACCCCCCATATGGCACCGGTTCAGTCTAAACCGGTGCCCAAAACCGGTCTAGAATTGGGCGGGTTTTTACCAAAAGAGAAAAGGCACCGGTTCAACATGAACCGGTGCCAAAAATAAAAAAGGCACCGGTTTGAACCGGTGCCCTTGTTAGATTTTAAAAAAAAAAAAAACCGATCAACTTATCTATATTATAATTGTATTCCTAACCCTAGAGAACTAACTCAGCTTCATTCTCCTTATTATTAATTAGCTGCCTCTCTCCTCCTTCTCTCTCCTCTCTTCTCTATCATCTTCCTTCTCGATCTCTCCGACCACAACGTGCGAAACCTCAGATCTCTTCTCTATTGTCCTCCTTCTCTGTCTGATCTCGCTCTCCTCTTCTTTCCCCCCTCTTCTCCGACCTTTCTTCTCCCTTCTGTCTTTTGCCCACCATACCACCGCTACTAACCACCGCCGCCACCTGCATGTTTCTGGGTTTAATATTTGAGGTAAGGGTTTCTGGGTTTGATTATTTTTGGTAAATGCCTTGATTTTTTTTGGTTTGATTGTTGTAATATTGTTCGAAATTGATGGGTTTAATTGATTTTTGAATTTTCTGGGATGATTTTGAATTTTTTTTTGCGTTTAATTGATTTTCGAAATTGATTTTTATGGGTTCTGAGTTTTAATTGATTTCGAAAATTTTGGGAATAATTTTAATTGATTTTTCTGGGTTCTGAGTTTAATTGATTTCGAAAATTTTGGGAATAATTTTAATTGATTTTTCTGGATTCTGAGTTTAATTGATTTCGAAATTGATTTTGAATTTTTTTTTTTCGTTTAATTGATTTTCGAAATTGATTTTCTGGGTTCTGAGTTTAATTGATTTCGAAAATTTTGCATTTAATTGATTTCGAAAATTTTGTGGTTAATTGTGTTTCGATTTTTTTGCGTTTTGTTTGGTTATCTATTTATTACAGTAAATTATTTTGATTTTTGAGTTCGTACATGAGTTTTCTGGTTTTTTTTTTGCATTTTTTTTTGTGAGTTTTATTGATTTATGGGTTTTAATTGATGCAGGTGTTAATTGATGCACAACGATTCAAGACTTTGATTTTGGAATATTGTTTTTGATGTTGTATTTTTTATTTGTATTTTTCAATATCAATTTAACGTTGAATTTTATTGTATGATTATAATTCATTGTATTTTTTTATTTTTTTTTTGTATTGTACAATAACAGCTTAATATATTGATATACTCCATCTCATTGTCTTTTGCACTTGTTCTAATTTATATTTTGATGTTCTAATTTATTTTAGTTGATTTAAAGGCAACAAAAAAAAAAAAAAAAAATTGGGCAGTTTTGGCACCGGTTAACCGGTGCCAAAACCAATGAAATAAATATTTTCTTACATTTTTGGCACCGGTTAACCGGTGCCTAATTGGATATATGGCACCGGTTTTGAACCGGTGCTATAAAGGGGGTATTTGGCACCCCCCACATAGGCAGCGGTTCAAACCGGTGCCTTAGACCGGTTTTGAACCGCTGCCTAATGCGTTTTTTCTACTAGTGATAATTATTATGTATAAATTTAATGATTTTTTGTTTATGTTGTTAGTGTATTTAGATTTGTAGAGACTAATTAGTGATTTACAAGTAATATAACGAACACATATATTTTATATTACCGTTCCATTCTAAAAAAAATAAGTAATAATAATAATAATAATAATAATAATACCGTTGCAGTAGATACATACTCTATACAACGCTTCATCTGTTGCATTAGGTGCCAATTTCATCATAATTATTAGTTAGTAATCTATTGTCACGGATAAATTATGTCGTAGCATCAGGTATTAAGCTAACGCAACGGATCATAGATATCGTGGCATTAGGTGTCAAATACCGTGGCATTAGACCTACTGCAACGCCAGCAGATGCCACGGTACATGGCCGTTGCAGTAGACCTAATGCCACGGATTTTGATGCTTAACGCAACGGAATTAGGGGTTGCAATAGATCAAAAATGTAGTAGTGCCTTTGGACGCCACCATGCTTAAGTGTATGATCACAGTGGGGTTCAAGCTAGGGATAATGCTTGAAATATTCCCTACAACCTCCCTGTCAAGGCTGCCAGCAACTCTTCCCGGCCGTCTGGCCCTCCACCGACCACCAGCTAGCGCCACAGCCTACTCCTCGCGTCGGAAAAGTCGACACTAGCATCCTGCCCCCTCCTATTACCCACCCGACTCCCACAACCCCATGATAATCGTTACATACTCCTTCTCCCACCACCAAACCCCAATAAATTTCCCTATCCTCACCCTTGAAAACCTAGCGGCTAGGGTTTTCGAGGGTGAAAGGAAGGACAGTTGGGGTTTTAGAGGTGAGGGAAGGAGTTGTTAGGGAGTTTCGTGGAGAGGGAGGGGATTTGGAAAAGTTGTTTCGGGGGGAAGGGGAGGAGCGACGGCTGGCAATAGGGGTGGGAGGAAGGGCGTAGGTCCGGTGAGAGAGGGGATGGGCGTTGCCAGGATTGGGGTTTGGAGGGAGTTCGGGGGTTTGGAGGGAAGGATTTTGGTGGTTCAGCCAACCCCGACCCGGGAAGAGGGAATGGGTGAAGTGTGGGGGAGGGGAGGCCGGTGTTGGCACTGGGGAGTGGGATTTGGGGAGCTGGCGCCGGTGGTGGCTGGTGGAGTGGTGGGGGAGATGGTTTATATATATATATAATTTTTTGAGAATACATTTAAAACATTTTAATTATTTTTTTTTCAAATATAAAAATATTTTATTGTTAATTAACAATCATTAAAGTTGTTATTAAAAGTTAAGTACATTATTAAATGAAGTAATTTACCAAAAAAATAAAAAAAATTAACCGATTATTCAGGTTGCAGGTTAAATAACTTGTTTAAAGCGAACACCCACTAAGGTTTATATTATTTAGAAATAATCAAAAGTTTGACTTGTTTTTAGCGGACCGCTCAAAGTTTGTATTATTTTTTACAATTTTTACATTATGCTTTAGTAATTGACTTTTAACTATACTAGTCACTAACAGAAACTACCTTGTGTCCTATAATCCTATACAACACACACACACACACACAAATGGGTTCAAATTAATTAAAATTTACTCCCTCCGTTTTAAAATACTTGCTCAGTTTCTCCATGCGCGAAGTTTTAAGCGAAATTAGAGAAATGAATAAAATATGGAGGTAATGGAGTAGGGGAAAGAATAAAAAGTTGCAAAAAACAAAAGTAGTTGAGAGAATTGGAAGAGAGATAATGTGTAGCTTCCGTTTTGGATAATTGATGCAGATTTTATGAATAGGAGGTAGTATTATCTTTCATGTGTTATAATTCTTAGGGGTTGTTTGGTTCATTATAGGAAAAGGAATGTATATAAGAAATAGTAACAAGGGGAAAGAAATGAAGAACGGGAACTTATAAAATGTTGGGAAAAAGAACCTCTTTCTCCTCCCTTTCCCTGCTACCATGACTATGCAGGTACAACAACGGGGCACTTCTCAACATCCACCCATAATAGATGAACAACATTATCATTTTCCTCTTCTCCCACAACCACTCCATGAGTAAATATGAATTTGAGTACTAAATAAGAAGCCTCCAACATATCAAACCCGATTTTGGTAAGTTGTTGGTAATGGTGGTGGCCGATCAATAGTTATGGCTATGTGAAGTGATCGGACAAGTGGTAGTGATGAAGTGGGTGCAAGTGATTATAAAATGAAGTACAAGTGATGGAGTGTGGTTGTATAGTAGATGAGAGTTGTAACTATGTAGAAAATGATAGGGGAACTCTCAATACCTAGGCATAGTCATTTTGAGTTTAATACAAGGATAAAGGATTTAAGGGTTTGAAAAAAGTCTTTTTACATGTGCACACCTAAATTATTAGTTATCAATCCTTATAATTGTTATTTTGGATGAAACTATGTGTACAAAAAATGTGTTTAGTGATTCCGAACCCATAAGAAAAATTATCTAAAAATTTGTAAATAGGTCATTACTTAAAGCCTTTGACAAATACGATTTCATCCACTTCTTTTACAAAATGAATAGCGAAACTTTGAAATTTTATTACACGTGGATATAGTAAAAGATGTGTATGCACTATACTAGAAAAGTAATCTTGCTTATTGCGTAATCTTGCAGTTTTCACGATAAGCTTAATTTGTTTTTTGGTATTTTGGATGATATATGGTGTGGTGGGGGGAGGGGGTGGAATAGATGTTGGACAAGATAATTAAACATGTGACCTTTGATATTAAAAGCAATTTTTCAACCACTAGGTTACGCTTGAACATAATAATGTACTTATTATTTTACGCAGTATTTAAGTACTCCCTTTGTTTTTAAATACTTGTTCAACTTTTTTTTTCCGGTCGTTTTTAAATACTTGCTCCATTTCCTTATTTGGAAACCCTTAAAAATATTTAATTCATTTTCTCACCTAGTGGACCCAACATAAAACATATATGTGCAAAAAAAAAAAAAAAAAAAAAAAAAAAATCCTAATATAGTAATTTTTGGTGTAAATTTACTGTTATACCCTTACTATATTTACTTAATTTCTGTAAACAACCTATTAACTTTTTAACCCAAATTAATTTATCCATACTTAAAACTCTAACTCACCTTCTCTCTCCTCCTTCAAAACCACGTTCACCACCAACACCACCAATTTTTCTCTCTCCTCCCTCTCAACCACCACCAATTTTTCTCTCTCCTCCCTCTCAACAACCAACACCCTCGCAAGTTCGCTGCCGTCGCCGCCGCCGCCCCTCTTTTCCCCTTTTCAAAGTTCACCCCTTTTCAAAATCGAAATTGGATGGTGGTAAGTTGTGGTTTGAGATTTAAATTATTAGTGGTTTGTTGGGGTTTTAGATCTAAATTAGTGGTGGTTTGTTGGGGTTTTGGTTTGTGGAAGGTGGTAAGGTGGTTGTATCTGTTCGTTGGGTGGGTTTGTTGGTAGTCGGTTGGTCGGGTTGCTTGGGTGGGTTCGTTGGTTGGGTGGGTTCTGGTCGGGTTGGTTGGTTGGGTGGGTCGTTCGGGGGGTGGTGAGAGTTGATGGGTGGCTGGTCGAGTTGGTTGTGGGGGTTTTGGGTTGTGGTTCAAGCTGATTGGTGGTAGTGGTGGTGTTTCTTGGGTGGGTTTTGGGGTTTCTCATCTTAGTGGTGGTGGGAGGCTGGGTTACAAGGTGGGTGGGTGGTGGTGTCTATTTTCTATCTCATCTAATTAATCACATGCCCTTTTTTACTAATCTTTGCTTAAGAATTTTGTCTTGGAAAATGTAAAAGAGAATTTGTTGCAGATTTAGGAAACGGGGGTAGTAGAGTATGAGTAAATGGCTCATCCTTCTTATTTGTCAATGTATTCAAGATTTGCTACCATAGACATTACAAATTAAAAATACATCAGATAGTAACGTCTTCTAAAACCTTACGGTAAACATCAGATAGTAACGTCTTCTAAAAACTTACGGTAAACATCAGAACAATACATTTCAGCAGTCAACACATTACTTCATTTACAGAATACACAAGTTCATGACCCCTTTCTATTGTCAATTTTTCTTTAAGTTTTGTACAAGGAGAGAAAAAAGGTCAAATAAGGTAACTACGAGACTGCAACTGTGGAGTTTAGGATCCAGTCTTGATTTGCTCCCCAAATAGTCAAGTATCAACATTTGAACCCTCGGCATGCTACCACCCACACTATGAGGATAAAGGCAATAATGGAACCTCCAACGATTAATTTCAGTTGAACGTTCTGAAACCACATCTTCCGCCGCAACTGCCTGCCCTGCCTCTGGAAGCTATCAGCCTGTGCAGACAAGCACATGGTCAGAGAGAGTTTTACATCAACAAAATTTAAGATCAAGACAGTCATAAGAATTAAGATGGTCAGAGAAGTTTTATATCAACAAAAATTAAGAACAAGACAATCATAAGAATTCTTAAACATACCTGAAACTGAAGATTTTCGGTCTTATCCACAAGGAGTTCAATCTTCTCCCCACGATCCAGAACCTAACAGGATCAAAAAGAAATAAAATGATGAAATATCAAGGAAACAATGATAATCCATGCCACTCAACTCCCTCTGAGAGAAAGAAAGATGTGTAGTGGGAATCCTGGGACGGGGGAAATCAGAAAAGTAGTCTAGGTAGAGCAGAAAGTTTGCAGACTCTGCATATAGTACAGTAGTACTCAATGCATTGATCTAAACAGATGGAAGTCATAGTATCATAGCATGAATTTTATACAATCAGTAAACAGTTCATAAACTCAACATTATACAATGGAAGAAATCTCTATAAAATCATTAATCATAAGCAAGTCATAGCATTTTTGTAATCAGTACAATTTAATTACTTGTATTTCTTTTCCTTGGGTTATTTTCTTCCTAAATTTACAGAGATCAACTTCCAGATTTTTGCATAATTTTATGTTGCCCAATGACAGCAAAAGATAACAAAATCTAATCATAATTCCCCTGTCATTGGGTAAAAGCAGTTACAACAGAAAGCAGGTAGGCTACTGCAATTTTGCAAATGTAGGTAGGCCACTGCTTACAGTGCTTAGCTCCCAGAACCTTGAAAAAATTTCTAATGGGAGAATCACTACATGGGGGCCAATTGCAAAAGTAGGTAGAATACTGCTTAGCTTCAATTGTTGATGCGAATCACCTACATCGTGTGCAAAATTCTTATTTACCATGTTGATCAAGCCAAGATATTCACTCAGCCATTTCGCCATCCAACAGCAGCAAGAAGGCCAAGGATAACATACAAATTCTTTTTCTTGCAACATGTAACGAAAATGAAAGAGCTCAAATGCTTCTTCTTCCTTTACTCTCCCTTTCCTTTCTATTATTTATATCACCTAGAACACTAACACTGTTTTTTCAGAATAGAGATCACATCAACACATTGAGAAAAGTCAGAGAACCAGTAAGTCAAGAAACTAGGAAATTCCTGAAGTGCATGAAGTCCCAGTTCACCATATGGATTGAGCAAATAGATACTACAACCCATACTGTCAATGAATTTGTAGATGAAAGGTCAATAATATGTGCCATGTAGATGTGTGGCAATTTTTAATTATAATTGCCCTTTGAATTTGAAGGTAGGCGAGCCTATTATACATTTAGAAGAGAGATCATAGGAACTTGAAGCTAAATCATATGCAACATCATACATTTCATTATGTCTATTGAAACAACTAAATACTCAATAGATCAAAATGACCCATTAAAAGACACATAGGCTCATAAAATATTGACAGTGTAATAATTGTCCTGAATTACCTTTAGCGCCTCAGAAAAATCAGGACATCAATTGATGTCAATAAAAGGATAAACATTCTTCCAACTCGCATAAGATGAAAGAGGGTGAAGCAGTAAGATGTCATGTCAAAATCTTCCCTACGCTATAGTCCCTCTGTTGTATGAGTTGGTAAACTTTCAAATGTTAATATGGTTAATACTGCAACGTATCATGCACAAGGCATATACTGCGGTAGTAAATAAGGTGGATCAAATATTTTAATTGATTATCTTTTAAAAATTTAAAAAAATTCTTCCTAAAGGTTTTTATATTGGTTTCAAATTACCACAAATTTTTCAGAAGCAGAGAACTATACAACAAAGTTCAATGTAAGCAAGTAAAACATCAGAATAAGTAAAAGTGTTCAGTATCTTCTGAAATCAAATAAAAAATGAAATTCATACTTGTCCAATGCTTTAATTTAAGCACATACATGAAATGAAACTCTACGGATCAAGAGCTGGAAAAAGGATAATCTTAATAGCACTAGGAGGCAGTAAAAGGAAATGAGCAGATAGAGTCAATGTTAAAGAGAATCAGGTATGAATGTCATGTGGCATTGTGGCTACATGTCCAAGCATTTGACATGACCCTGACTTTTTCATATTCCTGTTTATACGGGACTTTTTGAATAAATCCTAACTTACAACAACATAACAAATTTTAAAATCACTTGATTGAAATCATACTGAAATGCTTATTTATTTGAAGAATATGTGAGCACATATCGCACATAGCACACATTCTTCTTTCACTTCTTTGAGCTCCTTCTTTTTTACATTTTTCTTCTACAATAATTTGGTTCAAAATAATTAAGTGAGCATTAAAGTGTAGGGTAAGGATTCCATATTTCCATAACCTACTTGGAGTGTCAAGTGTCCAACATGGGTATGGAAATGGAAGACTAAAATAACATAGAATAGAATTATACTCCCTTTGTTTTCTTTTAAATGCATTACTTTAACTTGTGCACTATTCAAGTACTAACTTTTACTTATATTTTTTATTTTATATATAATAAATAAATGTCTAATTACTAAATTTCTATTTTTTTTTTTTCAATAGTTTTCAATAATAGGCAATAAAAGAAATTTATGTTCAAAGTTGTGTCTTGGCAAATATGCTAATCAAAGTGATGCATTTAAAAGAAAATTGATGGAGTATCCATTAATTCAATGAAATGTAAAGAAGCGAGATGGTTTTGGAAAATCTCAAAAACTTGTAATTTAAACAACCGGTTTTCAAGAAGATTACGCATGCGCGCGCACACACACACAGCAAAAACAAAAAAGAACATACAATAAGGTTGGTAAAAAAAAAAAAAAAAAAAAAAGAGGGGGGGGGGTGGGGGGTGGTTAACTATCTTTCGCTTAGGCAGATGAAATAATCTGCAAGAGAATATGCTTTCTTCATTTCTTGTCATAGATAAAAACTATCTATTTTGCCGATTCTTGGCTGATAAAGATGTTTGGTAATCATACGTTTATCTACAAATATGGTCATCAAATTTTGCCTGTTAAATGCTAATACACTATTTGGGGCCTTATTGTATCTCTTTTCTACACAATTAGTGTAAACAGCAGTTAGAGAGCTGAGACTATTTGTTATTAATATATATTCTCAAGACAATTAAGTAATTTAACAACTTAACCATAATTTCACATCAGGACAGGACAGAAATGGAATAACATCCACAAGCCTAAGCTCCAACCAAAAATAAATCTAGAACCCATGTATGTACTATATAATCGCTACCATCTTAACAATTCCTAAATAATGTTATAGGTTAAGTTTTCAACTCAATTAGAATTGCTTCTAGATTTGGTTTGTCTCATTTTATTTCCACTTTGGTCAATTCATATTGTTTGCCCCTAGACCAAATATGTACGGGCTCAAGCAGCTTAACTTGGAGATCGCAACTTACATAATCAATAACCCCACTCAGCCCAAGTTTGATAGACTAGTCCAAGATTATTTGATCAAGGCCGAAAACAGCAAAGCTTAATCAGGCATAAAGTAGTAAAAGTTAATGCCCAAATGACGTCACAGATACATTGTTTAAATAACTAATCCTAATTTCCTCCCCATTCTTCCTAGCCTAGGTGGACTCTTAAGTCTCTAACACAAGTAATAAGTAACTCATTTTCAGTATCTCAGCTATTCAGCCAAATAAAATTTTGCTGGTAAGACGTTTAGCTGGTGTAATTGGAGAAAGCCTAAATATGGTGACTAGCTTGTTGGAAAAAGAGAAAAGAAGCAGAGAACTGGGATCACCTATGTTACTCGGACTTTTTCATTTACCTCACGTGTCCGTGTCGACACGACACGTGTTGGACACGACACTTGGACACTTCATTTTTAACTTAAAACACAACTTTTATCAAGAAAATGGGCGAGTCCAATGCTTGGACACCCGTGTCTAATTTGACACTTCATCTGAGTCCAAGTAACATAGGGGATCACCATTGTTAAAAACCTAGTGCCACAAAGTTGAAGCTTTAGCACTTGAAAATGCAAATATATATATATATATATATATATATATATATTGAAGGGGTTCAAAGACTATATGGAGAGTTGGGTGAAGAATTAAAGAGAATTTTTGGGGTTTACAATTATCTGTTTTAAGAACAGAGAAAACTAATAAAGGGTTAGTATGCCCTTTTATCACTAAAGTAATATTTGGTTGAGAATAAGATTCAATTTCTCTGTTAATGGATAATATTCTTCCATTGATATAGTATATGAGGTCTTTCAAGCTTTTTCATGAGAGGATATTGGGATTCAAGGAAGGATAGATGACGTGTAAAATGGGAGCAACATTTTTGGCAATGGATTGGGAATAGAAAATGCCCATGTTGTAGACATATTATACAATGTAAGTAGAACACTTTTTAATGGATCAATGGTAATTATCATCACTCAAAAGTCAAAATTGTTAGATTTTATAAGCCCCCTTATCCTATGTTATTCAACCAATGTGAGACTCTAACTCTCTAAGTCACACAGCAACTTTTAGTGTTTGTCAATAAACTTTAAAGAAAATACTTAAAACTAAGAAATCTGTTGCTTTTTTTTTTTTTTGAATAGTAGAAATCTGTAGCTTGCTTACAAGCTCTCTAACCAAGCCAAGGATAACTTGAGTTTGGCTCGTTAAGATCTCAAGCCGAACTTGAGCCGGCTTTAGAGTAGTTCACAAGTAGCTCATTAGCAACCTGGTAATAGGCTTATTATAAATATCTACGTAAAAACTAGCAATCCTAAGTTAGAGACCATGAAACTACTTATTCAAAGAAGGGTAGTACCATATTTTTCGACTTCAAATGCATTCAATTACTTATTTTTAAAAGGTAGAGGAAAAAAATAGCCATGATATAATTAAAGTGTAAAGTATCTACCTTCTCAATATTATCCATCATTATTCCTTTGACCTCTGAAATTTGAGCCTTCACCTTGGAAAGCCTACTCATTTCCTCAGGATGGTTCATGCAATATTGCATGTGCTCCTTAAGCCTAGGCCTGCATTCAAAGGAAATAATGGTTACAAAGAGCCACTACCATGGTGGTTCACCAACTGGCAACTACCATGCATTAAAAATGAACCAAATGAAGCCAAGAAACAATAATACAAAAATGATAAGTTTATACACACCCAAATTCCCGGTCAAGGTTGTAAGCAATACTGAATCGATCTTCAAACAAATCATCATCAGAATCATTTTCATCAGCGAGGGGGTGAGCATCACCAGTTTTAATACTTCCAGCATACTTCTGTTTGAAATCATCCTTCACCCGCTCCAGGAAAACAAAAGGAAGACTCCTTCCAACACCCTCATCGGCAACCACAAGAAACACTAAAACACATTCAACACATTACAATTAACTTTCTCCAAGGATATATCAAACAAAAAAAGCACAAACACACTTCAGGCAATATTACCAAATTCATTGTCAATGAGAAAGTTGAATGTATGGCCATCACACGTGTAAGTGTACTTGTTGCCGGTTGAAGGCAATTTCTGCAAACATTGGACAGCTATGGTGCTAAAGTTCCCAGAATACGAAGTATGTTCGGCTAGAACCACCGTTCCCTTCGCTACAAAGCTGTAAATCAATCCTTTCTGATTCATCTTCGAAATACAATCTCAACTGATTCTACACATACACAAAAAGTATCTACATTCAGGATATCTGGGACAACCAATCATCTAGATCAACAATGATCATTTAATTCAACACAACAAACTAAAATTTGCAAAAATATGTCATAGAATACTACAAATAAATGATCAACATGATAGATTTCAATTAGCAACAAAAATTGACTGAATTATCAAAGTTGGTTCGACAATAACGATAACTTCTTCTGGCAAAAAAATGAATAGAAAAATTCTAGCAACAAAATCGCAGGTTTAATTTGTTCATAAATTTAGAAATTTACCAATAGTTTAATAATCCACCTTAGGAAAACCCTAAATTGACTGTACTTAATTAAATTGATGATAAACCCTAGAATGCGAAATTGAAGTTCGATGATTTAAAAAAACAACTTACGTCGGAAACTGTTTCAATGGAGCAGATAAAGCTCACAAGCCGCTTCAATGGAGACCTCAGAGTACGCTTTAATGGCGATCTCAGAGTACGCTTCAATGGAGGAGAAAGAGGAGGGATGAAGCGACTAAGCGTAAACGTGGAAATGATCCAAAGAGGAAGAAACGAGGAACACGCAGTTTATGAATTTGTAAATTATGGATGGTTTTGTCATTTTATTTAATAAGGGTAGCTTTGTCATTTCATCTCTTTGAGATATACTTCCTCCGTTTTCTTTTAGATGCAACACACCTTTTTGCGCGTTAATTAACAAAGCTGGGGTTAACATGATATAATAAACTTTAAAATAAGATGAGTGGTTGTTAGGAGTGTAATTTAGTGGCCCATGTGCTTTAAATAAGGAATTAGTATAATTTTTCCTAAAGTAATTTTCCTTTCATAATGTGTTGCAAGTATTGTGATATTTCCTTTTTAGGGAAGTGTTGCAAGTAAAAGAAAACGGAGAAAATCTAATCTAATCTAATATATATAAATAAAGTAGGCATTTTTGGAGAGCATTTGGAGCGCCACATAAGAAAAGGTATTATTTTGACCAATGAAAAATTAGATTAATAATTTATTTTAGGATTAAAAAATTCACTCGCCACCTACGAAAAAAAGTGACGAATAAGATTTAAGAATTTTGCCACACATGTAAAAACAACGAATAGTAAATAATTAAAATTTAAACTTTTTAAAAAAAAACTAATAATTATATTTTTTACATATATGGATGCAAATCTTTGATCGCAACTATCTTTAATCTCTCCCTAGCAAATATTATAAAGATTACATATTAATTATGTACTCATCGAAACGGATAAAACTAAATCTCATATGACTATGTTAGAGAGAAATTTAGAAGATTCCCCCAAATTTTTAATAATTAAAAGATTTTAAGTGATACTAACATTTTAAAACAAAACGAGTATATAAAAAAAACGCATAAGCAAAGGATTTATTTTAACCAATAAAAAAAAGATTTTTCATTTTTTGAATAAAAAAATTTAAATTGTCACCTAAGCAAAATTAATGAATAAAGATTGGGATTTTTAATTCAAGCGCCACATTAAATATATAAAATAACGACATATAATGTTAAAATTAAAAAAATTATCTTATGATATTAGGAATTTTATTCAAATTTATATTTCTTGAACGATCTTCATAAATATACAATATGTTATACTGTATTTAATAAAATAATTTATTAGAATCGTGCATCGCACGGGCTTATATCTAGTATATATATATATATATATAAAGTAGGCATTTTTGGAAAGCATTGGGAGCGCCACATAAGAAAAGACATATTTTTTACCAATTAAAAATTAGATTTCTATTTTATTTTAGAATTAAAAAAATCACTCGCCACCTAAACAAAAATGACGAAAGAAATTTTAAATTTTTGTCATGTAGGTAAAAACAACGAATAGTAATTTATTAGGATTTTAATTATTTGAGAACACTAAATTTTATCATTTTTATTTGTTACAAGACTAAAAATTATCTTTAGATATTAGGATATATATTATTTAAAAAACTAAAAATTATATTTTGATATTTAAAAAATATAAATTATCATTTGATGTTAATTAAGAGATCACCAAAATATATTTATATACAAAATGTATATAAAAATTCGTGCATCGCACACCACATAAGCAAAAGTAATATTTCGACCAATGAAAAATTATATTTATATATTAATTTAGAATTTTAATTTTCAGTCGCCATTTAAGAAAAAATTAACAAATGAAATTTGAGAATTAAAAACAAAAAATAGTAATTTAAGATTTAAATTATGAATAAAAAAAAATTATATTACCTTTTACATTAGGATTTATATTATTTTAAAAAATAATTAGAAATTAAAAAATATATTTTGGTTTAATGATTTTATCTAACTTTCCGATGAATGAGATAATATTTATTTCAATTTATAAATTCAAGTTCTATATAAACGTAAAATTTGAAAAAGAATAATTTAAAACTTAACAAAATATTTTACCTTAAATTAATGTTAAAATAATAGAATAGAAAAAAAAACAAAAAATGTTAAGAAATTACAAAAAAAAATATACAAAATGAAATATTTAAAAATCGTGCTTCGCACGGGCTTACATCTAGTATATATAAATAAAGTAGGCATTTTTCAAGAGCATTTGGAGCGCCACATAAGCAAAGTCATTATTTCGACCAATGAAAAAATAGATTTACAGTTTATTTTAGAATTAAAAAAATATATTGGCACATAAGCAAAATTAACGATTGAGAGTTTACATTCAAGCATTATTATAAATTAAAATAAATTAGATAATTTTTGTAAGTTAACATAGATAAGTAAATTAAAAATATAACACAAATTTTTTAACAAAAAATAGACTTTTTTGAGAATTTAATTAATAGATGATAAAGTAGGTTGATTTAGCACAATGATATTGCATACATTAACATAAACGTTTTTGGATATAAAGCAAAAAAATATTTTTTTTTTTTTGAGAATTTAATTAATAGATGATAAAGTAGGGTAATTGATTTATGATATTCCATACATAGCAAAATATAATTTAAAAAACAGAATATATATAATATAATCTAAAGATTAAATAAGTAGAAAACAAATCTATTCATTTTTAGATAATACAAAAAAAAAATTAAACAAAATTGATTTACAAGGTATAATTTATGAAGTCTATCATGATATGAGAATAAAAAAAAATGATTTTCTTGATAGAATTTTATAAAGTCTATCATGAATTTCATGATAGCACATAGTTAAAGTCAAACACCCTATATAAACCTGGCACTTCCCATCCCATTCCCACTCACCCTTATAAACGTTTCTTTAGCTCACCATTGGACTCATCCCATATAAACGTTTATTTAGCTCATCACTGACTTCCCATCTCAGTCCACTTACCCTTATAAATGTTTTTTTTAGCTCACTATTGGACTCACCCCATATAAACGTTATTTAGCTCACCATTGGTTGGGTCATTGATTTCAATATTTTGGTGGATGGAAATTAATATTGTCATAAAAGGTTGAGGTTTATATCAACCTTCTAGATTTATTTTGCAGAGTAATGATTAACTTTTTAACACTTTAGTTTTTCATTAGGGATGATACTAATGATTTGTACACATTATTATGCTCATGCTACGCTTCATTCGTTCAAAAAATCATGATATTAGTATACTACTTATCTTATTATAATTTTTTTTGGGCAACTTCTATATTCTAAAGATTGATTGAGTAATAGTTTCATATCAAGCAATCAAATGTGATAATGAAAGTTCATTATAAAAATTTAATTTTATTCAATTAGATTAATTTCAGTAATGCAACACTCTTGGTATATATTTTTCATTTAACTATTTAAAAATTTATAAATTCATATTTTCGTACAATTTCTCCCACCGTCTTTATTTTACCATATAGTTTTGGGTTTAATTTATTAATTTTACATCGTATAAAGTTGATACGAGGGAAAAGAATAATGATGGTCTAAGTTATTGTTTGTGAAAGAAAAATAGTGATTCTATATCTATATATGTATAGATGAACAACACATTTTCGTTATACAAACAAAAGTTCAAAGAGGATATATAATTTAAAAAACAAAATAATATCTTTTCACATTAAAAATTTAATCCTAATATCCGATGATAATGAGATACTTTAAAATAGAGTATAAAACTACGAATAGTTATTTAGAATTTAAATTTTATGATAAAAAATATCTTTTAACATTATGAAAATAATCTTCTCAGATATGTATAAAAAAAATCATGCATCGCACGGGCTTCCATCTAGTATATTTTACACAAGGAAAAATTGCGGAAAATAATACAACCTTTAGGCGATTCTTTTTTAATAATACAACATTTTGATTAAGTCTTAATAATATAACCTTTAGGGGGTGTCAATTTTAAACAAGACAAAAAACTTGTAACCTTTAAAACCGGTTACCCATGGCACATGTTGTCATGTAATTGGTCAGAATATTAATTTAAAAAAATAATTTTAACTTTTAAAATAAAGTGTTTAAAATTAAATTAATTCCTAATTAAGACATTATTTGTAATTAATATTATTTTAGCAAATTAAATGAAAAAAAAAAAGAAAGAAAAAAAAACCCACCTATCCTCCTCTTCTCCCCGACCTAGCCAGCCACCATATCTCCCACCTTCCAGCCACCTCCTCTAGCTCCCCCTCCCCCACACGCAACGAAAACTTTATCGACAACGGTACGGCTGGCGCCCAGCTCCACCACCGCATGTCGTACCACCCCTTTCCCCTTTCATCGACTTACCGCGACCAGCTCCACCGCGACCAACACCTTACCTTCAGTAGCACACGAAACAACAGCAACCAATTCACACCTCTACCCGCAATCACCGATTCTCATCCACACTCATCAAACGCTTCAATTCGAACAACCAAACACATCAAACACTCTATCCAAATCGAACAACAGCTGCGCAAAACGCTCCAACTAAGAGGAGGTAAGATTTTGGGGATTAGGGTTCTGCCTGGTCGTACTTGGGTGGCGCACGGGGGAAGGGGGAGGTCAGGGTAAGGGAGAGAGGGCGGCTATACAGTCGCTACGCGTGGTGGAGTGGGGAGGGGAGGTGGTTGTACATTTGGGGGGAGGGATAGGTGGTGGCTGGGTGCTTAGATTTTTTTTTTTTTTAAAAAAAAAATCTTTAATAATATTAATAATAAATTAATTAAATAAATTAACAAAACCAATAAAATTGTGACACGTGTTATGGAAACCTGTAAAAGCAGGATAGCAAACGGTTTTGTCTTGTTTAAAATTGATACCCCCCAAAGGTTATATTATTAAGACTTAATCAAAAGGTTGTATTATTAAAAAAATAATTGCCTAAAGGTTGTTTTTATTTTCCGCAATTTTTCCTTAACACAATGATACTAAAAGATCTAATAACAAAATTTATACTAAGTATATTTGTTATGGTGTTACCGATATAATGTTTTGATTAGAGAAATAAAGAAGATAGGTGAAATTATAGTGTAGTAGTATTGCTTTGTAAATTTTGCTTGCATAACATTCTATATATAACCATGAGTCATATACTAATAGTACAATCATACTTATATAAAGCCATATAAGTTCACAAGTATTTGGAATTATATGAGCATTGTAAAATTTAATTAATAATTGGTAATTTGACATTTACCTTTTCTTCTAACACTCCCCCTTGAATGCCCAAACTCATACAGAAAAGGTATATGTTGTCTCATTAAAAACCTCGCAAGGTAAAATCCTATGGGATAAAAACCATAGCTAGGAAAAAAGTACAACAATATTGTATTATATGCTTTGATAAACTGTCTCGTTAAAAACCTTGTCAGGAAAAACCCAATGGGATAAATACATGATCGAAGGGAAAAAAGAGTGTAGTACATATAATACTCCCCCTGATTTCAGCATAGTTCACGAAGATGTCGCATTCCGATTTTGTGAACTAACTGCTCAAATTTCTTCGAACGAAGTGATTTGGTGAACAGGTCGGCAAGGTTGTCACAAGGCTGAATTTTCTGGATATCTATTTCCTCATCCTTTTGAAGATCATGTGTGAAGAGTAATTTTGGGGATATATGTTTTGTTCTATCTCCCTTAATATATCCTTCAGTTACTTGAGCGATGCATGATGTATTGTTTTTAAAGATGATGGTTGGGTATTCTGTTATTACATTCATTCCACACTCTTCTTGGATATTACCGATCATCGACCTCGGCCATACACATTCTCGTCTCGCTTCATCAAGAGCTATCAACTCTGCATGATTAGATGATGTCGCGGTCAATGTCTACTTTGTTGATTTCTATGATATTGCAGTGCCACCATAAGTGAATAAATATCCATTTTGTGACTTGGCCTTTTGAGGATCCAATAAGTATCTAGTGTTTTACGTGCCCAATGAAAGCAGCATCTTGTTTCGGTTGATAATATAAACCAAGGTCTTGTGTCCCTCGTAGGTACAGGATTAAGTGTCGCACTCTCTTCCAATGACTATATGTCAGTGCATTGATGTGCCTGGCTAACAAGTTCACAGAGAAAGCTATGTTGGGTATAGTGTTGTTAGCTAAGTACATTAAGGCCCTAGTTGCACTTAAGTATGGTACTTGTTGGACCCATAATTTTTTCATTTTCTTCTCGGGGTCTAAATGGATCGTTTTTCAAATTCAAAGAACGAATAACCATTGGGAAGTTGGTTGGAGTTGCTTTGTCCATGAATAATCTTTTCAAAACTTTTTCTGTATAGTTTGATTGAGGGACAAAAATACCATGATTCAAGTGCTCAATTTTCAATCCAAGTCAAAATTTAGTTTTCCCAAGATCTTTCATCTCAAACTCTTCCATCAAGTATTTTGCAGTTTTCTCGAGTTCATTTAGGGTTTCGATGATATTCAAATCATCAACATAATCTGCAATGTTAGCGAATCCTGATTTTGATCGCTTTATGAAAACACAGGGACTAATTTGGTTGTTCTTGAACCCTTCTCTCATAAGGTATTCACTGAGACAGTTATACCACATCCTTCCAATTTGTTTCAATTTATAAAGTGACCTTTTTAGTTTTATAGAGAGTAATTGTCTAGGATTGTAATTTTCTGGTATTTTTAGTCCTTCAGGGACTTTCATGTAAATGTCTGTATCGAGTTACCCATACAAATACGCAGTCACTACATCCATTAATCGCATTTGCAGTCCTTTTGTGACTGTCAAACTTACCAGAAATCCCAATATAGTTGCATCAACTAATGGAGAATATGTAATCTAGGGCGGAGACTAGGTCGTTGAAAACTAATCTACCCTCGGTCAAAACAAAATTTGTAATCTCTCAACACACCCTTATACCTAGCATAGGAGTAAGTCGAGGGTCGAACCACTAGGAATGGGAGATGAATGCTAATGCCAAAGCTAAGCTATCTCGAAGTAATGAAGTAAGGTGTGTATATTCTAAACAATCAAACAATCAAGAAGAAATCAAATAATATCAATCATTAGGGTTAGGATCCGCATATACTCGGAATGGATATAGCTAATTGGGATTGGAGATGACTAAGTCGAGTGTTGCGAGGGAAAATCAATTAAGCAATCAAGAGAGTATGGTAGGCTAATCTCCTAGAGGTCAAGCAGCGTCAACTACGAGAGACTCTAACTAGGAACCTTGCAAACCTACTCAATCGACAAAAGCAAGCCACAAATCAATTTTACGTATCAAAGCTAGCTTACAATGCATTCTAGTGTAACAATCAAAGTTAGCTACTCTTCAATTAATCACACACATGCACTTAATCAATCAACTAATTAATCACAACATCAACTCCATCAATTTCCCCCAATTAGCATCAATCCATTACTCATATATGCTTCACCATTCCCCTAGCAAGAGAACTACTCACAATCCATAGAAATCAAGATCAAAACTAAGCTAATCAACAATTTCATCATCATCATATCAATAAAACTAATCTAATCACAAATTCAATTCAAACTTGAACAATCAACAAAACAATTGAAATGATAAGCTAAAGATTGCATTTAAGTAAAAGAAATCCTTACAAATGACAGGCTAAAGTTGTATCACCCAATCAAAAGTAATACATAAGTCCTCTAACTAATGCAGATAGGGAAGTAGGGTCGAATCCACAGGGAAACTGGTCTTTCTATTCCTAATTAATTAAAGCAATCTAAATTATTAAGTAATAAAATAATATTATGGTGAAAGGAAACTAAACTACGGAGAGTAAAAGTAGAGAAGAATAAGAATAGAGAAAATCAATGAATAAAAGACCTAGGGCATAGGTTCACCAATAAACAATATTCCAGGGTAAAACATAACAATCAATCATCAATGCATAAATTAATCAGATCATAAAGGGCTTTCGCTGCGTATTACAATCACTGAATTAATTTACCGGTATTAAATCTCATCTCTCGAATCTCGACACAACCATTTATAAATTAACCTGCCTATTGAAACTAGATCTAAACATAAATTCTCATATCTCGAATCTTGAATCAATATTGTCAAACTCATGCATAAAAGATCAGGCCTAATCTAGTCACAGAGCATTAAATCAATCAACAGGAAATTAATCAAGCATTGATAATCAACAACAATAAATTACCCCTTCATATTATTTATGGATCCCCATAAACCCTAGAAAGGAAACTACTCACAAATAATTAAATCTATACTAAACAAAGCAATTAAAGGAGACATGATAAGGATCAAAGCAAATAAAATAAGTAACAAAGGAGAGAAAAGATAGTACCAAAAGAAGGAAATATAAAATTGCATAAACCAAGAGTTTAGGGAGAGAAATAAAACAGAGATAATTCTAAGAGTTTAATTAAGAGGAAGAGAGAGAAAAGTTAGAGAGAAAAAGAGAAAAGAAAAACTAAAACTATAAACTAAGGATTCGTTTGGCATCACTGTGGTTTTAAGTTTTTTGGTTTTTTGTTTTTTAAAACCATATTATATATGTCACATAATGAGTCAAAAATTATTCAAACTTATTAAAATCATGATAATTTTGAAAACTGGCAACAGAAAAGTGGAAACACCTTTTTCTTGTTTCCTGTTTTTGGTTTTTAGTTTTTTTTTTTAAAAAAAGGAAACTGAAAACAAAAAACGATGCCAAACAATCCCTAAGGGTTCGTTTGGCATTACTTTGGTTTTCTATTTTTTGGTTTTTTGTTGTATAAAAGTATATGATATATGTCACATAATAAATCAAAAATTATTTAAACTTGTTAGAATTATAACAAATATGAAAACTGACAACAAAAAAGTGGAAACACCTTTTTCTTGTTTCCTGTTTTTGGTTTTTAGTTTTCAAAAAAACAGGAAACAAAAAACAAAAAATGATGCCAAACAAGTCCTAAACTAAAATTAATTAATGAAAATCTAAACAAACTAAATCTAACTAAAAGCCACGTAAAGACTAACCTCCTCAAAGTATTTAAAGAGTAAAAAATTATAATCCTAATCAAATTACCCTTCCTAAATCCTAACCACCCCCAAAGTCCTACGTACTAATACCGCCTTTGAAAACAAAGTGGGCCTTTTGTAACAAAGCCCAACCGGCTTAATCAAAGCAGGAGCATACTTCACGCCTTGCTTCAATACTCCACATTTGAACTTGCAAGCTTGGGCCCTTTTGATCCGTAATAATAACTCGTAAAATCTTGGACCTTATCACGTATTGAGCCCTTGATCACCGAACTAAATTCCTCTAACTCGTTCTTGTGCTTAAAATAATTGGTCATAAAATACGATCTGACTCCATTGTCTTTGTAGTAGCTCAATATGTTTGGGAATTGTCATAAATCTGCAAATTCCTACAAAATAATACCAACTCTACCAAAACACTAGAAAACGTATATTAGTAATAAAAACAGCTCCGCAGAGCTCAAATAAGCACAAATATGACCCTGGGACGGGGAATAAAAATATATATAAAATAGACTCATCAACAAACTTGCTTCAATTCAATGGAGAAAATGTTAGAATTATCAATCTTCAGTCAAGAACTTCTCTCTCTACAATCTAGAGTTTCTCTCTCAAAAATTCCTATTCTGATTCTCCCCAAAATTCTATTCTAATCCTTTTTTTTCTAAAAATAGAATGAAAATCTATATATAGTAAAATTAACAAAGAGAAATTAGTTAGATCTTCCCCAAATAAACTCGTACAGGCACGACAAACTAGAAGGAAGAGCGCGGCCGCGTAAATCTGGGTACAGAACAGAGAACCAGACAGGCGCGCCCGCGCCACCAGGCCGCGCGGTCGCGCTATAGTCGTGCACGCCCGCGCTTGGGAACAGGTTATCCCTCTTCACAATCATGTTGACGCTCCTCGTGCTTTCCACTCAATGCTCTTGATAAACACGGGACCTTGCAGTTTCCAATCTCCATGTTTGTGGGTTCAACACGAGAAATCATGCCCCCACGACTTGAATGCACGGCCTAAGGTCTTTCGGAACTTGCACTTCTCCATGATTGAGCTTCAAATGGAGAACATTAGGCATCCTCAATGCCAAACTTGGGAAGAGGCCTCGGGAATCTTGGATAACGACCTGAAACTGAAAAATGAAGGAAAACAAGCAAATAAAAGAGAAAATAACAAAATAAACCAAGAAATGCATAAAAATAGAAATTCAACTAAGAAAATTCAAACTAAAGAAATAAAGAGTAAAATTAAGGAAAAGAGCTATAGAATAACATGAAATTCACCCTAAAGAAAACCAAATAAGTTCCATAAATGACACTCATCAAATTCTCCCAAGCTAAACTTTTGCTAGTCCTCGAGAAAAACAAAGCAAGAAAGAATAAGGATGAAAGAATTGTTCAAAAAGAAAAAGAAAGACATAAGACGAGAATATACACTAAGACTCACTAACGTATGAATCATGGTTGTTTTTAGCTACAACAAGCCCTTTAAACCCCAAAGTCGCCTATGAGGACGAGTGAGGTCTCTTAAAGATTTCCTAAGAGCTTAACCTATAACTCTCCACCAACATACATAAGGAAAACCACAGAAAGTAAAAGAAAGAAAAGAAAAATTGAAACCTTTACGAATTGGACTTTACAAAATGACTACATTTCAAATGAATAAACATCTTTCTTAAGCAAAGAGGGGTATGCACGTTTCAAGATATCCGAGGTTGATTGAAACATAGAGTATTCTAAGCATAGAGAACTAGTTATCACAATTCACCTTCATCCCATTCGATCTTACCGCGTTCTTCCTATAGTCTCAAATCTCCCTCTAATGAGCATCTCAATAGCTTCTCGAAGGAGCCGGAAAAGAACACATTTTTGGGCTACTCGACGTCTTGACTATGCATCCGCTCTCTTTAGGCTTTAACTCATAATGCCCTCCCTCGAAATGTAACTTAACCTCTAGGTCGAAAGGTCTTTCCCAATGGTTGTAACGTAAGGGCAAAAAGGGCGAGGGTAGGCTTAAAATTTTAAAATTTGGCGGTATTCCTAATTAGTGAAGCAAAGGGTGATCAAACCTTCTCCTCATAACCAAGCAATTGCCAAACAAAAACCAACTAACTCCCCCAAGCTTATTCAAAGCTATAACCACAAGCATATATACAAAAAGCGTAAACGCTTCTCCCCCAAGCTTAAAGGAAGCATTGTTCTCAATGCTTGAAAAGGAAAAGAATTACATCAAAATATTTTTGGATTTTCTCATTTTCAACTTTTTTTTCCTTCTATATTTGTTACATGTATTCAAAGCAATTGTCCTCGCCTGTTATGACTTTGGACGGCTTTTACAACGTTGCATTAATTATGTCCTTGCCTCTTTTTTACTTTGGACGGCTTTTTCAAATCATTCATATGCCATTATTCACAATATATACAAAAGACAAGCTTGCTTACAAATAGAACCAATATCCAACCTTATATACCACAAAATCCAAAAACATGACCATTTGCTTCATAAAAACCAAAAATGGAACAAAAAGAAATAAAAGGCTTAAAGTTCTAAAGATGTGGCTTGAAAAGAAGGGAAAAGGCTCAAATGGTTAGCAAGAAGGAAAATGTAAACCCAATGATCTAAAAAAAAAGAAAATTAACCTAGAAAAGAAAAATTACCACCCCGAAAAGATGCCTTTGTCTTCCCTAGAAGGTTTGATCTCGTGTTTGAGAATTATGAGTCAAGATTCAAAATTAGGCCCGCAATAGTCAAGGATCCATGCCGCTCATGCAAGATAAGTAGAAGGCTTGAAAAATGATGAACCTCACATGGATGTAGAAAAAACTCATTATAGGTGCCAAATCGACTATAGGAAGCAACTACCAATATGCCACAAACAAGTAGAACCGGTTTCATGATCTTCCTAGTTCTTAGACATGCTACCTTAGCATACACATATCCTATAGTCGACCAAGAATATTCTCAAACCGTGTATACCCATACCATTTCGGAAGATATTCAATCAAAAGCAAAAATCGGTTTTATATAGTCCAATTCAAAAGAAAAACAAAATGTGACAAATAAAGCCTCAAAACATACCAAAAACCAAAAACAAGAAGAAAGAAAAATAAACGATAAGAAAGGAGAAAAAAGAAAACATAGATAAAGGAAAAGTAGGAAAATAAAGAATGGAATGAAAATGCAAGTATAACACGTAATTCCCAATTAACAAAGAGTGATCAAATGACAACATCACCAATGATCCCAAACACTCTAATAAAAATAGCAAGATCCTAGGCATGATACTAACAAGATTAATAACAAACCCTAGCATGTCACTAAGAAATAAAAATCAAATCTTTAGCCCTAACATGATACTAACAATCATAAATATTAGGAAGAGCATAGGAAGCATCACAACAATCATATTTAATATTAAAATTAACCTAGACATGATACTAGGAATATCATAATAACAATGTAAACATGATATCTACATCATAATATCAATAAATTAAATAAAGTACTTACTTTGATGCCTCGTACCTCTTTCTAATAACAAAATACACACATTAGTAACTTCAAGGAAAAATAATAATCAAAATAATTAAATTAAATAATTGAAATAGAGATTTGGGACCAAACCCTCAGAAATTAAACCTTTCACGCCTAGGGCGAAGGCAACTTCGAATATGGCTAGGTGTTTCTAGATCTTGAGAATGCGGAATTTTGTATGAAAAAAACAAGAAAGAATCGAATGCTAAAGAATACTTGAGAGTGAGAGAATTGGTGAGTTGGTAGATAGATGATGAATGAAAACGGAGTTTTTAATACGATATTTATAGAGAAAATCAGCTAAAAAAGATAATTTAACAAAACAGAGTCTGACAATCGCAAAACAGGATTGGCGCCAACCCTGGCTAGCTGGCGCCAGGCACCAGTGGCT
Organism: Chenopodium quinoa; assembly: GCF_001683475.1. NCBI lineage: Eukaryota > Viridiplantae > Streptophyta > Magnoliopsida > Caryophyllales > Amaranthaceae > Chenopodium > Chenopodium quinoa. The sequence goes on from NW_018742864.1 coordinate 370,173, forward strand.
AGCGCCAGGCGCCAATGGCTAGCGCCTGGCGCCAAGCCTAGTTCCAGGCGCCAAGGCCTGGGGTTTGACGCCAAACTGGATTTCAATGCGTTTTTGAAAATCTGATAAATTCCTATACTGGAAGATAAAATAATATAATTTCTTCGAAAATGCTATTTGATGTTGATTAAAACTCTGAAAAGTCAACAAAGTCAACTTATCAATGCTAATTGAATTAGGAATGAAAAGAACCTTCTAGAAGATTCTAGAAGACTAAAACCATTCCTAATTGCATTAGGAATGATAAATCACATTAGGCCCTCCCCTAGATCATTGGGCCGTACATAAAGCTCAACCGGGCCCAGTTTAGTAAATTGGCCATAACTTCCTCAATATTCATCGGAATTGGGCTTATAATATATCGTTGGAAAGGTCTTTGCAAGCCCCATCCAACTATACCACTATTGGACCCATATCATGGAGCAACCAAACTGGATTGACTGTTTTCTTAAAATAAAGTTTTCCAAAACAGGGAGAAGAGAAAAGAAACAAAACTTTCCGCAACACTAGACCTTTCCACACTTTCGTGTCATTCGATTATGATTCAACGTGAAAGGTACTCATCACCGGGTTTGGTTTTGGGGAGACACAAATGGGTGTCTACAGAAGCCCCCACTTTGACTGAGTTTGGAGAAGCGCGAGTTTCGAAAACGAAAGTCAAAGTATCGATAGGGACGGAGAATGATTCAGAACGTTCTGCGATACTAAATCAATCTTGTAACGCCGATACCTGCAAAACTAGCGTTAGTTAAACAGATAGAAGAGTTACGAAACGCGTATCTTGCACCGTCGAGCACACGTCTCTGAAAGTAACCGATTTGCCTTGATGACCTCCTGCAAGCTAGAGAATGCCATCCCGCTTGAAAACCGCTACGCCCGTAACTGCTTCAAAATTAGAATATTGCTTCACCTGAAACAATCCTCTTCCGCATTGATAATATTCCATGTCTAAGGGAACACTATCGAAGATTGCTTCTCTTGAAACAATCCTCAGCTGTTTGTGACAACTTTCCACAATCTAGGGAACGCTGTCGAAGATATCTTCTCTTTCCGCTGTGATAGTCTTCGAAAAGATCACTGCTTCTTAATGTTTGCTATGCCAGCACGTCGGCGCTTTGCTTGTGAACCTGTATGTCGGTGCTTTTGCTGTGATGACAATCCTTTTTTCTTTGGGAATAGTTGCCAACACAACTCTTGTATGATGTATGACAATCCGATTTAGGGAAATTTGTCAATGCCACGTAACAATCCATCCTTGGAAATGTTGTCACGATGAAGCGACAATCCGTATCTTAGAAAATTTGCCAAAATCCAATTTTTGGAAAAGTTGCCAATGCTTCGTAACAATCTTTCATAAGAACTTTGCTACGATCGACAATCCACATCTTGGAATATAACTCTTGAAAGCAATCCACCTTGGAAATTTGCCAACGCTATGCGACAATCCTTTTAGGAAAATATTGCCACAATTGACAATCCGCGTCTTGGAACATTTGCAAAAAAGAGTCGACCGACAATCCACTTCGGGAAAACTTGCCACTTACTGAAATGAATGACAATCCACGTTGAGGAACTTTTGCAGAAATTTATGATGAATAGAAACCTACAACAATCCTTTGGGAAATTTTGCCATAGGGAACCGGGTGTATGACAATCCAATTTCGGAAAACTTGCCAGCGATGACAATCCGAACTTGGAAAAAATTTCCAAACAAAGAAGGAGCACGACAATCCACGCTTGGAAACTTTGCCAGAGATGACAATCCAATCTTGGAAAAATTATCGTTGAAGAAGATGCACGACAATCCATTTTTGGAAATATTGTCAGTTGGGGATGACAATCCAATTTTTGAAAAACTTTGTCGTTTAACAAGAATGCGCGACAATCCATATTTGGAAATATTGTCGTTTAAGTGCTTGCTTTTGAACCGATTGTAATGAGCCAGTGTTTTAGGCGCTTAAGCTAAGTGAGACGATCTTTCGTCAGGTCAATCACTTACTACGATTGTAATCGAGCCGACTGCTAATCATGTCAAATTTCTTATAGGGGCTAACTGGCGTACCAAGGAACCCGAAACTGTTGCATGAGGTCGAAATCACCTTTTTGAGAGGCTTCGAGCTCTGTCGCTGCTGAAATATTTCTGGCGCCAGACATTGGAGTAGGGTCTTCCCTGTTCTGCTGCACCTGTATTTATTTTTGACTATAGAACTTTGTCAATTTCTCTAATTATATTAGGGTTGACCTAAGGCATAATGTTGCTTGACTCATCGACTTGACACGACTCAAGGTATAAACTTGACTCGATATGTTTGACTGACTCGAGGTTGACTCGACTCGATGTGTAATGACACATGTGTTAGACTCAAATCAAAGTGATATGACACGACATGAATCAATGTGTACATGACTCGTGTGTGCATTGTAATGTGATCGTGCGACTCGAAAAATGCAAAAAAGCAAAAATTTTCTGTCAATTTTGTGGAGGGTATCGACTTTCTCCCGAAAAAGAAAGACGTGAAAAAGAAGAAGCGAAGTTTGAAGATGCATGTTGAATGAGTTAGTCAAATGTTGTTTGATACTATCTCTCAAGGTGCAAGGATTAATCCATCCTAGGCTATCTCAATGGTTGACTCAATGATGAAAGTATTTGGGTAACTTAGGCATGGAGGCTAAGCACTTTATACTTCGTGATGCAATGACGATTATGATTGATGAGTGATGTTGATATGACAAGGCATGCTTCAGCGTTGTGTTAAGATTTCATGACAAAGGGTTCCTAAGGCAAGTATATTTGGTCATGAATCTGTGCTGTGTGTGAAAGTGACACTAAAGTTAAGCCGCAAGAGCTAAGTATGTGGGAAAAAATATATTATTGAAAAGAGTCAAACGGTGGTGACTCTTAGGCTAGACAAGCTAATGATATAAGGATCAAGCCCCCAAGTCTAGCTCTAAGTGAATAGGGATGAGCATTGGAGATCCCTTGATATGATCATGGTGTAAGTGTGTGAATGTGAATATGAATGCATGTTTATTACGGCCGCACCTCGATGTGAGGTTGCCTACGTATCCGTTAGGAGTCAGGCCGAACGTAGCTCTAGCCGAACCTCGCACAAGTGTGTGTACCTCAAAAGGTCTTTTAAGGGTTGTAACGCGGTTAGGCTAAAGGCTGAAGAAGAAGGGGATAAAGGCTCAAGACCCTAGACAAGCCCCTAAGGTGTGCAACCTCGCTTTTGAATCTTTATATTTTCATGCTTGAGTTTCTACTGTTTTTTTTAGCTCTTTCTTTTGTTTTAGAATTTATTTCATTTTTATAAGTGTGAGCAATCTCGATCATGCGGTCTATCACTCACTTGGCATTCATGTTTCTCAGGCACGGTACCGAGTACTCGATAAGAGACGCAATCTGAGACGTGTTCATATCGAAGACATTTTCATATCAAAGACATTGGAACACTTGCCCTTTTGTACACTTTTATTTTTTTATTTTTGCTTATTTTTGCTATTTCATTTTTTTGAAGTACTCAAGCTTTTATTCTTTGAAAAAAATTGCATAAGTTGCACACCATCCCATCCCAAGGTTAGGTAGATGTAGGTTGAAAAAAGAAAGGTCTATCGTTAGACGAGGCTCAAAGTGGTTTATGAAGAGAGGATTGCATATTCGAAAGGTGAAAGGAGATATGATGTGGCTACAAGGGGTGCCTCAAATCATTGGTATACCTTGTGCTTGATTCGACATGGATTTTTTTTTAATGCACTGCAATGCGATGATCATATGCAAGGAAATAAATGCTCATTTTATTAAAAGAAAATAAAGAATCTATGAAATTAATCTAAGGAAAGGAAAAGGTGCCTATGCTAGACTTATTGTGGAAAGGAAAAAAATGAAAAAGAAATAGAAAAAGAGGCCATAAAATCTTGTCGTTGCAACTCGCCTCTTGTCTTGTGTCATTCGCTTCATCATCACCCAGTCTTCTCGCTAGCTAGAGGCAATGGGACCTTGTTTTCTTCTATGAGGTCTTGAATGAGATTTTGAAACCTGTAGCATTCATCAGTAGTATGACCGTTTCCTCGATGGTACTTGCAATAGGAATTTGGATTCCATCTTGAAGATCGATTTTCTGGTGTTGGATCCTCGGTAGGGCCAATAGGTTTGATTAATCCTCGATCATAGAGACGATCGAAAGCAGCATCGTTGGTCATTCCAATGGGTGTAAACTCTCGCCTGGGTTTCTTTCTAGATCCTTGATTGTCCATGGCTAAGACATCATTATTGTCAAAGGTACTAACATTATTACTAGTGTGGGCGTTTTCGGAAGAAGAAGGATTGTCATTCTTCTTTCCTTTCCAGCCACCGTGGTTACTATTGTTAGTAGCTTTTTTCTTTGCGAGGTCGTCTTTGATTTCAATTCCGATGTCATAAACGGCCTTGAAAGTGTTCTAGTTGTGTTGATATTTTAAGTGCTTTGAATACTTTTCTTGGAGATTCTTGATAAATATCCTCACAGACTCCTTTTCGGTGGGGATCTCAATCATGTTGGCGGAAGTTTCCCTCCATTTATTATAGAAAGAAGTAAAGCCTTCATTCTCTTTTTGTCTTAGCATCTCAAGTTGTCTATGGTAAGTTTCAACTTGAATGTTGCACTTGTATCTATCAACGAAAACGTTTACTATTGATTCCCAAGTGGAGGTTTTCTCCTTGTCAAGGGAGAAGAACCATTGTTGGCAAACAGTTTCGAGAGATAGTGGGAACAGAGAAGGGAAGACCTTCTTATCGATACCCTTGATACTCATGATTGTTTCAAATGCTCTTAAATGAAAGTAAGGGTTGTCAATTGCTCTGAATTTTGGGATGTCGTTGGCGTTGAACTTCTGCGGAAGAAGATATTTGTCCACCGAGACCCCTTGTGATGTAAGCTCTTGAAACTTGTAATCGCTGGACAACTTGCTTAGGCTCTCTTGCATGAGGTCCATTTGTTGTTGCTTCACGGGATCATCGATCCTAAGTGCGAGAAGTTTCAGTGTCTCAGTCACAGTAGCCAGTTGGTTCTTAAGATCATTGACTTCTTCTTAAGTTGCCATTATCTTCTTAGCCTTCCTCTTTTGACGAATTGGTTTATCAAAAAGTGAGACTTGAATAAAGAGGTTGTCCTTGATTAATCGCCCTTCTCTCCTCGACCAAGTACTGTGGAAAAGGAGTTTGGGGATACTTATTGTTAATTATTTGACTCAAACTTTATCCACCATGCAATGGATGGAGGAAGTGAAGAAAGATTGGAATAGAATATGAAGAAGATTTAGATGGAGGGATATGAAGGATTAGGAATAGAAGGTACCCCCAACTCAAATGACGGAAAGACCGACTCATGCATGGACCTAAGACATGGTCATGGTGATGTACTCAAAGTGTGTGCTAAGACTAGTGAGTGTAGATGGTGCGTTAAGACTCGTGTCATGACCATGTGGCTAGACTATGTGACCAAGACTCGATTAATGACTCAACAAGGTGTCATTGACAGCGAAAATTAACCGAATTAATTAGCAAACTGGTTAATTAGACATTAGGTGATGACTCGACCAATAATCTGAACTGTCGGCCAAGCGACAGGATTGGCGTCGCATTATGGTGATTGACGCCAAACAATTTAGTAAATGTCTGGCGCTACACAGTATAACGTGGCGCTACAGCTCAGACTTTGGCGCCAATATTGAAGCTTCGGTCTGGGACTGTTTTCGGTATTATTAGTCAACTGGGGTATGCCTAAAGTCGTACTAGGTCAATTCCGATTAAAAAAAAAAGACTTTATTGACTCAAATTAATTAATTAATTGATTAATTAGGCAAAGTTATTTAAGTCATTAATTTTAGTCTCAACACAAATCAACAAACGGTTAAGAGAAACATAGAAAATACATGCACAACAAATAATGCGCAATTAGTCAAGTAGGCACAATATGATGCAATGAGTTCGCAACCTAACCATGGCTCTAGTTCTCTAAAGTTCGGGATATGGTTTAGTCAATAGAGGGTCCATGGTTAATTGTCCGGATGCACCGCGTGGAAGCCTAACCGTGAAGGGTTGGCGCGAGTGGATGGGACACCGCGAGTTTTAGAAAAAACTCGCTTCCATGGTTTGGTGAATTCAACATCTCGGATGTACCCTTTGTTGCCAGGAGCGTTCAATCGGGTAGATGGAGCATGAATTCCCAGAGGGTTATGTCCATATGTAGAACACATATGGGTTTCAGAAAAGTGAGAAAAAATTCAGTCAGGAAGTAGGATCGAGCAAACAATACGAAAAACCGGTCAAAATTAGAACGCATATTTCTGGCTCGGTATTGGGGGAAATTGGCGCCAGCAAACAGAGACTAGCGCCAACTTTTAACTGTAGCGCCTGGCGCCAATACTGGCGTCTGGCGCTACGGCTAAAAGTTTGGCGCCAAGCTCTGGCCCCTGACGCTACTTCCCACATGCCTCAGCAGCTTTCTGTGCTCGATAAAATTTTCCAGTTTCGCGCGGTGTTATTTCAGTCCTAGTTGTGAAAGACATTTCTCAAATTTCCTACGTGTAAAATCCTATGTTTTTGACTCATTACGGATGGTCTTTCTAATGAGAAACTTTTTATGCATATGACAATAATGTTAATCAAAATTACGCACATGGAATACTTAGAACTTTTCGAGTCTCATCCACTCATTCTAAATCATTGCCGAAACAAATTCAGGAATTAAAATAGAAATCCTCCCCAGTGGAGTCGCCAAAAACTGTAGGGAATATTTTCAAGCCTTAAAATCCCACTAGCTTGAACCCCACTGTGATCATACACTAAAGTACGGTGGCGTCCAAAAGGGAAGAAGATAGAGCAAAAGAGTGATGACAAGTATCAAATTCCCTTTAAGCATACATCAAAGGTGATGACAAGTATCAAATTCCCTTTAAGCATACATCAAAGGTGATCAAGCAATAAATAGCATCAAGCAACATAATAATAATCAATATCATGATAATAATCATCATCATAAAATCAAAACAATAATAATCATAAATAAAATAATCATTATTAAAATAATAATAATAATATTCATAATCATCATAAATTATAACAATTATAATCATAATCATAATCATGTTAATATTAAAGCATAATAAAAATAGCAAGATCCTAGGCATGATACTAACAAGATTAATAACAAACCCTAGCATGTCACTAAGCAATAAAAATCAAATCTTTAGCCCTAACATGATACTAACAATCATAAATATTAGGAAGAGCATAGGAAGCATCACAACAATCATATTTAATATTAAAATTAACCTAGACATGATACTAGGAATATCATAATAACAATGTAAACATGATATCTACATCATAATATCAATAAATTAAATAAAGTACTTACTTTGATGCCTCGTACCTCTTTCTAATAACAAAATACACACGTTAGTAACTTCTAGGAAAAATAATAATCAAAATAATTAAATTAAATAATTGAAATAGAGATTTGGGACCAAACCCTCAGAAATTAAACCTTTCACGCCTAGGGCGAAGGCAACTTCGAATATGGCTAGGTGTTTCTAGATCTTGAGAATGCGGAATTTTGTATGAAAAAAACAAGAAAGAATCGAATGCTAAAGAATACTTGAGAGTGAGAGAATTGGTGAGTTGGTAGATAGATGATGAATGAAAACGGAGTTTTTAATACGATATTTATAGAGAAAATCAGCTAAAAAAGATAATTTAACAAAACAGAGTCTGACAATCGCAAAACAGGATTGGCGCCAACCCTGGCTAGCTGGCGCCAGGCACCAGTGGCTAGCGCCAGGCGCCAATGGCTAGCGCCTGGCGCCAAGCCTAGTTCCAGGCGCCAAGGCCTGGGGTTTGACGCCAAACTGGATTTCAATGCGTTTTTGAAAATCTGATAAATTCCTATACTGGAAGATAAAATAATATAATTTCTTCGAAAATGCTATTTGATGTTGATTAAAACTCTGAAAAGTCAACAAAGTCAACTTATCAATGCTAATTGAATTAGGAATGAAAAGAACCTTCTAGAAGATTCTAGAAGACTAAAACCATTCCTAATTGCATTAGGAATGATAAATCACATTAGGCCCTCCCCTAGATCATTGGGCCGTACATAAAGCTCAACCGGGCCCAGTTTAGTAAATTGGCCATAACTTCCTCAATATTCATCGGAATTGGGCTTATAATATATCGTTGGAAAGGTCTTTGCAAGCCCCATCCAACTATACCACTATTGGACCCATATCATGGAGCAACCAAACTGGATTGACTGTTTTCTTAAAATAAAGTTTTCCAAAACAGGGAGAAGAGAAAAGAAACAAAACTTTCCGCAACACTAGACCTTTCCACACTTTCGTGTCATTCGATTATGATTCAACGTGAAAGGTACTCATCACCGGGTTTGGTTTTGGGGAGACACAAATGGGTGTCTACACTAACCCATATCCCGAACTTTAGAGAACTAGAGCCATGGTTAGGTTGCAAACTCATTGCATCATGTTGTGCCTACTTGACTAATTGCGCATTATTGGTTTTGCATACTCTATGTGTTTTTCCTAACCATTTGTTTGACTTGTGCTAAGATTAAATAAATTGATGACTAAAGAACTTTGCCTAACTAATTAGTTAATTAATTAATTTGAGTAAATAAAGTTTAATATTTAATCAGAGTTGACTTAGTACGACTTTAGGCATACCCTGTAGAGTAATAATACCGAAAACAGTTTCAGATCGACGCTCCAGCAATGGCGCCAAAATTTGAATTGTAGCGCCACTCTATGGAGTGTAGCGCTTGACGACAGTCCTGTCGTCTGGCGCTACACTACAAAGAGAGCCGCCAGTCCTGTCGTTTTGGCGACAGTTCGGTTTATCGTTCGAGTCATCACTTTATTTCTAATTGAGCAGTTTTCTAGTCGATTCGGTTAATTTTTACTGGTCATTATACCTTGTCAAGCCATTAATCGAGTCTAAGCACTAAGTCCCATGGTCTTACACAAGAGTCAAAGCATGCCACTTACACTCACCATATAAAGCACACACTAATGTACACTTTGACCATGTCTAAGGGAGTCTTGTATGCGCGTTTTTCCGTCATTTTTGGGGGGGTAAGTCGGATATTAATCCTCCAAATATATAACTTGTTTGAACCCTATACTTAACTCCCAACAATATATACCTTATTTTTGCCAAAAATATGCACCTATTTTTGCTTTTTCTCTTTCATACCGTAAAGTCAAGGTCAATTTGAGTCAAATAATTAAAACAAAAATTGTTTAATTTACAGCGCGTGGTCAAGAAAGGAAGGGCGTTTAATTAAATACAACCTTTTTATCCAAGTCCAACTTTTCGACAAACCCATCGCTCGTAAGAGGAAAGCTAAGACAATAATGGCAACTGAAGAGGAATTCAATGAGCTCAGGAACCAACTTATTACTGTGATTGAGGCGTTAAAGGTTCTAACCCTCAAAATTGATGATCCTGTGAAACAACAACAACAGATGGACCTCTTGTAAGAGAGTCTGAGAAAACTGTCTAGTGACTACAAGTTTCAAGGGATTAGCTCACAAGGGGTCTTGGTGGACAAGGAACTTCTTCCGCAGAAGTTCAATGCTAACGACTTCCCGAAATTCAAAGCAACTGATAACCCTTACTTTCATTTAAGAGCCTTCAAAACAATAATGAGTATTAAGGGTATCGACAAGAAGGTGTTTCCCTCTCTATTCTCACTATCTCTCGAAACTGTTTTCCAACAATGGTTCTTTTCTCTTGAGAAAGAAAGAACCTCTACTTGGGAGTCCATAGTAAACGCTTTCATTGATAGATACAAATGCAATATTCAAGTTGAGACTGACTATAGGGAACTTGAAATACTCAAGAAAAAAGAGAATGAAGGTTTCACCTCTTTCTTCAACAAATGGAGAGAAACCTCAGCTAAGATGATTGAGGTGCCAAGTGAAAAAGAGTCCGTAAGGTTATTCATAAAAAACCTTCAAGAGAAGTACTCCAAGCATCTTAAATACCAGAATAATCTCCATACCTTCAAGGCCGTCTACGACATTGGAATCAATATTGAAGACGACCTGGCTAAGTTGAAAGCTGCTAACAATAACTCCACAGTGGCTGGAAAGGCAAGAAGAACAATAATCCTTCTTGTTCCAAAACCACCCACTCAAATAATGTTAGTACCTTTAACTTAAGTGAAGTCCTTGCTATGAAGAATCAAGGACAAAAGAAACCATTTAGGAGGAACTTTACCCATATTGGCATGAGTTATGACACCGCATTTGACCGATTAAATGCAAAAGGTTTTATAACTCCTATTGGACCATTTGGGGACCCAACATTCGAGAAGAGGACGGCTAATTGGAACCCAATGCACATTTCAAGTATCACTAAGGTAGGGGCCATCTTACCGAGAATTGTTGGAAGCTTAAAGAAGCTATCCAATACTTAATCGACAATAACAAGCTACCATTGCCTCTTGCTAGTAAAAAGCCAAGTATTGATAATGCGCCTCTCGCTCACTCCTTGGCCATCTCTGATGAGGAGAACAAGGTTGATCCCTCATCTCTCATCAAACCTGTCGAAGAAATCCATGCTATCGAAGAAGAGGAAGAGATCTTTTTCGATGCCGTGGATAACCCTCCAAAATTAGCAAGTAAAGAGGACATAAAATTGCTTACATTGTCCATGTTGGAAGGATAAAACTTGCTACATGAAGCCCTCGAAGTTGTGAAGGAACTTCAGAAGAAGTATGACGAGGTTCCATCCTTGAAAAATAAACCTAGGAAAGAGTTCACACCTATGGGAAAGACCTACGATGCGAAACACTTTCCTTTGCAAGTAATCGATAAACCCAAGAAGAGTAATAGACTCTACACTCCAATTGGGATTCCATATGCTCAAATGTTCAAAATGCTCTCAAGAGTGGCGAGGTCAAACCTCTCGAACCGAGACCATTTGAATCGCTAAAAAGGACAGATGGATTTTATTGTCAATATCATCAATCAGGGGGTCACACTATTGAAAAATGCTTTAAATTTAAGGATTTAATTCAGAAAATGATTGATGATAAGAGGCTAGTCCAAGTTCCACAAGAAGAAGACGTAAATATTAATGGAGTTTGGGACAGCGACGAAGAAGACGTTTACTTGAAAGACATGGTAGGACCTCCATCTTCGGTGTCGTATGCCATGGATGACTTCTGGGTAGAGGAAGATTCATCCATAGACGTCCTCACAAGATCCGGGAGAATGCAACCTCCTGTTTCGACACAACCTATGCCAACCACGCAGCATATTCCCATACCTATCATAGAAGACAATGACATTGTCAGACACTTTAAGAAAACCAAGGTTGAAATGAACGTATGGTAGCTTCTGGCAACATCTTGAGAGCATAGGTTGGCTGTAATGAATGCCTTGGACAAGATAAGGATAGATTTTGGCACCACTCCTGAGGGGTTGGCTAACTTCCTTACGAGTGATCTCCCTAGTCCTATCAACTTGATCACCTTTTCCGACAAGGATTTACCTCTAGAAGGTGACAAGCATTATAAGGCGTTAAACCTCACAGTGGTTTACAAGAGAATGAACGTCCCTATGACTCTTGTAGACGATGGATCGGCCATTAATGTCTGTCCACTTAGAACTGCGAGGATTCTAGGCATAAGGGATGAAGACCTAACCCCGTCAACACAAGGATTAAGAGCTTATGACAACACTCATCGTCAAGCTCTTGGTAAAATCACTATGAATATAACGACGGGAGCAATAGAGCACGCTACTACATTCCAAGTAGTAGATATTAAGGCTTCATTCAATCTACTGTTGGGATGCCTTTGGCTCCATGACCTAAAGGTCGTCCCCTCATCTCTCCACTAACAGGTAAAGGCTATAGTTGGAGGAATTCCCATTACAATCGATGCTTCACCCATGAGGATTAAAGCTATAGAGAATCCAATAATTAATGTGGAGCACGATGAAGACGATGAAGATGTGTGGGGATTTGTCGTAGAGGTCTCCTTAATTGAGGAGGATGAAAGGACCCCTCTTCGCCACGACCCCCACTCCAATATGATAATGAACACTATTCTAAAAAAGCAAGGACATTTTCCTGGTATGACCCCAGGAAAGAAGAAAGGAATAGCAAAACCGCTGGAATCACCTGGCCTCCCTAAATTAGACATTTCGGACTTGGTTTCGAATCGACTCGGGAAGATCTCAAGCGAGCCCAGGAAAAGTCAAAGGCACGTAGGGACGCTTGCATCTAAAAGAAAGCAATCTCAATGGATCAGTATCCTCTTACCCTTAATGGACAATTTATAAAAGAAGGAGAGGACTATCCGTGCTATGAATTTCCCGAATCATTTGTCGTAAATGACATAAGGCAACCGGGATTTGAGATTTTCTTAGATTGCTACTACATGACGAAATCCCTACTCCTATCCACAAGGAGAAAGCACCCCCATGCTTTGACTTTAATGTCATAGGATTACTATTCGGGCGAGAAAAAGATGAGCCAACATACAAAGAGGATAACTCCTCGCTCATCCAAACAGTCCTACAAAGCGAAAGCTTTTATCCCTCAAAACTTATCACTCCAGAAGAAGGATCACTACAAGGGTGGCGCAAGACCATCAAGGAGACTACTCCAAGCGAAAGGAAAATCTCCATCACAACGGGGCAAGGACTGATGTTCGAAGAGTCGTCTGAGTCAGAGTCAGAGTCAGAGTCTCTCCCTATAGAGTCATCTAAGTCTTTAGTTGTAGCGCCCCATCCTTCTGTCTCTTCCTCTAGGATAGTTAGTGATCAAGTCCCTGAGGACATATCACTCTTTAATGTAATGATCTCAGAATTTAATAATATATCTTCTTCTCCTTATTTCTTGTGTTCTTCTCTAACCCAAGTTGACGAGCATTGCTTAACTAACAATGAAAAAGACAAAGAACTTATTAAAGCAATGGAAACACTCGAAAAGAAAACACCGGTAATTGAAGAAACTAAGACGGTTGATATCTCAAATGATTCAACCAATAAAAGAGAATTTAAAATCGGACTAACACTTAATGAACAAGAAAGAACCGATTTAATTAACGTACTTGAATAATTTATCAATGTATTTGCTTGGTCATACGAAGATATGCCAGGCATTAATAGAGAAATATCTCAACACACCATGTAAAACAAAAGTTACGTCGAATGAAACCCGACCTAGCTCTTAAAATAAAAGAAGAAGTTCAAAAACAAATAACTGCAGGTTTTATCAAAGTATCCAAATACCTCGAATGGGTTGCCAACGTCGTACCAGTTCCGAAAAAGGATGGAAGGGTAAGAATTTGTGTCAACTATCGAGATCTAAATAAGGAAAGTCCAAAGGACGACTTCCCTTTACCACACATCGATATTCTGGTAGATAAGACAACAAATCATGCGCTCCTCTCGTTCACGGATGGATACGCGGGCTATAATCAGATTCTCATGGCAGAAGAAGACATGGAGAAAAAAACCTTCATAACACCATGGGGTACTTACTACTACACGGTAATGCCATTCGGGTTGAAAAATGCGGGTGCTACTTACCAACGAGCAGCGACTGCCTTGCTCCATGACATGATGCATAAAGAATTTGAAGTATACGTGTACGATATGATTGTAATATCAAAATATCGCCCAGGCTATCAAATAGCCTTGAGAAAATTCTTCGAAAGGTTGAGAAAATACAACATGAGGCTAAATCCATCTAAGTGCGCTTTTGGAGTCACCTCAGGCAAGCTTTTGGGTTATGTCATAAGCTCTAGAGGAATATAAATAGACCCAACCAAGATCAAGGCAATCATGTCAATGCCACCGCCCAAAACCGAGAAGCAAATTCGAGGATTTATTGGCCGGTTGCAATACATAAGTAGGTTCATATCAAAATTGACAACAATATGTGAACCAATTTTTAAAAAGCTTAAAAAGAATGTACCAGTGATATGGGATGACGAGTGTCAAAAAACCTTTGAAAAGATCAAAGCCTATCTCGCAAATCCTCCCGTATTAGCACCAGCACTTCCAAGAATACCTCTTAGATTGTACTTAACAGTCACCAAAGAGACAATGGGAGCCATGCTAGCACAAGAAGTAGAAGGCAAAGAAAATGCGATCTACTATCTAAGCAAAAAGATTCTCGAGTATGAAGCACGCTATACACCACTTGAGAAATTGTGCCTCACATTGGTGTGGGCCACAACCAAGTTAAGACATTACATGCTTGTGCATACAGTCTTTGTAGTTTCCCGATTAGATCCACTCAAGTATTTATTCGAGAAATCTACACTCAATGGGCGCATATCAAGATGGATAGTCAACTTAGCCCATTTCGATGTAAGGTTCATGCCACAAAAGCTATCAAAGGATCTTTGGTTTCGGATTTTCTAGCAGACTTTCCAATAGAAGAATCGACGCCAATACACGACAATGAATTTCCAGACGAAGATTTGATGGTCACGGAAGACGATACTTGGACCTTACACTTTGATGGAGCCACAAACCAAAAGGGATGTGGTGTTGGAGTATTACTAGTATCACCCAAAGAAGAGCATGTTCCAATCTCCATAAAGCTTGATTTCGACGTTACCAACAACGCTGCTGAATACGAAGCATGCGTGGTAGGCCTTGAAACAGCTTTGGCATTGGGAGTGAAAAAGTTACGGATATTCGGAGACTCTTCATTGATCATCAATAAAATCTCCAAAAGATGGAAAGTAAGGAGCGAAAGCCTAGCCCCTTACCAAACTTATCTAGAAACCCTCACTAATCAATTAGAGAAGGTGGAGTACACATATCTACCTAGAGAAGAAAATCAATATGCTGATGCCTTGGCAAGACTAGCCTCAATGGTTAGGATTCCTACGGAAATCGAGCAAATGCCTCTAACTATAGAAAAAAGGCATAAACCGGCTTACATTCAAGCTATAGAAGATGAGGAAGTGACCCATGAAGAAGAAGAAGAAGAAGAACCGTGGTATACGGATATACTCAATTATGTCACCAAAGGAGAATACCCTCCCCACGCTGACAAAAGAGCAAAACGAGCATTAAGACTCTTGGCTTCCCAGTACGTACTCATAGACAACGAGCTACATAAAAGGGTACCTAAGGGTCGAGCTCTCTTATGTGTAGGAAAAAAGGATGCTCAAAGAGCAATGAGGATAGTCTACGAAGGAATTTGTGGAACTCACGTAAATGGCAAAATGTTAGTCCAAAAGGGTACCTAAGGGTCGAGCTACACAAAAGGGTACCTAAGGGTCAAGCTCTCTTATGTGTAGGAAAAAAGGATGCTCAAAGAGCAATGAGGATAGTCCACGAAGGAATTTGTGGAACTCACGTAAATGGCAAAATGTTAGTCCAAAAGATAATGCGAGAAGGATATTATTGGAGTACAATGAATAGGGATTGCCATCAATACGTAAAAAGATGCCCTAAGTGCCAAATCTACGCTAATTTACAACATGTTCCTCCATCTTTACTCTACACCTACACGTCGCCATGGCCATTCTCTACATGGGGAATTGACGTCATCGGCAAAATCACTCCCCCAAGAACAGAAGGTCACAAATATATCTTAGTGGCAATTGATTACTTCACAAAGTGGGTCGAAGCACAATCATACGCCAAACTCACTGCAAAACATGTAGCCCTCTTTATCAAAAGAAATATTATTTGTCGATATGGAGTCCTACATGAAATGATAAGTGACAACGGAACTCACTTTTTCAAGCCGAATGTGAAGAATTACTACAAAAATAGGGTATTCAACATCATCATTCTTCTCCTTATAGACCTCAGGAAAATAGAGTAGTCGAAGCAGCTAATAAAAATTTAAAGACTATCATCGAGAAAATGACGGAAAATTACAAGGATTGGCCTGACAAACTTCACTTCGCATTGTGGGGTTATCGCACGTCAATTCGCACATCAATAGGAAATACACCATTTTCCTTGGTTTGTGGAATGGATGCCGTACAACCTATAGAGCTAGAGATTCCATCTCTACGCATCACATTAAAGAGAAAACTCGATGAAGTTGAATGGACTAGATCAAGACATGAGGAGTTAATTCTACTTGACGAAAAACGACTAGAAGCTCTACATCACACTCAATGTTATCAAACTCGTATGGCTAGGCATTTTAATAAGAAAGTCAAGACAAGAAACATCAAAGTAGGAGATTTGGTGTTAAAAGCATTAAGGAAAAATGTTTTAGATCCAAGGGGAAAATTCAGACCTAATTGGTCTGGACCCTACATTGTGAAAACAATCTTGTCAGGAGGTGCAGCGAAATTAACTGTTATGGATGGCAATGAGTTCTCAAACATGACAAATCTTGACCAACTTAAAAAATACTACCCATAATCACTTTAGTAGGACACTTAAGAGAGCTACGTTTGGCCTGATTCCTTAAGAAAGGATACGTAGGCAACCCTTTACGGGTGCGACCACTTTATTTTTTTCAAACCTCGCATCTCAGACTTAATAAAAATTCAGCAGAAGATCGACGAAACATCGACGTCACAGAAAAATTCTGCGCCAGCCGATCAACCTTAGCGCCAGACGACAGCCTCTGTCGCCTGACGCCAGACTACTGCAGCTGGAGCTAGTCGTAAAATCGTGGCGCCAATTTTTGTAAAGTATCTGGGAGTATTTCGGTGTTTTTCGGAAAATTTTCGACTTCCGTAATCGGAAAAATTTCTGAAAAATTAGATTTTTGGTTTTCATTGCTTTAATAAATTAAATTTAAAGTAAACAATTTAATTAAAAAGTTGGAATCTCATTAATAAAATAAATTACATTATTGATGGAATTTAAATAAAGCTTAAATAAATTAACTTCGAATTTAAAACTAAGTCTAATAATTGAAAGTTAAGCAATGCTTTCAATCTTTTTTCTCTTTCTTTGCCCTCTTCCAATTCTTATCTGCGTCTTTTTCCTCATCCATAACTTTAGCTAGTAGGTATCCTTTAGAGGACCTACATTCAATTTTGGAGTAAATAATTTCTCCTTTAGCTAGGACCCCATGTTTCTTTTCTACCCAAGCCTTCTTCTCTGTAGTGTCAGCTTTCCTTTTTCCTTTATCCTTCGCAGAGCTTTTCTTCTTAGGCATTGTAGGTGTTTTGAACTCAACTCTTTCACCCAAGCGCTCCTTAACAGAAATCACTTTGTCACCTAGACGACTCTTCACATCAGTTTTACTCTGATTTTTCTTCATGTCCTTTGAAGCTATAGGTTTCTTCAGAAGCCACTTCTTTACATCATTGGGCAAGGAAGGAGGAACCTTTTGGGTAATCACTTCCCATAAAGGTCTAGCGCTCCAATAAGTATCAAATTTGTCTACTTCTTGAGAGACAGGAAACTCATAGGGACGACGAAGATCCCCGGAAGGAATTGTTTGAAGTAGGCCGTACTGTCTTTTTACCCTGCAGGGGTTATAAAAAGTCATTCGGGACAAGCTTGGAAGACGACAGAAAGACTGTTTGTTGACACCAATCATCTTTTCTATTTTCCACCAAGGGATGACCCACTTGATGGCAAAATTGCAAGACCCGAAGACCTTTTTCCATTCATGGCGCCCCATCTTAGAGAAACGTTTCTTCCTTCTCACAAAGCAGTTTGGAGTGTACTTCTTAATATTGTCTGGAGAACTAATTAATTCTAGTCTTTCCATTAGCCACATCTGTAAAAAAAATTCAATGCAAATAAATTATTATTACTATACAAAAATATGTTTTTGATTTCTGTAATTAAAAATATTATTTTTCTACCTGTAATAAAATTGGAGAGCCCAGAAAAGGCGCTTTTGGATTCTTCTTTAATTCGTCAAGACTAAGCATAGTCTCTCCTACTATTAATGGCATTGGAATTCTCCCAGATTCTATCTGCTCCAAAACAGTTGATATGATTGCTTGACCATCATTAGTTTTACCACTAGTGAGATGATATTGATTAAGCATGCAAAAAAGAAAAGCCCTTCTTCTATAAACATGAAAAGACTCAGAATAAGGTCTATCAAAATAATGGCGGCAAATTCTTTCAAATTAACTATGCTACCATCTACTATTTTTGTTAGATCTTTGTCTTTTAAATTGAAGAAGCGTTCAAAATCCTTACAATAATATTCGTTTATTCTAGGGATTACTACAAGATCTAATGCAGGAAAGCCTAAAATAGCACCGAATTCTTCCGGCAAAGGGCTAATTTCATCATGCCCTAATCTAAAGCAATGAGTATCCACATCCCAATATTCTAAAGCGGTATGAATAAAATCTAAATCAAGATCTACCCCTTTGACACCATAAATACCCCCATGTGAAACACATCTAACTCTTTTCTCTCCTTGGCAGTAAGAGACCGATATCATTCATGAGTGAAATTGGTAAAACTTTTAGAGACTAGAGTCATGATTATTGTTTCAAGAGCTAAAAATATATTTAATCTGCTAAAATTATGAAGAAAATCGGCTGGGCAGGGGGCTATTTATACACAAAATCGGCGCAGTTTTAATCCAGGAAGGATTCGGAGTCAGCACTCATTAGCGCCAGACGCCAAACATTGGCGCATGACGCCTGGCGCCAAGTGTAGCGCCTGGCGCTACACCAAAACGCGTGGCGCCAGGTGGCGCTAACGTGTCTTATTGTACGAGCTTTCCAAAAACCGCGTTTTTTTAGCCTGATTCGAGTCTGACCAATGACTTTACAATCTCTTATTGTTTTTTTTACCTTTTTTTTTCTAAATTTTATTTATTTTTTCTTCTTAATTAATATAACTATTATATTAATTATATTTTTTTTGGATTTTATTTTGACTTCACTTTCAAGTTTTTATAAATCCAATATTTTTTGACTTTTATTTTTTAATTTTTCTCTTTTTAGGGGAGAAAGTCGGATACCCTCCATCAATATTACAAATGACGGAATTTTTGCGCAAAATTAATTTTCACAATTCTTTGCACACACAAACATGCACATTAAAAAATGAAAAAATAAAATAATAAATAAATACTGAATAAACTCATAAGTAATATGTACATACAAGCATGTTTAAATAATGAGTCTAAATAAAGGCAAAGTTCTATACAAAGTCAATATAAAATAAAAAAGCACAGGAATAAACTATGGCGCCAGGGGATGTATACCCATCATCTCATAAAACTACGCCGTACGAGGAGTAAACTCTCCACTAGCTCCAGCTCCAGCTCCAGCTCTAGTCTCCTCGGGAGGTGGAAACCTCAGCACAGGACCCGTCCACCCAAGATCAACCTGAGGCTGAGGCTGCGAAGACTGCTACGATGACGAGCTAACCTCGTACATCCCACAACCTCTAAGAGCCGAGGTAGCCTCTCCCTGGCCTACCGGCGCAACATGTGCACCCTCAGATGAAGAGCCGGAGCCCTCTACCGCCTCGGTGCGGGCAGCCTTAGAACGACCACCTCGACCGCCAAAACTAGTGCGGCGACGTCTCGAGCTAGACCTCGCCGGCTCCCTTTGCACCTCAGGTCTCGTACGGGTACGAGAAGGAATAGGCTGACCCTACAAAAGAAACTAAAATCAGAAACATGCAAAATAGAAGCAGTAATGCAAAAAAATAAGAGGGGAAAACTACCTCCTGAACGGCGTCGTCTCGATGACATGTAGCCACGTTCCTCATCCGAACGAGCTGGCTTCGGAAGGCATCTATGCACCGTGCCATCGCCTTGACCACCTCGTGCAAGAACTCATTAGAAAATAAAGTTAGTAAAGATGCATAACATATATATATGGATAAAAGTTGCAAATAATTAAGCTTACCCGAGTCTGATGGCGAGGGATCGACCGCTCCACGAAGCGCTCACCCTCAGGAGCTTGAGGAATCATCTCCTCAATCGACCCATATGTCCCCTGATAATGAATAGACATACAAGGTGGCACGAACTCAGTAGGTTCAGCCTGACAAAAGCAAATCAAAGTCAATAAAGCATTACTTGGGGGCTACTTAACGAAAAGTAAAAGTTGAACATCATACCGCCACCTCCTCAGCCAGTATAGGGACTGGAGCTAACAACGACAGTTGCTCCTCCTCATAGCACCGCCCAAGGATCGTATAAGTTCGCCAAGGGGTACCAGCTCTCTCTAACATGCTCAAAAACCTCGCGGCTTTGAACATGTGACGCGGTGGAGGAGCAGGAACGACAAAGGTGTCCGTGGAATGCTGAATGGCAACCCTCTCTCCAAGATACGCGATCTCTCCATATGTCCCTAAGAAATAGCGGCGCTCAGCAGTATACTGCGCGGCTAGTCCAGGGACAACCAAGCCGACCCACGACTGGTTTAACATGTCAGGCTCCTGCAAAGAACGCCTATCAGATAAGAATCTATCGAAGGTAATACAAAGTACACAAATATACAAAGAATCATACCGAGATGATCCAATCTCGGACGTACGCAGTGGACATCCCAGCACGGCGGCTTCCCCAGGAAGCACTCACTGGAAACCTACGTGGCGAAGGTCTCGCCGGCACAATCGAGGGATAGTACTCGTAGAACCAGATCTGCAAAAGGAAAAAATTATCAGCAAGTGATAATCAAAGCTTAGAGCTAAACTTTATGGGAGATAAACCATACCTCTACGACCCTCCAAAAGCCGGATAGAGCGACGTTCCCCGTGAAGGACCGGTGGTGACACGAGTCTCGTAACGCTCGGATGAAGTCAGCATAGGCCAAGTTGGCTTAGTCATAAGACCGATCAAGTGTAGATCACGGACTGCGGGCAGGTAGTAAAGCAACACTCTACTACCCTTGTTAGGGGAGAACGTCCATGACAGCAAAATAAGTACAAAGATGCGCACCTGCTGCTCTCGAGTGGTCGCATCGTCATCAAAAGCCGCTGCAAGAGTCGAACGGCGAATCCCCTTCGCGCTGAACTGGGTCGACTCTACCTCAGCATGAGTCTGAATAGCAATCGGACCCAAGAGCTCCTCGACCTCGGGAGAAAAGATGTTGATCTTGTTGTCAAACGGCAGCGCAACATAGCTAAAATCTAGTCCCGTAATGAGACTGAAGTCGGTCGGGCTGACCATCATCTCACCCTAAGGAAAGTGGAAAGTGTTGGTGGTGTCCCAAAAGAACTCCACCAGAGCACGAACCACATGGTGACCCCCACTAGAGGCAATCATAGCCTCTGAGGTCTCGTAAAGCGCAGTCAGTCCGCAAGACTCCCATAGAAGTCTCGCCTCGTGGTCGTTGCCGATGTACATCTTTTACAGGTCGCTCAAAATATCGCAACCTGAACCATGGCAGCGCGTCCTACCAACAGTGATACCATGTCATACCCTCTCAGAAATGTGATGAACAGGAGAGAAGTACAGAGTCCGCTCGTCCCACTCAGGGATTCGACCGAGAGAAGTTGACGGATCAGCATCGTCCTCTACGGGCTCGTGCTCCCGTCGAATGTCTTGGGACCGTGAACCCAAACCTCGTTGTCTAACCATGCTACATTGTGCAAAATTATCAAAAATTAAGGTTCTATAGTATCTAAGGTTCGCCTAGTCGCATGATACTATGTTCGCAAAAAAAAAAAAAAAACAAAGTACGTAGTACTAAAACATAGCCCAAATTCAAATTGAGCATATATGACATTTTTCAAGCATTCAAACAATTTCTTGCAATACTATAGTAATTATTGTGAAAAATTGGACAAGAATTGCTAGCAAAAACGTCAAGAACAAGCAACATTATCTTCCCGACCTTAAGAGGTCCAACAATGGTGATTTGTTCGTAACTTCACCAAATTGAGTCAAACAGGTCTCAAATTACTCCCAAGACAATATATAAACATAATCAAGAAATTTCATGGCATAAAATTTGACAAACAAAGAGAATTAAGCAATTTAAGTTTCGAATTTTCAAGAAATTCGTGAACAAACATGTGCAAAATTCATCAAAACTGGGGTGAGTTAGAAGAAAACTTACATAGATTGGGAAAATGGATGGAATAAGCTTTGATTTGCAAAAAATTTGAGAGAATTCGGTTGAGAAACGAGCAAGAACGAGCCAAATGAAGTTCTGAGTGAATTCTCGAGCAAAACACGAGCAACAGCAGCGGAAATGAAGAAGAGAAGGGTATTTATGGAAAAACCGACTTTAGCGCCAAGCGACAGACCTTAGCGCCAGTCGATAAGGCTTAGCGCCTGGCTCTAGTGCCAGCGGTTGGCGCTACAGCCAAATATGCGACGCTAACAATATTTCAGTGGCGCCAGACTGTCTAGCCACTCAATGCGGTTATTCCAACCTCTTGCAATATATTTTGGGTTCCTTGGTACGCCAATTAGCCCCTCTAAGAAATTTGGCATGACTTTAGTAATCAGCTTGATTACAATTACATAAAGTGATTGACCTGATGAATGATCGTCTCACTTGGCTTAAAGCGCCTAAGCATTGGCTCATTGAAAAGCATCAACATACTGGTTCATTCAGCAAAAGGCACCGACATACTGGTTCATTCAGCGAAAGGCACCGACATACAGGTTCAAAAGTAGCAGAAGCGCCGACGTACTGGCATAACGGAAGCAAAGTTCAAGCGAGCTTTTAAAGATCGACAAGCATGGGTCTTTGGTAATTTTCCTTGGAATATTATCAAAACAAATGAGGATAGATTCAAGCTAGGATATCTTCGGCAGCGTTCCCTAGCTTGCGGAGAGTTGTCACAAACAACTGAAGGTGATTTCAAGCGAGTTGTCTTCGATCGTGTTCCCTGGCTTGCGGAAGATGGTCACAAAATGCTAGAAGGTTGTTTCAAGCGAAGCAATCTTTGATGGGGTTCTCTAGCTTGCAGAAGTCTATCATAGCGGAATTGGAGGCAGTTACAAGCGTAGCAGTCTTCAGGAGGCATTCTATAGCTTGCAGGAGGTTGTCAAAAATACAGAAATACAATAATGCGGCAGCAAATCGGTTACCTCTTTTATCTGTTTAACTAACGCTAGTTTGCAGGTATCGGCGTTACAAGAGTGGTTTAGGATCGCAGAGCGTTCTGAATCATTCTCCGTCCCCATTGATACTTTAACTTTTGTTTTCGAAACTTGCGTTTCTCCAAACTCAGTCAAAGTAGGGGCTTCTGTAGACACCCATTTGTGTCTCCCCAAAACCAAACCTAGTGATGAGTACCTTTCACATCGAATCATAATCGAATGAAGTGAAAGTGTGGAAAGTCTAGTGTTGCGGATAGTTTTAATTTCTTTTCTTTACTCTATATTTTTGAAAACCTATTTTAAGAAAACAGCCAATCCAGTTTGGTTGGTCTATAATATAGGTCCAGTAGTAGTATAGTTGGATGGGGCTTGAAAAGAGCTTTCCAACGATATATTATAAGCCCAATTCTGATGAATAATGAGGAAGTTATGACCAAATTACTAAACTGGGCCCAGTTTGAGCCTTATATGCGGCCCAATGATCTAGAGGAGGGCCTAATATGGATTTATCATTCCTAATGCAATTAGGAATGGTTTTAGTCTTCTAGATTCTTTTAGAAGGTTCTTTTCATTCCTAATTCAATTAGGATTGATAAATTGACTTTTATTGACTTTTTCGAATTTTAATCAGAAAAAGAGTGTTTTTGAGGAAAATACGATTTTATCCTCCTGTACGGTTAAATTTTATCTGAATTTAAAAAACGCGTAAAAAAAACTGATTAGCGCCTAACGCCAGCATTTGCGCCTAGCGCCTGGCGCTAACTTCGTTTTTTCTCGTCAGAACTCTGGTTTGTTTTTCTATCTTTTTGGCTGATTTTTTCTATAAATAGCTTCCTAAAAGCTCCGTTTTCAACAATCTACAATCATCAATTCTCTAATTTTCTTTTCTCTCTAAGCTAAAGCTTTCTTTCTCTATTTTCTAAACCAACCCTTTTACATACAAAATTCCGCATTCACGAGACCTAGAAACACCTAGCATTATTCAAAGTTGCCTTCGCCCTAGACGTGAAAGATTTTAATTTCTGAGGGTTTGGTCCCAAATCTCTATTTCAATTATTTAATTTAATTGTTGTTTATTATTTTCCTTAAAGTTACTAACGTGTGTATTTTATTATTAGAAAGAGGTACGAGGCATCCAAGTAAGTGATTTAATGGTTTTTATTGATATTATGATATAGAAATCATGTTTAGGTTGTTATTATGATTCGTAGTATCATGTTAGGATGTTTTTCTTAATTTGATGATTAGGATGACAACAATAAATTCCTAGTATCATGTTTAGGGTAAAGAATATAATATCAATTATGATTTCTATGATGCCTTTGATTGTCTTTCCTTATAGTATCCTGTTAGGGTTAAAGCTTTGATTTTTAATGTTTAGTGACATGCTAAGGTTTGTTATTAATCTTGTTAGTATCATGCCTAGGATCTTGCTATTATTATTATGCTTTAACATGAACATAATGTATGATGATTATTATTGTTATAATTGTTATGATTATTATTATGTTGCTTGATATTTATTGTTATTGCTTGATCACATCTTTTATGCATGTTTAAAGGGTATTTGTACTTGTAATCACGCTTAATAAGATAATTAATAATTGTTTAGGGTTAATATGATTATAATTCAAGTGATCGCCAATAATAATTTATTTGTGCATTAATATTCAACCAACATAGATAAACAGGTTTAGGGTAAACCTATTGATTCCATGTTAGTCAGAAAGCGCACATGAATACGATCAGAATAAAGTAGAGGTCCATTATAAGGGAAGGTTCAATCTCTTTTAGGTTGAATTTGTACCTTCATCCCCGAACTACCAGTCATGGTTCCAGACCTATTGGAGTCGACGATCTCCTGGATCAATAAAGGGTGTAACCTTCACCCTGTGAACAATTTACAAGTTACTAAAACTTGTTGGCGACTCTTTTGCTCTATCTTCTTTTTGTTTGGACGCCACCGTACTTTAGTGTATGATCACAGTGGGGTTCAAGCTAGGGATAATGCTTGAAATATTCCCTATAGGTGGAAAGTAAGGGTAGTTAACCAAGGGAGTGATGTCTCCCCGGTTAACACCCGCATCATATAAATGTTGTTGTTAGAGAAACATACCTTGTTGCATCTCCGAATTCCCTCTCATTTAGAGTAGAGGGTCTCAAAGTCTTGATCATACATGCCCTCTAACCGCATTTACATGCCCTTCATTTGAGCACTAAGGGCATTCAAGTCGGAGTTAGCAAATTGGTGATGTTGTTCTTGATGGTGTTGTTGTTGTTGTTGTTGTTGTTGTTATTGTTGTTGTTGTTGTTGTTGTTGTTGTTGTTGTGGCGGCTCTTCTTCCTCTTCTTCACCCATCACTTCATCATAGTAGGGAGGGCAGTGATTTTTGGAAACATGCCAAATGTTTGCCACATTCTCACGGTGGAGAGAAGTCAAGGAGGGGTTAGTGGGATAGCACTAATGCGCGTTCTCCCGAAGCCAATCAAACACCTCGTCGTCCTCATTCTTTGCTAAGAACTGGATTTGCTTCAATTGCCTAACGTCGAGGCAGAGAGAATCAACATCCCCCGCTGGAGTGCAAGAAGGAAAATAGTGCCCGAGCTCAAGGTTGGTCACTAGCCTCGTGACCATGCTCCCACAAGAATCTCGCCGGAATCCCTATCTTGCAATCCTTGGCAATACTTGACAAATGTATACCCCAAATTTATACGGCCTCGGTACTCCTCACGAGTATCCACCCAAAGAATCCGAAACTCCAACTGACTCATTTTACCTAACTCTTACTTCGGAAACACCGAATACCCCAAAAGCCAATGGAGAACCAGGAGACATGGTTAGTACACCTTACTAATCTTTGCATACAGGGTTACACAAAGTCACCACACCCTGAAATGTCATCCCACCATGAGTTTTGATCATACTCATCATTGAAAAAGAGCTCGGGATCCAAAATTCGAGTTTTGATAGAAATCAAGAGCCTCATTAAACTCTTCAAAAGATTGATCATCAAATTGAATAATGAAGAGTTGGAACCAAACTCGGTAGTAACCTTCCTCAGCCACAACAAGATCAAACGTAGCCAAGAAATTCAAAGTAGGTTGAACATAGGTACGGAAGCTCCGGCTCACGAATGATCTCATACGGAGGTTGTTGAGCAATTCCCTTAAGTCTTCATCAATTCCCAACTGAATCATGTCCGGTTGGAAGTAATGTGGGGAAGGTTTAAGGGAACGATTTTCTTTAAGTTTGGTGTATCTAGCCTTTTGAATGGGTTCGGTAATTCGTAGTTTGGGAATAGGGGTAGGTTGGAGAGGTTGTGAGGTAGAGGGGGAAGGAGCGGGTTCTTAAATGGTTACATTTGTCTTTTGTTTCTTGAGGAGGCTTTTAATGTGTTTAGACATGGTGAATTCTCAAAGATAGTGGCTCAACAATCCAATCACAATACACCACAAACTCCACAAGAAACACCACCAACAATTCAAGATGCCTCAATCACACTCCTTTACCAACACCGTCAATCAACAACTCACTACCAAAATAAAATAATCCCAAATTTACATAATCACCACCAATTCAAATCAACAATTGCATACCAACCATACACCAATCACAAAGAAACCAATAACCAATGCTCAACAATATCAATGTCACACTACCAAAAATCCGACCTCAACAATTCTCAACAATCATGTTCAATTTAGCTACAAAAACATCAAACAACACAATGTGAGGCAATAACAATCAACAACAACATATATAATCAATTAAAATTCAACATCAATCATCAAAATTACCAAAATCATACTACTACTATTTACAACCATCAACAATCCAATACTTGCATCTATATGATATAGTTATGCAATTAAGAGTAAAAGAAGATGTTTATACCATACAAGATGCAAGATTGAACAAGCTTTGGCAACCAATTTCCTCACAAACGAAAAAGCCCCAGTTTGCTTCAACAATGGATGAGAGAGATTGAAGGTTGAAATAGATGGAAATAGTGTAGTCTTTGTTGAAAAGGATGAAAATGTGGAAAGATTTGATGATTTTTGATTGAAAATTTGTTGAATATGTGATGAAATTTGATGAAAGGGATTAGGGTTGTGCGGTTTCAAGAGTGATATGAGAGGAGTGCGTTCAAATGTTATAGGGAAGAAGGAGAAATGAGGAAAAGAAAGGAAAAGAAGAAAGTTAAGGCTTGGTTGCAGGGGTGCGCGCCCACGCGGCCAGGTTGCGCGCTCGCGCCGTGTCGCACGCGGCCGCGCCCTCTCCTGGTGCGCCCGCGCCATTAAGACAGCTCGACTTTTTTTGCTTCTTTGGTGCGTTCATCTGTGGGATTATCGTTCAATATCATCCCGGGATTTTTGAACCCATCGTAATGATCAGTTTCTAAACATGAAGAATGTGGGTTCAACACCTCTAAAATAATGATAGCACCACAATGAACTCACCAAGTTCAAATTACCTTCAAATTTTAGCACAATTTCCCTATCTAACCTCACTAATATTTCTTACCCTTGCTGCCTCAAAATTCGATAAAATCAAACATACATCACATCGAAAACCGCAAAACACCTATCCATTGCAAGGTCATGTTCATAGGAAGAAGTTCTCCTAGCTTAAGCTTCTTGAACACCGAGTAAGGCATAATGCTAACACTAGCACCTAAGTCACACAAAGCATTTTCAAAAAACTTACTCTTGAATTTGCAAGGAATAGAGAAATTGCCCGGATCTTTCATCTTCTTTGGTAGGTCAATGTGAATCAATGCACTACAACACTCACCAAGCTATACCGAATCTATCTCATTGCACTCTCTCTTGCCACTCAAAATATCCTTAGGCAGTGTTTGGAAATCAATATTTGATTTCAAATTATTCATTTCAATTCTTGGATTTGAAATTCTAGTATTTTAATTCCAAATATGTTGTTTGGGAAATTGCTAGAATTTCAATTCTAGAATTTCAAATTCATTATATTGTTTAGATAGACTTGAATATTAATTTCACTATTGGTTTTTCAATTGATTTTTGTATACAATAATAATAAATAAAAAAATTAAAAAAAATGATAACAACACCGTCGTCCCTTTCGAGAACTCTAACGACAGTTTAACAATGGCGATCGACAATGCGAACTCAAATGCAACACTGTGAGCTCCAATGGCACTTTAATAATGACGACGAAGTGTTGTATTATTTTATTTTTGATTGTAAAAAATAAAACAAAAATTGAAAATCCAATTTCGATTGAACTCCAATGAAAAACAAAAAAATTGAAAATTCAATTTCAATTGAACTCTAATAAGAGAAGCAACAATCTCTCCTTGATCCTGAATGTGTCATCGTGACATCGTCATCTTCTTCGGTGAAATTAAAGTTAGGGTTCATCTCATCATTGCTTCTTTGGAAAGTGGAAATCCTAGTTTCTTCCGACGTCAAAGGTACGGTTGAAGCGATCAAGCGATGGAGCTATGAGGGAGATCGTTCATATGGTAGAAGAGAGGAGAGAGAAAATGTGAGTAGCTTACCTGGTAAAAATGGAGGAGAGAGAATTTGAAGGTGAATAGATAGACATCACTTGGAATTGAAATGACATACTTTAAAGATGGATTTCAAATTCTTTGGTTTTAGCTATTTTTGATAAGTATGTGGAATTAATTCAAAATCAATTCCAAATGCTTTGAGTTTCCAAACAGCTTAATTGGGACAATTCCAAGATTTGAAATGAAATGACTATTCCCAAACAGACCATTAAGGAATTTGGAATATCTAGGCATTTGGGTCATAGCTTTAGTGAGAGGGATAGAAAGATGGACCTCCTTCAACATGTTAAGAAATCTCCCAAATTGTTCATATAACTTGTTCCTTATAAACTTTTGGGGATATGGAAGGTCGAGTTTTCTCACTCACTCTTGCACTCTCTCAACACTCTTCTTTTTCTCATGGACTTCCTCTTTGCTCACACTCTTTGACAAATCTTTCACTTTTTCCTTACTTGAGTCACAATCACTCTTCCTCTCATCCTCCTCACTATTCCTAGAAACTCTCTCTTCACGCACTTTTCCACTCCCTGTGGTGATAGAATAAACGGGTTTCTTAGGATCAAATCCTTGAGAGGGTAGTGAAGAAGGGCTAGCACAATTTTTCAAAGTGTTGACTAGTTGAGTGATTTGGGTTTCAAGCATCTTGTTGTGTGTTATCATCCCATTGAACTTCTTATTACTCACCGACATGTAGATGTTCAAAATTTTGGTTTGGTTCTCAATGATCTCCTCTAAGGTAGCCTTGGAAGATGGGGGTTGAGAATAAGAATTATCACCATTACCTTGAGGTCTTGGAGCAAATACGGGTGGGGGTCCCCTTTGGTTGTTGTTTTGAAAATTTCCCCTATTTTGATTGTTCTAATTACCTTGGCTTTGATTGTTACCAAAATTTTGGTGTTGGCCACCGAAGCCATGAGATTGGCCTTGACTTCCATACCCTTGACTTTTGTTTTGATTACTATAACCTTGGTTGTTATAGTTACCTCGGAAACCTTGATTTCCTTGGTACCTATAACCACCATTATTGTAGTTATCAAAACTACTTTGTTGGTGAGAATTCCTATACCCAAAATTCCTTGGACCATCAAATCTTTGTCCATTGTTATTATTGGAAACGAAATTCACTTGCTCACAATCATTGTTTTCAACATCATCACAATTCTCAAAAGCATTTGGACAATTTGAAGAATCATGGTCATAAGACCCACAAACATCACAAAAGACACAACCACTAGGCATATTTCTTGAAGTAGAAGGAGGAGTAGAGTTAGAAGGTGTACCTCTCCCTTTTATGTGGGAGGGAAGACTTAGTGCAATCAAAGACGCACTCTCTAGCTTGTCTTTAATCAATGTCATCTCCTTTCCCAAGTTTGAGATTTGGGAAGACAAGTTATTGATTGGATTAAGATGATAAACCGAATAAACCGTTGAGCCACTCTTGCTTACGGACTCTCTCTCTCTCCCTCTTGCCAATCCATGTAGTGACGAACTACATCCTCAATTATATCCACAACCTCTTCTTCGGTCTTGTTCATAATCAGGCCTCCGGCTCCGGCATCAAGACACGACTTCCCTTGGGGGCTCAATCCTCCATAGAAAATTTGTATGATTTGATAAGTTGGAATTCCATGATGAGGACATTCTCGTTGATACTCCTTGTATCTTTTCCAAGCCTCATAAAAACTCTCACTAGGATTTTTCTTGAAACTTTGGATTAGAGTTCTTGCCTCGGCGGTCTTCTTTTGAGGATACAAGCGAGAAAGAAACTCCTTAGTAACCTCATCCCAAGTTCTCAAGGAATTAGGTTTCACTTGTCCAACCATTCCAAAGCCCTTCTGATTAGAGAAAACGGAAATAGCTTGAGCCTTCTGAACTCTTGAGAAACCCCATTGACCTTGATTTCCCAGCCTATGGTATGTTTTCTTGATGGACAACAGCTGGTAAAAAAAGCATGTACATATTGCTTGGACAAATTAAAAGTTATTTGGCTTGAAGGTGGTGGTAAAATGTCATGGTTTGATTGTCACAACAAATTTCTTCCTCCAGAACATCCTTTTCGAAACAACAAAATTGCTTTTTGTAAGAATAAGGTTGAAAAGGGGACACCGCCTCACATAATGTCTGTCGACGAGCTATGGCAACAAGTTCAACACTTGGCTAAGGCAACAGATAGACCTGAAGCACTCGTAATCTTGAAAAAAAACAGAAACTAGGGTGGTTTAAACAAAGCATTATTTGGGAGCTACCGTACAGGCCGAAAAATCCTCTCCTCCACCACAACCTCGATGCCATGCATATTGAAAAGAATGTCTTTGACCAACTAATTCACACTATGATGGATGTGAAAAAACATATTTCAGACACAGTTGCATCTAGAAATGACATTGCCAAATATTGCAAACGACCACAACTACATGTGACGAAGGATACGAGAGGGAAAGACACTTTGTTGAAATTCCCATTCTCACTAGACAAGGCTCAAAAGAAAGTGTTATGCGAGTGGGTAAGGAACTTGAAATTTCCCGATAATTATGCTTCTAATTTGAGTAGATTTGTAGATTTACAAACATGTAAGCTTCATGGTTTAAAGAGCCACGACTGTCATGTCTTCATGGAGAGATTGTTGCCAGTTTCTTTGAAGGAATTGCTCCCGGTCCATGTTTGGAAAGCTATTACTAAGATTAGTCTTTTCTTCCATAATCTTTGTTGTTCCACCATCAAATTAAGTGATATGGAAAGATTGGAACACAACATTGCAGAAATTCATTGTAAGCTCGAGAAGATATTTCCACCAGCGTTCTTCAACTCTATGGAACACTTACCAGTTCACTTGCCTTATGAAGCTAGGTTATGTGGTCCTGTCCAATATTGTTGGATGTATTCGTTTGAAAGGTTTTAGATCCTAAAAACTCATAGCTGCCATTTTTGTTTATACACCTATAGTTGTTTGAATAACATATAACTTATTCATTATTTTTAATTATAGGTTCCTTAGTAATTTGAAACGTAAAATTGGCAATAAGGCTCGAGTTGAAGGTTCAATCTGCAATGCATATCTAACAAAAGAGATAGGGTACTTTTGCTCTAACTACTTCCAACAAGGAGTGGATACTAAAACACGTGACTTAGGTTGTAATGTTCATGATGACGTTGAAAGCACTTTGGATGATAGTGTTTTGGAACTGTTTAGGGTTGATCATGGAGATGCTTCTACTGGTGGAGTGCACCACTTTTTGGATGAGAAAGAACTACAATGTGCTCATTTATATGTCTTGGGAAATAACGACATTCTGGAGCCATATGTGTAGGGAATATTTCAAGCGTTAATCCCTTAGATCGAACCCCACTGTGATCGTACACTAAAATACGGTGGCGTCCAAAGGGAAAGAAGATAGAGCAAAAGAGTCGCCAACAAGTTTTTTTAGGAACTTGTAAACCGTTCACGAGGTGAAGGTTACACCCCTTAACGATCCAGGAGATCGTCAACTCCATAAGGTCTTGAACCAAATAGGGTTCGGGGATGAAGGTACAAATCCAACCTAAAAGAGATTGAACCTGCCCTAATAATAGGCCTCTACTTTATTCAGATCGTATTCATGTGCACTTTCTGACTAACATGCAATCAATAGGATTAACCCTAAACCCGTTTATCTGTGTTGGTTGAATATTAATGCACAAATAAAACTATTATTGGCGATCACTTGAATTATAATCATGATTAACCCTAAACAAGATTAATAATTATCTTATTAAGCGTGATTACAAATATAAATTTACTCTAAACGTGCATAAAAAGGCGTGATCAAGCAATAAAAATAAAAATCAAGCAACATAATAATCATCATAATAATAATTATGTTAAAGCATAACGATAATCATTAATAAAATAATAATTATCATAATCATAATTAAAATAATAATCATAGCAATTATAATAATAATCAAAATCATATTAAAGCATAATATTAATAGCAAGATCCTAGGCATGATACTAACAAGATTAATAACAAACCCTAGCATGTCTCTAAGCAATAAAAATCATATATTAAACCCTAACATGATACTATTATGAATATTAGGAAGAACATAAAAGGTATTATACTTTTAATCATAATTAATATTAAAGTTACCCTAGACATGATACTAGGAATTTATTGTTGTCATTCTAAACATCAAATTAAGAAAAACATCCTAACATGATACTAGGAATCAAAATAACAACCTAAACATGATTTCTATATCATAATATCAATAAAAACCATTAAATCACTTACTTGGATGCCTCGTACCTCTTTCTAATAACAAAATACACACGTTAGTAACTTCAAGGAAAATAATAAACAACAATTAAATTAAATAATTGAAATAGAGATTTGGGACCAAACCCTCAGAAATTAAAACCTTTCACGTCTAGAGCGAAGGCAACTTTGAATAATGCTAGGTGTTTCTAGGTCTTGTGAATGCGGAATTTTGTATTTGAGAGAAGGCTAGTTTAGAAAGAGAGAGAGCGAGAGTAATCAAGAAAATCTTGATGAGAGTTGGTGAATGAAAACGGGGTTTTTAGGAAGCTATTTATAGAGAAAATCAGCCAAAAAGATAAAACATCAAAACAGAGTTCTGACGCGAAAAACCAGGATTAGCGCCAAATGCTGATGTTAGCCCCAGACGCTAAGGCTAGCGCCAGGCGCCAAGCGTAGTGTCAGGCGCTACAGCTTGTGTTTGGCGCTGACTATGAAATCGACGCATTTTCTTAAAATCAGATAGAAATTGCCATACAGGAGGATAAAATCGTATTTTCCTCAAAAACGTTCTTTTATTCTGATTAAAACTCTAAAAAGTCAACAAAAGTCAATTTATCAATTCTAATTGAATTAGGAATGAAAAGAACCTTCTAGAAGAATCTGGAAGACTAAAACCATTCCTAATTGCATTAGGAATGAAAAATCCATATTAGGCCCTCCTCTAGATCATTGGGCCGCATATAAGGCTCAAACCAGGCCTATTTTAGTAATTTCGCCATAACTTCCTCAATATTCATCAGAATTGGGCTTATAATATCTCGTTGGAAAGCTCTTTTCAAGCCCCATCCAACTACACTACTATTAGACCCATATCATGGAACAACCAAACTGGATTGGCTTTTTTTTTTAAAATAGGTTTTCAAAAACAGAGAGAAGAGAAAAGAAATTAAAACTATCCGCAACACTAGACTTTCCACACTTTCACTTCATTCGATTATGATTTGACGCGAAAGGTACTCATCACTGGGTTTGGTTTTGGGGATACACAAATGGGTGTCTACAGAAGCCCCCACTTTGACCGAGTTTGGAGAAACGCAAGTTTCGAAAACAAAAGTCAAAGTAGCGATAGGGACTGGGAATGATTCAGAACGTTCTGCGATCCTAAATCATTCTTATAACGTCAATACCTGAAAACTAGCGTTAGTTAAACAGATAAAAGAGTTAAGAAACGCGTATCTTGCACCGTCAAGCACACGTCTCTTAAAGTAACCGATTTGCTGCTATATTTCCTGTTTTGATGACCTCCTGCAAAGAGAATGTCATCCCGCTTGAAAACCGCTACACTTGTAACTGCTTCCAATATTGAAGATTTTTTCGCTTGAAACAATCCTCTTTCGCTTTATGACCATCTTCCACATCTTAGAGAACACGATCGAAGACAACTTCGCTTGAAATCACCTTCAGTTGTTTGTGACAACCCTCCACAATCTAGGGAACGCTGCCGAAGACATCCTCGCTTGAAGCTATCCTCGTTTATTGCGATAATTTTCCAAAGGAAATTACCGAAGATCTTCGCTTGTCGATCTTTAAAAGTTCGCTTGAACTTTGCTTCCGCTATGCCTGCAAGTCGGCGCTTTTGTTGCTTTTGAACCTGTATGTCGGTGCCTTTTGCAAATGAACCATTATGTCGGTGCCTTTTGCGATGAGCCAATGCTTAGGCGCTTTAAGCTAAGTGAGACGATCTTACATTAGGTCGATCACTTTGTGTAATCAAGCTGATTACTAAAAATCGTGTCAAATTGCTTAGAGGGGATGACTGGCGTACCAAGGAACCCAAAATATATTGCAAAAGGTTAGAACAACCGTACTGAGTGGCTGAACATTCTGGCGCCGCTGAAATAACATCAGCGCCACCTATCTGGCTGTAACGCCAGACGCTGGAGTTAGCGCCAGGCGCTAAAGTCAACAACTGAAGCCAAGGTCTGACGCTTGGCGCTAGAGTCAGGTTTTCCTTAAATACCCTTCTCTTCTTCATTTTCGCTGTTTCTCGTCGCGTTTTTTGCTCGAAAATCTCCAAAAATTCATTTGCTTCGTTCTTGCTCGTTTCTCAACCAAATTCGCTCAAATTTGTTGCAAATCAAAGCTTATTCCTTCCATTTTCCCGATCTATGTAAGTTTTCTTCAAACTCACACCGGTTTTAATGAATTTTGCATGTGATTATTCCCGAATTTCATGAAAATTTGAAATTTAGAATGCTTAATTTTCTTTGTTTGTCAAATTTTATGCCATGAAATTGCTTGATTATGTTTATATATTGCCTTGGGAGTAATTTGAGACTTGTTTGACTCAATTTTGTGAAGAAATGAACAATTGCCATTGTTGAACCTCTTAAGGTCGGGAATACAATGTGGCATGTTCTTGATGTGTTTGCTAGCAATTCTTGTCCAACTTTTCACAATAATTACTATAGTATTGCAAGAAATTGTTTGATTGCTTGAAAATGTCGTTATGCTCAATTTGAATTTGTGCTCTATTTTAGTACTACGTACTCTTTTTTTGCGAACAAAGTATCATGGATAGGCGAACCTTAGATACTATAGAACCTTAATTTATGAAAATTCTGCACAATGTAGCATGGATAGACAGCGAGGTTCCGGTTCACGGTCCCGAGACGTTCGACGGAAGCATGAGCCCGTAGAGGACGATGCCGAGCCGTCCACTTCGCTTGGTCGACTCCCTGAGTGGGATGAGCGGACCTTGTACTTTTCCCCCGTCCATCACATTTCTGAGAGGGTGAGATGGGGCATCACTGTTGGGAGGACACGCTGTCATGGTTCCGGATGTGACAGCTTGGGCGATCTGTACAAGATGTACATTTCCAAAGATGATCAGACGAGACTTCTATGGGATTCTTGCGGTCTTACTACGTTATTCGAGACCTCCGAGGCCATGGTTGCCTCTAGAGGGGGTCATCATGTAGTTCGTGCTCTGGTGGAGTTCTTTTGGGACACCACCAACACTTTCCACTTTCCCTGGGGTGAGATTATGGTGACTCCTACTGACTTCAGTCTCATCACAGGACTAGAGTTTAGCTCCGTGCCACTGCCGTTTGACAGCGGAATCGACGTCTTTTCCCCTGAGGTCGAGGAGCTGTTGGGTTCGATTGCTATTCGGGCTCGAGCTGAGGTTGAGTCGACTCAATTTAGTGCTAGGGGGATTTGCCGCTCGACTCTAGCAGTGGCTTTCGACGATGGTGCGACTACCCGAGAGCAGCGGGTGCGCATCTTTGCACTTATTTTGCTGTCAGGGACTTTCTCCCCTGACAAGGGTAGTAGGGTGCTGCTTTACTACCTTCCAGCCGTTCGCGATCTTCACCGGATCAGGACTTATGACTGGGCCAACTTGGCCTACGCTGATTTCATTCGAGCGCTGCGGGACTCGTGTCGACATCGATCCTTTGGGTCGAATATTGCTTTATCCGGCTTTTGGAGGGTCGTAGAGGTAAACCTTATTCTGTATAAAGTTTAGCTCTACATTTTAGTTAGCATTTGCGGATAACTTTAGTTTCTTGTAGATCTGGTTCTATGAGTACTTCCCCTTAGCTGCGCCGGCGAAACCATCGCCGCGCTGGCTTCCAGTTAACGCTTCGTGGAGCAGCCGCCGTGTGGGGATGTCCACTGCATATGTACGAGATTGGATCATCTCGGTATGATTCTTTTCTTATGTGACATTTTGTGATGCCTTAGATAGACTCTTGCCTGATCGACGCTCTTAGCAGGAGCTTGAGGTGCTGTACCGACCGTGGGTCGACCTAGCAGTCCCTGGGTTAGCCGCGCAGTATTCCGCCGAGCGTCGCTATTCTTAGGGACCTATGGAGCGACTGCATATCTTGGAGAGAGGGTTGCTATTCAGCATTCCTCCGACACCTTTGTCGTTCCTGCTCCTCCACCACGTCACATGTTTAACGCCACGAGGTTGGTGAGCATGTCTGAGGGAGCTGGTACCCCTTGGCGATCTTACACGATCCCTAGGCGATGCTATGCGGAGGAGCTACTTCCGTTGTTAGTTCTAGTTCATGTACCTGCTGAGGATGTGGCGGTACGATTTTTCAGCTTTTACCTTTCGTTAAGTAGCCCCCAAGTAATGCTTTACTGATTTTTTTTTGCCTTGTCAGGACGATGCTGCTGAGTTCGTGCGACCCCTTATGTCTATCCATTATCAGGGGACATATCGGCCGATTGAGGAGATGATTCCTCCGGCTCCTGAGGACGAGCGCTTTGTGGAGCGGTCGATTCCTCGCCACCAGACTCGGGTAAGCTTGTTTATTTGCAACTTTTGTCCATATATGTTATGCATGTTTACTAACTTATTTCTTTGACAGTTCTCGCGCGAGGTGGTTTCGGCGATGGCACGATGCATAGATGCCTTTGGGAGCCAGCTTGTCCGGATGAGGAACGTGGCTACTTGCCGTCGAGACGATGCTGTTTAGGAGGTAATCTTCCCTTCATATGTTTTTGTATTACCGCTTCTATTTTGTTTGTTTCTGATTTTAATTTCCTTTGCAGGGTTAGCCCATTCCTTCTCGTACCCGCACGAGACCTGAGGTGCGGAGGGATCCGGTGAGGTCTAGCTCGAGACGTCGTCATACTACTTCGGGAGGTAGGGGCGGTCGTTCTAAGGCTGCTCGTACCGAGGCGGTAGAGGGCTCAGGTTCTTCCTCTGAGGGTGCACATGCTGCACCGGTAGGCCAGGGAGAGGTACCTCGGCTCTTAGAGGTGGTGGGATATACGAGGTTGGCTCGTCATCGCAGCTGCCTCCATAGCCTCAGCCTCAGGTTGATCTCGGGTGGACGGGTCCTACGTTGAGCTTTCCTCCTCCCGCGGAGACTGGAGCTGATGCTGGAGCTGGTGGAGAGGTTACTCCTCGTACAACGGAGTTTTATGCGATGATAGGTTTACGTCCCCCGGCGCCGTAGTTTGTTCCTGTGCTTTTTTATTATTTATTTTGACTTTGTATAGAACTTTGCCTTTTAGTTAGACTCATTTTTTTAGACATATTTGTATATACATACTATTATGAGTTTATTTTATATTTATCATGTTTTTCATTTATTATTATTATTATTATTATTATTATTATTATTATTATTATTATTATTATTATTATTATTATGTGCATGTTTGTGTGTGCAAGGAAATGTGACAAATAATTTTTGCGCAAAAATTCCGTCATTTTTATTATTGATGGAGGGTATACGACTTTCTCCCCCAAAAAGAAAAAATGAAAAAAGGAAAAAGTCAAATAAAATATTGGATTTATAAAAACTTGGAAATTAGTCTAAATAAAATCCACAAAAATAATATAATTAATATAATAGTTATATTAATTAAAAGAGAGGAATAAAGAATATTTATAAAAAGATAAGGAAACCGTAAAGTCGCTAGCAGACTCGAATTAAGTCGAAAACACGGTTTTGCAGAAAGCGCGTACGATGAGGCGTATTGGCGCCAGCTGGTGCCACGCGTTTTGGTGTAGCGCCAGGCGCTACTCTTAGCGTTAAGCGCCAGGCTCTGGCGTTAGGAGCCAAGAGTTGGCGTTTGGCGCTTAAGAGCGCTGATCCCGAATCCTTCCCAGATTAAAATTGCTTTGATTTTGTACATAAATATCCCCCTGCCCAGCCGATTCTCTTTATAATTTCAGCAGATAAAATATTTCTTAGCCCTTAGAAAAATAATATCATGTCTCTAGTCACCAAGAGTTTCACCAACTACACCCATGAATGGTGTCGGTCTCTTAATGCCAAAGAAAGAAAAAAATTTGATGTGTTTCACTTGGGGGGTATTTATGGTATCAAAGGGGTAGATCTTGACTCAGATTTTACTCATATCGCTCTAGAATATTGGGATGTAGATACCCATTGCTTTAGAATAGGGTATGATGAAATTAGCCCTTTGCCGGAAGAATTTGGTGCTATTTTAGGTTTCCTTGCAATAGATCTTGTAGTAATCCCTAGAATAGATGCATATTATTATAAGGATTTTGAACGCTTCTTCAATTTAAAAGACGGGGATCTATAAAAAATAGTAGATGGTAATATAGTTAACTTGAAAGAATTTGCTCGCTATTATTTTGATAGACCTTATTCTGAATCATTCCATGTTTATAGAAGAAGGGCTTTCTTGTTTTGTATGCTTAATCAATTTTTCATTACTAGTGGTAAAAATAATGAGGGTCAATCAATTATAACCACTGTATTAGAACAAATTGAATCAGGGAGAAATCCAATGCCTTTAATAGTTGGAGAGACTATGCTTAGTCTTGATGAATTAAAGAGGAATCCAAAAGCACCTTTTCTAGGCTCTCCAATTTTATTACAGGTAGAAAAATAATATTTTTAATTACAGAAATCAAAAATATATTTTTGTATAGTAATAATAATTTATTTGCATTGCAATTTTTTTACAGATGTGGCTAATGGAAAGATTGGAGTTAATTAGCCCTCCAAACAACATTGAGAAGTACACTCCAAATTGCTTCGTGAGGAGGAAGAAACGCTTCTCTAAGATGGGGCGCCATGAATGGAAGAAGGTCTTCGAATCTTGCAATTTTGCCATCAAGTGGGTCATCCCTTGGTGGAAAATAGAAAGGATGGTTGGTGTCAACAAGCAACCTTTCTGCCGTCTTCCAAGCTTGTCCCGTATGACTTTTTATTATCCCTGCATTGTAAAAGATAAGGGAAAAAGGAAAGCTGACACCACAGAAAAGAAAGCTTGGGTAGAAAAGAAGCATGGAGTCCTAGCTGAGGGAGAAACTATTTACTCCAAGATTGAATGTAGATCCTCTAAAGGATGCTTAGTATCTAAGGTTATGGATGAGGAGGAAGAAGCAGACAAAAATTGGAAAAGGGCTAAGAAAGAGAAAGAAGATTAAGAGCATTGCTTAATTTCCAATTATTAGACTTAGTTTATTTTTTTATTTAAAGTTAATTTATTTAAGCTTTATTTAAATTCCATCAATAATGTAATTTATTTTATTAATGAAATTCTAGCTTTTAATTAAATTATTTACTTTAAATTTATTTTTATTAAAGCAATGAAAATCGAAAAATTAATTTTCCAGAAATTTTTTCGAGTACGGAAGTCGAAAATTTTCCGAAAACACCAAAATATTCCCAGACTTTTAACTATAAATTGGCGCCATGATTTCGAGACTGGCGCCGGCTGCGACAGTCTGCGTTAGGCGATGGTTGGCGTCGTTTGGCGCTAATGATCATCGGCTGGCGCTATAATTTTTTCTGTGACGCCGATGTTCCGTCGATCTTCTGTCGAATTTTTAATTAATTCTAGGATGTGAGAATTTTTAAAAAATAAAGTGGCTGCACCCGTAAAGGGTTGCCTACGTATCCTTTCTTAAGGAATAAGGCCAAATTTAGCTCTCTTAAGTATCCTACTCAAGTAATTATGGGTAGTATTTCTTAAGTTGGTCAAGATTTGTCATGTTCGAGAACTCATTGCCATCCATATCTGTTAATTTTGCTGCACCTCCTGACAGGATTGTTTTGACAATGTAGGGTCCAGACCAGTTAGGTCTAAATTTTTCCCTTGGATCTAAAACATTTTTCCTTAATGATTTTAACACCAAGTCTCCTACTTTGATGTTTCTTGTCTTGACCTTCTTATTAAAATGCCTAGCCATACGAGTTTAGTAACACTGAGTGTGATGTAGAGCTTTTAGTCGTTTTTCATCGAGTAGAATTAACTCTTCATATCTTGCCCTTGTCCATTCAACTTCATCGAGTTTGCTCTCTAACGCGATGCGTAGAGATGGAATCTCTAGTTCGACAGGTTGTACGACATCCATTCCATATACCAAGGAAAATAGCGTATTTCCTGTTGATGTGCAAATTGACGTGCGATAACCCTACAATGCGAAGTGAAGTTTGTCAGGCCAATCCTTACAATTTTCCGTCATTTTTTTTATGATAGTCTTTAGATTTTTATTAGCTGCCTCGACTGCTCCATTTGCTTGAGGTCTATAAGGCAAAGAATGATGATGTTGAATGCCATATTTTTGTAGTAATTCTTCACATTCGGCTTGAAAGTGAGTTCCATTATCACTTATCATTTCATGTGGGACTCCGTATCGACAAACAATATTTCTCTCGATAAAGAGTGCTACATGTTTTGCAGTGAGTTTAGCGTATGAATGCGCTTCGACCCACTTTGTGAAGTAATCAATTGCTACTAGGATATATTCGTGGCCTCCAGTTCTTGGGGGAGTGATTTTGCCGATGATGTCAATTCCCCATGTAGAGAATGGCCATGGTGACGTGTAGGTGTAGAGCAAGGATGGAGGAACATGTTGTAAATTGGCATAGATTTGGCACTTAGGGCATATTTTTACGTATTGATGATAATCCTATTAATTGTAGCCCAATAATATCCTTCTCGCATTATCTTTTGGACTAACATTTTTCCATTTGTGTGAGTGCCACAAATTCCTTCGTGGACTATCCTCATTGCTCTTTGGGCATCCTTTTTTCCTACACATAAGAGAGCTCGACCCTTAGGTAGCCTTTTATGTAGCTCGTTATCTATGAGTACATATTAGGAAGCCAAGAGTCTTAATGCTCGCTTTGCTATTTTGTCAGCATGGGGAGGGTATTCTCCTTTGGTGACATAATTGAGTATATCCGTGTACCACGATTCTTCTTCTTCTTATTCTTCGTCTTGGATTACTTCATCATCTTCTATAGCCTGGATGGATGCCGGTTTATGCCTTTTTTCCATAGTTAGAGGCATTTGCTCGATTTCCGTGGGAATCCTAACCATTGAGGCTAGTCTTGCCAAGGCATCACCAAATTGATTTTCTTCT
The DNA here is from genome assembly GCF_001683475.1 of Chenopodium quinoa. NCBI lineage: Eukaryota > Viridiplantae > Streptophyta > Magnoliopsida > Caryophyllales > Amaranthaceae > Chenopodium > Chenopodium quinoa. The sequence continues at coordinate 411,885 of NW_018742864.1, forward strand.
CTAGGTAGATATGTGTATTCTACCTTTTCTAACTAATTAGTAAGAGTTTCCAGATAGGTTTGGTAAGGGGCTAGACTTTCACTCCTTACTTTCCACCTTTCGGATATTTGATTGATGGTTAATGAAGAGTCTCCGAATATCCGTAACTTTTTTACTCCTAATGCCAAAGCTGTTTCAAGGCATACCACGCATGCTTCGTATTCAGCAGCATTGTTGGTAACGTCGAAGTCAAGCTTTATGGAGATTGGGACATGCTCTTCTTTAGGTGACACTAGTAATACTCCAAAGCCACATCCCTTTTGGTTTGAGGCTCCGTCGAAGTATAAAGTCCAAGTATCATCTTCAGTGACCATCAAGTCTTCATCTGGAAACTCATTGTCTTGTATTGGTGTCGAGTCTTCTATTGGAAAGTCCGCTAGGAAGTCTGAAACCACAGATCCTTTGATAACTTTTTGCAGCATATTCCTTACATCAAATTGGGCTAAATTGACTATCCATCTCGATATGCGTCCATTGAGTGTAGATTTCTCGAATAGATACTTGAGTGGATCTAATCGGAATACTACAAAGACGGTATGCACTAGCATGTAATGTCTTAACTTGGTTGTAGCCCACACCAAGGCGAGGCACAACTTCTCAAGTGGTGTATTACGTGCTTCATATTCGATCATTTTCTTGCTTAGATAGTAGATCGCATTTTCTTTGCCTTCTACTTCTTGTGCTAGCATAGCTCCCATTGTCTCTTTGGTAACTGTTAAGTACAACCTAAGAGGTATTCCGGGAAGTGCTGGTTCTAATACGGGAGGATTTGCGAGATAGGATTTGATCTTTTCAAAGGCTTTTTGACACTCGTCATCCCATATTATTGGTACATTCTTCCTAAGCTTCTTAAATATTGGTTCACATATCGTTGTCAATTTTGATATGAACCTACTTATGTATTGCAACCGGCCAATAAATCCTCGAATCTTTTTCTCGGTTTTGGGCGGTGGCATTGACATGATTGCTTTGATCTTTGTTGGGTCTATCTCTATTCCTCTAGAGCTTATGACATAACCCAAAAGCTTGCCTAAGGTGACTCTAAAAGCACACTTAGATGGGTTTAACCTCATATTGTATTTTCTTAGCCTTTCGAAAAATTTCCTTAAGGCTACTTGATGGCCTGGGCGGTCTTTTGATTTTACAATCATGTCGTCAACATATACTTCGACTTCTTTATGCATCATGTCATGGAGTAAGGCAGTCGCTGCACGTTGGTAAGTAGCACCCTCGTTTTTTAACCCGAATGGCATTACCGTGTAGCAGTAAGTGCCCCATGGTGTTATGAAGGTTGTTTTCTCCATATCTTCTTCTGTCATGAGAATCTGATTATAACCTGCATATCCATCCATGAACGAGAGAAGTGCGTGATTTGCCGTGTTATCCACTAGAATATCGATGTGTGGTAAAGAGAAGTCGTCCTTTGGACTTGCCTTATTTAGATCTCGATAGTCGACACACATTCTTACCCTTCCATCTTTTTTTCGGAACTGGGACGACATTGGCGACCCATTCAGGGTATTTAGATACCTTGATGAAACCTGCAATTATTTGTTTTTGGACCTCTTCTTTTATTTTAAGTGCTACGTCGGGTTTCATTCGACGTAACTTTTGTTTTACAGGTTTCATTACCACAATTAGTGGTATAGTGTGTTGAGATATTTCTCTATTAATGCCTGGCATATCTTCGTATGACCAAGCAAATACATTGATAAATTATTCAAGTAAGTTAATTAAATCGGTTCTTTCTTGTTCATTAAGTGTTAGTCCGATTTTAACTTCTCTTTTATTGGTTGAATCATTTGAGATATCAACCGTCTCAATTTCTTCAATTACCGGTGTTTTCTTTTCGAGTGTTTCCATTGCTTTAATAAGTTCTTTATCTTTTTCATTGTTAGTTAAGCAATGCTCGTCAACTTGGGATAGAGAAGAACACAAGAAATAAGGAGAAGAAGATATATTATTGTACTCTGAGATCATTACATCAAAGAGTGATATGTCCTCATGGACTTGATCACTAACTATTCTAGGAGAAGAGATAGAAGGGGAAGGTGCTACTACTAAAGACCTAGATGACTCTATAGGGAGAGACTCCGACTCAGACTCTGACTCAGACGACTCTTCAAACATCGGTCCTTGCCCTGTCGTGATGGATATCTTTCTTCCACTTGGAGTAGTCACTTTGACGGTCTTGCGCTACCCTTGTAGTGATCCTTCCGCTGGAGTGATTAGCTTCGAGGGATCGAAGCTTTCGCTCTGTAGGACTGTTTGAATGAGCGAGGAGTTATCCTCTTTGTAAGTTGGATCATCCTTTTCTCGCCCAAATAATAATCCCATGACGTTAAAGTCAAAGCATGGGGGTGCTTTCTCCTTATGTACAGGAGTTGGGATTTCATCTGTAAAATAACAATCCAAGAAAATTTCAAATCCCGGTTGCCTTATGCCGTTTGTGATAAATGGTTCGGGAAATTCATGGCATGGATAGTCCTCTCCTTCTTTTATGAATTGACCATTAAGTGTAAGAGGGTACTGATCCATTGGGATCGCTTTCTTTTGAATGCGAGCGTCCCTACGTGCCTTTAATTTTTTCTGGGCTCGCTTAATATCTTTCCGAGTTCGTTCGAAACCAAGTCCGAAAGTATCTAATTTAGGGAGGCCAGGTGACTCTAACGGTTTTGCTATTCCTTTCTTCTTTCCTAGGGTCATCCCAGGAAAATGTCCTTGTTTCTTCAGAATAGCATTTACAATCATGTTAGAATGGGGGTCATGGCAAAGAGGGGTCCTTTCATCCTCCTGGATTAAGTAGACCTCTTCGTTAAAGCCCCATAAATCTTCATCATCCTTATCGTGCTCCACATTAATTATTGGATTTTCTATAGACTTGATTCTCATAGGTGAAGCATCGATGGTGATAGGAATTCCCCCAACTACGGCTTTTACTTGTTGGTGGAGAGATGAGGGGACGACCTTTAGGTCATGAAGCCGAGGGCGTCCCAACAGTAGATTGAATGAAGCTTTAATGTCTACTACTTGGAAAGTAGTAGCATATTCTATTGCTCCTGCCGTTACATTCATTGTAATTTTACCAAGAGCTTGATGACGGGTGTTGTCGTAGGCTCTTATTCCTTGTGTCGACGGAGTTAAATCTTCATCCCTTATACCTAGCATTCTCGCAGTTCTAAGTGGACAGACGTTAATGGCTGATCCATTGTCTACAAGAGTCATAGGGACGTTCATTCTCTTGCAAACTACTGTGAGGTTAAATGCCTTATAGTGTTTGTCACCTTCTGAAGGTAAATCCTTGTCAGAAAAGGTGATCAAATTGATGGGACCAGGTAGATCACTCGTGAGGAAGTTAGCTAACCCCTCAGGAGTGGTGTCAGAATCTATCCCTATTTTATCCAAGGCATTCATTACAGCCAACCTATGTTCTCGGGATGTCGCCAGAAGTTTCCATACGTTCATTTCAACTTTTGTCTTCTTGAACTGCTTGACGATATCATTATCTTCAATGATAGGCATGGGAACTTGTTGTGTGGTTGGTATGGGTTGTGTTGAAATAGGAGGTAGCATTCTCCCGGATCTTGTTAGGACGTCTATCGATGAGTCTTCTTCAGCCCAAAAGTCATCCATGGCGTATGATACTGAAGGTGGAGGTCTTACCACGTCTTTTAAATAGACTTTTTCTTCATCACTGTCCCAAACTCCATTAATACTTGCATCCTCTACTTGTGGAACTTGGACTAGTTTCTTTTCATCAATCATTTTCTGAGTTAAATCCTTAAATTTAAAACAGTTTTTGATAGTGTGACCCCCTGATTGATGATACTGACAGTAATATCTATCTGTCCTCTTCAATTATTCGAATGGTCTTGGTTCGAGAGGTTTGATCTCGCCACTCTCGGAGAGCATTTCGAACATTTGTATATATGGGATCCCAATTGGAGTGTAGAGTCTATTACTCTTCTTAGGTTTTTCGGTGACTTGTAAAGGAAAACGCTTTGCCTCATAAGTCGTTCCCATGGGTGTGAATTCTCTCTTGGGTTCATCTTTCAAGAGTGGAACCTCGTCATATTTCTTTTGAAGTTCCTTTATAGCCTTGAGAGTTTCACGTAGAAAATGCGATCTTCCATCGTAGACAGTGTGAGCGATTGTATGTCCTCTTTACTTGCTGGTTCTGGAAGGTTATCCATGGCGTCGAAAAAGATCTCCTCCTCTTCTTCGATGGCATGGATTTCTTTAACAGGTTTGATGAGAGACGAGGGGTCAACCTCGTTTTCCTCATCAGATATAGCCAAGGAATGAGCGAGAGGCGCATTATCAATACTTGGCTTCTTACTGGCAAGGGGCAATGGCAGCTTGTTGTTGTCGATTAAGTCTTGGATAGCTTCTTTAAGCTTCCAACAGTGCTCGGTGAGATGGCCCCTACCTTAGTGATACTTGCATTGTGCATTGGGGTTCTAGTTAGCCTACCTCTTTTCGACTGGTGGGTCCCTAAATGGTCCAATGGGAGTTGTAAGACCTTTTGCATTTAATCGATCAAATGCGATGTCATAACTCATGCCAATAGGAGTAAAGTTCCTCCTAAATGGTTTCTTTTGTCCTTGATTATTCATAGCAAGGACTTCACCTAGGTTAAAAGTGCTAACGTTGTTTGAGTGGGTGGTTTAGGAAGAAAAAGGATTGTCGTTCTTCTTTCCTTTCCAGCCACTGTTGGAGTTATTGTTGGCAGCTTCTAACTTAGTCAGGTCGTCTTCAATATTGATTCCAATGTCGTAGACGACCTTGAAGGTATGGAGATTATTTTGATACTTGAGATGCTTGGAGTATTTTTCTTGAAGGTTTTTAATGAATAACCTTACAGACTCTATTTCACTTGGCACCTCAATCATCTAAGCCGAGGTTTCTCTCCATTTGTTAAAGAAGGAGGTGAAGCCTTCGTTCTCCTTCTGCTTAAGGATTTCAAGTTCCCTATGGTCAGTCTCAACTTGAATGTTGCACTTGTATCTATCAACGAAAGCGTTTTCTATGGACTCCCATGTGGAGGTCTTTTCTTTCTCGATAGAAAAGAACCATTGTTGGCAAACGGTCTCAAGAGATAGTGAGAACAGAGAGGGGAACACCTTTTTGTCGAACCCTTAATACTCATTATTGTTTCGAAGGCTCTTAAATGAAAATAAGGGTTATCGGTTGCTCTGAATTTCGGGATGTCATTGGCATTGAACTTCTGTGGAAGAAGATCTTTGTCCACTGAGACCGCTTGTGAACTAATCCCTTGAAACCTGTAGTCGCTAGATAGCTTGCTTAAACTCTCTTGCATGAGGTCCATCTGTTGTTTCTTCACGGGATCATCAATCTTAAGTGTTAGGAGCTTTAGTGCCTCAGTCAAGGTAACCAGTTGGTTCCTAAGCTCATTGACTTCTTCTTGTGTTGCCATTATTGTCCTAGATTTCCTCTTACAAGCAATGGGTTTGTCGAAAAGTTGGACTTGTACGAAAAGGTTGTCTTTTATTAACCGTCCTCCTTTCTTGACCACGCGTTGTAATTTAAACCATTTTGCGTTTTAATTACTTGACTCGAATCGACTTGACTTTACGGTATTAAAGAGGAAAAATAAAAAAAACTAGGTGCATACTTTGGCAAAAATAATGTATATATTTTTTAGGAACCAAGTATGGTGTTTAAATTGGAGGATTAATATCCGACTTACCCCCCTAAATAAATGACGGAAAAAACGAGCATATAAGACTCTTAGACATGGTCAAAGTGTGTATTGGTGTGTGCGTTGAGTGTAAGTGACATGCTTGGAATCTTGTGTAGGACCATGGGACTTGGTGCCTAGACTCAATTAATGACTTGACAAAGTATTATTGAGAGTAAAATTTAATCGAATTAATTTGTAAACTGGTTAATTAGACATAAGGTGATGACTCGATCAATAATCCCAACTGTCGTCAAAACGACAGGACTGGCGCCTCTCTTTGCAGTGTAGCACCAGACGACAGAGCTATCGCCAGGCGCCACACTCCACATAGTGGCCCTACTGGTCAGACTTTGGCGCCATTACTGGAGCTTCAATATGAGACTGTTTTCGGTGTTATTAATCAATAGGGGTATGCCTAAAGTCGTACTAGGTCAATTCTGGTTAAGAAAATAGACTTTATTTACTCAAATTAATTAATTAATTAATTAATTAGGCAAAGTTCTTTTAGTCATTAATTTATTTAATCTTAACACAAGTCAACAAACGGTTAAGGAAAACATAGTATATGCACAACAAATAATGCACAATTAGTCAATTAGGCACGATATGATGCAATGAGTTTGCAACCTAACCATGGCTCTAGTTCTCTGAAGTTCGGGATATTGGTTAGTCAATAGAGGGTCCATGGTTAATTGTCCAGATGCACCGCGCGGAAGCCTAACCGCGAAGGGCTGGCGCGAGTGGATGAGACATCGCGAGTTTTAGAAAAAACTCGCTTCAATGGTTTGGTGAATTCAACAATCTCGGATGTACCCTTTGTTGCTCAGAGCGTTCAATCAGGTAGATGGAGCATGAATTCCCAGAGGGTTATGTCCATATGTAGAACACATATGGGTTTTAGAAAAGTGAGAAAAACTCAATCAGGAAGTAGGATTGAGCAAACAATGCGAAAAACTGGTCGAAACTAGAACGCATATTTCTGGCTCGGTATTGGAAGAATTTGGTGCCAGCAAACAGAGATTGGCGCCAGGTTTTGGTTGTAGCGCCTGGCGACAGAACTGTCGTCTGGCGCTACGGTCAAAGTTCTGGCGCTAATTTTCTGTTCGCTGACACTAATTCCTACATGCCTCAGCAGCTTTCTATGCACGATAAAATTTTCCAGTTTCGTACAGTGTTATTTCACTCCTAGTTGTTTAAGATATTCCTCAAATTTCCAACGTGTAAAATCCTATGTTTTAACTCATTACGGATGGTCTTTCCAATGAGATCTTTTTTATGCATATGACAATAATGTTAATCAAAATTACGCACATGAAATACTCAGAACGTTTCGAGTCTCATCCACTCATTCTAAATCATTGCCGAAATAAATTCAAGAATTAAAATAAAAATCATCCCCAGTGGAGTCGCCAAAAACTGTAGGGAATATTTCAAGCGTTAATCCCTAGGTCGAACCCCACTGTGATCGTACACTAAAGTACGGTGGCGTCCAAAGGGAAAGAAGATAGAGCAAAAGAGTCGCCAACAAGTTTTTTTAGTAACTTGTAAATTGTTCAAGAGGTGAAGGTTACACCCCTTAACGATCCAGGAGATCGTCAAGTCCATAAGGTCTTGAACCAAATAGGGTTCGGGGATGAAGGTACAAATCCAACCTAAAAGATATTGAACCTGCCCTAATAATAGGCCTCTACTTTATTCATATCATATTCATGTGCGCTTTCTAACTAACATGCAATCAATAGGATTAACCCTAAACCTGTTTATCTATGTTGGTTGAATATTAATGCACAAATAAAACTATTATTGGCGATCACTTGAATTATAATCATGATTAACCCTAAACAAGATTAATAATTATCTTATTAAGCGTGATTAAAAATACAAATTCCCTTTAAACATGCATAAAAAGGCGTGATCAAGCAATAAAAATAAAAATCAAGCATTATAATAATCATCATAATAATAATTATGTTAAAGCATAACTGTAATCATTAATAAAAAAAATAATTATCATAATCATAATTAAAATAATAATCATAGCAATTATAATAATATTCAAAATCATATTAAATCATAATATTAATAGCAAGATCCTAGGCATGATACTAACAAGATTAATAACAAACCCTAGCATGTCGCTAAGCAATAAAAATCATATATTAAACCCTAACATGATACTAACATGAATATTAGGAAGAACATAAAAGGTATCATACTTGTAATCATACTAGGAATTTATTATTGTCATTCTAAACATCAAATTAAGAAAAACATCCTAATATGATACTAGGAATCAAAATAACAACCTAAGCATGATTTCTACATAATAACATCAATAAAAACCATTAAAGTACTTACTTGGATGCCTCGTACCTCTTTCTAATAACAAAATACACACGTTAGTAACTTCAAGGAAAATAATAAATCAAACAATTAAATTAAATAATAAAAAGAGAGATTTGGGACCAAACCCTTAGAAATTAAACCTTTCACGTCTAGGGCGAAGGCAACTTCAAATTTGGCTAGGTATGTCTAAGTCTTGCGAATGCGGAATTTTGTAATTGAGAGAAGGCTAGTTGTAGACACCCAAATGTGTCTCCCCAAAAACCAAACCCAGTGATGAGCAACTTTCACCTCGAATCACAATCGAATGAAGCGAAAGTGTGGAAAGTTCAGTGTTGCAGATAGTTTTAATTCTTTTCTCTTCTCTCTGTTTTTGAAAACTTATTTTAATAAAACAGACAATCCAGTTTGGTTGGTCCATGATATGGGTCCAATAGTAGTGTAGTTGGATGGGGCTTGACAAGAGCTTTCCAAATATATATTATAAGCCCAATTCCGATGAATATTGAGGAAGTTATGACCAATTTACTAAACTGGGCCCGTTTTGAGCTTTATGTGCGGCCCAATGATCTAGAGGAGGGCCTAATATGATTTATCTTTTCTAATGCAATAAGGAATGGTTTTAGTCTTCTAGATTCTTCTAGAAGGTTCTTTTCATTCCTAATTCAATTAGCATTGATAAATTGACTTTTGTTGACTTTTCAGAGTTTTAATTAAAATCAAAAAGCGTTTTCAAGGAAAAGATACGATTTTATCATCCAGTACGGCAAACTTATCTGATTATCAAAAACGCGTCAAAAAACAGGCCTGGCGCCAATTAGCTGGTGTTGGCGCCGGCTCTGTTTTAGGTGCGCCAGCTCTATTTTGCGTGCGCCAAGTGCTCTGTTTTGATATTTTATCTTTTTGGCTGATTTCTCTATAAATAACATATTAAAAACTCCGTTTTCATTCATCAATTTTCACCAATTTTCATGAATTCTCATCAATAATCACTAACCCTCATCAAGAATTTCTTGATTCTTTCTCCCTCTTTTCTAGCCTAGCCTTTTACAAACACAATTCCTTATACATTAGCACTAGACACACCTAGCCAAGTTCGAAGTTGCCTTCGCCCTAGACGTGAAAGGTTTTAATTTCTGAGGGTTAGGTCCCAAATCTCTCTTTCAATTATTATTTAATTTAATTGTTTTATTATTATCCTTGAAGTTACTAACGTGTGTATTTTGTTATTAGAAAGAGCTACGAGGCATTAAAGTAAGTACTTTAATTGATTTATTGATGTTATGATGTAGAAATCATGTTTATGTTGTTATTATGATATTCCTAGTATCATGTCTAGGTTAATTTTAATATTAATTATGATTCCTGCGATGCTTCCTATGTTCTTCCTAATATCTATGATTGTTAGTATCATGTTAGGGTTAAAGCTTTGATTTTTATTGCTTAGTGACATGCTAGGATTTGTTATTAATCTTATTAGTATCATGCCTAGGATCTTGCTATTTTTATCATGGTTTAATATTAACATGAACATGATTATGATTATAATTGTTATGATTTATGTTGATTATGAATATTATTATTATAATTTTATGATGATGATTTTATGATGAATATTTTACTTATGACGATTATTATTATGATTATTATTTTTATGATTATTATTATATTGATTATGATTATAATTTTATTGTCATGATATTTATTATTATTATGATGCTTATTTATTGTTATTGCTTGATCACGCCTTTTTATGCATGTTTAAAGGGAATTAGTACTTGTAATCACTATTAATAAGATATTTAATAATCTTGTTTAGGTTAATTGTGATTATAATTCAAGTGATCACCAATAATAGGTTTATTTGTGCATTAATATTCAACCAACATAGATAAACAGGTTTAGGGTTAAACCTATTGATTGTATGTTAATTAGAAAGCGCACATGAATACGATCAGAATAAAGTAGAGGCCTATTATTAGGGCAGGTTCAATCTCTTTTAGGTTGGATTTGTACCTTCATCCCCGAACCCTTATTTGGTTCTAGACCTTATGGAGTTGACGATCTCTTGGATCGTTAAGGGGTGTAACCTTCATCCTGTGAACGGTTTACAAGTTCCTAAAACTTGTTGGCGACTCTTTTGCTCTATCTTCTTCCCTTTTGGACGCCACTGTACTTTAGTGTATGATCACAGTGGGGTTCAAGCATGGGGTTAACGCTTGAAATCTATTTCCTACAGTTTTTGGCGACTCCACTGGGGAGGATTTCTATTTTAATTCCTGAATTTGTTTCGGCAATGATTTAGAATGAGTGGATGAGACTCGAAACATTCTAAGTATTTCATGTGCGTAATTTTTATTAACATTATTGTCATATGCATAAAAAAGATCTCATTGGAAAGACCACCTGTAATGAGTTAAAAACATAGGATTTTACACATAGGAAATTTGAGAAGTATCTTTCACAACTAGGACCGAAAATAACACCGCGCGAAACTGGAAAATTTTATCGAGCACAGAAAGCTACTGAGGCATGTGGGAAGTAGCGTCAGGGGCTAGAGCTTGGCGCCAGTATTTTAGACGTAGCGCCAGATGCCAGTATTGGCGCCAGGAGCTACAGTTAAAAGCTGGCTCCAATCTCTGATTGCTGGCGCCAACCTCCCCCAATACCGAGCCAGAAATATGCGTTCTAATTTCGACTGGTTTTTCGTATTGTTTGCTCGATCCTACTTCCTGATTGAATTTTTTCCCACTTTTTTGAAACCCATATATGTTCTACATGACATAACCCTCTGGGGATTCATGCTTCATCTACCCGATTTAACGCTTCGTGCAACAAAGGGTACATCCGAGATGTTGAAATCACCAAACCATGGAAGCGAGTTTTTCTAAACTCGCGGTGTCCCATCCACTCGCGCCAACCCTTCACGGTTCGGCTTCCGCGCGGTGCATCCGGACAATTAACCATGGACCCTCTATTGACTAAACCATATCCCGAACTTTAGAGAACTAGAGCCATGGTTAGGTTGCAAACTCATTGCATCATATTGTGCCTACTTGACTAATTATGCATTATTTGTTGTGCATATATTCTATGTTTTCTTAACCGTTTGTTTGACTTGTGTTAAGACTAAATAAACTAATTAATGACTAAAGGACTTTGTTTAATTAATTAATTTGAGCTAATAAATAAATATAAAATCGAGTCATAGTTCCTTTAAGTCAACCCGGATTTTTATTCCCGTATACTGCACAAACGTCAACTTGTTTTGGTCATAGCCGGAGTTATATGAAGAACTACGAGCGTACAACCTACGGATCTGTAGCCCTGAGTGTTATCTTTAATTTGGCGTTGATTTCATCCAAATCAAAGTCACAGATAAAAAGTTATGACTAAAATACCACAGTTTGTCAAGTTTAATGCATATACGTGATGTCTTAACTTAGTCTTTGCTTGAGTCTAGTCACATAGTCTAGCCACATGGTCGTGACACAAGTCTTAACGTACCATCTACACTCACTAGTCTTAGCACACACTTTGAGTATATGTCACCATGACCATGTCTTAGGTTCATGCATGAGTCAGTCTTTTTCCGTCATTTGAGTTGGGGGGTACATTCTATTCCTAATTCTTCATATCCCTCCATCTACATCATTTTCCTTCACATTCTATTCCAATCTTTCTTCACATCCTCCTTCCATTGCATGTTGAATAAAGTTTGAGTCAAATAATTAACAATGAATATCCCCAAATTCCTTTTCCACAGTACTTGGTCGAGGAGAGAAGGGCGATTAATTAAGGAAAACCTCTTTATTCAAGTCTCGCTTTTTGATAAACCGATTCTTCAAAGAGGAAGGCTAAGAAGATAATGGCAAGTCAAGAAGAAGTCAATGAGCTTAGGAACCAATTGGTTACCGTGACTGAGACACTGAAGCTACTCACACTCAAGATCAATGATCCCGTGAAGCAACAACAGATGGACCTCATGCAAGAGAGTCTAAGCAAGCTATCTAGTGACTATAAATTTCAGGGCATGAGTTCACAAGGGGTCTCGCTGGACAAGGAACTTCTTCCGCATAAGTTCAATGCCACTGACATCCCTAAATTCAAGGCAACAGAAGACCCTTACTTCCATCTGAGAGCTTTCGAAACTATAATGAGTATTAAGGGTATCGATAAGAAGGTTTTTCCCTCTCTGTTCCCACTATCTCTCGAAACCGTTTGTCAACAATGGTTCTTTTCTCTCGAGAAAGAAAAAACCTCTTCTTGGGAGTCGATAAAAAACGCTTTCATAGCTAGTTATAAGTGCAACATCCAAGACGAAACGGACTGTAGACAACTTGAGATGTTAAAACAAAAGGAAAACGAAGGGTTCACGTCTTTCTTCAATAAATGGAGGGAAACTTCCACTAATATGGTCAAGGCTCCCACTGAAAAGGAATCTGTGAGGATGTTTATCAAGAATCTCCAAGGGAAGTATTCAAGGCACTTAAAGTACCAACACAATTTAAATACTTTCAAGGATGTCTATAATATAAGCATTGACATTGAAGATGACCTTCTGAAAGATAATAGTGCGAGAGGAAAGAAGAACGACCATCCTTCTTCTTCTTCTCCCACTAATGAGGTACATGCCACGAACGCCTCTAAACCAAGAATCCAAAGATCAAAGAGGGTGTTGACTCCACTTGGTATGACTTATGAAACAACTTTCGAGAAGTTACACCACAAAGGACTAGTCATGCCCATAGGGCCAATCAAAGATCCAGTTCCAGAAGCCAGGCCACCTAGGTGGGACCCTAATAAGCACTGCAAATATCACCAAGGAAAGGGTCATGACACTGAGGAGTGTTGGAAACTCAAAGAAGCTATTCAAGATCTGATCGATAACAATGAAACTTCTGAGATTCTAGCCATCGAAGATGACCAAGCATCCTTTGATCCATCACTTCTTATTACACCTGTAGGAGAGCCCATGATCGAGACAGCTTATATGACCTCTCTCGATGAAGTGCCCATGATTGGGGAGGATGAAAGTCTTTTCTTAGATGATACCAAGGAAGACTCGTCAAGTCTAAAAGAGGACGTTCGAAAACTGCAAGATGTCATTGCCATGCTCTTGAATGTGATAGAAGGATTAGCAAATCGGGTAATGGCCATCGAACAAAATTCTTGCCAAGGGTTTAATGAAGAACTCAATGCTCCTAAGCCACAGGCAAAACGGACTATTGAAGAATACAAACCAATAGGTACGACTTACAATGAAGCTTTCGACTGTCTTCAGGATCAAGGTCTTATCCACCCCATCGGTCCCAGTCAAGACCCTCCACCTGAAAAACGGTTTCCCAATTGGGATCCAAATTCTTATTGTCGATACCATAGAGGTCGTGGTCACACCACCGAAGTATGTCTCGCCCTCAAGGATCGTGTTCAAGACTTCATTGATTCAAATCTCCTTCATGTTCCTCCACGCGACAAGAAGGCCAAGATTAGTAACAATAGTAACACTGGCTGTAAAGGAAAGAAGAACGACTATCCTTCTTCTTCCGAAAACACCTACTATAGTAATAGTGTTGGTACTTTCGACCTTAGTGAGATCCTAGCCATGGGTAATCGAAAGCAACTGAGAAAGGATTTCACCCCTATTGGAATTAGCTACGATAAGGCTTTCGATCGACTTCATGCCAAAGGACTCATTATTCCCATTGTACCTATTCAAGATCCCCCACTTGAGAAGAGATCACCTATTTGGAATCCAGACAAACACTGCAGGTACCATCAAGGTAGGGGTCATGCTACCGAGAGCTGTTGGAAGCTATCCAACATTTGATTGATAATAACAAGCTTCCCATACCTCCAGTTAACAAGAAGAGCGAGTGATGATAAAGGAAACAACACAAGACAAGAGGCGAGCTTCAACGACAAGATTTCGTGACCTCTTTTTTCTTTTTCGTTTTTATTTATTCTTTCCCCAATAAGTCTAGCATAGGCACCTTTTCTTTTCCCTTAGATTAATTTTTGTAGATTCTTTCTTTTCCTTTAATAAAAATGAGCATTTATTTCCTTATATATGATCATTTCATTATATTGCATTAAATATAAAAAAAAAAATCCATGTCGAATTAAGCACAAGGTATACCAATGATTTAAGGCACCCCTTGTAGCCACATCATATCTCCTTTCACTTTTCAATTTTACAATCCTTTCTTCATAAACCACTTTGAGCCTCGTCTAACGATATACCTTTCTTTTTTCAACCTACATCTACCTAACCTTGGGATGGGATGGTATGGCAATTCTAAAAAAGGGCTTGAGTGATTCAAAAAATTAAAATAGCAAAAATAAGCAAAAATAAATAAATAAAAGTGTACAAAAGGGCAAGTGTTCCAATGTCTTTGATATGAAAATATCTTCGATATGAACACGTCTCAGATTGCGTCTCTTATCGAGTGCTCGGTACCGTGCCTGAGAAACATGAATTCCAAGTGAGTGATAGACCGCATGATCGAGATTACCCACACTTATAAAAATGAAATAGATGCTAAAGCAAAAGATAAAAGTCAGCTAAAAAAGAGAGTAGAAACTCAAGCATAGAAATATAAAGATTCAAAAGCGAGGTTGCACACCTTGGGGGCTTATCGAGGGTCTTGAGCCTTTATCCCCTTCTTCTTCAAGCCTTTATCCTAACCGCGTTACAACCCTTAAAAAGACCTTTTTGAGGTATACATACACTTGTGCGAGGTTCGGCTAGAGCTACGTTCGGCCTGATTCCTAACGGATACGTAGGCAACCTCACATTGAGGTGCGGCCGTAATAAACATGCATTCATATTCACATTCACACACTTACACCATGATCATATCAAGGAATTTCCTATGCTCATCCCTATTCATTTAGAGCTAGACTTGGGGGCTTGATCCCTACATCATTAGCTTACCTAGCCTAAGAGTCACCACCATTTAACTCTTTTAACAAATAATATCTCTCCACACACTTAGCTCTTGTGGCCTAACTTTAAGTGTCACTATCACACACATCACACATACATGACCAAATGTATTTCCCTTAGGAACCCTTTTTCATGAAATCATAACGCTGAAGCATGCCTTGTCATATCAACATCACTCATCAATCATAATTGTCATTCCATCACGAAGTATGAAGTGCTTATCCTCCATGCCTAAGTTACCCAAATACTTTCATTGAGTCAACAGTTGAGATAGCCTAGGATGGATTAATCCTTACACCTTGAGAGATAGTATCAAACAACATTTGGCTAAGCTCATTCAACATGCCTCTTCAAATTTTTGATTTTTTTTTCGCGTCTTTCTTTTTCAGGAGAAAGTCGGTACCCTCCACAAAAATGACGGAAATTTTTTTTTGCTTTTTTGCATTTTCGAGTCGCATAATCAACACTATGCACACACGAGTCATGAGTCACACGTGTCATTTCACTTCGAGTCGAGTCAACCTCGAGTCAGTCGATCACATCGAGTCAAGTTTATCTTGAGTCCTGTCAAGTTATTGGGTCAAGCAACATTAAATCTTAGGTCAACCCTAAGATAATTAAAGAGATTAAAAAAGTTCTATAGTTAAAAATAAATACAGGTGCAGCAGAATAGGGAAGACCCTATCACAGCGTTCGACGACATAGTCTATTATTGGCGCTAGAGATATTTCTGAAGCGATAGAGCTCGAAGCCTCTCAGGAAAGGTGATTTCAACTTCATACAGTGATTTCGGGTTCCTTGGTACGCCAGTTAGCCCCTATAAGAAATTTGTCATGATTAAGTAGTCAGTTTGATTACAATCACAATAAGTGGTCGACCTGATGAAAGATCGTCTCACTTAGCTTAAAGCGCCTAATCACGGAGACACCGACATACTGGTTTTAGGGGAAACAAAGTTCAGGCGAGCTTTAGAGATCGACAAACATTGGTCTTCGGAAATTTTTCTTCAGAATATTATCGCAAAAAACGCTCAAGTACCAAAGCTCTATTGTCCAGAGACGCGTGGGCATATCATCAAAGCTCTTTTGTTCAGAGACGCGTGGACATTTCTTTTAAGCTCTTTTGCTCCAGAGACGCGTGGGCATATCATTCAAGCTCTATTGTTCAGAGACGTGTGGACATATCATCAAAGCTCTTTTGTTCAGAGACGCGTGAACATTTCCTACAAGCTTTTTTGCTCAGAGACGCGTGGGCATCCTATTATCAAGCTCTTTGTTCAGAGACGTGTGGACACATCATTCAGAAGATCATATAAAAAAGAAGCTCTTTATTTAGAGGAGCGTGAACATATCCTAAAAAAAGAAAAGAAGCTCTTTGTTCAGAGGCGCGTGAACATATAAAAAAGAAGCTCTTTGTTCAGAGACGAGTGAACATCGAAACAGCAAGGTGGCCTTACCTAGATTGTGGAGAGTTGTAACAAACAACTGAGGATTGTTTCAAGAGAAGCAATCTTTGATAGTATTCCCTTGGACATGGAATATTATCAATGCGGAGGAGGTTCGTTTCAGGCGGAGCAATCTTCTAATTAGGAAGTAGTTACTGGCGTAGCGGTTTTCAAGCGGGATGGCATTCTCTAGCTTGCAGGAGGTCATCAAAACAATCGGTTACTTATAGAGACGTGTGCTCGACGGTGCAAGATACGCGTTTCTTAACTCTTTTATCTGTATAACTAACGCTAGTTTTTCAGGTATCGGTGTTGCAAGAGTTATTTAGGATCGCATAACGTTCTGAATCATTCTCCGTCCCTATCGATACTTTGACTTTTGTTTTTCGAAACTCGCGTTTCTCCAAACTCAGTCAAAGTGGGGGCTTCTGTAGACACCCAAATGTGTCTCCTCAGAAACCAAACCTATTGATGAGCACCTTTCACGTCGAATCATAATCGAATGAAGAGAAAGTGTGGAAAGTTCAGTGTTGCGGATAGTTTTAATTCTTTTCTCTTCTCTTTGTTTTTGAAAAATTATTTTAATAAAATAGCCAATCTAGTTTGGTTGGTCCATGATATGGGTCCAATAGTAGTGTAGTTGGATGGGGCTTGACAAGAGCTTTCCAACGATATATTATAAGCCCAATTCCGATGAATATTGAGGAAGTTATAGCCTATTTACTAAACTGGGCCCGTTTTGAGCCTTATGTGCGGCCCAATGATCTAGAGGAGGGCCTAATATGATTTATCATTTCTAATGAAATTAGGAATGGTTTTAGTCTTCTAGATTTTTCTAGAAGGTTCTTTTCATTCCTAATTCAATTAGCATTGATAAATTGACTTTTGTTGACTTTTCAGAGTTTTAATTAAAATCAAAAAGCATTTTCGTGGAAAAGATACGACTTTATCATCCAGTACGGCAAACTTATCTGATTTTCAAAAACGCGTCAAAATCAGGCTTGACGCCTGACTCAAGGCATTGGCGCCTAGCGCAAGCCATTGGCGCCTGGTGCTAGCCATTGGCGCCTGGTGCTAGTCATTGGCGCCTGGCGCCAATTAGCTGGTGCTGGCGCCGACTCTGTTTTAAGTGAGCCAGCTCTGTCTTGCGTGTGCCAAGTGCTCTGTTTTGATATTTTATCTTTTTGGCTCATTTGTCTATAAATAACGTATTAAAAACTCCGTTTTCATTCACCAATTTTCATCAATTCTCATCAATAATCACTAACTCTCATCAAGAATTTCTTGATTCTTTCTCCCTCTTTTCTAGCCTAGCCTTTTACAAACACAATTCCTTATACATTAGCACTAGACACACCTAGCCAAATTCGAAGTTGCCTTCGCCCTAGACGTGAAAGGTTTTTATTTCTAAGGGTTTGGTCCCAAATCTCTCTTTCAATTATTATTTAATTTAATTGTTTTATTATTATCCTTGAAGTTACTAACGTGTGTATTTTGTTATTAGAAAGAGGTACGAGGCATCAAAGTAAGTACTTTAATTGATTTATTGATGTTATGATGTAGAAATCATGTTTATATTGTTATTATGATATTCCTAGTATCATGTCTAGGGTAATTTTAATATTAATTATGATTCATGCGATGCTTCCTATGTTCTTCCTAATATCTATGATTGTTAGTATCGTGTTAGGGTTAAAGCTTTGATTTTTATTGATTAGTGACATGCTAGGATTTGTTATTAATCTTGTTAGTATCATGCCTAGGATCTTGCTATTTTTATCATGCTTTAATATTAACATGAACATGATTATGGTTATAATTGTTATGATTTATGTTGATTATGAATATTATTATTATAATTTTATGATGATGATTTTATGATGATTATTTTACTTATGACGATTATTATTATGATTATTATTTTTATGATTATTATTATCTTGATTATGATTATAATTTTATTGTCATGATATTTATTATTATTATGATGCTTATTTATTGTTATTGCTTGATCACGCCTTTTTATACATGTTTAAAGGGAATTAGTACTTGTAATCACAATTAATAAGATATTTAATAATCTTGTTTAGGGTTCATTGTGATTATAATTCAAGTGATCGCCAGTAATAGGTTTATTTGTGCATTAATATTCAACCAATGTAGATAAACAGGTTTAGGGTTAAACCTATTGATTGTATGTTAATTAGAAAGCGCACATGAATACGATCAGAATAAAGTAGAGGCCTATTATTAGGGAAGGTTCAATATCTTTTAGGTTGGATTTGTACCTTCATCCCCGAACCCTTATTTGGTTCTAGACCTTATGGAGTTTACGATCTCTTGGATCGTTAAGGGGTGTAACCTTCATCCTGTGAACGGTTTACAAGTTCCTAAAACTTGTTGGCGACTCTTGTGCTCTATCTTCTTCCCTTTTGGACGCCACCGTACTTTAGTGTATGATCACAGTGGGGTTCAAGCATGGGGTTAACGCTTGAAATCTATTCCCTACACTAGTTTAGAAAGAGAGGGAGAGGGAGTAATCAAGAAAATCTTGATGAGAGTTGGTGAATGAAAACGGGGTTTTTAGGAAGCTATTTATAGAGAAAATCAGCCAAAAAGATAAAACATCAAAAACAGAGTTCTGACGCGCAAAACCAGGATTAGCGCCAAACGCTGACGTTAGCGCAAGACACTAAGGCTAGCGTCAGGCGCCAAGCGTAGCGTCAGGCGCTAGAGCTGGCGTTTGGCGCTGACTAAGAAATCGACGCGTTTTCTTAAAATCAAATAGAAATTGACGTACAGGAGGATAAAATCGTATTTACCTCAAAAACGTTCTTTTATTCTGATTAAAACTCTAAAAAGTAAAAAAAAGTTAATTTATCAATGCTAATTGAATTAGGAATGAAAAGAACCTTCTAGAAGAATCTAGAAGACTAAAACCATTCCTAATTGCATTAGGAATGACAAATCCATATTAGGCCCTCCTCTAGATCATTGGGCCGCATATAAGGCTCAAACCAGGCCCAATTCAGTAATTTGGCCATAACTTCCTCAATATTCATCGGAATTGGGCTTATAATATATCGTTGGAAAACTCTTTTCAAGCCCCATCCAACTACACTTCTATTGGACCCATATCATGGACCAACCAAACTGGATTGGCTGTTTTTTTAAAATAGGTTTTCAAAAACAGAGAGAAGAGAAAAGAAATTAAAACTATCCGCAACACTAGACTTTCCACACTTTCACTTCATTCGATTATGATTCGACGCGAAAGGTACTCATCACTAGGTTTGGTTTTAGGGAGACACAAATGGGTGTCTACAATATGAGAGGTATTAAATTTGTCTTTATCACACTCATTAAGATTTCATTGAATTTTGCAACGTATCCAATGTTGACCACCATCATTAATACTCTTTCTCTGGTTATGTGGAAGGGGGTTTGAGGACCACATTGTTCTAATGTAACCCAGTATTCGCAAAGAAGATGTGTGGATTACAGATGAAGCTGAATTCCTCGAGTGGTTTAGGTTGAAAGTGAGTGTGTTACGCATTTGACATAAACACGTTTTCTTACTTTGTTGCTATAACTTCACGACATATATCAATTTAATATAATTATGCCATATGATCAGGTGATTCAAGATAAGCCAAATGATGAAATAATGTTTGCTTTGGCAATGGGCCCATCTAAGAGAGTGCGTACTTGGAGCCAATTCTATGTGAACGGATACAAACTCCAAACTTTTGGCCATGGAAAACAGAAGTTAACCATGAATCATGGAGTAAGCGTATCCAATGAAGATGGTGGAGATTATTTTGGTATTTTATAGGATATCATCGAGTTGGATTTCACTGGTGCCCTACGGACTTATAAGACTATTCTCTTCAAGTGCAGTTGGATGGATTCCACTAGGGGTATGAACATTGAACAATACAAGCTTGTAGAAGTCAATCATACCAAAAAAATACCCCAAGTAAGATCCATTTGTGCTTTCTTACCAAGCTAACCAAGTCTACTACGCACCTTACCCAAGTCTGAAAAGATATAAAGCTCAATGGTTGGCAGTGTTCAAGACAAAGGCGAGGTCTGTTGTTGATGCACTAATTGACTAAGACTTTCTACAAGAAACCACTGCTGACATTCCAACTCTTTGTGCTCCGGATGACATTCTAGACTATGAAGGTGATGAAGATGGAGTTGGAGATTCGAATACTGATGATGAAGTGTTGCCCGATGCCCCTCCAGATGAGTCCAGTTTCGAATCTACTGATAGTGACGACGAGGATGAGGATGACGGATTTTGGGATGACGATACTGATGATGATCTTAATGCTGATGGGGAGGGTGATTCAACTGAGATTTAGGAGATTGATTGTAACCTTATTTTAAATTTTTAATTATGTAATCTAATGGATTTCAATTTATTTTAAAAGACCATCCTGGTTTTAATTTGTTATACTTGTGTATTATTGATATATTGTTATTGATATTTTGCAAAGCCAAGGTTATGTGTGATATTAGCTTATAGATCGCGATAACGTGACTATATGATTTTACTGATGTTCATTATGTTTTTTTTACTGTAGGTTGTTATGGTTGGTGGTGGTTGTAGGATGCTAGGACATGCCACCCCGAGAGAATTGTTTCCGTCGACAAGCCATGAAAATACGGAAACTTCTCCGGAAGTTACCCCACGCCCAAAGTCACATGTAGATGTGGGACATCTACTCAGGTTTCTGGGACGCAAGACGATAATACTCCCATGGGTGAGGTAGCTACCCCTGTCGCGAAAAGGACTTTTCACCCTATAGGGTTATGGTAAGTTAATCATGGTTAGCTTAATTTGCCTTCCAACTTGAACAATCACTACTACAAAAATGCCCAAAGAGACCCGAAATAAGAGACCCGTTAATCAAATAAACGGTCTCTGTGTTTCAAGAGACCCAACATTACAAACAACTAGTCTCATTTGTAGTATTCTGAAAAAAAAGAAAAAAAAACAAAGACCCTTTCTCAGAGATAACAGGTCTCTCTCAATTTTTTTATTTTTAAATTAAAAAGGGGAGACCTGTGTTTTTACATAACCGGTCTCTTTTTATTAAAATAAAAAAAATACTAGTATATGTTTTGGAGAGACTTGTGGTGAGCTTAACCGATCTCCCTTATTTCCATGAATAAAATATAACTAAACCCTAAAATCTTTCCCCCAAATTTTCCTTCTTCAATCCGCCTCCTTTTCCTCTCTCTCTCTCCTCCTCTTGCCTCAAACTCCTTATTCCTTCTTTTCGTCAACCATTTCATTCACATTTCAATTTCAATTCCTCCATTTCTTGTTTCAATTCATCTTTTCTTCATACTTTAAACCTAAATTTTTTATGTTTATCATTTTCTTCAACCTCGGTACTATTTAAATTCTTTCGCTTTCAGTTCGTCTTCATAGACAAACCAATGGAGCTTCAAAAGTACCTTTAATGGCGTTTGAGCTTCTCCTCTTTATTTTCTGAGTCGTCTTATAAAAAGAATGGACCGTCAAGGAAGATGATCTGCCATTTGGCGGTTTAATGAACAACTCGCTTCCAATTTCGATGATATATCATTGTTTACCACTAAGAACAGGTTTTTTTCAAAAAATAATCGCCTCATTCTATTAACTCAATTGTTTTTTCATACCCTTAAATTTAATTTATTTTTTGTTTTAGATGTCGCTGAAATGAAGTAAAAATTGTAGATTTATGGGTAAAGGGAGGGTTGATTCTCATTTTACAATATTATCAGACTATCTCAATGCTTTGATGGGTAAAGGGTTCATGTTATTGCTGTTAATGATTATTTAGTGTTGTGATTGTGAGTGGGTTGGTCAAGATGCTCGATTTCTTGGTCTCAAGGCTGGCCTTGTTAAGCATATTGTTTTTGTTTTCATTTTATGTTCTTCAAATATCGTTTTAATAATTTGATTAAGATCTATTCATCTAATTTCTTGTTTGCTTTTGGTTTTCAAGTCTTATAATTTTAAAATAATTATTTAGATCTAATTTTTATTTTCGGTTTTAGATTTTATAACCTCTGTTTTTTTATTTTTATTCTTCAATTTTTATTTTTGCGTTTTTATTTTGATTTTGAAAAAATAGTTTTCATTTTCATTTTCTATTCTGATGTTTGTTTTAGATCTTACCGGTTTAAATTTTTTTTTTGTTTATTTTTTACTATTTTATTTGATTGTAAATTTTTGATATAATTTGTGATTTTACAAAATGGGTAATTTTTGAATTTTTATTTTGGTCATTTTTTCTTTTCCTGTTTTTGCTTTTTAATTTCACTATTTATCTGTACATTGTTAGTATTATGAATTCAATTTTATCTAACTTCGTGTAGATTCTATTTAGTGCAAATCTTTAATTTTTGTTGCTTGTGTTTAGTGGAAATCTAACCTTATTATTGTTTGTTCTTATCATAGGTTATCTATGAGCTAATGTTTAACTATGATATGATATAGAAGGCGAGGATGGTAACAGATGATGATGAAAATAATCACTTCAATGAAACAAGTGGATGATTGTTCATTTTTCGTGTTAATTTTCTTTTTATGTGATTACAGATTAATAGATTATAGTACCTAGATAAATTATCTAATACATACTCTAAATTATGAAGTACTCCATATCTAATATGTAAATAGTTCGTATGTATTATGTACTACATATTAATAGATGTACCTTAGAATGTATTTTTTTTTCTCGAGCAAAATATGAAATTGTATATTTGTTTTCGTAATTTTTTTTTAAATGTAATGTAGCAAGAGACCGCCTATATAACATAACTGGTCTCTCTTGAACTCATAAAATAAGAGACTGCTTTTGTAAGTTCACGGGTCTCAATTTTTAAAACAAGAGACCGTTGTTCTGACAAAAAGGGTCTTTTATGCTTCTACAATTTTAATATTTCAACCACCCAAAGAGACTGCTTTTCTAAGATAACAGGTTTCAAGTTTTGAAACTTTAGATCGCCTCTAAAGAAGTAGTCTCTTGGCCAAAGAGACCACTTTGCTAAAGACCGCCTCTAAGGCAGTGTCTTTGGCTAATTTGGATGGGTCTCTTTGGCCAATTTTGTAGTAGTGAATCTTGGTTAGATTTGTATTTTATGTATGTAATGACTTCATTTGTTTGCTTCTTGGTACTAAGGTTCGATGATAACACCGTGAGCATCTCCATTACAAGATTTTTTCAAGCACATTGGCGCAAACCATGGCTTAACTATGTAGAGGTTGACAAGGGTACTAAGACCCATTTGTGGAACCAGTTTATGGTATTATATAACCCCCAAGTTTAATTTACTTATCAACCTTTGGTGTTTGCTGGTTACTTATTACAATAAATTATTAAACATACTTCCTCTGTTCTTTTTTTATTGCACCATGAGGGATTTCACACTTTCCAATGCATTAATTTAGCTATTAATATCTTCAATTTTACTTTTGTGAAAATTATAAAAAATTTGATATTTGAAAAGTAAATTTCGAGACGAATCTAACTAGATCTCACATGACTATGTTTTTCCTAATGGATAAATCACAAATGATGGTCAAAGAAGATTAAGTGAATAGTGTAAAAGTCCTTATGGTGCAATAAAAGAAAAATGGAGGAAGTATAATTTTTGTTGTTTCTTAAAAAAATTTGCAGAAACAATACCTTTGGAATGTTGATCTTGATACCCTTGTGAAGGAGTATGAAAAGAAGGCACATAAGAGGTTGAAAGAGATTACATGCAATGCTTCTGCCAAAAACAAGTCAATTCCTAAATGGATAGGACAATGTATGTTTCAGCAAATGATGGCGAAAAGAAACAAGAAGGAATTTATGAAGAGGTAAAAAAGCTAAGAAGAACAGGAGGGGCGGCTCCCTGTCTAATCCAATTGAGCCGTCACACTTCCAAGGTTCTATCTCTGCATCAAAGCATGCAAAGAAAATGGTAATACTTAATTGTATATAATGATAAATTTTAGTAGTTACATACACTAAGCATTTAAGGAGTTATTTGATTTGTGCAGGCTTAGAAAGCCAGTGGAGTGCTTCTAACTGCCCCTGAGGTCTTCTTAAAGACCCATTTCAAAGAAGTTCTTGGAAAAGGAAAAGTTGCAGCTAACAAGAGGGCACAACTAATCTCGGGAACACATCTAACTTTGGAAACTAATGAAATAATTTTTTAAGGAAGAAAGCAAAACATAGGCACTTATACTTGTGATTTGGAACTAAAGGCACCTAATACTGTTCAATATTGTTATGTTAAGCTCAATTTTAGTTTATAAACAGAACAAAGAAAATGGAAAATATAGAACCTAATTTATGTCATTTAGCTTACTTATGACCTTTTAGCCTTGTATATGCATGAAAATGTCTATTATTAAGGAATTTCAACCTATAAACATATTTAATATGCTAAATACGGGTTGTTTGATCGATAAAATCTTAGTTTATAGCAAAAACAAACAAAATGGGTAAGTTAGAAGGTCATTTAAACCATTTTAGCCTAGTTATAACCCTATAGCCTTGTATATGCATGAAAATGTCTATTATTAAACCATTTACACCTATAAACATGTTTAATATGCTAAATATGAGTTGTTTGATTGATAAAATCTTAGAATATATCAAAAACAAAGAAAAATGGGTAAGTTAGAAGGTCATTTAAGCCATTTTAGCCTAGTTATGACCCTATAGCCTTGTATTTGCATGAAAATGTCTATATTTAAGCAATTTGAACCTATAAACATGTTTAATATGCTAAATATGAGTTGTTTGATTGATAAAATCTTAGAATGTAGCAAAAACAAAGGAAATGGATAAGTTAGAAGGCCATTTAAGCCATTTTAGCCTAGTTATGACCCTATAGCCTTGTATATTCATGAGAATGTCTATTATTAAGCCATTTGAAGCTATAAACATGTTTAATATGGGGAATCTGAGTTTTTTGATTGATATAATCTTAGAAAATAGCAAAAACAAAGGAATTGAATAAGTTAGAAGGCCATTTAAGCCGTTTTAGCCTAGTTATGACCCTATAGCCTTGTATATGCATGAAAATGTCTATACTTAAGCAATTTGAACCTATAAACGTGTTTCATATATGCTCCATATGATTTTTCATGATTACAGGATGCCTACCTGTAAGGAATAGTTTCAAGCGTTAATCCCCTAGCTTGAACCCCACTGTGATCATACACTAAAGTACGGTGGCGTCCAAAAGGGAAGAAGATAGAGTAAAAGAGTCGCCAACAAGTTTTAGGAATTTGTAAACCGTTCACAGGGTGAAGGTTACATCTCTAAACGATCCAAGAGATCGTCAACTCCATAAGGTCTTGAACCAAATAAGGGTTCGGGGATGAAGGTACAAATCCAACCTAAAAGAGATTGAACCTGCCCTAATAATAGGCCTCTACTTTATTCTGATCGTATTCATGTGCGCTTTCTGACTAACATGCTATAAATAGGTTTAACCCTAAACCTGTTTAATCTATGTTGGTTGAATATTAATAAACAAATAAAACTATTATTGGCGATCACTTGAATTATAATCAAATTAACCCTAAATAAGATTATTAATTATCTTATTAAGCGTTATTACAAGTACAAATTCCCTTTAAACATGCATAAAAGGCGTGATCAAGCAATAACAATAAATATCATCAAGCAACATAATAATAAAATAATAATAAATCATGATCATAAAAATAAATTATAATTAAAATAATCATAATAAAAATAATAATCAAAACAATAATTATCATAATAACAATTATAATAATCATAATAATCATGTTAAAGCATAATAATAGCAAGATTCTAGGCATGATACTAACAAGATTAATAACAAACCCTAGCATGTCACTAAGCAATAAAAATCAAATCTTTAACCCTAACATGATACTAACATGAATAAATATTAGGAAGAAAATAGGAAGCATCGTAACAATCATGATTAATATTAAAGTTACCCTAGACATGATACTAGGAATATCATAATAACAATATAAACATGATCATAACATCAATAAATCAATTAAAGCACTTACTTTGATGCCTCGTACCTCTTTCTAATAACAAAATACACACGTTAGTAACTTCAAGGAAAATAATAATCAAACAATTAAATTAAATAATTGAAAGAGAGATTTGGGACCAAACCCTCAGAAATCAAACCTTTCACGTCTAGGGCGTAGGCAACTTCGAATATGGCTAGGTGTTTCTAGATCTTGCGAATGCGAAATTTTGTATATAAAAGACTAGTTTAGAAAAGAAAGAAAGAGTTGATGAATGATTAAGGAAAACTTGATGAGAATTGGGGAATGAAAGAATAAGAATTGAAGAGAATGAGAGAGAATTGAAAACTGATTGTAGGTGAATGAAAACGGAGTTTTTACGACATTATTTATAGAGAAAATCAGCCAAAAAGATAAAATTAACAAAACAGAGTCTGGCGCACGCAAAACGAGATTGGCGCCAGCCATTGGCCATTGGCGCCAGGTGTTAGGCGCCAATCTTGTTTTTGACGCGTTTTCTAAAATCTGATAAATTTTGACGTACAGGAGGATAAAATCGTATCTTTTCCTCAAAAATGCTCTTTGATTTTAATTAAAACTCTGAAAAGTCAACAAAAGTCAATTT
Source organism: Chenopodium quinoa (assembly GCF_001683475.1). Classification (NCBI taxonomy): domain Eukaryota; kingdom Viridiplantae; phylum Streptophyta; class Magnoliopsida; order Caryophyllales; family Amaranthaceae; genus Chenopodium; species Chenopodium quinoa. The sequence goes on from NW_018742864.1 coordinate 439,028, forward strand.
ATCAATGCTAATTGAATTAGGAATGAAAAGAACCTACTAGAAGAATCTAGAAGACTAAAACCATTCCTAATTGTATTAGGAATGATAAATCATATTAGGCCCTCCTCTAGATCATTGGGCCGTACATAAGACTCAAAACGGGCCCAATTTAGTAAGTTGGCCATAACTTCCTCAATATTCATCGGAATTGGGCTTATAATATATCGTTGGAAAGCTCTTTTCAAGCCCCATCCAACTACATTACTATTGGACCCATATAATGGACCTACCAAATTGGATTGGCTGTTTTCTTAAAATAAGTTTTCAAAAAACAAAGAGAAGAGAAAAGAAATTTGTAGGGAATAGTTTCAAGCCTTTAAAAATCCCACTAGCTTGAATCCCACTGTGATCATACACTAAAGTACGGTGGCGTCCAAAAGGGAAGAAGATAGAGAAAAAGAGTCGCCAAACAGTTTTTAAGGAACTTGTAAACCGTTCACGAGGTGAAGGTTATACCCCTTAACGATCCAAGAGATCGTCAACTCCATAAGGTCATGAACCAAATAAGGGTTCGGGGATGATGGTACAAATCCAACCTAAAAGAGATTGAACCTGCCCTAATAATAGGCCTCTACTTTATTCTGATCATATTCATGTGCGCTTTCTGACTAACATACAATCAATAGGATTAACCCTAAACATGTTTAATCTATGTTGGTTGAATATTAATGCACAAATAAACTATTATTGGCGATCACTTGAATTTATAATTACAATTAACCCTAAACAAGATTATTAATTATCTTATTAAGCGTGTTTGCAAATACCAATTCCCTTTAAACATGCAATAAAAAGGTGATCAAGCAATAACAAATAAAATATCAAGCAACGTAATAAATAAGAATAATCAATCATAATCATAATAATCATAAATATTAGGGAGAATATAGGAAGCATCATACATTTAATCATACTTAATATTAAAGATACCCTAGACATGATACTAGGAATCAAAATAACAATCTAAGCATGATATCTACATCATAATATCAATTAATCTTTAAAGTACTTACTTGGATGCCTCGTACCTCTTTCTAATTACAAAATACACGCGTTAGTAACTTCAAGGAAAATAATAATCAAAACAATTAAATTAAATAATTGAAAGAGAGATTTGGGACCAAACCCTCAGAAATTAAAACCTTTCACGTCTAGGGCGAAGGCAACTTCGAATATGGCTAGGTGTATCTAGACCTTGTGAATGCAGAATTTTATATTAAAAAGCAAAGAAAAGAAAGAATGAATGAATTAATATTATTGAAAATTGATGAATGAATGATGTAGATGATGAATGAAGAGAATTAATGAACGATTTGTGAATGAAGAGAGTTGATTATTGGTAATTGATAGATGGTGAAAACTTAAGAATAAAGAGAATTGGTGAATCAAAACAGAGTTTTTGATACGATATTTATAGATAAAATCATCCAAAAAAAAATAATTTATCAAAACAGAGCCTGAAGACCACAAAACCACCTTGGCGCCAGCCCTGGCTCATTGGCGCCAAGACCAGTGGCTAGCGCCAGACGCCAATGGCTGGCGTCTGGCGCCAATCCTAATTCTAGGCGCCAAGGCCTGGGGTTGGACACCAAATTGGATTTCAACGCGTTTTCGAAATTCCGATAAATTTCCCGTACTGGAAGATAAAATAATATAATTTCAACCGAAAAATGCTATTTGATCTAATTAAAACTCTGAAGAATCCTAATTGAATTAAGAATGATAAGAACCTTCTAGAATGTTCTAGAAGACTAAAACCATTCCTATTTACATTAGGAATGATAAATCATATTAGGCCCTCCCGTGGATCATTGGGCCGTACTTAAAACTCAAACCGAGCCCAGTTTAGTAAATTGGCCATAAATTCCTCAATATTCATCGGAATTGGGCTTATAATATATCGTTGGAAAGGTCTTTGCAAGCCCCATCAAACTACACCACTATTGTCCCCATATCATTGACCAACCAAACTGGATTGGCTGTTTGCTTAAAATAAAGTTTTCTAAAACAGAGAGAAGAAAAAAGAAAAGAAATAAAAACTTTCCGCAACACTAGACCTTTCCACACTTTCGTTTCATTCGATTATGATTCGACGTGAAAGGTACTCATCACTGGGTTTGGTTTTTGGGAGACACAAATGGGTGTCTACAGAAGCCCCCACTTTGACTGAGTTTGGAGAAACGCAAGTTTCGAAAACGAAAGTCAAAGTAGCGATAGGAACGGAGAATGATTCAGAACGTTCTGCGATCCTAAAACACTCTTATAACGCCGATACCTGCAAAACTAGCATTATTTAAACAGATAAAAGAGTTAAGAAACGCGTATCTTGCACCGTCGAGCACACGTCTCTGAAAGTAACCGATTCTGCTGCTATTGTTTTGACGACCTCCTGCAAGCTAGAGAATGCCATCCCGCCTGAAAACCGCTACGCCTTGTAACTGCTTCCAATTAGAAGATTGCTTCGCCTGAAACTACCTTCTCCGCTGTGATAATATTCCACGTCCAAGGGAATATCATCGAAAATTATTTCTCTTGAAATAATTCTCATCCGCATTACGATCATCCTTCATGCCTCAGGAACTACGATCGAAGACGATTTCGCCCTGAAATTACTTCAGTTGTTTATGACAACTTTACGCAAGTTAGGTAATGATGTCGAAGACATCTTCTCTTGAAGTCATCCTCATTTGATGCGATAATCTCCCAAAGGAAAATACCGAAGATCCACACCTGTCGATCTTTAAAAGTTCGCCTGAACTTTGCTTTTGCTATGCCTGTACGTCGGCGCTCTTTGCTCTTGAACCTGTATGTCGGTGCCTTTTGCTTTTGAACCTATATGTCGGTGCTTTTTGCTAACGAGCCAATGCTTAGGCGCTTTAAGCTAAGTGAGACGATCTTTTCATCAGGTCGATCACTTTATGTAATCAAGTCGATTACTTAATCATGTCAAATTGCTTAGAGGGGCTAACTGGCGTACCAAGGAACCCAAAATATATTGCAGAAGGCTAGCACAACAACAACATGTGGCTGGCTGCTTTGGCGTCGCTGAAAATCAATCAGCGCCAGCCTTATGGCATTAGCGCCATGCGCTGGCATTGGCGTCTGACGCCAAGAAAAAAACGTGACGCCAATGTCTAGGGACTGGCGCCAGCACGAATTCTTCTTTAAATTCAGTTTTCCGTTTTATTTCTTGCTCTGTTCGTCGCGAAACAACCCGAGGGAAGTCTGAAAACTTCAATTGATCATTGCTCACTCATTTCTCAACCAAATTCGCTCAAATTTGTTGCAAATCAAAGCTCTTCTTATCCATATTCCCGATCTATGTAAGTTTTCCTCCAACTCACACCGGTTTTTATGAATTCTCGGCATGTTCATTCACGAATTTCATGAAAATTCGAAACTTGTGATGCTCAATTTGCTTTGTTTATCAAGTTTTATGCCATGAAATTGCCTGTTTATGTTTGTATATTGCCTTGGGAGTATTTTGAGACTTGTTTGACTCAATTTGGCGAAGAAATGAGCAATCCGCCATTGTTGGACCTCCTAAGGTCGTGAAAAACAATGTGGCATGTTCTTGATGTTTTTGCTAGCAATTCTTGTTCAATTTGTCACAATAACCACTATAGTGTTGCAAGAAATTGTTTGATTGCTTGAAAAAATGCTATCATACTCAATTTGAATTTGTGCTCTGTTTTAGTACTACGTACTCTGTTTTTGCGAACATAGTATCATGCGGCTAGGAAAATCTTTAGATACTATAGGACCTTAATTTATGATGATTCTTCACAATGTAGCATGGCTAGACAACGAGGCTCAGGTTCACGGTCCCGAAACACTAGACGGGAGCATGAGCCCGTAGAGGACGACACTACACCGTCCACTTCGCTTGGTCAGTTCCTAGAGTAAGATGAGCAGACCTTGTTCTTTGCCCCTGTCCACCACATTTCTGTGAGGGTGAGACGGGGAACCGAGCCTGGGAGAACACGGCATCACGGCTCTGGCTGTGATGGTCTAGGCGATTTGTATAGGATGCATATCGCCAGAGATCGAGAGACGAGACTCCTATGGGAGTCTTGCGGATTGGTTGCCCTGTTCAAGACCTCCGAGGCTATGGTTGCCTCTAGCGGGGTCACCACGTAGTACGCGCTCTGGTGGAGTTCTTCTGGGACACCACCAACACCTTTCATTTTCCTTGGGGTGAGATGATGGTCACTCCTACAGACTTCAGTCTCGTCATAGGACTGGAGTTCACTTCTGTGCCGCTGCCATTCGATGGAAGTATCGACGTCTTTTCTCCAGAGATCAAGGAGCTGTTGGGGCCGATTGCTGTTCGGGCCCGAGCTGAGGTCGAGACGACTCAGTTCAGTGATAGAGGGATTCACCGCTCGACGCTGGCAGCGGCTCTTGATGACGATGCGACCACCCGAGAGCAGCAGGTGCGCATCTTTGTGCTGATGTTGTTGTTAGGGACATTCTCCCCTGACATAGGTAGTAGGGCGTTGCTTTATTACCTCCCTATTGTTCGCGATCTCCGGCGGATCGGGACTTATGTCTGGGCCAGCTTGGCCTACACTGACTTCGTTCGCGCGCTGAGGGACTCGTGTCGCCACCGGTCCTTTAGGACGAACGTTGCTTTGTCTGCTTTCTGGAAAGTCGTAGAGGTAAACATTATTCCCTATAAAGTTTAGCCCTACATGTTAGTTAGCATTTACTCATGCTTTAGCTTTTTTGTAGATCTGGTTCTATGAGTACTTTCCTTCCATTGCACCGGCGAGACCATCGCCGAGGGGGTATCTGGTGAGCGCCTCTTGGGGCGGCCACCATGTGGACCTGTCTACTGCACGCGTCCGAAGTCGGATCATCTCGGTACGACTTTTAGTGTTTATCTTGCGCTTCTGTGACGTTTTAGACATGTTCTTACCTGATCGGTATTCTTATAGGGACCTGAGGCAGTATACCGACCGTGGGGCGGTTGGACAGTCCCTGGATTAGCTGCACAGTACTCTGCTGAGCGTCGCTACTTTCTGGGGACCTATGGAGCGGTTGTATACTTAGGAGAGAGAGTTGCTAGACAACACTCTTCCGATGCTTTTGTCGTTCCTGCTCCTCCACCACGTCACATGTTCAACGAGAGAGAGTTGTCGAGCATGGCTGAGGAGTCTGGTTTCCTCTGGCGGTCCCATGTGATCCTTTGGCGGAGTTATGCTGAGGAGCTACTTCCTTTGTTGGCTCCAGCCCCTGTGTCGGCCGAGGATGTGAGGGTAAGATTCTTAACTTTTTGTTTTTCGTTAAGTAGCCTCCAAGTAATACCTTATTGATTTTTTTCTGTTTCATCCGGATGGTCCCACTGAGTTTGTGCCACCCCGTATGTCCATCCACTACCAGGGGATGTACGGGCCGATCGAGGAGATGATTTCTCCGGCTCCTGAGGGCGAGCGCTTCGTGGAGCGGTCGATTCCCCGTCACCAGACTAGGGTAAGCCTAGTTCTAATTCAGAATCTTGTATTCAGTTATCATGCATTTTTACTGACTTAACTTTCCTTGATAGTTCTCACGCGAAGTGGTTTCGGCTATGGCACGATGCATAGATGCCTTCCGGAGCCAACTCGTCCGGATGAGGAACGGAGCTACCTAACGTCGAGATGACACTATCCGAGAGGTAACTCTTCTTTACTTATTATTTCTGCACTATGCTTCAGTTTTACCTTGTTTCTGATTTAATTAGCCCTCCGGACGACATTGAAAGTTATACGCCCACCTGCTTTGTGAGAAGAAAGAAGCGCATCCCTAAAATTGGGCGCATGGGTGGAAGAAAGTCTTTGAATCACGTGATTTCGCTATCAAGTGGGTCATCCCATGGTGGAAAATAAAAAAGATGGTTGGTGTTAACAAGCAACCTTTCTGCCGTCTTCCAAGCTTGACTCGCATGATATATTATTACCCCTGTAGAGTAAAGAGACAATATGACTTGCTTCAAAATATTCCTTCTGGGGATCTTCGTCCTCCCTATGAGTATCCCATATCTCAAGAAGTAGATAAATTTGACACTTACTTGGGCGCTAGACCTTTATGGGAAGTGATTACCCAAATGGTTCCCCCTTCTTTACCTAATGATGTAAAGAAGTGGTTGCTGAAGAAGTCTTCAATTGATTAGGGTAGAACAGATGTGAAGAATAGTCTAGGTGACAGGGTGACACCGGCCAAGGAACGCTTAGGTGCAAGAATTGAGTTCAAGACACCTACAATGCCTAAGAAGAAAAATACTACTAAAGACAAGGAGAAAAGGAAAGCTACAGACAAGAAGGCTTGGGTGGAAAAGAAGCATGGGGTGCTAGCTGAAGGAGAAACAATCTATTCTAAAATTGAATGTAGGTCCTCTAAAGGATTCCTAATGGCTAAAGTAATTGATGAAGAGGAGGAGGCGGAAAAGAATTGGAAAAGAGAAAAGAAGGAGAAGAAAGACTAGAACATTGCTTAGCTTTAGATTTATTAGATTCTTAATTTTTATTTAAAGTTAATTTATTTCAGCCTTATTTAAATTCCATTAACAATGCAATTTTATTAATGAAATTTTAGCTTTCAATTAAATTGTTACTTTAAATTTATTTTATTAAAGCAATGAAAAACCGAAAAAAATTAATTTTCGGAAATCTTTCGAGTACGGAAGTCGAAAATTTTCCGAAAAAAAAACACCGAAATTCGCCCAGATTTTATGACTGAATTGGAGTCAGTAATTGCAGATTGGGGCCAGCTGTTGAGGTCTGGCGCCAGGCGCCAATTCCATCGTCTGGCGCTAATGGCTTTTGGCTGGCGCCAGACTCTGTTGTGTGACGCCAGTTGCTTTTCTGACTTTTGTTGACTTTTTGTTGATTCTGGAACGCGGAGATGTTGAAAAATAAAGTGGCCACACCCGTAATGGGTTGCCTACGTATCCTTTCCTAAGGAATCAGGCCGAACGTAGAAGATTGGTCATGTTTGAGAATTCATTGCCATCCATGTCAGTTAATTTTGCTGCACCACCTGACAAGATTGTTTTGACAATGTAGGGGCTAGACCAATTAGGTCTAAACTTTCCCCTTGGATCTAAAACATTTTTTCTTAGCGCTTTTAATACCAAATCTCCTACTTTGATATTTCTTGTCTTGACCATCTTATTAAAATGTCTAGCCATACGATTTTGATAGCACTGAGTGTGTTTTAGAGCTTCTAGTCGTTTTTCGTCGAGTAGGATCAATTCTTTATATCGTTCCCTAGTCCATTCGACTTCATCGAGTTTACTCTCTAGCGCAATACGTAGAGATGGTATTTCTAGCTCGACAGGTTGTACGGCATCCATTCCATACACCAAAGAAAATGGTGTATTTCCTGTTGACGTACGGATTGACGTGCGATAACCCCACAATGCAAAGTGAAGTTTGTCAGGCCAATCCTTATAATTTTCTGTCATTTTCTCGATGATAGTCTTTAAATTCTTATTAGCTGCCTCGACTGCTCCGTTTGCTTGAGGTCTATAAGGGGACGAATGATGATGTTGGATACCATATTTATGTAGCAATTCTTCACATTCGGCTTGAAAGTGAGTTCCATTGTCACTTATCATTTCATGTGGGACTCCATATTGACAAATGATATTTCTCTCGATAAAAAGTGCTACATGTTTTGCGGTGAGTTTAGCATATGATTGTGCTTCAACCCACTTCGTAAAGTAATCAATTGCTACTAGAATAAATTCATGGCCTCCTGTCCCTGGAGGAGCGATCTTGCCAATTATGTCAATTCACCATGTGGAGAATGGCCATGGTGATGTGTAGGTGTAGAGCAAAGATGGGGGAACGTGTTGTAAATTGGCATAAATTTGACACTTAGGGCATCTTTTCACATATTGATGGCAATCCCTATTCATGGTAGTCCAATAATACCCTTCTCGCATTATTTTCTGGACTAACATTTTGCCATTTATATGAGTTCCACAGATTCCTTCGTGGACCATTCTCATTATTCTTTGTGCATCCACCTTCCCTACGCATAGGAGGGCTCGACCTTTAGGTACCCTTTTATGTAGCTCGTTGTCTATGAGTACATATTGAGAAGCCAAAAGTCTCAAGGCTCGTTTTGCTCTTTTTTCAGCATGAGGAGGGTATTCTCCATTGGTGACATAGTTGAGAATGTCTGTGTACCATGGTTCTTCTTCTTGTTCTTCATCTTCGTCTTGGACTGGGTCGTCGTCATCTATAGCCTGTATATATGCCGGTTTGTGCCTTTTTTCGATAGTTAGAGGCATTTGCTCGATATCCGTGGGAATCCTAACCATTGAGGCTAATCTTGCCAAGGCATCAGCAAATTGATTTTCTTCTCTAGGTAGATATGTGTATTCCACCTTCTCTAACTGATCGGTAAGAGTTTCCAGATAAGTTTGGTAAGGGGCTAGGCTTTCGCTCCTTACTTTCCACCTTTTAGATATTTGATTGATGATTAGAGAGGAATCTCCGAATATCCTTAACTTCTTTACTCCCAATGCCAGAGCTGTTTCAAGGCCTACCACACATGCTTCATATTCAGCAGCATTGTTAGTAACGTCGAAATCGAGTTTTATTGAGATTGGGACTTGTTCTTCTTTAGGTGATACTAGTAGCACTCCGACACCACATCCCTTTTGGTTTGAGGCTCCGTCAAAATACAAGGTCCAAGTATCATCTTCGGTGACCATCAAATCTTCATCTGGAAATTCGTTGTCCTGTATTGGTGTCGAGTCTTCTATTGGAAAGTCTGCTAGAAAGTCTGACACCACAGATCCTTTAATAGCTTTTTGTGGCATAAACCGCACATCGAACTGGGCTAAGTTGACTATCCATCTTGAAATACGTCCATTGAGTGTTGATTTCTCGAACAAGTATTTGAGTGGATCCAATCGAGATACTACGAAAACGGTATGCACCAACATGTAATGTCTCAACTAAGTCGTGGCCCACACCAAAGCGAGGCACAATTTCTCGAGTGGTGTATAGCGTGTTTCGTATTCGAGCATCTTCTTACTTAAATAATAGATTGCATTCTCTTTGTTTTCTACCTCTTGTGCTAGCATGGCTCCCATTGTCTCTTTGGTAACCGTCAAATATAACCTAAGAGGTATTCCGGGAAGTGCTGGCGCTAATACGGGAGGTTTTGCGAGATAGGCTTTGATCCGGTCAAAGGCTTTTTGACACTCGTCATCCCATATTACTGGTACATTCTTCTTGAGCTTTTTGAAGATTGGTTCACATATCGTTGTTAGTTTTGATATGAACTTGCTTATGTATTGCAATCGGCCAATGAATCCTCGAATCTGTTTCTCGGTCTTGGGCGGGGGCATCGACATGATTGCTTTAATCTTGGTTGGATCTATTTCTATTCCTCTAGAGCTTATGACGTACCCCAAGAGCTTGCCTGAGGTGACTCCAAAAGCACATTTTGATGGATTTAACCTCATATTGTATTTTCTTAGCCTTTCAAAAATTTCCTTAAGGCTACTTAATGGCCTAGACGGTCCTTTGATTTCACAATCATGTCGTCGACATATACTTCAACTTCTTTGTGCATCATGTCATGGAGCAAGGCAGTTGCTGCACGTTGGTAAGTAGCACCTGCGTTTTTCAACCCAAATGGCATTACCGTGTAACAATAAGTGCCCCATGGTGTGATAAAAGTTGTCTTCTCCATGTCTTCTTCCGCCATGAGAATCTGATTGTACCCTGTGTATCCGTCCATGAATGAGAGAAGCGCGTGATTTGATGTGTTGTCTACCAGAATATCGATGTGTGGCAAAGGGAAGTCTTCCTTTGGACTTGCCTTATTTAGATCTCGATAGTCGACACACATCCTTACCCTTCCGTCTTTATTTGGAACTGGGACGACGTTGGCGACCCATTCGGGGTATTTGGATACCTTGATGAAACCTGCAGTTATTTGTTTTTGAACTTCTTCTTTTATTTTAAGTGCTACGTCGGGTTTCATTCGACACAACTTTTGTTTTACAGGTTTCATTCCTGGAATTAATGGTATAGTGTGTTGAGCTATTTCTCTGTTAATGCCTAGCATATCTTCATATGACCAAGAAAATACATCGATAAATTCTTTAAGCAAGTTAATTAAATCGGTTCTTTCTTGTTTATTCAATGTTAGTCCGATTTTAACTTCTCCTTTATGAGTTGAATCATTTGATATGTCAACTGTTTCAGTCTCTTCAATTACTGGTGTTTTCTTTTCAAGTGTTTCCATTGCTTTAATAAATTCTTTATCTTTTTCATCGTTAGCTAAGCAATGTTCGTCATCTTGGGTTAAGGAAGAACACGAGAAGTAAGGAGAATGAGCGATATTATTATACTCTGAGATCATTACATCAAAGAGTGATATGTCCTCAGGGACTGGATCACTAACTATCCTAGGAGAAGAAATAGGAAGGGAAGGCGTTATAGTTAAAGCCTTAGAAGGTTCTAAAGGGGAATACTCTGACTCTGACGATTCTTCAAACATCGGCCCTTGTCCTGTCATGATTGATATCTTCCTTCCACTCGGAGTAATCACCTTGATAGTCTTGCGCCACCCTTGCAATAATCCTTCGGCTGGAGTAGTTAGCTTTTAGGGGTCGAAGTTTTCACTTTGTAGGACCGTTTGAATGAGTGAAGAGTTATCTTCCTCATAAACTGACTCATTCTTTTCTCGCCCAAACAGTAATCCCATGACATTAAAGTCAAAGCATGGAGGTGCTTTCTCCTTATGGACGGGAGTTGGGATTTCGTCAATGAAGTAGCAATCCAAGAAAATCTCGAATCCTGGTTGTCGTATGCCATTTACAACAAATGGTTCGGGAAATTCATGGCATGGATAGTCCTCTCCTTCTTTTATAAACTGACCATTAAGCGTAAGGGGTACTGATCCATTGGAATTGCTTTCTTTTGAATACGAGCGTCCCTACGTGCTTTCAATTTGTCCTGGGCTCGCTTGAGATCTTTCCGAGTCGGTTCGAAACCAAGTCCGAAAGTATCTAGCTTAGGGAGGCCAGGTGACTCTATCGATTTTGCTATCCCTTTCTTCTTTCCTAAGGTCATCCCAGGAAAGTGTCCTTGTTTCTTTAGCATAGTGTTGATAATCATGTTGGAATGTGGGTCGTGGCAAAGAGATGTCCTTTCATCCTCTTGGATTAAGGAGACTTCTTCGTTAAAGCCCCATAGGTCTTCATCATCTTCGTCATGCTCCACGTTGATGATTGGATTCTCTATTGATTTGATCCTCATTGGCGAAGCATCAATGGTGATGGGGATTCCTCCAACTATGGCTTTAACTTGTTGGTGGAGAGATGAAGGGACGGCCTTTAGATCATGGAGCCAAGGGCGTCCTAACAACAGATTGAATGAGGCTTTGATGTCTACCACTTGAAAAGTAGTAGCATGTTCTATTGCTCCTGCCGTCACATTTAGGGTTATTTTGCCAAGAGCTTGACGTCGAGTATTATCGTAAGCTCTTATTCCTTGTGTGAACGGAGTTAAATCCTCATCCTTTATGCCGAGCATCCTTGCAGTCCTAAGTGGACAAACATTAATAGCCGATCCATTGTCTACAAGAGTCATGGGAACATTCATCCTTTTGTAGACTACCATGAGGTTTAACGCCTTGTAGTGTTTGTCACCTTCCGGGGGTAAATCTTTATCAAAGAAGGTGATTAGATTAATTGGACTAGGGAGATCACTCGTGAGGAAGTTAGCTAGTCCCTCAGGAGTGGTGTCAGAATCTATCCCTATTTTATCCAAAGCATTCATCACAGCCAACCTATGTTCTCGAGATGTTGCTAAAAGCTTCCATACATTCATCTCAACTTTTGTCTTCTTGAATTGTTTAACAATGTCATTATCTTCGATGATAGCTATGGGAATTTGTTGCACAGTAGGCATAGGTTGTGTTGAAACGAGAGGTTACATCCTCCCGGATCTTGTGAGGACGTCTATTGATGAATCTTCTTCTGCCCAAATGTCGTCCGTGGTGTATGATACAGAAGGTGAAGGTCCTAATATGTCTTTGAGATAGACATCTTCTTCATCACTGTCCCATACTCCATTAACATTTATGTCCTCTTCTTGTTGAACTTGGACTAATTCCTTTCTATCAATCATTTTCTGCACCAAATCCTTGAACTTGAAGCAGTTTTCTAGGGTGTGTCCTCCTGACTGATGGTATTGACATTAATATCTATCTTTCCTTTTTAATGATTCAAATGGTCTCGGTTCAAGAGGTTTGATCTTGCCATTCTCGGAGAGCATTTCAAACATTTGTGTATACGGGATCCCAATTGGAGTATAAACCTTATTGCTCTTCTTGGGTCTTTCGGTGACTTGTAAGGGAAAGTGTTTTGCCTCATAAGTCGTTTTTACTGGTGTGAATTCTCTCTTAGGTTCTTCATCATATTCCTTATGAAGTTCATTCAAAATTTTGAGAGTTTCATGTAACAGTTGTGATGTCTCCCTCAGATACAGTGTGAGTATTCGTATCTCTACCTCATTTGCTGGTTCTGGAAGATTATCTTCGACATCGAAAAAGGTCTCTTCTTCTTCCTCTTCGACGTTGGTTGCTTTGACAGGTTTAATGAGGGATGAGGGGTCAACTTCTCTTTCTTCATCGGAAATAGAAAATGTGTGAACTAGAGGTGCATTGTCAATACTAGGTTTCTTACTGGCGGGGGGCAACGACAGCTTGTTACTGTCAATTAGGTTATGGATAGCTTCCTTAAGCTTCTAACAGATTTCAGTAGAATGGCCCCTACCTTGATGATATTTGCAATGTGCATTGGGGTTCCAATTAGGCGACCTCTTCTCGACTGGTGGATCTCCAAATGGTCCAATGGGAGTTATAAGACCTTTTGTATTTAGCCGATCAAACGCGGTGTCATAACTCATGCCAATAGGAGTGAAGTTTCTCCTAAACGGTTTCTTTTGTCCTTGATTATTCATAGCGAGGACTTCTCCTAGATTAAAGGCGCTAACATTATTTGAGTGGGCGGTTTTGGAAGAAGAAGGATTGTCGTTCTTCTTTCCTTTCCAGCCACTATTGGAGTTATTGTTGGCAGCTTTAGATTTAGCCAAGTCATCTTCAATATTAATCCCAATATCCTAAACAGCCTTAAAGGTAAGAAGGTTATTTTGATATTTAAGATGTTTTGAATATTTTTCTTGGAGATTTTTAATGAACAGTCTCACGGACTCTTTTTCACTTGGTACCTCAATCATTTTAGCTAAGGTTTCTCTCCACTTGTTAAAGAAAGATGTGAAGCCTTCATTCTCCTTCTGTTTGAGGATTTCAAGTTCTCTATGGTCAGTTTTGACTTGAACGTTACACTTGTACCTATCGACGAAAGCGTTTGCTATGGATTCCCAGGTAGAGGTCTTTTCTTTTTCAAGAGAAAAGAACCATTGTTGGCAAACAGTCTCGAGAGATAGCGAGAACAGAGAAGGGAAGACCTTCTTATCGATACCCTTGATACTCATTATTGTTTCAAATGCCCTTAGATGGAAGTAGGGGTTGTCCATTGCCCTAAACTTTGGGATGTCGTTGGCACTGAACTTCTGCGGAAGAAGATCCTTATCCACCGAGACCCCTTGGGATGTGAGTTCTTGAAACTTGTAGTCGCTGGACAACTTGCTTAGGCTTTCTTGCATGAGGTCCATTTGTTGTTGCTTCGCGGGATCCTCGATCTTAAGTGCGAGAAGCTTTAGTGTCTCAGTTACAGTAGCCAGTTGGTTCTTGAGATCGTTAACTTCTTCCTGAGTTGCCATTATAACTCTTGCTTTCCTCTTGCGAGCTATAGGTTTTTCGAAAAGTTGGACTTGTACGAAGAGGTTATCTTTGATTAATCGTCCTTCCTTTCTTGACCACGTGCTGTAAATTAAGCCAGTTTGCGTTTTAATTACTTGACTCGAATCAATTTAACTTTATGGCTTTTATTTTTAAAAAAAGAAAAAAAAAGGGTATGCAAAAAGTATGCATATTTTTAGGGAGAAATAATGTACATGTGTTTAGGGAACTTAAGTATTATTATTTATTGGAGGATTAATATCCGACTTACCCCCCTAAAAAAATGACGAAAAATAACGCGCGCACACAAGACTCCCTTAATCATGGTCAAGACATGTGTTTTGGTGTGTGTATTGAGTGTAAGTGACATGCTTGGACTCTTGCGTAAGACCATGGGACTTAGTGCCTAAACTCGAATATTGATTCAATTAAGCATTATTGCCAGCAAAATTAACCGAATTAAACAGGAAACTGATTAATTAGACATTAGGTGATGACTCGACAAATAATCCGAACTGTCGGCCAAGCGACAGGACTGGCGTCACAATATGGTGGTTGGCGCCAGACTTTTTAGTAAATGTCTGGCGCTACACACCATACAGTGGCGCTACAGCTAAGATTTCGGTACCAATATTGGAGCCTCGGTCTGGGACTGTTTTCGATATTATTAGTCAACTGGGGTATGCCTAAAGTCGTACGAGGTCAATTCCGATTAAAAGAAGAAAAAAATTTATTGACTCGAATTAATTAATTAGGCAAAGTTCTTTAAGTCATTAATTATAATCTTAACACAAATCAACAAACGTTTAAGAAGCGCATAGGATATATATGCACAACAAATAATGCACAATTAGGCAAGTAGGCACAATATGATGCAATGAGTTCGCAACCTAACCATGGCTCTAGTTCTCTAAAGTTCGGGATATGGTTTAGTCAAATAGGGTCCATGGTTAATTGTCCAGATGCACCGCGTAGAAGCCTAACCGTGAAGGGTTAACGCGTGTGGATAGAACACTGCGAGTTTTTTTTTTTTTTTAGAAAAACTCACTTCCATGGTTTGGTGAATTCAACCTCTCAAATGTACCCTTTGTTGCTAGGATCGTTCAATCGGGTAGATAGAGCATGAATTCCCAGAGGGTTATGTCCATATGTAGAGCACATATGGGTTTCAGAAAAGTGAGAAAAAATTCAATAAGGAAGTAGGATCGAGCAAACAATACGAAAAACCGGTCGAAATTAGAACGCATATTTCTGGCTCGGTATTGGGGGAAATTGGCGCCAACAAACAGAGATTGGCGCCAACTTTTAACTGTAGCGCCTGGCGCCAATACTGGCGTCTGGCGCTACTGCTAAAAGTGTGGCGCCAAGCTCTGGCCCCTGACGCTACTTCCCACCTGCCTCAGCAGCTTTCTGTGCTCAATAAAATCATCCAGTTTCGCGCGGTGTTATTTCAGTCCTATTTGTGAAAGACATTTCTCAAATTTCCTACGTGTAAAATCCTATGTTTTTGAATCATTACGGATGGTCTTTCCAATGAGAACCTTTTTATGCATATGACAATAATTTTAATCAAAATTACGCACGTGAAATACTTAGAACTTTTCGAGTCTCATCCACTCATTCTAAATCATTGCCGAAACAAATTCAGGAATTTAAATAGAAATCCTCCCCAGTGGAGTCGCCAAAACTGTAGGGAATAGTTTAAAGCCTTTAAAAATCCCACTAGCTTGAACCCCACTGTGATCATACACTAAAGTACGGTGGCGTCCAAAAGGGAAGAAGATAGAGCAAAAGAGTCGCCAACAAGTTTTTAAGGAACTTGTAAACCGTTCACGAGGTGAAGGATACACCCTTTAACGATCCAAGAGATTGTCAACTCCATAAGGTCATGAACCAAATAAGGGTTCGGGGATGATGGTACAAATCCAACCTAAAAGAGATTGAACCTGCCCTAATAATAGGCCTCTACTTTATTCTGATCATATTCATGTGCGCTTTCTGACTAACATACAATCAATAGGATTAACCCTAAACCTGTTTAATCTATGTTGGTTGAATATTAATGCACTAATAAACTATTATTGGCGATCACTTGAATTTATAATCACAATTAACCCTAAACAAGATTATTAATTATCTTATTAAGCGTGTTTGCAAATACCAATTCCCTTTAAACATGCAATAAAAAGGTGATCAAGCAATAACAAATAAAATATCAAGCAACATAATAAATGATAATAATCAATCATAATCATAATAATCATAAATATTAGGGAGAATATAGGAAGCATCATACATTTAATCATACTTAATATTAAAGATACCCTAGACATGATACTAGGAATCAAAATAACAATCTAAGCATGATATCTACATCATAATATCAATTAATCTTTAAAGTACTTACTTGGATGCCTCGTACCTCTTTCTAATTACAAAATACACGCGTTAGTAACTTCAAGGAAAATAATAATCAAAACAATTAAATTAAATAATTGAAAGAGAGATTTGGGACCAAACCCTCAGAAATTAAAACCTTTCACGTCTAGGGCGAAGGCAACTTCGAATATGGCTAGGTGTATCTAGACCTTGTGAATGCAGAATTTTATATTAAAAAGCAAAGAAAAGAAAGAATGAATGAATCAATATTATTGAAAATTGATGAATGAATGATGTAGATGATGAATGAAGAGAATTAATGAATGATTTGTGAATGAAAAGAGTTGATTATTGGTAATTGATAGATGGTGAAAACTTAAGAATAAAGAGAAATGGTGAATCAAAACGAAGTTTTTGATACGATATTTATAGAGAAGATCATAGAAAAAAAAAATTTATCAAAACAGAGCCGGAAGACCACAAAACCACCTTGGCGCTAGCCCTGGCTCATTGGCGCCAGGACCAGTGGCTAGCGCCAGACGCCAATGGCTGGCGTCTGGCGCCAAGGCCTGGGTTTGGACGCCAAATTGGATTTCAATGCGTTTTCGAAAATCCGATAAATTTCCCGTACTGGAAGATAAAATAATATAATTTCAATCGAAAATGCTATTTGATCTAATTAAAACTCTGAAGAATCCTAATTGAATTAAGAATGATAAGAACCTTCTAGAATGTTCTAGAAGACTAAAACCATTCCTAATTACATTAGGAATGATAAATCATATTAGGTCCTCCCCTGGATCATTGGGCCGTAATTAAAACTCAAACTGAGCCCAGCTTAGTAAATTGGCCATAAATTCCTCAATATTCATCAGAATTTGGCTTATATTATATCGTTGGAAAGGTCTTTGCAAGCCCCATCCAACTAGACCACTATTGGACCCATATCATGGACCAACCAAACTGGATTGTCTGTTTTCTTAAAATAAAGTTTTCAAAAACAGAGAGAAGAGAAAAGAAAAGAAATAAAAACTTTCCGTAACAGTAGACCTTTCCAAACTTTCGTTTCATTCGATTATGATTCGACGTGAAAGGTACTCATCACTGGGTTTGGTTTTGGGGAGACACAAATGGGTGTCTACAAAATTAAAACTATCCGCAACACTAGACCTTCCACACTTTCACTTCATTTGATTATGATTCGACGCGAAAGGTACTCATCACTGGGTTTGGTTTTGCGGAGACACAAATGGGTGTTTACAGAAGCCCCCACTTTGACTGAGTTTGGAGAAATGCGAGTTTCGAAAACGTAAGTCAAAGTATCGATAAGGACGGAGAATGATTCAGAACGTTCTGCGATCCTAACCCACTCTTGTAACGCCGATACCTGCAAACTAGCGTTAGTTAAACAGATAAAAGAGTTAAGAAACGCGTATCTTGCACCGTCGAGCACACGTCTCTGAAAATAACCGATTGTTTTGATGACCTCTTGCAAGCTAGAGAATGCCATCCCGCTTGAATACCGCTACACCTGTAACTGCTTCCAATATAGAAGATTGCTTCGCCTGAAACGATCCTCCTCCGCTATGATAATATTCCACATCCAAGGGAATACTATCGAAGATTATTTCTCTAGAAACAATCCTCAGTTGTTTGTGACAACCCTCCACAATCTAGGGAACGCCACCTTGCTGTTTCGATGTTCACTCGTCTCTGAACAAAGAGCTTCTTTTTGATATGTTCACGCGCCTTTGAACAAAGAGATTCTTTTCTTTTTTTGGATATGTTCACGCGCCTCTGAACAAAGAGCTTCTTTTTTATATGATCTTCTGAATGATGTGTCCACGCGCCTCTGAACAAAGAGCTTGGTAATAGGATGCCCACGCGTCTCTGAGCTAAAGAGCTTGAAAATAGGAGATCTTTGATGATATGTCCACGCGTCTTTGAACAAAAGAGATTTTGAATGATATGCCCACACGTCTCTGGAGCAAAAGAGCTTGATGAAAATGTTCACGCGTCTCTGAACAAATGAGCTTTGATGATATGTCCACGCGTCTCTGAACAATAGAGCTTGAATAATATGCCCACGCGTCTCTGGACAATAGAGCTTTGGTAATATGCCCACGCGTCTCTGATCAAAAAGAGCTTAAATACTTGAATGTTTGTTGCGATAATATTCTGAAAAAGAAATTTCCGAAGACCAACGTTTGTCGATCTCTAAAGCTCGCCTGAACTTTGCTTCCGCTAAAACCAGTATGTCGTTGTTTTCGTGATGAGCCAATTCTTAGGCGCTTTAAGCTAAGTGAGACGATCACTTATTGTGATTGTAATCAAACTGACTACTTAATCATGTTAATTGCTTATAGGGGCTAACTAGCGTACCATGGAACCCGAAATTGATGTTCTGTCACTGTTGGAATATCTCTGGCGCCAGGAATCGGAGTAGGGTCTTCCCTATTCCGCTGCACCTGTATTTACTTTGACTATAGAACTTTGCTAATCTCTTTAACCATCTTAGGGTTGACCTAAGGTTTAGCATTGCTTGACTCATTGACTTGACACGACTCAAGGCATAAACTTGACTCGCTGTGATCGATTGACTCGAGGTTTACTCGACTCGAAGTGAAAAGACACGTGTGACTCATGACCCGTGTGTGCATTGTAATGTGATCGTGCGACTCGAAAATGCAAAAAGCAAAAATTTTCCGTCATTTTTGTGGAGGGTACCGACTTTCTCCCGAAAAAGAAAGATGTGAAAAAGAAAGAAGCTTGCGAATGCATGTTAAACGAGCTTAGTCAAATGTCATTTGATACTATCTCTCAAGGTGCAAGGATTAATCCGTCCTAGGCTATCTCAATGGTTGACTCAATGATGAAAGTATTTGAGTAACTTAGGCACGGAGGCTAAGCACTTCATACTTCGTGACGCAATGTCCATTGATAAGTAATGAGCGATGTGAAAAGGCATGCTTTATGTTAAGATTCCATGACAAAGGGTTCCTAAGGGGAGTAAATTTGGTCATGTATCGGTGCAGTGTGTGGAAGTGACACTAAAGCTAAGCCACAAGAGCTAAGTGTGTGGAAAGATATTATTTGTTAAAAGAGTCAAATGGTGGTGACTCATAGGCTAGGTAAGCTAATGATGTAGGGATCAAGCCCCCAAGTCTAGCTATAAGTGAAAAGGGATGAGCATAGGAAATCCCTTTATATGATCATGGTGTAAGTGTGTGAATGTGAATATGAATGCATTTTTATTACGGCCGCACCTCGATGTGAGGTTGCCTACGTATTCGTTAGGAATCAGGTCAAACGTAGCTCTAGACGAACCTCGCACAAGTGTGTGTATACCTCAAAAAGGTCTTTTTAAGGGTTGTAACGTGGTTAGGCTAAAAGTTATAGAAGAAGGGGATAAAGGCTCAAGACCCTAAATAAGCCCCCAAGGTGTGCAACCTCGCTTTTGAATCTTTATATTTTTACTTGAGTTTCTACTCTTTTTTAGCTCACTTTTATGTTTTGCTTTAGCATCTATTTTATTTTTATAAGTGTGGGAAATCCCGATCATGCGGTCTATCACTCACTTGGCATTCATGTTTCTCAGGCACGGTACCGAGCACTCGATAAGAGACGCAATCTGAGACGTGTTCTTGTCGAAGATATTTTCATATCAAAGACATTGGAACACTTGCCCTTTTGTACACTTTTATTTATTTATTTGCTTTTGCTTATTTTTGCTATTTTAATTTTTTGAATTTGCTCAAGCCTTCTTTAGAATTGCATAAGTTACACACCATCCCATCCCAAGGTTAGGTAAATGTGGGTTGAAAAAATGAAGGGTCAATCGTTAGACGAGGCTCAAAGTGGTTTATGAAGAAAGGATTGTAAATTTGAAAGGTGAAAGGAGATATGATGTGGCTACAAGGGGTGCCTCAAATCATTGGTATACCTTGTGCTTAATTCGACATAGATATTTTTTTAAATGAAATGTAATGAAATGATCATATGCAAGGAAATAAATGCTCATTTTTATTAAAGGAAAAGAAAGAATCTACAAAAATTAATCTAAGGGAAAAGAAAAGGTGCCTATGCTAGACTTATTGGGGAAAGGGTAAATAAAAAAGAAATAGAAAAAAGGGGTCACGAAATCTTGTCGTTGAAGCTCACCTCTTGTCTTGTGTTGTTTTCTTTATCATCACTCGCTCTTCTTTTTAACCGGAGGCATGGGAAGCTCGTTATTACCAATTAAATGTTGGATAACCTCCTTTAGCTTCCAACAGCTCTCAGTAGTATGACCCCTACCTTGATGGTACTTGCAGTGTTCGTCTGGATTCCAACTAGGCAATCTTTTTTCAGGTATGGGATCTTGAATAGGTCCAATGGGAGTAATGAGTCCTTTGGCATGGAGTCGATCGAAGGCAGTATCGTAGCTCATCCCAATGGGGGTGAAGTCTTTCCTTAGTTTCTTCTTAGATCCTTCGTTATCCATGGCTAAAACTTCACTGAGATCAAAAGTACTAACATTGTTACTAGAGTGGGCGTTTTCAGAATAAGAAGGATTGTCGTTCTTCTTTCCTTTCCAACCACCGTGGTTACTATTGTTAATAGCTTTTTGCTTTGCGAGGTCATCTTCGATTTCAATTCCGATGTCATAAACGGCCTTGAAAGTATTCAGATTGTGTTGATATTTTAAATGCTTTGAATACTTCTCTTGGAGATTCTTGATAAACATCCTCACGGATTCTTTTTCAGTGGGGACCTCAATCATCTTGGCGGAAGTTTCCCTCCACTTATTAAAGAATGAAGTAAAACCTTCATTCTCTTTTTGTCTTAGCATCTCCAGTTGTCTATGGTCGGTTTCAACTTCAATATTGCACTTGTACCTATCAATGAAAGCGTTTACTATCGATTCCCAAGTAGAGGTTTTCTCTTTGTCAAGGTAGAAGTACCATTGTTGGCAAACGGTCTCAATAGATAGTGAGAACAAAGAGGGGAAAACCTTCTTATCGATACTCTTAATACTCATTATGGTTTTGAAAGCTCTTAGATGGAAGTAAGGGTTATCTGTTGCCTTGAATTTAGGGATGTCAGTGGCGTTGAACTTATGCGGAAGAAGTTCCTTGTCCAGCGAGACCCCTTGTGAACTCATGCCCTGAAGTTTATAGTCACTAGATAGCTTGCTCAAACTTTCTTGCATGAGGTTCATTTGTTGTTGCTTCACGGGATCATCGATCTTGAGTGTGAGTAGCTTCAGTGTCTCAGTCACGGTAACCAATTTGTTCCTAAGCTCATTGACTTCTTCTTGAATTTCCATTATCTTCTTAGCCTTCCTCTTTTGACGAATCGGTTTATCAAAAAGTGAGACTTGAATAAAGAGGTTGTCCTTGATTAATCGTCCTTCTCTCCTCGACCAAGTATTGTGGAAAAGGAATTTGGGGATACTTATTGTTAATTATTTGACTCAAACTTTATTCAACAAGCAATGGATGGAGGAAGTGAAGAAAGATGGAAGAATGGGAAGATGATTTAGGTGGAGGGATATGAAGAATTAGGAATAGAATGTACCCCCCAACTCAAATGACGGAAAGACCGACTCATGCATGGACCTAAGACATGGTCATGGTGATGTACTCAAAGTGTGTGCTAAGACTAGTGAGTGTAGGTGATATGTTAAGACTCGTGTCATGACCATGTGTCTAGAATATGTGACTAGACTCACTTAATGACTCGACAAGGTGTTATTGACAGCGAAAATTAACCGAATTAATTAGCAAACTGGTTAATTAGACACTAGGTGATGACACGACCAATAATCCGAACTGTCGGCCAAACAACAGAACTGGCGTCACATTGTGTAGCTTGGCCCCAGACGACAGAGTTGTCTCCAGGCGCCACACTCCATAGGGTGGCGCTATAGTCCAAATTTTGGCGCCAATACTGGAGCTTCAATCTGGGACTGTTTTCGGTGTTATTAATCAACTGGGGTATGCCTAAAGTCGTACTAGGTCAATTCTGATTAAGATATTAGACTTTATTGGCTAAAATTAATTAATTAATTAATTAGAAAAAGTTCTTCAAGTCATTAATTTATTTAATCTCAACACAAGTCAAACAAACGGTTAAGAGAAACATAGAATATATGCACAACAAATAATGCACAATTAGTCAAGTAGGCACAATATGGTTCAATGAGTTTGCAACCTAACCATGGCTCTAGTTCTCTAAAGTTCAGGATATGGTTTAGTCAAAGAGGATCCATGGTTAATTATCCGGATGCACCGCGCGGAAGCCTAACCGTGAAGGGTTGGTGCGAGTGGATGGGACACCGTGAGTTTTATAAAAAAACTCGCTTCCATGGTTTGGTGAATGTAACAATCTCGGATGTACCCTTTGTTGCACGGAGCATTCAATTGGGTAGATGGAGCATGAATTCCCAGAGGGTTATGTCCATATGTAGAACACATGCGGATTTCAGAAAAGTGAGAAAAAATTCAATCAGGAAGTAGGATCGAGCAAAGAATACGAAAAACCGGTCGAAACACATATTTCTGGCTCGGTATTGAGGGAAATTAGCGCATGCAATCAGAGACTGGCGCCAGTTTTTAACAGTAGTGCCCTAGCGCCAATGCTGGCGTCTGGCGCTACGGCTAAAAGTCTGGCACCAAGCTCTGGCCCCTGGCGCTACTTCCCACATGCCTCAGCAGCTTTCTGTGCTCGATAAAATTTTCCAGTTTCGCGCGGTATTATTTCGGTCCTAGTTGTGAAAGATATTTCTCAAATTTCCTACGTGTAAAATCCTATGTTATTAACTCATTACGGATGGTCTTTCCAATGAGATCTTTTTTATGCACATGACAATAATGTTGATCAAAATTACGCACATGAAATATTTAGAACGTTTCGAGTCTCATCCACTCATTCTAAATCATGGCCGAAACAAATTCAGGAATTAAAATAGAAATCTCCCAGTGGAATCGCCAAAAAACTGTAAGGAATAATTTCAAACGTTAATCCCCTAGCATGAACCCCACTGTTATCATATACTAATGTACGGTGGCGTCCAACAGGGAAGAAGATAGAGTAAAAGAGTCGCCAACAAGTTTTAGGAATTTGTAAACCGTTCACAGGGTGAAGGTTACACCCCTTAATGATCCAATAGATCGTCAACTCCATAAGGTCTTGAGCCAAATAAGGGTTCGGGGATGAAGGTACAAATCCAACCTAAAAGAGATTGAAACTGCCCTAATAATAGGCCTCTACTTTATTCTGATCGTATTCATGTGCGCTTTCTAATTAACATACAATCAATAGGTTTAACCCTAAACCTGTTTAATCTATGTTGGTTGAATATTAATGCACAAATAAAACTATTATTGGCGATCACTTGAATTATAATCAAATTAACCCTAAATAAGATTATTAATTATCTTATTAAGCGTTATTACAAGTACAAATTCCCTTTAAACATGCATAAAAGGCGTGATCAAGCAATAACAATAAATATCATCAAGCAACATAATAATAAAATAATACTAAATCATGATCATAAAAATAAATTATAATTAAAATAATCATAATAAAAATAATAATCAAAACAATAATTATCATAATAACAATTATAATAATCATAATAATCATGTTAAAGCATAATAATAGCAAGATCCTAGGCAAGATACTAACAAGATTAATAACAAACCCTACCATGTCACTAAGCAATAAAAATCAAATCTTTAACCCTAACATGATACTAACATGAATAAATATTAGGAAGAAAATAGGAAGCATCGTAACAATCATATTTAATATTAAAGTTACCCTAGACATGATACAAGGAATATCATAATAACAATATAAACATGATCATAACATTAATATATCAATTAAAGCACTTACTTTGACGCCTCTTACCTCTTTCTAATAACAAAATACACACATTAGTAACTTCAAGGAAAATAATAATCAAACAAATAAATTAAATAATTGAAAGAGAGATTTGGGACCAAACCCTCAGAAATCAAACCTTTCACGTCTGGGGCGAAGGCAACTTCGAATATGGCTAGGTGTTTCTAGATCTTGCGAATGCGAAATTTTGTATATAAAAGACTAGTTTAGAAAAGAAAGAAAGAGTTGATGAATGATTAAGGAAAACTTGATGAGAATTGGTGAATGAAAGAATAAGAATTGAAGAGAATGAGAGAGAATTTAAAACTGATTTTAGGTGAACGAAAACGGAGTTTTTACGACGTTATTTATAAAGAAAATCAGCCAAAAAGATAAAATTAATAAAATAGAGTCTGGCGCACGCAAAACGAGATTGGGGCCAGCCATTGGCCATTGGCGCCAGGCGCCAATGCCTGGCCTTAGGCGCCAATCTTGTTTTTGACGTGTTTTCTAAAATCAGATAAATTTTGACGTACAGGAGGATAAAATCGTATCTTTTCCTCAAAAATGTTCTTTGATTTTAATTAAAACTCTGAAAAGTCAACAAAAGTCAATTTATCAATGCTAATTGAGTTAGGAATGAAAAGAATCTTCTAGAAGAATATAGAAGACTAAAACCATTCATAATTGTATTAGGAATGATAAATCATATTAGGCCCTCCTCTAGATCATTGGGCCGTACATAAGGCTCAAAACGGGCCCAGTTTAGTAAATTGGCCATAACTTCCTCAATATTCATCGAAATTGGGCTTATAATATATCGTTGGAAAGCTCTTGTCAAGCTTCATCCAACTGCACTACTATTGGACCCATATCATGGACCAACCAAACTGGATTGGATGTTTTCTGAAAATAAGTTTTCAAAAACAGAGAGAAGAGAAAAGAAATTAAAACTATCCGCAACACTAGACCTTCCACACTTTCACTTCATTCGATTATGATTCGACGCGAAAGGTACTCATCACTGGGTTTGGTTTTGGGGAGACACAAATGGGTGTCTACACTACCAAAAGAAGCTTGACGAGTCTTCCACTCAAGGGTCATAACCGGACCCTAACCAACTATAATGGGAGGTCGCTGGTGGTAGGAAAAGGGTGTGAGGGCTTAGATGCAAGCGCTAGTTTTTTTTATAGCCCCTCTTCTGAGAAAGGCTCGCAATCGTACAATCCTTCTATAGCTTCACAGATAAAGGAACGTGTGCAAGCCGAGGTTGCCTAGCGAATATAGGAGGCAAAAGTGCAGATGCAGGTACAGATGGAGGCATAGTTTTCTACGCAATTGTAGGAAGCATTGAAGAAGGAGCAGGAGAAGGCGGAAATTGAGAGTAAGCGAATGATGGAGACGATGTTGTAGAACTTGTTCCCTAAGTTTCAGGTGGTCCTTCATTTTAGCTTCGTAGGGAAGATGACCCAGAAATGAGTGGTGGTGGGGTTGGTCACCAGACTCCAGCGTCGTAGTTTATTTGTTCATATAGCTCTTAGATTAGTATTATTCATATAGGCCTTAGTTTTTTTTGGGGGTAATATATGCCTTAGCCTTTTGGGGAATATAGGCCTTAGCTTTTTTTTTTTTTTTTTTTGGGGGGGGGGGGGGATATAAGTCTTAACTTGGTATTATATTTTTTATATTAGCCTTATCTATTTTTGAAAGAACATAGACCATTACTTAGTATAATTCATATAGGCCTAACTTAGTATTTAAATTTAGCTTATAAAATTATTACTAACTAATTACTATTATTATTTATTACTTGAACATTGTTATTGTAAGTATTGTTTAAAGTTGGACTTATAAATATGAATTTATGCATTTTATTTTTCATTTTTATAATATTTCAAATTAAGTAATATGATAATAGGTTATAGGTTTGGGTTAGGATGGCATCGTAAATGCAAACGGTAATATTATGAAAATTGCATCCATTTACACGAGATTTGCGACCGTTCTATTTTAAATTTTGTGACTGCCTTTTTGGTTGCAATCATATCAAAATTGCGACCGTCCTTTCATGTCGCAATTTCACAGCAAATTGCGACTGTTACCACCTGTCGCAGATATCCTAAATTGTGACCGTTTGCTGCTGTCGCAATTTCTAAAAAATTGCGACCATTTTTTGCTTGTCTTAAGCGGTCGTAATTTCAGAAAATTGCGACCGCTTTACCAGTCATAAATAACAAATTACGTCAACTAAGAAAACGGTCGTTGAAAATAAAGAAAATGATCGCAATCTGAGCTGCGACCGCCAAGTGGTCGTAAAATCTTTTTTTTGCGACCAATAAAATAACAACCGGTTTGTTACGACAGTTGACGGTCTCAATTATTCTTTGCAATCATTTTCCTTATTTTTTACGATCGTTTGTGGCGGTCGCAAATCATTGGTTTTTTAGTAGTGTCCTTCCACTTTAGCCAATCACTCTTGTGTTGACATTCTTCCAATGTTATTGGTTAAACATAATTTTCATTAGACACAATGTCGATTGCTATGGAATTTTCAAACATTTCATCCACGATAACATCTTTCCTATTCCACTGAGTCTTGGCAGAGACGTAATTCATTGAAATTTCATTGTTATCGATATTTTGAATGTCTTGTTCATTCCCCGTAGGGTTTTCTTCTTGTTCATCCCCTTTTTTATCATCTTCATTTTCTTACTTTCATCCACATTTGGTCTTTCTTGACCTTCTGATGGGGGAACATCATTAGTCTCATTTTCTATTCCATCAAATATTTTCAATTTTCTTGGTTTAGAATCTTTTGAACCAAGTGGTCTCCCACGCTTTCTGCATGCTTGAGATTAATTTTCTATGGCCTTATTACCTGCTGGGATTTTAATACGTGCAGGGGCATTTTCTGCTGGTATATGTGATTTTGTCACCTTCAGTGTGTCTACAAATGCATGAGGCAATTGATTTGCAACACTTTGTAAATGAACAATTTTCTTGATTTCTTGTTCACACATATTTGTTCGTGGGTCTAACATTAACAATTGTGTTGCATTCCAAATAATTTCTGTTTCTTTTTTGCGTAGGTCCAGATTTTTCTAGGGCTGGGAATACTGTTTCATCAAAGTTATAGTCGGCAAATCTAGCTGTAAATAAGTCACCAGTCAATGGTTCAAGATATTTAATTATAGAGGGGTTCAAACCCGACATAAATTCCCAACCTTCTTTTTGGACCTATTTTTGTTCGTTGGGGTGGAGCAATGAGAACATATACAACACAACCAAAGATTTTTGAATATGAGATACTTGGTTCTCGACCACAAACAAGTTGTAGTGGTTAGAAATTTATGATAAGTTGTAGGTCTCAATATAATCTAATTAGTGCTGTTGCATGTATTATAGCATATCCCATCCAAGCAGATGATGGAAATTTTGACCTCATTAATAACGGTCTTGCAATCAATTGTAATATCTTAATTAGTGATTCAGCTAAACCATTTTGTGTATGAACATGAGCTACTGGGTATTCAACATCAATTCCAATTGACATACAATTAATTAAATGTTTGGGATGTAAATTCCCCATCATTGTCAAGCCTTATTTTCTGTATTGTATGATATGGGAATTGTGCTCTTAATTTGGTAATTTGGGCACGTAATTTCGCAAAGGCAAAAATTCTACTTGAGAGTAGACTAACATGTGACCATCGTGTAGAAGCATCAATTAAGACTATGAAATAATAAAATGGTCCACATGCCGGATTAATTGGCCCACAAATATTTTCTTGAATTCTTTCCAAGAATTTTTGAGATTCAGTACCAATTTTGTTCATAGATGGCGTTATTATTAATTTACCAAATGAACATGTAGAGCATGTTAATTTATCTGATCGAGGAATTTTGACATTTCTTATTGAATGTCCAACTAAATGTGTTATTATTCTTTGCATCATCCCAGTTGCTGGATATCCCAAACGATCATGCCATAAAAATATTAAAATGTTTGTCATCTAACTTATGGTTAGATATCATATTGATTTCCACAGGTCATATGTTTATACGATATAACCTCGAAGAATATGCTGCAATTTCTCCTATATATGTTTCTTGTCATGCATGTTTTTCTATTGTTAGGCATATATATATATATATATATATATATATATATATATATATATATATATATATATATATATATATATATATTTTGATCTGTTGTCATTGTTTCTAAATGATAGTTGTTTTGGCGTACATCTTCAAAGCTTATGAGATTTCTTTGGGGTTTACTCGAATATAAAGCATTATTGATTATCAATTTTGTTCCATTGGAAGTATTATACAAGCCTTTTTAGATCCTTCAATTAATTTTGCTGACCCAGAAATAGTGTTTACATTTGCCTGAAACAAATTTAGCTCTGAAAAATATTTTCTATCCTTTAAGATAGTGTGTGTTGTTCCCCTGTCCAAAAGAGATTGATATTCGGAACCAATTTCAGGCATATGCATTTTTTCATAAAATAAATAAGAAATTAGTTTCGACTAATATCATACAAACTTTTATTGATGATAGGAATTAAAAGTTCATGATTATAAATTTAAAATACAGTACATGAAGAAAATACATTAAAACATATTATATGTTACATTAGTAGATGGGAAATATAAGCATTGTTATTTTCTCCGAGGATAAAAACATTAGTTTCAGCATTATCCATGAAATAATCAGATACGTCAAGGCTTGGACAAGGAGCATTTTCTTTGTTAACATAATTTGCTTCTGCATTTTTCTCTTTCCCTTTTATAGAAGCTTGTAAAGATCTACCAAATGTTTGGCCGTACGACTAGTCAGTCCCTAGTGCCCTTGTCTTTTCCTTTTGAAGGAGTTTGTTTGTGGCTTCCAGATGAATGTCCTTTAAGTTTTTCAAAATTTTTGAAATTACTGTTTCTTTAAAAATTGTTTCAGTCACGACTACGGTCACGTCCGCGACAATTTCCACGACCATTGTAATTTCCACGTCCACCTCTTCGTGTAGCATTTTCCTCGGGTGGACAAGAATTTGTTGCACTTATCAAATGATGAGTGGCCAAAGACCTGGTTGGTCTAAGATTATGATTTTTCAACAAAAGATCACTATTTTGTTCCACAACAAGCAATACACTCATTAATTCATTAAACTTTTGAAACCTCTTTCACAAAATTTTTCTTGCAACAGTATGTTGCTTGCATGAAAGGTATTGTTTCGGGGTTTTTGTCCCTCGGGAGAGTTACAACACTGAAACTAGATTCAACTTAGGACGCCTGTACCTGCAAAGCAAACGGACCTCCGAATGGTTGGGGGTCCGCCTCCGAAGATTAAGTCAGCAAACGTTCGGAAATAAAACGTGTGGAAGTAAAGTTATCTGCTTGGATTCCAAGCTCAGGTAAAGTGAGATAAGTGACGTATTGTCTCGTATTGCGTGTCAAAAATTCTCTCTCCCTGTCATAAATGACATAATGTCCCTATTTATAGGGTCCTTTTGAAAAGTGTGCCTTCCTAGGATCTGGTGACCTAGTAATTAGGTCACGCCGTTTTGCGGCACCTCGGGATTTGGGCCTTAGAAGGCCGCCATCCAAGGGCCAATGCCTGAGTGACACGTGTCACTGTGCCCAAAGGATTTTGAAGCACTTTTTGTGTGACACGTGTCGCCACCTGAATGGTCCCTGCTGGACCTTCAGTCCACGTAGGACGGAGAAGAGTCCACCCTCCACGTGTCATCATTCCATAGGTCCAAATGGCACCTATACGGAGGACACGTGGCACTTTCTGATTGGGCCACCTGGCCAAGTATAAAATACCCAAATCATTTGCCCCTCACAGGGGTGACGTGCATTGCACGTGACTCCTGTGACAGGTGTCAGTATCTGAGTGGTCAGATTCAAAAATTTACTGGAGGTAAAAATTAGGATTTTACCCTCCTATAAATAGTGAGGTTTGACCCCCTTCTTGGATTCACACCTTGGAGAATCTCTGGAGAATCTTGGACTTTTTGACTTAAAGAATCTCAAAATTCCCTAAGCGTTTTTCAAGCATCCGACACTCGGCTACCAGTCCGACCGTTCTTTAGTCAACCAGGCGTCTTTCTCCCTTCTTCTAAAGGTAACGCCTGTATTTTCTTTTTACTCTTCATTTTTTCTTTGTTTTCGAAAAATGGCTCCCCAATTGCATGCGGCACGGCGTAGGATAGTGATCAGCCGGTCACCGGGGACGGCTGAATCTAGAACTAGCAGTGCCGAATGCTTGGCCAAAGACCCTGCTTTGCGAACTTCTCCGAATTCGACCATTTCCGTGTCTGTGCAGGACACTATGGCCAGAATCAAAAGAACAGCAAGGCAGTGTAGCTTCGATGGAGTTTTCTACCATTCGGATGGGTCGACTGTTATTTCAGACAGCTCAATAAGAGTGCCTCGAAGTGAGCTGTCGGAACACCCTGACAGCCCTTCCTATCTTCCTCCTACCCCCACTTATTACCATTCGCCCACATCTAGTGGAACTCCCAGTGATGGAATCCTGGGGGAGGCGGATGAAGAATATCAACCCGGGCCTTCTGGAAAGGCGCCGGAAGAGAGTCTAGGGGAGGACCCCGCTGGCACCAGTCGGCGGTCCCCTAGCTCTGATGAGAGCTCTGGTGACGAGTCGGCCTCGTCATCTTCTACAGAGAATGCCTCCGTAACTTCAGAGGAGGCTAGATCAAACATAGATTCTGCCAGAGAGTCCCTGGCAGTGGATAGGGGGGAAAGCTGGGCCGAGCCGAGTGCTTCCAGGCGCTTGGAGAGAGCCCCCTACTATCAGCATGTTCCGCCAGGCAGGCGGAGAGCCATGACATCCGGCCTTGCTAATTTTAGGCGCAAGGTCGTCCTAGGCTATGGCTACACTTTGTCGGTCCCTAACGAGGGCGACACCATAACTTGGCCGAGCCTGGCCAGCTATCAAGACAAAGCATTCGGCTGCTATGAAGCGGCCTTCCAGGCTGGCCTCCGCTTCCCTCTCCATCCGGCCGTGGGGAGGATTTTGGACGGATACCAACTGGGTATCTGACAACTTGTACCCAACTCCTGGATCAATATTCTGGGGTACGTTGCCGCCTTTGAGTGGGGTACGTTGCCGCCTGTGAGATGCTGCAGGTGGAGGCGAGCTTTGAAGTGTTCGCCCACATGCACTATCTGGGCAGGGTGCCTGCTAGGGGCGGTGAAGGCTGGTACACCTTGACCACTTGCAAGGGGTACATGATGGCTGTTGGCAAAGAGAACAAGTGGAAAGACTGGAGGACTAAGTTTTACATAGTCAAGTCTGCCGACAGTCGCCTGAACCAAAAGTATAACAGGTGGAATAAGGATCCACCTCTCCTAGCAGGTAGGAGCGCATTGCCGCCTGTTCCCAGGCGGGCAAAGGAGGAGATCATGGACGCGGGGTTGTTTACCGTGTCCGTGTGGACGAATGATGAGGGGGACAAGGAGGTCACCCCTCAATGCTATCTCCCTTTGTACAAGTGGTTTGAAGAAGGGACATTCTTAGCCGCCTGTGGGCTAAGTTCTAAGATGCCGAGAGGTAGTTGGCCGTCTGTTTTATATGCTATTTACTTTTGCTTTTCAGTACTTGTTTAATGACGCTAATCACTTGTTCATTTTTGCAGACAAAGCAATGGAAAAGCTCTCGGCCACAAGGAAGCCGGCTGTATCTGCTGCTCGATACAGGTCGAATGTCCTAAACAGGGCAGAAGTAACCACTCACACCAAAGTGGACGAGCAGAAAACTGGCGGCACCTCCAAGGTAGAAAATTGTTATACTTTCATTTCTGACCAATATTAAATTTGCCCGAATGATTTCTAACTTGCGTTTATCTTGTGTTGATGTAGGGTGCGCCTTCCAAATCTCCTTCAAAACCATCCGACCCTAAAATCCAAAAGACTAGGGCGGGTGATGTGAGCGCATCCGGCAAGGGCGGCCAGAAGCACATTGCTCATAAGCCCAAGAAGGGCCCAGACGCCTCTTCTCTCGAAGCTGAAAAGGAGATCAGCAAACCAGATGCCCAGAGGGCATCGAAGGGTGGCTTTAAGCAACCCACCACTGCTGTCGGCTCAGCAGGAGAGAAGAAGAGCCTGGGGAGAGAGGAGGAACAGAAGGACGACGGTAAAATCCATTCGCCCCTATTGTTCTTCCATTTAGGTGTACTTGAGTTATTTTTCTAACTTTCTCTCCTTCTCAGTTCCTGTGTAGAGGCCAACTATAGTCCAGATGGCCAAGTCCATGCTGAGGGCGGTTGATCCTGACGACAAGGCGTCTGTCAGAGGAGTCGGCACCCTTGACTTGGATGGCATCTTGGGGAACCTCTGCGAGGTATGAGTCTTAGCTCAAAAATTTTTAATTTTTTTTTTGCTAAGTATTATTTCTTTTTCCTCCTAGTTTTTAACCATTCGGCTCTTTTGCAGGCCATGCTGCGCGTCCAAGGGCTCAGGCAACCCCTCAAGGAGAAATACAAAGAGGTAACAGTCGCTAAAGCTCGGGCCGAGTCCGCCTTGGATCGGGCTCAATTTGATATTGCTCAGAATGAGTATCTGACGCTTGATATGATGTATTCGCAGGCGGAAACCAATATGCAGGTGAAGAAGGACCTGGACTCGGCCCGCCTGCGCATTACTTCCCTTAAGAAAGAGATTACAACTCTTAAGGAGAAGCTCGAGCTTCTTCAAGATGTCAAAGAAGAGGCCGAGAGAGCCAAGCAGAAGGTGGGCCACCTGGAGCAGCGCCTCAGCAACCGGGAGCATCAGCTGAAGTCCAAGTTTGAGTCCGTGGCTGATCAAGAGAGAAAGGCTCTTGTTAAGAAAATGATGAGCAATTATGAAGCCATCATGCGGGACACTTGGGCGGCTGTACAGCCGGACTCGGACTATCAGATTTGGAAATCCAAATTTGACGAAGCCAGCAAAGCATTCGACGCTCGCCTTATTGAAGAGGCTGAGAATGCTGAGGCCGAGGAAAGTTCTGGGTCCGACTCTTCTGGGGAGTCGTCCTCTGGTGGCGAGGAGGAGGATCAGGCGGAGGAGCAAGAGAAAAAGGATGAAGAGCAGCCGAAGGACGACAGGTCGGCTGCCACTGAAGAGGCTCTCCCCTGATCACTTAAGCTTTTATGCTTTTCTGCGGCCGAATGGCCATGTACTTTTCTTTTCCAGCCTGCGTGCCGAGTATTTGTATCTTTACCGACCGAGGGGTCGGGTAATTTGACAATCTTTCAGACTTTGCCAGATGACAATCTTAACCAATCGTCAGGTGGCGATTGGTCTTTTTTAATTTGAATCATTCGGCCATTTGGCTGAAGTTATCCATATTCTGTCCTTTGAACTGCTTGAATTTTTATTTTTCATTGCATGTTTTTGGCTAAGTATTATAACCTGTATACCATGCGAATGTTCTTGCCCCTGGACGGATGTCGAGTGGTTTCGGTTTATTGGATTGATTGACTTAGAAATTTTTGATACTGAGAAGAGTATGCATGGTTTCTAAGTCAATCAATCACTATGGTGATTTCCCCAAACCACGCGGCAGACGTCCATCCAGAATTGGCAAACATAAGTGTTCATTCGGCCATTGGCTCGAACTAACTCAAATTTCCAACTTAGCTAATTTTCTAAGGGTAAACCTCCGCCTGTTCTGCCCCATAAGCAAAGACAAGCGCCTCCGGCCATAGGCCTCTTTGAGATAAAATGCTAAGTTTGTAACTTAACCAATTTTCTCTTAAAAATAATTGTCCGCATGTCTTGCCCCATAGGCAAGGCTCAGGCGTCATCCAGCCAATAGCCTCAATAAGTGCTAAGTAGTTAACTTAGCTTGTAAATATTCCGCCTGTTTTTCCCCCGAGCAATAACAGGTGCATCCGGCTTTATGCCTCGCTTAGCCTCTACTTATGAAACAGTGACCATTTCTGAACTGCGCTAGATAGAAAATTCAGGTCTTTTAGATTTCACTTTCGATTAAAACAAACGACTGCGAATGCTGCCTTAGCATTTGGTAGGGCCGCTTGATATATTCGTAGAGCAATGTGCCACCCAAATGGGAGATGCTTTTCCTCGACGTATTCGCCCAAATGGACGTCGCCGGTTATCTGACTCATGTTGGAGCAGACGGTCATACTCATGTTGGAGCAGACTGTGACCATTCGGTCTCTTTTTGTTTATTAACATCCGACCATGGGCCTCATCATGATTTTATCTGGCCTTAGGCTTCTTAAATGGTTACGTAAATATTCGTCAAGTGTTGGTTACGTAAATATCCGTCAAGTGTTCTAAAACAATCGGTTCCTTCATAATGATTGGAGCGTCTGCGGTTGAGACAAACGCTCTACAAACGTATTGGCCGTCTGTATTGTATACAGGCGACACTAAGAGCTTAAATAAAAAGACAAGTTGGGAAATGAAGGCATATTCTCATTAATAATACGTGAGATTTACAAAATTGAGGTTTTTACATTCGTACTTAGAAGTAGTACTTTTTCAAGTTGTCTACATTCCAAGTTCTGGGCAGCTGCCTGCCGTCTGGGTCTTCCAGGCGGTAGGTGCCGTCTCTTACTTCCTCATAAATTCAGTAGGGGCCTTCCCAATTTGTTTTCCTTGTTTGTTCGCCCTACCGACTGCTTCCATTTTCTGTAGCACAAAGTCCCCCACTTTGAGAGGACGCTTGTGTACTCTTTTGTTGTATGCCCGAGTCATTCTCAGACGGTATATCTCATGACGCAAGGCAGCATTGCCCCTGCGCTCTGGAAGTGAGTCCAATGCTAGGCGCATGGCCTCCCAATTCGCCTCTTCATCATACAACATGATTCGAAGGGTCGGCTCATAGTGCTCATTGGGCAGAACAGCTTCTTCACCATACACCATTAGGAATGGGGTTTCTCCCGTTGCCCCTTTAGCAGTCGTTCTGATGGACCAAAGGACGTGTGCTAATTCATCCGCCCAAAGGCCACCAGCCCGCTCAATTTTCTTTTTAATCCCGTCTGAGATTAACTTGTTGAAGGCTTCGACCTGGCCGTTTGCTTGCGGCCGGCCGACTGATGCGAAGAAGCTTGAAACCCCCTGGTCTCCCAGCCAAGTCTTGAGTTGAGGCGTCTCAAATTGAGGACCATTGTCAAAAACCATAGACATGGGCACCCCGAAACGAGTGATTATGTTCCTCCATATAAAGGAAATGATGTCTTTAGTCTTGATGTTTTTTACTGCCTCAGCCTCTACCCACTTGGTAAAGTAATCCACAGCCACCAATATATAGCGCTTGCCGCCTGGTGCAGTTGTATATGGCCCCAGAATGTCCATGCCCCATTTGGCAAAGGGTATTGGGTTGTGGATGGCCGTCAGGTCTGTAGCCGGACGATGGATGAGCTTGCCAAACTTTTGGCACTTGTCACATTTTTTCACCATTTCCATGGCATCCGACTCCAGAGTTGGCCAAAAGTAAAGTCGCCTGGCCATGGCCGCGAGGGATCTGCCGCCTATATGGGAGGCGTAGAATCCCGAATGCAACTCTTCGAGGGCTTCCTTCCCCTTTTCAGGGGTAACACACTTCAACAGGGGTTTCAAAAAGCCAGCCCTAAAGTGCTCTCCTTGTCGCAACTTGAAGTTAGCTACTCGTTTTTTTATAACAGTCGCCTCTCGTGGTGAGTCTGGGAGCGTGCCGTCTGCAAGATAGGCCCGGATGTTGTCCATCCAGGTTGAGCTTCGGTCAAGAATTCCAATGGGGTCTTCCTCAGATATACTTCTTTTTTCCATGACCTCCCAGAAAACTGACCGAGGCGTTTCACAGGAGGCGGATGATGCCAACTTGGACAGAGCATCCGCCTGATTGTTTGAAGACCTGGGCACCTGAGTTAGATGAAATTCTTCAAGTGACCCAACTTCACTCTTGACCGCCTGCAAATATTTTATCATGGCCGGATGAGTGGCCTCGTACGTTCCATTAACCTTGCAATACTGGATGCCGGCCAGTAGGGCCTCATACTCGGCCTCATTATTAGAGACCTGAAACTTGAGCTGTAGTGCGTATTCGTACTTATCTCCTTCAGGAGATTGACAGATAATCCCCGCACCACAGCCGTTCACAGTGGAGCTCCCATCCACATACACTTTCCAAACCTGGTCTGTATTGTCCGGAACAACCGGCCTTGTCATTTCGACAATAAATTCAGCGAATGCTTGTCCCTTTATTGCCTTCCTTGGTTCGTAAGTGATTTCTAATCCTTGCATTTCAATCGCCCATTTGAGCATTCTTCCAGAAGACTCCAAGGTTGTGAGTGGTCGTTTGATCGGTTGGTCAGTATAGACCTCTACCACATGCGCCAAGAAGTAAGGTTTAAGCTTCTTGATGGCCATGTAAAGGGCAAGGCCGAATTTCTCAACCATGGGGTACCGAAGCTCCGCGTTTCTCAAAACATGGCTTATGAAATACACCGGGAGCTGGATGCCGTCTCTTTCAGCTAAGAGGACAGCACTGAGGGCATGATCAGAGACGGCTAAGTACATGAAGAGCTTCTCTTTAGGCAAAGGGCTGACAAGCCTCGGCAAAGAGTGCAGATGAGTTTTTAGCCTTTGAAAGGCCGCCTCTACATCATCCCCCCATTCAAAGTTTGTCTTCTTTTTTATTGCCTGGAAAAAGTAGAGACACTTGTCGCCTGAACGGCTGAGGAATCTCCCCAGGGCCGCCAGACAACCTGTTAGTTTTTGCACTTCCTTCACAGTACGGGGCGACTGCATGTCGATTACCGCCTGTATTCGACAAAGAGTGTGGCGAATGTTTCTCGGAGATCAGCAAGGTGATCCGCCTGCTGTTTGGATTTGACTATCATATCGTCAATGTACGCCTCTACATTCCTTCCGATTTGATTAATGAAGACCGTATTAATCATTCGTTGGAAGGTAGCACGCGCATTCTTCAAACCAAACGGCATCACCGTATAACAGAACAACCCCTGATCAGTGACGAATGCCGTCTTTTCTTGATCTTTTTTCCACAGGGGGATCTGATGGAAACCTGAATAGGCATCCATGAAACTCATCAGGGCATGTCCGGCTGTTGAGTCGACCAGACTGTCGATCTTAGGCAGTAGATAGCTATCCTTTGGACATGCCTTGTTAAGGTCTGTGTAATCAACACCCATCCGCCAAGTTCCATTCGGCTTTTTTACTAACACAACGTTAGTTACCCACTCAGGGAAGTTGCACGGCCGAATGAACTTGGCATCTAACAACTTTTTTACTTCGGCAGCTGCCGCTTGACTTCTTTCTTCGCCGTGGTTTCTTTTCTTTTGCCGGATGGGCTTCTTTTTAGGATCCACGGCGAGTTTGTGGACAGCGAGATCCGGGCTGATGCCTGGCATCTCCTCCACTTCAAAGGCAAAGATGTCTTTGAATTCCTTAAGCAGCTGGTGAAGGTTTTCCCCCAACTTTGCAAAGGCAATCGTCCCCACCTTAACAGTCCGCTCTGGACGGCTATCATCCAGAGGGATATTAATGTGCTCACCAGTATGCTGGGGACAAAGATCATCCAACCTTTTCTCGGTCAGTGATTGCTATTCCTTTTCTTTTTTGACCACCACCAGCTGATCAGTCTTTCTTTTCTTTCCGGCTGGTGGAGCCGACTGTTCCTCCTCGACATCTTCGAGGTCAATCATTTGCTTGCCCCGGCCGGATGCTGCGGCCGCAGGCTTGACGTCCGAGAGATAACACTCTCGAGCCGTCTTTTGGTCCCCATTAAGGGAACCAACTGTTCCATCATCCTTCTCATACTTGAGTAGCATGAGAGCAGGGATGATGACGGCTTTACACTCATTAAGAGTGGGTCGGCCAAAGATGAGGTTGTAAGTCGTGAGTTCTTCAACCACTAGGAAATGGATGGTCATGTGCCGACCGTCTCCCCTGCTTCCCAGGCGGACAGGTAGGTCAATTCGTCTGAATGGTTGCACAAGTCCTCCCCCAAACCCAACTAAGGTGTGGGTGACCTCCATCATGCTATCCGGTTTGTACTTGATATTGGACAAGCATTTGAGGCTGATGAGGTCAGAGGAACTTCTTGTGTCAATCAGAATTCGGCCAACCAGCTGGTTGGCGACTTTACACTCAATGACAACAGGGTCATCATGCGGCCGACGGACTTTGCCTCTGTCCTGTTCGGTGATGACAACTTTAGGGAAGGTGGATGTGCTAGCTGCATCCCCCTCCTCAACAGAATTGACCATCTTTCTTAGATGGTCCTTGGTACCCCGAATGGTCGGGCCACCACTGGAAAATCCGCCTGCTATGGTGTACACCGGTTCTTCATCAGTTTCGCTACTCACAGCGGGCTGGGGAGTCTTTTTCTTGGACTGCCCCGGATTTGCCTTTGAAGTCACTTTGGACTTCACATAGGACTTCAGTTGTCCTTTGTCAGCAAGACGGTCGAGCTCCCGCTTGAGACTAAAGCAGTCGTTCGTGTCATGGCCAACATCCTCATGGAAATGGCAATGCTTGTTCTTGTTCCGATTTTCAGCGGAACCTTTCATAGCAGTCGGCTTTTCAAGAGTTAGCCGATCCTTAATTTCCAAAAGGATGGAGCAGCAGTCCTTGTGGAATTCGTACCTTGGGACGTACGGTTTCCACTCTTTTTTCTTCTTCTGGGCCGGTTGATCAGAGTTATCAATGGCTCAGACTTGCTTTTTCTTTTTGCTCTCTTCTGGCTTAGGAGCCGGCTGAGCAGGCCAACTCTCTTTTTTCCGGTCAGACTTCTTATGGTCTGACTGCTTACTGGAGGAGCAGAGTTCGGTCGCCTGTATGTAGGCTTCCGCCTCTCGCAAGGCTCCTTGTAGGGTAAAGATTTGTTTGCGGACGAGTTCGTACTTAAAAGTAGACCCGTCCTTTAAACCCTTAAAGAAGTCTGTGAAGGCGACCTCATCAGACAGCCCATGAATCTGGATTCGGACCAGATTGAACCGCCTGACGTAGGATCGCAAACCTTCTCTATCTCCCTGTTGTACATTGCGCAAGTCAAGACTTGTCTTTTTGGCAGAGATGTTCATAGAGAAGTTTGATGCAAACAAGAACGCAAGCGTCTTGAAGCTATTTATGCAGCCAGCCAGCAGGTTGCCAAACCACTGCTGGGCTATTCCCTTCAGGGTGGCTGGAAAGCAACGACACCATGCGGCATCATCCAACCCCTGTAAATACATGAGGTGGGTGTATGCCAACAGGTGGTCCTCTGGGTTGGAGGTCCCGTCATAGGCTCTAACCAGAATGTTTTTAACTTTAGCCGGCTGCACGGGTTCAGTTATTTCTCTGGAGAAAGCAGAGGATTGGTCTCCAAGGTGCTGCAGCCTAAGCTGCCAGTCCATCGGCTGATAGCCGTATGCCGCCAGTCCCCCGTAGAGGGTAGGCTGCATGTAAGGTACAACTGGCGCCTGGTACAATGGATGTGCCATGTACTGGGCGGACTGAATCACATGCAGCCCAGACTGAACCCTTTGGCTGCTTGCTGGAGTCTCATGTACAGACTGTGAACACCGTACAGAGGTATTTCGAAAGCTATCATGATAATTCGACGTTGAAGCCGACTTTGATTGTTGGGTTCTCCTCTCCTCAATGTATTGCCGAGCGTCGGAGAACGTTTTCTTGCTACCATCCGGCTGTATGTGCCGGATGGGTTTTCTTGCACCCGTTTCTGGGAAACGGAGCCGATTGGGGCCTGGCCTTCTCCTTAGGAGCAGGATGAGGAGTCGGCTAATGGTCCCTGACCGACTTCTGTTTTCCAAATTGGGCTGGCTTCTTGGCCGACTGCTCCTTTCTAGGAGTAGGAGACTTCTTTGAGGAGAGCTGCTTGATTTCACCCCTGAGGCTGCTCAGGAGTGACATTAGCTCATTCCGAGTGACGGGAGTTGATCCTGCCGCCTGGGAAGGATCAACCGGCCGCCCCGAGGGCTTCTTTGGCTGACCAGCAGTTTTGCTTGGTCCTGCCTGAACATGGGGACGCTCTCGCCGTTCCTTACTGCGGATGCGTTTAGAGATGAGGGATCCATTTGGATCCACAAAGGTTTCGACATCAGCGTCGTCACCTGAGTCATGATCCGTTTGGACCAGTACATCATTTGGAGGCCGAATGGCCTCCGGATTTGGTACAGGTTCTTGTGAAGCCATTTCAGAGGTACTCTCCCCACAGACGGCGCCAAATATTTCGGGGTTTTTTGTCCCTCGGGAGAGTTACAACACTGAAACTGGATTCAACTGAGGACGCCTGTACTTGCAAAGAAAATAGACCTCCGGATGGTTGGGGGTCCGCCTCCGAAGATTAAGTCAGCAAACGTTCGGAAATAAAACGTGCGGAAGTAATGTTATCTGCTTGGATTCCAAGCTCAGGTAAAGTGAGATAAGTGACGTATTGTCTCGTATTGCGTGTTAAAAATTCTCTCTCCCTGTCATAAATGACATAATGTCCCTATTTATAGGGTCCTTTTGAAAAGTGTGCATTCATAGGATCTGGTGACCTAGTAATTAGGTCACCCCGTTTTGCGGCGCCTCGGGATTTGGGCCTTAGAAGGCCGCCATCCCAGGGCCAATGCCTGAGTGACACGTGTCGCTGTGCCCAAAGGATTTTGAAGCACTTTTTGTGTGACACGTGTCGCCACCTGAATGGTCCCTGCTGGACCTTCAGTCCACATAGGACGGAGAAGAGTCCACCCTCCACGTGTCATCATTCCATAGGTCCAAATGGCACCTATACGGAGGACACGTGGCACTTTCTGATTGGGCCACCTGGCCGGGTATAAAATACCCAAATCAGGTATGGTGAGTGTTTTTTCAATCATCGGTTCATCATTGAATGGATGATCATAGTATCTAAATATAGATATTATCTCATGTATGGTTGAGTTGTAATCAATTTCATATTTGAAATCCCAGATTCGTAAATTTTTCCAGTCGAATAATGGCTTAGGAAAGAGCACCCTTTTGTGCTGTCTAAAACATTCATTAAGGTAATCCCATAATTCTTTGGATCTTCAACCATCATGTACTCATGTTTAATTTTAAGGCCTTCAAGTAAATGGTGCCTTATTAAAAACACTAAGGCTTTTGTGCTATCTTGTTCAGTTACAGGTTTTACAACCGTCATTGCAAAAGTTGTATTATCAGTTGTTTGACAAGAGGGACTTTTTTTTCTTTAACAATGTGCTCCTAGCTTTAAGCTTTCAAGTTCATCATTGTATCCACTTTCCACTCTAGAAATTTTTTTCTAGATAAATCTAAGATGATGAACTGTCTTTTCATAAGGTATTCCATTTTAGCTACAACAAATTATGTGATAATTAGTTTATAATAATAAATCATATGTGCAACCCGTATGTTTAATTCTTCCATATTTAACAATAATGAACCGTAAATAATATAGTTTTTTTTTCCACTTGGTTTATTATTGTGAGTAATTATATGATTAGGCAAAAATTAATCATGTTAGTTGCAAAAACAGCAAAACGACAACAATAACATTCGTAACAGTAATTATAATGATAACGGTAATATTATACAATAATGATTAATAACAACAAACCAACATAATAAAATAAAAACAAGCTCTTAATCTACTAAAACGACAAAATAAGTGAGTTTTACTTGTACATAATGACAAAAATTAATATTGTTACTAATAAAACTACAAACGCCGTAATTAGAATGGAATATTGTTTTATCTTCCTTAAATCTTCTTTAAAGTGAAGGTGTGGGTATTTTGGTTGTCGTCGTCGGAGAACATATCGGAGAAGAAGGGGGTGAAAAATTTTTAGGAGATTTTTGGATAAAAAGTGGGAAGGGATAAGGGATTTGTGGTGAAATTGGGGGAAAATTTTGCCTTTTATAGAGATAGGTTTATCTATTACTATTCTGTACAATTGTAAAAATATCATATAATATAGCCTAATTATGTATAGGAAAAAATTATGGTCCAGATATATGTATTTATAATTATAAAAGGTTTTCACACTGGGAATGCAAGCCATATTAGTGGTCCGAGAGCCGTAATATCTATAAAAGATCATGGTTTCGAAAACGGAAAGAAACACAAAAAGTATGTAAAAGGAAGAGAAATAATAAGTATAAAAATACTGCATCTTTTTGTCAATTTAGTTAATAATATTCCTATAAAGTTACTACTAAGGAATAATAATAGCTAAAATCAAAATTTACGTAAAAGATGAGCATGTAACATGCATGAATCAAACAAAAACCAATATACCAACATGAATAAAACAATGGAAGATATTAAGGAATTCATAAGTAGAGAATTTTTCCACCGTTGTTTTAGAGATATATGATACAATAACTGTTTGAGTTTTTGGTATAGAGGATTCCATATATGGACAAATATAGAGCATACTCCTCAAAACATTTAGATGTAGATAGTATTATTTTTAATAAATTTTTAAAAGTATGTATAAAAAAAACCTGACTAGAAATTAGTGCAGATAACATGTTAAGGTTTTACCGATATAATGTTTAGTTCAGAGAAGTAAAGAAGATAGGTGAAATTATAATGTAATAGTATTGCTTCGTAAATTTTGCTACATGACATTCGATATATAACCATAAGTCATATACTAAGTGTACAATCATACTCATATATAGCCGCATAATTAAGTTCACATGTGTTTGGACTTATATGAGCATTTTAAAATCAAATCAATAATTGGTAATTTGGCATTTACCTTATCTTCTAACAATATTTCAAATATTAGAATTCAAAATTTTATATGGTAAATAATCCTTATATGTGGTTGTTGTTGTAGTTGTGGCCAACTATTATGGGAGTCATTTTTTCAGTTTTATAAGGGTTATCTCATTCAGTATTATAGAGGTTACTCTATTAGTGTTATAAGGGTAACTCTGTCAGTTACTTAGTTTTTTTGCAAGCAACACAACCACACTAGTGGATTGTCGCACAGAATATGTGTTAATATATAATTTTTTTATTTAGGCTGGCCAAATAGAAGCCGTGATATTTCAATTTTGATAATCATTGAATTAATTAAAAGGTGGTTATTGAGTGATTTTTTAAAATATAATTGAAAAACATTTGTTAATTTTTTAAATGAAGATCGTGAATTTTTTTTTTTGGACAAGGAAGATTGATTTTCAAGTGTTTATGTGAAAAAGATAGGAAACATGTGCAATAACAATATAGATTCCTTGTAATTTCGGGGTTTCTAAAAAGCAATTTTTTTAGGAATATAAAAATAAATAAATAAATAAATAAATAAATGGTGTTTAGGTAAATATAAACCAATTCAATATGTATGTATGTATGTATGTAGTATATAATTAATACTTGAAGATTCATTGTATGAGGATGTATGAAGATATTTCCTTGCATACTATATTATATGTACGGAAATTAGAATTAGACCAAAATTTCCAAAATAAATATTAATAATATTTTAATAAC
The DNA here is from genome assembly GCF_001683475.1 of Chenopodium quinoa. Taxonomy (NCBI): domain Eukaryota; kingdom Viridiplantae; phylum Streptophyta; class Magnoliopsida; order Caryophyllales; family Amaranthaceae; genus Chenopodium; species Chenopodium quinoa. The sequence goes on from NW_018742864.1 coordinate 482,620, forward strand.
TTTGTAAATTGTGCCTTTAATTTATTTTTAAGAAATTAAATAAGAGCTTAATATAAGGAAAAATGGAAATAAATAATCCCACACTTCACTGGTCCTAAAAAAAATCCAAATTTTCGAATTTTCAAAAACAATCCCACCTTCTACTAGGGGTGTTCAAATCCGGGTACCCGGGTTTTCGGGTACCCGAATACTCGGGTACCCGGAGTTTCAGGTACTACTAATCTGTCCCATGTCCTAACCCGAATATCTCGGGTAACCGGGTTCTGGGTACCCAAATTATTCGGGTTGGGACAAAGGGTACCCGGATCTCTTTTTAATTTTTTTAAAAATAACTTCCAGATTTCTAGTGACTAACTTTAAAAAAAAAACAAAAACTTGTTCTCTGTAAAACCTCACTGTTAGAGTGCTAGTATTTCCAGAATTATTACCTGCATGCAAGCTGTTTATAAACCAATTACAATCACAAATAAAAAAAAGCCAAAAAATCAACCACAATCAAAATCGAGCATAAATCTCAAACTTTTACACCCTCATGAATGATAAAACCATAATTAATTAATAAAATACTAATAAAATCAATTCAAATTGATAATTATAATTGTCCAATTGAACCCTAAGAAATTAATTGAAGTATTTTTTAGGCTCTAGAGGCGCGGATCTGTCAAACATCAAGCGAGCGGCCTCCGAAAAGGAGATGAGATGACATCTAAGAACAAACAACTAACAGAAATCCTACCGTTTTCACTCGCAATTTACTTCCTCGTAATTTCAAACATGATAGTTTCTCCTCCTTTGTTCAGAGAAGAGGATTCCTGCGCCTCATCATGGAGAAGATTATGCTCACACCTCGCCGGAGTAGCTTTGTCGTCTTGGAGTTGCGCCGTGAGATAGTCATGGTCTGAAAGAGGTGTGAGGCTGCCGTGAGATAGTGAGGAAAAATGAAAGAGAGAGAAGGTTGAACTAAGAAAGGAAGAGAGGATGATGGCTGCAAATGCAATCAGTAAACCCTAATTTAGGAGTCAGACAGTTAAAAAAAAGATGCAGTCAGGCTGGTACCCGTGTAACTTGATTTTTGGCCCATGACCCGTCCCGTGACCTGAAGATTTTACCAGTTCGGGTGCTCGACCCCAATAATTAGGAAAAAATTTTAAAATACTCATCGGGTATCTTCCGGGTAGTCGGGTCGGGACAAGCGGGTCGGGTTTTTGTGAACACCCTTACCTTCTACTGTACCATTGCATCTAACTCTTTCACTAGCATCAACAACAACATCCATCAATTTAAACAAGTTGTTGCCTGTAATACCCATCTAACACCACGAAAATCCCCATACTACCCCCAAAACCCCCACCACTAGCCTCGAAAACCCCATAGCCATGCCGGAAAACCGCCTAAATGGAAATAAAGGTGGGATTGTTTTATTTTTTTATGCAAGCCGGGGATTAGATTAATAAGCTAAGATTTCAGCTATAAAAAGCAATTAGGGAGGTATGTCCTCCATAATTACATCAGCTAGAAAGTTTGGATATTAGTTTAGAAGAATTAGATTACAATCGTTAGTTGCACTAGTTCTACACCTCTTGGCTAAAAGATTTGCTACCTTGTTGTATCCTCTGGGTTCATGGCCGACGTAAACACTAGGAAACACCTCTAGTAGGTCCCTGCATTGGTTGTCAATAAGCACATTACACTACTAGAATTAGGTTAATTTCCGACGGATTGATTATAACGGACACGGAATTCCGTCGGAAACATAAAAAATTCCAACGGATTTTTTTTTCGTCGTAAATTTCCGACGGGTTATTAAAATCCATCGAAAATTTATGACAGAAAAAAAAAATTCGTCGGAATATATGGGATTTTTATTTTTCGACAGAATTACAATATGTCGGAAATTTCCAACGGAATATTCTGTCGGAACATAAAGTAAATTAAAAAAAACCATAATCATATGGAATAATCCCCTTCATTTTTTCTTTCTATTTCCTCTCTCCTGTACTCGCCTCTTTCCTCTCTTCCTCTTCTCTCTTCTCCTTGATTTTCTTTCTCTTTTCTCTCTCCTCTTCTCCTTCTCCTATTCTCTTTCCTCTTCTCGTTCCTCTGGTTTCTCCTTATCCCTCCTCCGCTTTCATCTCTGTTCTTATTTTACCTCTTCTTCTTTGCTCCTTCTTCTTATTCTCCCTTTCCCCTTTTTTCGTTTCTTCTTCATTAATTCATGTTAAATAATTAGGGTTTTAATGTTATGAACAAGGTTTTAATTATATGAACAAAGCAAGGTTTTTCATGTCAAATTCGACCGTGAAAACACTAGATCTAGAGTTTTCATAGTCGAATTTGACCTTTAAAATCCAAATTCAAGTCAATTTCGGGGTTTTGTTGGTGAAATTCAAGGTATGTTATATTTTTCCTTACATATTTTTGGTTTGTTAGATTTTTTTTAATTTTATGGTTTTTGGTTGAATTGCGGTGGCGGTGATGGTCGGGGGGGTTTGAGTTCGGGTAATTGTGGTGTAGATCTAGGTTTGGGTTTGTTGGTGGCGGTGGTCTTTGCTAGGTTTTCCAGATAGCTGCCAGGGGCTAAGGATTAGGGTAGGGTGGGTTCATATGGTGAGAGGTGGGTTTGGCTGGATCTAGGTATGGGTTTGGTGGGGTTTTGGTTGGTGTTGGGTCAGGGTATGGGTCTGGGTGGATCTTGGTCTAGGCATGGGTAAGGGTTTGGTGGTGGCGGAGGGTGGCGCTAGGTGGATCTGGGTAAGGGTTTGGTGCGTATAGGCTTAGGTGGGTTTAGGGTTTCGGGGTGGTAGTGGTGGGTTGTTGGTGGTGATACGTCGCGCCGGTGGTGGTGCGGTGTATTTCTTTTATTTTGGTTGGACGAAATTTTCCTTGAAAATCACCGACGGAATTGTGTATGTCGTAGATTTACGACGGATTTTTCCCGCACCAGAAAACCTCTTCCGACGAAAGAATTCTGTCGGAAATTCCGTCGGAAAAGTGTTTCAATTCCGTCGGAAAATGTCGTTTTTCCTACAAAGGCTTTTCCGACAACCGGTTTTGACGGAATTCCTTCGAAAACGACTTTTCTGACGGATTTTGGGATGTCTAGCTTTTTTCTAGTAGTGTTAGCATCTATAACTGTCTCCTCTTACTACATCTGTCAATAGCTAGCTGTGAATCTGAGCATATCTGAATGTTAGTCCATTCTCTCGAAGAAATAATATATAGTCCTATATGGATTGGTTTTAACTCTCCCCACATCACAAATGGGACTTGAGTTTTCTACTGGAAGCCAAACAACCAACTATCATTTGAGTCTTTGAATACCCCTGCAATATCTGCTACATTTAAAAGGGAAGAAAGGAGATATCACAGTTGAGTTTCCACCAATTTTTCCTTGGGGATGACCAGGTAGGGTGAGTGAGGTTGTTATTTTGTATTGGTAGGTTGCTATCTCTCGAAGTGTAGAATTACCAAGCTAAAGCCCGAGCTTCAAGGATAAGCATGTCCTGCAGTTTTTTGACATGGCAGAAAATCCCTTCATTTCTATTAAGCCAGAAGTTTCCAAATAATAAAAGAGAAGAGGGTCTGCCATGGGAGAGAGATGCAGTCAGTTGGGAAAGGTAATTTCAGGTTTGTGGTTAGCCAAAGGTCAATGGGGTGGGTGAAAAAAATCTGGGCTAACATGAAATTTCCCTCGAATTTCCCTTGCTACTACACATTCCCTAAGTCTCAGAGGTGTTGTGATAGAAAGCACAAATATCATCTAGAGTGATGTTTCTTCTAGATAGAGTAAACTTATGAGGTAATCTATCAAGGAAAGCAAACCAAATAAAAAATCTGACTTTGGGAAGAGTTGCAATTTTCCAAATCCAAGCTAAATTATTCTTCTCACTCTATAATTGTTTGATGACAGTCAAAGCTTTTTTGAAATCAAATTTTTTGTTAAAGGAAAAATTAGAAAAAAAATTAAATCATCAAGGGGAGGGTGTAAGGAGTGTGTGCCCATCCTAGGGGATCCTTCTCCTCTATGTCCATAGCCCTTTACAAGCCTAGGAATTTACACTTTTTAGAGTATTTTAGGATTTTAATTCCTGACTATTTGGGAGATCTTTGAATTAGAGTTGATTCTATCACTATGTTTTTTTTTGTAAGAAACTAGTAAGGAGTCGCCAATGAGTTTTACAAAAACCCATAAACCTCGTTCAAACCTTTCTCCTAATTAGGGTTCAAGGGATATATAGCATGAATCATAAGTTACCCCATGCTTAAATTAGTCTACTAATACCAGAAATGACTTCGGGAGCGAGGGTACTAAAATAACGTTCCTTTAAGAAATCGCTATTCTAGACCTAGTGCGGCCTCTAATAGCTCTTCCTTTTTCACAATTTCATCACCAAATAATATATGCAACGTGATACCTAAAACTATGTTAATTGATTTAATTTACACGCATTAATCACGTAGGAATTACATTGCAAAAGTCGTTATTCTTATTTAATAAATATTCGTGGAAGAACAAAAATAAATAAGATCCGCCTTGGCTTAGTGTAGGGAATAATTTCAAGCATCCCACACTTGAGCCCCACTGTGATCATACACTTAAGTATGGTGGCGTCCAAAGAGAAGGAAGCTAGAGTAAAAGAGTCGCTAACAAGTTTTAGGAACTTGTAAACTGTTCATAGGGTTAGGTTACACCCCTTCACGGTCTATTAGATCGCTAACTCCACAGAAGTCTGGAACCATGAATAGATATTCGAGGATGAAGGTACAAATCCAACCTAAAAGAGATTGAACCTGCCCTAATAATAGGAATCTACTATATTATTCTCGTATTCATGTGCACTTTCTGACTAACATGCAATCAATATATTAATCCTAAACATGTTTAATCTATGTTGGTTGAATATTAATGCACAAATAAATGGCGATCACTTGAATTATAATCATATTAGCCTAAACAAGATTATTAATTATCTTATTAAGCGTGATTACAAGTACAAATTCCCTTCAAACCTCCAAGAGAGGGCGTGATCAATTAATAAAAATAATATATCAAGTAACATAATAATAACCATCATCATGATAATATTCTCATCAAAGCATAATATAACTAGCAAGATCCTAGGCATGATACTAACAAGAAGTAACAAATCCTAGCATGTTGCTAAACAATTAAGATTAAAGTTTTAACCCTAACATGATAGAAGAAAATAGGGAAGCAACCCAATCATGACACTAAAAAGCAATAAATAACATCCTGACATGATACTTGAAATAAAAATAATCTAAGCATGCTTTCTATAGAAATATAGCAATTAAAACAACTTACTTGGTTGCCTTGTATCTTTTTCTAACAACAAAATACACACGTTAGTAACTTCAAGGAAAATATTAAACAGTAAATTTAATCAAAGAATTGAAATAAGATTTGGTACCAAACCCTCACAAATTATAAACCTTTCACGTTTAGGGCGAAGGCAACTTCGAACTTGGCTAGGTGTGTCTAGAACTTGTGAATGCGATATTTTGTAAAAGGGAAGGTTCAGAAAGAGGGAAGAATAAGCTTCTAGCTCGAGAATTAATAATGATTCTTGATGAATGTGAATTGTTGGTGATTCTGAATGAATAAAAACAGGGAAATACGACCCTATTTATCAAGAAAATAGTTCGGGAACGATAGAAAAAACAAATTAGAATTTGAATTGGAATAAAACTAGCTCATGTCGCCAGCAAGAGGACCCAACGCGAAACGACAAGCATCACGCATGGCGACAGAGTTTGTCGTTTGGCGACAAACTTGTCTTTTGGCGATCATTAAAAGATAAAACGTGCTTTTGTACGAAATCCTTTTCTTGATAAAATTAAGCAATTAAACTCCATGTTTATCAATTTTAAATCAGATTTTATCATAATAAAGCACTTGTTTTATTTTAAATCAAATTTATTATTTTCTAAAAAGATATTATCAATCCTAAATCTATTAGAACTCAAAATAACTTTCTAGACTATTCTAGAAAATTAGATTTAATCTTAATAATTTTAGAAATAATAATTAATGGGCCCTCCACTAGATCATTGGGCCATTAAACCATTTCAGATCCAATTTAGTATTTTGACCATAACTTCCATCAAATTTTTACCTACACCCCACGGCAGGGAACATTGTATGCACCCCCCACCCTCCGCGCGTGTTCTGCCCTTGCCCCTTTCCATTTACGAATTTTCTGCAAATTTTTATAAAATGTTCGTTTATGTTTGGGTAAATTTCATTTGTGTATCATAAAATGTTCATTTTCATTACAAGGAGTTTTTTGTTCAAATTAATATATATTTTGAATTGAATTTTAAGAATTTTCTATAAATAAAAATGAGAGCAAATTTATTTATAAGGATTACTACATTCAAATCATTTTTATTATAAGAAATATTGCATCATTCAATGTTCATTTTTGTTTATTCGTGATTTAACAGATGTTCATTTTTGTATAACCAAATGTTCATTTCAAGAGTTATGTGTAAGTAACATAATAAGATGTATGCCAATACATACGTCTTATATTTCTATTAATTTAAATTAAACTTTGTTAACAAATAATTCCCAATATAAAAAAATTTAATTTAATTACAGTGATAACACATTTCTATACAACTATACTATTAAATGTAATTGTTCCATAAACATGAAATTGAAGCAAATGTACATATGTGTCTTGCTAAATGAACATTATTTGTTATATTTAATATAATAAAGTGTGTGTATATATATATCCTTATTGTTGCATCTCTAATCATATATACTTGTGTGTTTACGATGAAAATTATAATTTGAGCACAATATATATGTTGCCTTCAACATCCTTACTCCATTATCCTGTACAATAAAAGATCGATTAAGTTTTTTTTTAAAAACAATAAAAATGCAAAACAATCATTTATTTTTATAGTTGTATTGTGATTAATTTATAATGCTAAATGATCATTCATAATGCTTTTAGATCAATTTTATTACTTTTAAAAGAAAATTATTAATTGATAAATGTTCAGTTTTAATCGATAAAGCAAAATGATAATGATAAATGAACAATTTTATAATGCTACATGTTCATTAATAATGTTAAGTTATTCATTTTAATAATTATAATCAAATACGTAATGATAAATGATCATTTACGATGATAGATATTGACATATATGTCAATGTTTGTTAAGAATATATTGTATAGTGGGCTTACGATAGTTTATGGAAATATTGATCTTGGATACTAGGGTTATTTTCCTAGGCTTGTAATTCCTATATAGTTGGCCGCATGATATGAGAAAGGTTAATCTTTTGCCTCTTTGTTATTTCACAATGTTTTATATTTGATCAATTTGTATTATATTAATGAACATTTTAAAAAAAGATGTTCAAGGTGTTCCAATTATTGCAAAAGATAATCAACTTCCTCCAAGAAAAGTCCAGTTCCTTCAAGTGCTCTAAGAAATGTTCAAGTTTCTTTGAGTTTGCCAAGATATGTTCAATGTTATCCAAGTGTTCCAAGCAATTTTCAAGTGTTTCAATAGGTTTTCAACATGACAGTTGTAAGGAGGGTGTTCCCATCGTAGGGGGCCCTTCCTTAGATGTCCATGGCCATTTAAAAGCCTAGGACTTTACACTTGTTAGGGTGTATTATGATTTGAATTCCTGACTGTTTGGGGGACTTTGAATTAGAATTGTTTCTATCATCACGCTTTTTTGTAAGAAACAAGTAGGAGTCGCCAATGAGTTTTGGGAAAACCCATCACCATAAACCTCGTTCATGCCTTTCTCCCATGTGGAATTCATGGGATAATTAGCACAAATCGTAGGTTCACCCATGCCCAAATTGGTCTACATAAACAAGAAATGAGTTTGGGAGCGAGGGTACTAAAATGACCCCTTTAAAGGAGAATCGCTATTTTTGCCCTAGTGCGGCCTCTACTAGCTCTTCATTTTTTACAATTTCATCACCAAACAATATATGCAACGCGATACCCAAAACTAACTAAGTTAGTTGATTTTATTTATAAGCATTAATCACGTAGAAATTACATTGCAAAGTGGTTATTCTTTATTTAATTCAAATTCGTGAAAGGAGCAAAAGTAAAAAAGATTCGCCTTGGCTTAGGTGACCAATAAATCAATTAATTATTCAATTCTAATCTTATTTAACACATGGTACTATGTGGAATTAATTAAATATTTTTTATGTGGTCAAACAACACTACTTTATTGATTAAATTTCTTTTAAATAAGAAAAGTAAATGCGATTTATCTAAGTGCTTGGGAATTTACCACTTCTCTTTGCTAAATCTCCGTTTAGAACACTTATGGACTCCTTCTTGTTTGGGAACCTCCAGCGTAGTAACAATAATAAAGAGGGGTGAGTGTTTAGGACAACAGGGTTTGGTAGCACAAGTTCATAAGAGTTTCTACCAGGATTTTAGGTTAATTTCTGTTTGTTTAAGCCTCGTATTAAGCCCCTATTTATAGGGAATGTGATTCTCTAAGTGTTTGAAACAAGTAGCTGTTAAGGCTAGAAGTATTTTCTATGTCTTAACACGCTAAAGAATCTAGATTGATTCTTTGCATTTGTAGAACGCTTTTACAAGTAAAGGTGTTCTGGGTGATGTCATGTCATGAGAAGAGATCGGTTTAAAAAGGGTTAAAAGGAGATGATGTCCTCCCAATCATGTCATCGTCGGTCTAAAGTCCCTTGATATGTTATTAAAACTTTAGCCTGATTTTAACAATTTGAAAAGATGATAAAAATAATTTTCGGCTTTTGCAGCTGCCGGCTTTCGCAGCCTTTTGGCTTTTGCAGCCTAAATATTTTGGCTTTCGCAGCAGAATAGAGTTCTTGCCAATTTTCTTGTCAATACCTAATACTCGATGTCCACAAGATAGAAATACACGTCTCAAGACTGGAGGGATATATCCAAATCCAGTGAGAAAGAAGAAAATCGACAACTTCCTCAGCAGTTTTGTCCACAAGATGAGTACACGTGTCTCGGGACTGGGGGCACGTGACTACATAGGTGCGACATCATCTTGCCGCTCTTTATACAAAGGGTGGACGACACCCTAACTGTCTAGTAAGCTAGTAAGCGCATTAACTATTGTATTTGCTTCAAACCAAGAAGTGTCTGTTCTTGAATGGTTCGGCGTGCCTGTCGACTCGTGAGCTAACGGCTAAAGTAAATTAATTCTCTACCTTTTAGTTCCGAGAGGTAGATATCGCAAAGCTGGGGAAGAAGTGAAATTTTACACAACACCTACGCCATACAATTTTACGCTGTATGATAACGCCTTGCATTTTTACGATGCATGATGACGCCTTCCTTTTTGCTGTGACGTGAGAAAAGAAGAATAGCCGGACATTTATAACGTCATTACAGTAAAATGACAAACCTGTCTATGAGAGCTTTTACGTAAAGCACCACTACGGAATGTCTTAAGACACTTTTACGAAAAAGGTTCAAAACGTATGCTTAGGGAAGGCACAAAGCACGGTGTGCATGCAAAATGATGCAAAAAACTATCAAAGAAGAAAACAAACTATAAAATGCAAAGAAATTTAAAAAGATTTTGATAATTTGCGCGCTATTACGTCTAATGACAATCAAATACTGTTGGAAAATAATTAAACGGATCAAAATCTGGATACCGGTCATTTTAGTGACCAATATCCGCGCCAACTCAGTGGGTCACGCTGGCCAGGCGCGCGCATCGTTCTGAGTTGCGCTGGTCTGTCACGCGTAACTATTTCAGTAGCGCGCGACATTTAAGTCAGCAAAAAGAAATTGCTGAGCGCGATTTTCATTTTGCACTCTTCTTCTTCTTCTTCTTTCGCCATTTTTGCTCCTCTCTCTTTCTAAAAACCTCGGTTTTTTGCAATTTTCGAAGCCAAAGGAAGTAGATCTCACCTTTAATTCACATTTGCCACAATCCAATGTAAGTTTTTTTTGTTTAAATTCGTTTGTTCTTGGCAAAATTTGGGTGTTTTTCGAACCATTAAACCCCAATTTTCGAATTTGGGGGTTTTTGATTCAGACCAATATTCTTGAAATTGTTTGCTCCATGTTATTATGCCATGTTTAAGGAGTATTTTGCAACAAATTTCAAGAAAAATGGTTAAGTATTGAACCTTGTATGTGTAGGAGTTTATAGGTACAAATGCGGAAAACATGAATCATATTCATATAGCACCTAATCCCAAGATAATGCATAACAGATAAAGAATTAGAATTAATACCTTTGAAGCGTGATTCCATGTGCAATCGAACAAGAACAGGGGAGATAAAGAACCTCAAGCGTGATTCCTCTATTTGGTCCACAGGCACAGGTTAAGTCCTCCACTAATGCTAGTTAGTTGCAATCTAACACTTCAATTGACCTTCTATGGAGTAGAATGAGCAACGAACAAATCATGTACCACCACGAAGGGAGGAGATAGGCGTTTGGTACACACACAGAGAGAGAGAGAGAAAGAGGTGTTGGAGCACTGGTTTCTTGGTGCACAATTAACTGTTAATTGTGTTGTGTCATACAACCCTAGGCATGGACTTTATTTACAGATCTCATCTCTAAATAAGAGTCCATGACAAATCCCAAATCCTAACTCCAATCTAACTATACTAGCTCAATCCAATTCATGATTGGTTACTTGTTCAAGAGGCCCATAAATGGGCTTCTAACTTGCTTAACCCAATACCTTTGTTGTGTGACCTCGTAGGATCGATTATAGTAGGCTTTGGACTATTTGACTAGCCCAAAGATCAATGATCATAGTCTAGCAACATATAATGACGACCCAAAAGAACGAACTTATTATCTCCATAATAGGGATCCTTGACATATCTAGTAATTGACTTATCGAAGACAAAACTCCTTCAATCTCCCACTTGTCTGAGACAAGTACACAATATTCAAATTCCTTAAGTCAACGTGTGTTGATTTGATAATATGATTGCATCTCATGTCGTTATCATATTAATCTACAAATCGTTTCTTGAAAAAGTAAGTTAGAATTACAAAACAAATGATTACTTTGTAATCCATTTGAGTACCGCCATACATTATCTGAATTCTCCCTCCTCAAGGGGCCAAGACACTCAATCCAATCTTGTGGCAACCAAGGCTCCCACTCAATTCATGAGGTAACCAGGAAACACCCTTTATAATCTCTAGTTACGGGAAGACGTTTTAATGTACACAGTTACATCAATCATATAATGAAATAAATGTTCCACTCATGTCAAAGTAATCCACTAATATATCCGGAAGCTCTATACTTGAACTTCAAAGTAGGTCTATAGTTCGATCATGCATCATTCATGCATACCCGTGTGATTGACTGAGCTTCACTACGCTCCTATAGCCCAAGAAACAGCGCTGTCCAATCAATCTTACATGCTAGTCCATTTAAAGAGATCATTTATGTCCACTTTAATGACTCTAGACTAGGAACTGCAATAATGTATGGATTTTGTTCACCTGTGGGGTTTCATTCACCAGGTTATTTAAATAAATTAACCTGACGAGCCCATTAATCCATAATTATTTTGGACATTTTATTTAATATTGAAACCACTATTAAATAATAAAAATGATAAATTTCTGATTAAACATAAATCTGCAAATGAATGTATTACATATGTAATAAGTTTTTCTCAAAAACAAATACAACTTAAATTACATCATTAGCTTCAATCCAATTGCGCTAGTGTGCTTCTCATGCTTAGGCAATGGAAGGGGTTTAGTAAGTGGATCAGAGACATTCTCATCCGTATGAACTTTGCACATCTTGATATCTCCTCTGCCAACGATCTCTCGAATGAGGTAATACTTCCTCTCAACATGTTTGGATTTGAAGTGTGACCTAGGCTCCTTTGATTGAGCAATGGCGCCATTGTTGTCACAATGCAACTCGACTCCATTTTGAGAACTTTGTACGATATCCAGCTTAGTTAGGAACTTCTTTATCCAAACTGGTTCCTTAGCTGCTTCAACAATAGAAAAATACTCTGATTTTGTCGTAGAGTCTGCGACAGTGCTTTGCTTCGAACTCTTCCATCTCACTGCTCCTCCATTCAGACAAAAAATGTATCCAGACTGGGGTTTAAAATCATCTCAGGCTGTTTGGAAACTTGCATCCGTATAACCTTTGACAACCAACTCATCTTCGCCACCATATACTGGAAACATTTCTTTAGTCCTTCTTAAGTACTTAAGGATGTTCTTGGCAGTTGTCTTGTGTGCTTCTCCTGGATTTTCCTAAAACCTGCTACACATGCTTAGAGCATATGAAACATCCGGCCTTGTACAAATTGCAAGGCATACATTATCGACCCTACTGCCAAAGAATAAGGTATAATCGCCATATCTCTCATCTCGTCTGGTGTAACCGGACATTGAGATTCACTGAGCGTAATGCCATGAGACATGGGGAGAAATCCTCTCTTGGATTTTGAAATCTCGAACCTATCAAGAACCTTATCAATGTAAGTCTCTTGACTCACGGTACTACAAAATTGGGCAAAGAGACCCGTCCAAATTAGCCAAAGAGACTGCCTTAGAGGCGGTCTCTAGCGTAGCGGTCTCTTTGGCAAAGAGACTGCTTGATTAGAGGCGGTCTCTAGAATGAGAAATCTAAAACCGCCTCTTAAAGATAAGCGGTCTCAATTTTAAGAAAATTGAGACTGCCTGTATAAGAAAAGCGGTCTCTATTTTCAGAAATTTGGGACCACCTATCTTAATTAGGCAGTCTCATTGGTATCATTTTAAAAAAAAAAAAACAGGTGATATAGTTTTTATTATTGCAATTTATCTATATAACCTATTTAATTTGAATTTTTTACATTATTAAAAATAGAATATAAAAATAATTCTTGTATTTCATCAGCTGAAAATTTACGTACACAATACAGATACAATAAAAAATTCAATACATTAAAATAAAAAAATAAAAATCCTAAAATTGATAAGACATTAAACTTAAAAGTTCTTTAGTTACAAATTTCTTCAGTCCAAACTTGAGAGATCATTACCTACACCCACAAATAAAAAAAATAAAAGCAGATATTTTTATCCAAAAAATAATTCAAAACAATTTTAACATAATTGAAAAAGAACAAAACAAAAATTTAAAGAACGAGATATAAAATAAAAAATCCGCATAACATAAAACATAAACTTCCAATCAACCAAAAAATTTCATTGAATCTAACAAAAACATCAAATTTATAAAACAAAAGTAAAGGATAATCACTATCAATCAACAATTAGATATAAATTTAGGTTCAAAATCCAGATCAAACTGCCGAATTTGCCAAAGAAACCATTATTCTTCAATACAATTAACTTGATAATAAGACCCTCCATTGAACACCTCAAACCTATAAACCCTAGATCAGATCAATCACACTAATGTTACAACAATACAAACCCCCAAAAATTTTCTTACCTAGAAGTAAATCAACTAAAATTTACAACCCAAACAATTTTGGGGGTGATAATTATCAATTATTTCCTAATTTTACTTACTTCCTTCTTGCTTTCGCTTTCAGATTGTGCCTTCTTCTTCGCTAATTTCTCTTGCAACGCTTTTGCATCCCTAATCAAATCAAATCAAACCCAAATTATATTGATTCTCAAAATTCTCAAAATAATTGATTTAATCAGAAAAATCTGAAAAAGGGTACCTTTCTCGACACTACTCAGGTGTTAAACCGTCGGTTTTAGACGTCTTCGTTTTGCTAGAATTGCGAGTTTGATCTCTTTCACGATCTTTCTTCCTTTGATTTCAGCGTTATCTTGAATTAAGGCTCAAACAAAGAACACACAGAAAAATTTACGAAAAAATTTGAGATCAATACTAAATAACGAAAAAGAATACAAAACTCACCTTGGAAATAGCTAATTCTTTTGAAGGGTCCAAGACACTTGTAGAAGGTCCAAATAGCTTCATTATGGGCTGCCCAAACAAGAAAATAAACAAGATAATAAACAAGGAAAGATCCAATAGCTTAAATTGGAAAGAAACAAGCACGAATTACAAAGAAGAAGAAATTGCGAAGTTCACTTCCGACGAGCACACATGCTGCCACGCGCCGACTCCCTAGCTCCGCCTTGGACCCACCTTGACATTGGTCAGGCGCGTGCAAAGAGTTTCGGCGACAGAACGAAAAGCATGATTTTCTTTACTTAGTTTTTTCTAGAGTTTTTGCTTGCAAGTTTTTACCTTTCACTTGAAAGGGTTTTTCTTGGTTTAAGCAATTAGGAATCTTCTTAATTTCTGTTATTTTATTTTAAAATAATTTCTAAGTCAATTAGGAATTGTTTTAAGAAGTTTTAGGTTAATTAGAACTAGTCTTATTACTAGTTTCCTAGTTCCATTAGAATTGGTTTTCCTATTCTATCTAGGATACTTTGGGATCAAGGCTAGGGTTTTTTCTAGTTTGAATAGACTTAGGAATAGTTAGTTTTAGTCTATAAATAAGGGATTTTTCGTGGCTTTGTACACAACAACAAAAACAAGAAAATTCAATACAAGTTTATTGTTTGTTTTGCTTAATTGCTTACAAATTCTTTTGCTAGTTTTCAATTCAAGGAGTTGTTTTGATAATTAGAACGTTAAATTCTTAGTTCTAGGAGTAGTCTAAGTTTTTTTCATCAAAGTACTTAGTTCCAGGAGTGGTCTAGGTAATTTGAGAGGCGTTGAATTCGTTCCAGGAGTGGTCGTTTTCAAAGTCATATCCGGTTTGTTATCTTTAAGTTGTTCGATTTTCTAACGAAATTCGAAGGGCTTGTGTTACTTGTGTGATTTTAGATTCTTTATTAAGTTAAGGGGTTTAAATCCACATCAAATTGGTATCAGATTTCAGGGGTTTTTGATCGTTCAACAATTCGTTCATCAAATCGCACTTGTTCTCGGATAACCAGTTTTTCTGTCAACTTCAGAAGGCTCGTTCTCCTTCGTTACAAGGTCTTTTCAGGTGATTCGTTTTTTGATTTTGGGTGAAAGTTTGTCTACTTTCTTCCTGTGAAATGTCGGAATTTTTCGAGTTCGTTTGCTGTTAAACTGGACTGTTTTCCGCAACTGTGTCAGTTTTGGTCCGATTTAATACTTACTGCTCGTTGTGTGCGATTTTGTTCCAAGTTGTGTTGCGATTTTTGTGGGATATACCTGTGTGGATAAGGGTTCTTTTAAGTCTGTTTTTGTCTTATAATTATGGAGGAAGCTTTGAGCAAACTCATGGATGAATTTGCAAGATTGCAAGATAATACGGAGGCACGTTTTAATGCTTTTTCACAACTATTGCTTGATAAAAAGAAAAAGAAGAAAAAACGGCATGATAGTGATAGTGATGCTTCTAGAAGTGATGATGATACTCATTATAATAAAAAGATCGATGATAAAGGTATCAAGCTTGATGATTTTACGGGTCTAGGAAGCCCCGAAGATTTTCTTGAGTGGGCGAGACAATTAGAGAAAATTTCAGATTATAAAGGTTTTGATGATTCTCAACGTTTCAAAATTGCTTATATACGACTCACTAAGAATGCGGGAATTTTGTTCGATAATTTAAAGGCTCGACGTGCTAGAGCAGGGAAGGATAAGATCAAGACATGGACAGTTTTGAAGAAGAAGATGCGTTCTAAATACCTTCCACATGATTTCGAACAAATTCTATATGTGAAACTCACTATGTTGACACAAGATACTTAGAGTGTTAATGAATATATTGCTGAATTTGATAAACTAACCTCTCTTTGTGATTTGGAGGAGAAAGAACCATTGCGAATTGCTCGATTCCTTAAGGGTCTTAATCGACCTATTGCTAAGAAGATTGAATTGAGTACTTATGAGTCATTCAATGATGTGTGCAAATTAGCTTTGAAGATTGAAAGTCATTGGCTCGAGGATAAGAAAAAAACCGAGGCAAATAAAAGTTTTTCGAAACCTTTCAAGCCTAGTTCAACAAATTTTTCTAACGAGCACAAGGGAGAAAGTTCGACGAGTGGAGAAAAGAAGGTTGTCAAGGTGTCTAAAGAGGAATTTGAAAGTCGAATTAGGTGCTTCAAGTGTCAAGGAAAGGGACATAGGTCGGATCAATGTCCTACTAAGAAAGCTCTTACAATCAAACAATATCAACAAATGGAAGAAGAAGAGGAACACACAACCTTTGAGTGTGAAGAGGAGTCAATTCATAATAAGGAGGAAAAGGTTGTTGACTCAGAAGAAGAGGATGAGGTTGTCTATGCCGAAGATGAAGATAAGCTTCTTGTTTTAAGGAAGATATTACACACCGAAGTCACGTCTATTCAAGATCAACGTGAGAATTTGTTCCATACTCGATGCAAAGTTGGTGAAAGTACTTGCAACGTGATCATTGATAGTGGCTCTTGCACGAATGTTGCTTCAACTAGCATGGTGAGTAAACTGAACCTCTCTATTCGTGATCATTCAAAACCATATAAAGTAAACTGGCTTGATGATTCAAAGGGTTTTCAAATTAAGAAGCAAGCACTAGTAAATTTCTCCATAGGAAATTACAAAGATGAAATATGGTGTGATGTGATTCCAATGAGTGCTTGTCACTTACTTTTGGGAAGACCATGGCAATTTGATAGAAAGGTTAAACATGATGGCAAGACCAATGTGTATTCCGTGAAGGATGGAAACAAACGTTTTAGTCTACAACCTTTGTCTCATAAAGGACATAGTAATTGCTCCAATGTTAATCGAAGTTCAAGTTTGTTTCTAAGGGAAAAGGTATTCAAGGAAGAGATCGATAGAAGACCCAAGACATGTCTTCTTAATAAAGAAGATGACAATTATGAAGATGGTGAGTACCAAGAAGACTTTTCTAGTAAGAATGGCGATGAAGATTCTACCTATAACATTGAAAACCTCTTTACTTGTTTTAATGATGTGAATTTGAGGGCAAATTCTTTTGAAGAAGGGGAGAATGATGTGAATCAAGAGGCTAATTCTTTTGAAGGGTCCAAGTCACTTGTAGAAGGTCCAAATAGCTTCATTATGGGCTGCCCAAACAAGAAAATAAACAAGGAAAGATCCAATAGCTTAAATTGGAAAGAAACAAGCACGAATTACAAAGAAGAAGAAATTGCGAAGTTTACTTCCGACGAGCACACATGCTGCCACGCGCCGACTCCTGGCCCACGCGCCGACTCCCTAGCTCCGCCTTGGACCCACCTTGACATTGGTCAGGCGCGTGCAAAGAGTTTCGGCGACAGAACGAAAAGCATGATTTTCTTTACTTAGTTTTTTCTAGAGTTTTTGCTTGCAAGTTTTTACCTTTCACTTGAAAGGGTTTTTCTTGGTTTAAGAAATTAGGAATCTTCTTAATTTCTGTTATTTTATTTTAAAATAATTTCTAAGTCAATTAGGAATTGTTTTAAGAAGTTTTAGGTTAATTAGAACTAGTCTTATTACTAGTTTCCTACTTCCATTAGAATTGGTTTTCCTATTCTATCTAGGATACTTTGGGATCAAGGATAGGGTTTTTTCTAGTTTGAATAGACTTAGGAATAGTTAGTTTTAGTCTATAAATAAGGGATTTTTCGTGGCTTTGTACACAACAACAAAAACAAGAAAATTCAATACAAGTTTATTGTTTGTTTTGCTTAATTGCTTACAAATTCTTTTGCTAGTTTTCAATTCAAGGAGTTGTTTTGATAATTAGAACGTTAAATTCTTAGTTCTAGGAGTAGTCTAAGTTTTTTTCATCAAAGTACTTAGTTCCAGGAGTGGTCTAGGTAATTTGAGAGGCGTTGAATTCGTTCCAGGAGTGGTCGTTTTCAAAGTCATATCCGGTTTGTTATCTTTAAGTTGTTCGATTTTCTAACGAAATTCGAAGGGCTTGTGTTACTTGTGTGATTTTAGATTCTTTATTAAGTTAAGGGGTTTAAATCCACATCAAATTGGTATCAGATTTCAGGGGTTTTTGATCGTTCAACAATTCGTTCATCAAATCGCACTTGTTCTCGGATAACCAGTTTTTCTGTCAACTTCAGAAGGCTCGTTCTCCTTCGTTACAAGGTCTTTTCAGGTGATTCGTTTTTTGATTTTGGGTGAAAGTTTGTCTACTTTCTTCCTGTGAAATGTCGGAATTTTTCGAGTTCGTTTGCTGTTAAACTGGACTGTTTTCCGCAACTGTGTCAGTTTTGGTCCGATTTAATACTTACTGCTCGTTGTGTGCGATTTTGTTCCAAGTTGTGTTGCGATTTTTGTGGGATATACCTGTGTGGATAAGGGTTCTTTTAAGTCTGTTTTTGTCTTATAATTATGGAGGAAGCTTTGAGCAAACTCATGGATGAATTTGCAAGATTGCAAGATAATACGGAGGCACGTTTTAATGCTTTTTCACAACTATTGCTTGATAAAAAGAAAAAGAAGAAAAAACGGCATGATAGTGATAGTGATGCTTCTAGAAGTGATGATGATACTCATTATAATAAAAAGATCGATGATAAAGGTATCAAGCTTGATGATTTTACGGGTCTAGGAAGCCCCGAAGATTTTCTTGAGTGGGCGAGACAATTAGAGAAAATTTCAGATTATAAAGGTTTTGATGATTCTCAACGTTTCAAAATTGCTTATATACGACTCACTAAGAATGCGGGAATTTTGTTCGATAATTTAAAGGCTCGACGTGCTAGAGCAGGGAAGGATAAGATCAAGACATGGACAGTTTTGAAGAAGAAGATGCGTTCTAAATACCTTCCACATGATTTCGAACAAATTCTATATGTGAAACTCACTATGTTGACACAAGATACTTAGAGTGTTAATGAATATATTGCTGAATTTGATAAACTAACCTCTCTTTGTGATTTGGAGGAGAAAGAACCATTGCGAATTGCTCGATTCCTTAAGGGTCTTAATCGACCTATTGCTAAGAAGATTGAATTGAGTACTTATGAGTCATTCAATGATGTGTGCAAATTAGCTTTGAAGATTGAAAGTCATTGGCTCGAGGATAAGAAAAAAACCGAGGCAAATAAAAGTTTTTCGAAACCTTTCAAGCCTAGTTCAACAAATTTTTCTAACGAGCACAAGGGAGAAAGTTCGACGAGTGGAGAAAAGAAGGTTGTCAAGGTGTCTAAAGAGGAATTTGAAAGTCGAATTAGGTGCTTCAAGTGTCAAGGAAAGGGACATAGGTCGGATCAATGTCCTACTAAGAAAGCTCTTACAATCAAACAATATCAACAAATGGAAGAAGAAGAGGAACACACAACCTTTGAGTGTGAAGAGGAGTCAATTCATAATAAGGAGGAAAAGGTTGTTGACTCAGAAGAAGAGGATGAGGTTGTCTATGCCGAAGATGAAGATAAGCTTCTTGTTTTAAGGAAGATATTACACACCGAAGTCACGTCTATTCAAGATCAACGTGAGAATTTGTTCCATACTCGATGCAAAGTTGGTGAAAGTACTTGCAACGTGATCATTGATAGTGGCTCTTGCACGAATGTTGCTTCAACTAGCATGGTGAGTAAACTGAACCTCTCTATTCGTGATCATTCAAAACCATATAAAGTAAACTGGCTTGATGATTCAAAGGGTTTTCAAATTAAGAAGCAAGCACTAGTAAATTTCTCCATAGGAAATTACAAAGATGAAATATGGTGTGATGTGATTCCAATGAGTGCTTGTCACTTACTTTTGGGAAGACCATGGCAATTTGATAGAAAGGTTAAACATGATGGCAAGACCAATGTGTATTCCGTGAAGGATGGAAACAAACGTTTTAGTCTACAACCTTTGTCTCATAAAGGACATAGTAATTGCTCCAATGTTAATCGAAGTTCAAGTTTGTTTCTAAGGGAAAAGGTATTCAAGGAAGAGATCGATAGAAGACCCAAGACATGTCTTCTTAATAAAGAAGATGACAATTATGAAGATGGTGAGTACCAAGAAGACTTTTCTAGTAAGAATGGCGATGAAGATTCTACCTATAACATTGAAAACCTCTTTACTTGTTTTAATGATGTGAATTTGAGGGCAAATTCTTTTGAAGAAGGGGAGAATGATGTGAATCAAGAGGCTAATTCTTTTGAAGGGTCCAAGTCACTTGTAGAAGGTCCAAATAGCTTCATTATGGGCTGCCCAAACAAGAAAATAAACAAGGAAAGATCCAATAGCTTAAATTGGAAAGAAACAAGCACGAATTACAAAGAAGAAGAAATTGCGAAGTTTACTTCCGACGAGCACACATGCTGCCACGCGCCGACTCCTGGCCCACGCGCCGACTCCCTAGCTCCGCCTTGGACCCACCTTGACATTGGTCAGGCGCGTGCAAAGAGTTTCGGCGACAGAACGAAAAGCATGATTTTCTTTACTTAGTTTTTTCTAGAGTTTTTGCTTGCAAGTTTTTACCTTTCACTTGAAAGGGTTTTTCTTGGTTTAAGAAATTAGGAATCTTCTTAATTTCTGTTATTTTATTTTAAAATAATTTCTAAGTCAATTAGGAATTGTTTTAAGAAGTTTTAGGTTAATTAGAACTAGTCTTATTACTAGTTTCCTACTTCCATTAGAATTGGTTTTCCTATTCTATCTAGGATACTTTGGGATCAAGGATAGGGTTTTTTCTAGTTTGAATAGACTTAGGAATAGTTAGTTTTAGTCTATAAATAAGGGATTTTTCGTGGCTTTGTACACAACAACAAAAACAAGAAAATTCAATACAAGTTTATTGTTTGTTTTGCTTAATTGCTTACAAATTCTTTTGCTAGTTTTCAATTCAAGGAGTTGTTTTGATAATTAGAACGTTAAATTCTTAGTTCTAGGAGTAGTCTAAGTTTTTTTCATCAAAGTACTTAGTTCCAGGAGTGGTCTAGGTAATTTGAGAGGCGTTGAATTCGTTCCAGGAGTGGTCGTTTTCAAAGTCATATCCGGTTTGTTATCTTTAAGTTGTTCGATTTTCTAACGAAATTCGAAGGGCTTGTGTTACTTGTGTGATTTTAGATTCTTTATTAAGTTAAGGGGTTTAAATCCACATCAAATTGGTATCAGATTTCAGGGGTTTTTGATCGTTCAACAATTCGTTCATCAAATCGCACTTGTTCTCGGATAACCAGTTTTTCTGTCAACTTCAGAAGGCTCGTTCTCCTTCGTTACAAGGTCTTTTCAGGTGATTCGTTTTTTGATTTTGGGTGAAAGTTTGTCTACTTTCTTCCTGTGAAATGTCGGAATTTTTCGAGTTCGTTTGCTGTTAAACTGGACTGTTTTCCGCAACTGTGTCAGTTTTGGTCCGATTTAATACTTACTGCTCGTTGTGTGCGATTTTGTTCCAAGTTGTGTTGCGATTTTTGTGGGATATACCTGTGTGGATAAGGGTTCTTTTAAGTCTGTTTTTGTCTTATAATTATGGAGGAAGCTTTGAGCAAACTCATGGATGAATTTGCAAGATTGCAAGATAATACGGAGGCACGTTTTAATGCTTTTTCACAACTATTGCTTGATAAAAAGAAAAAGAAGAAAAAACGGCATGATAGTGATAGTGATGCTTCTAGCAGTGATGATGATACTCATTATAATAAAAAGATCGATGATAAAGGTATCAAGCTTGATGATTTTACGGGTCTAGGAAGCCCCGAAGATTTTCTTGAGTGGGCGAGACAATTAGAGAAAATTTCAGATTATAAAGGTTTTGATGATTCTCAACGTTTCAAAATTGCTTATATACGACTCACTAAGAATGCGGGAATTTTGTTCGATAATTTAAAGGCTCGACGTGCTAGAGCAGGGAAGGATAAGATCAAGACATGGACAGTTTTGAAGAAGAAGATGCGTTCTAAATACCTTCCACATGATTTCGAACAAATTCTATATGTGAAACTCACTATGTTGACACAAGATACTTAGAGTGTTAATGAATATATTGCTGAATTTGATAAACTAACCTCTCTTTGTGATTTGGAGGAGAAAGAACCATTGCGAATTGCTCGATTCCTTAAGGGTCTTAATCGACCTATTGCTAAGAAGATTGAATTGAGTACTTATGAGTCATTCAATGATGTGTGCAAATTAGCTTTGAAGATTGAAAGTCATTGGCTCGAGGATAAGAAAAAAACCGAGGCAAATAAAAGTTTTTCGAAACCTTTCAAGCCTAGTTCAACAAATTTTTCTAACGAGCACAAGGGAGAAAGTTCGACGAGTGGAGAAAAGAAGGTTGTCAAGGTGTCTAAAGAGGAATTTGAAAGTCGAATTAGGTGCTTCAAGTGTCAAGGAAAGGGACATAGGTCGGATCAATGTCCTACTAAGAAAGCTCTTACAATCAAACAATATCAACAAATGGAAGAAGAAGAGGAACACACAACCTTTGAGTGTGAAGAGGAGTCAATTCATAATAAGGAGGAAAAGGTTGTTGACTCAGAAGAAGAGGATGAGGTTGTCTATGCCGAAGATGAAGATAAGCTTCTTGTTTTAAGGAAGATATTACACACCGAAGTCACGTCTATTCAAGATCAACGTGAGAATTTGTTCCATACTCGATGCAAAGTTGGTGAAAGTACTTGCAACGTGATCATTGATAGTGGCTCTTGCACGAATGTTGCTTCAACTAGCATGGTGAGTAAACTGAACCTCTCTATTCGTGATCATTCAAAACCATATAAAGTAAACTGGCTTGATGATTCAAAGGGTTTTCAAATTAAGAAGCAAGCACTAGTAAATTTCTCCATAGGAAATTACAAAGATGAAATATGGTGTGATGTGATTCCAATGAGTGCTTGTCACTTACTTTTGGGAAGACCATGGCAATTTGATAGAAAGGTTAAACATGATGGCAAGACCAATGTGTATTCCGTGAAGGATGGAAACAAACGTTTTAGTCTACAACCTTTGTCTCATAAAGGACATAGTAATTGCTCCAATGTTAATCGAAGTTCAAGTTTGTTTCTAAGGGAAAAGGTATTCAAGGAAGAGATCGATAGAAGACCCAAGACATGTCTTCTTAATAAAGAAGATGACAATTATGAAGATGGTGAGTACCAAGAAGACTTTTCTAGTAAGAATGGCGATGAAGATTCTACCTATAACATTGAAAACCTCTTTACTTGTTTTAATGATGTGAATTTGAGGGCAAATTCTTTTGAAGAAGGGGAGAATGATGTGAATCAAGAGGCTAATTCTTTTGAAGGGTCCAAGTCACTTGTAGAAGGTCCAAATAGCTTCATTATGGGCTGCCCAAACAAGAAAATAAACAAGGAAAGATCCAATAGCTTAAATTGGAAAGAAACAAGCACAAATTACAAAGAAGAAGAAATTGCGAAGTTTACTTCCGACGAGCACACATGCTGCCACGCGCCGACTCCTGGCCCACGCGCCGACTCCCTAGCTCCGCCTTGGACCCACCTTGACATTGGTCAGGCGCGTGCAAAGAGTTTCGGCGACAGAACGAAAAGCATGATTTTCTTTACTTAGTTTTTTCTAGAGTTTTTGCTTGCAAGTTTTTACCTTTCACTTGAAAGGGTTTTTCTTGGTTTAAGCAATTAGGAATCTTCTTAATTTCTGTTATTTTATTTTAAAATAATTTCTAAGTCAATTAGGAATTGTTTTAAGAAGTTTTAGGTTAATTAGAACTAGTCTTATTACTAGTTTCCTAGTTCCATTAGAATTGGTTTTCCTATTCTATCTAGGATACTTTGGGATCAAGGCTAGGGTTTTTTCTAGTTTGAATAGACTTAGGAATAGTTAGTTTTAGTCTATAAATAAGGGATTTTTCGTGGCTTTGTACACAACAACAAAAACAAGAAAATTCAATACAAGTTTATTGTTTGTTTTGCTTAATTGCTTACAAATTCTTTTGCTAGTTTTCAATTCAAGGAGTTGTTTTGATAATTAGAACGTTAAATTCTTAGTTCTAGGAGTAGTCTAAGTTTTGTTCATCAAAGTACTTAGTTCCAGGAGTGGTCTAGGTAATTTGAGAGGCGTTGAATTCGTTCCAGGAGTGGTCGTTTTCAAAGTCATATCCGGTTTGTTATCTTTAAGTTGTTCGATTTTCTAACGAAATTCGAAGGGCTTGTGTTACTTGTGTGATTTTAGATTCTTTATTAAGTTAAGGGTTTTAAATCCACATCAAATTGGTATCAGATTTCAGGGGTTTTTGATCGTTCAACAATTCGTTCATCAAATCGCACTTGTTCTCGGATAACCAGTTTTTCTGTCAACTTCAGAAGGCTCGTTCTCCTTCGTTACAAGGTCTTTTCAGGTGATTCGTTTTTTGATTTTGGGTGAAAGTTTGTCTACTTTCTGCCTGTGAAATTTCGGAATTTTTCGAGTTCGTTTGCTGTTAAACTGGACTGTTTTCCGCAACTGTGTCAGTTTTGGTCCGATTTAATACTTACTGCTCGTTGTGTGCGATTTTGTTCCAAGTTGTGTTGCGATTTTTGTGGGATATACCTGTGTGGATAAGGGTTCTTTTAAGTCTGTTTTTGTCTTATAATTATGGAGGAAGCTTTGAGCAAACTCATGGATGAATTTGCAAGATTGCAAGATAATACGGAGGCACGTTTTAATGCTTTTTCACAACTATTGCTTGATAAAAAGAAAAAGAAGAAAAAACGGCATGATAGTGATAGTGATGCTTCTAGCAGTGATGATGATACTCATTATAATAAAAAGATCGATGATAAAGGTATCAAGCTTGATGATTTTACGGGTCTAGGAAGCCCCGAAGATTTTCTTAAGTGGGCGAGACAATTAGAGAAAATTTCAGATTATAAAGGTTTTGATGATTCTCAACGTTTCAAAATTGCTTATATACGACTCACTAAGAATGCGGGAATTTGGTTCGATAATTTAAAGGCTCGACGTGCTAGAGCAGGGAAGGATAAGATCAAGACATGGACAGTTTTGAAGAAGAAGATGCGTTCTAAATACCTTCCACATGATTTCGAACAAATTCTATATGTGAAACTCACTATGTTGACACAAGATACTTAGAGTGTTAATGAATATATTGCTGAATTTGATAAACTAACCTCTCTTTGTGATTTGGAGGAGAAAGAACCATTGCGAATTGCTCGATTCCTTAAGGGTCTTAATCGACCTATTGCTAAGAAGATTGAATTGAGTACTTATGAGTCATTCAATGATGTGTGCAAATTAGCTTTGAAGATTGAAAGTCATTGGCTCGAGGATAAGAAAAAAACCGAGGCAAATAAAAGTTTTTCGAAACCTTTCAAGCCTAGTTCAACAAATTTTTCTAACGAGCACAAGGGAGAAAGTTCGACGAGTGGAGAAAAGAAGGTTGTCAAGGTGTCTAAAGAGGAATTTGAAAGTCGAATTAGGTGCTTCAAGTGTCAAGGAAAGGGACATAGGTCGGATCAATGTCCTACTAAGAAAGCTCTTACAATCAAACAATATCAACAAATGGAAGAAGAAGAGGAACACATAACCTTTGAGTGTGAAGAGGAGTCAATTCATAATAAGTAGGAAAAGGTTGTTGACTCAGAAGAAGAGGATGAGGTTGTCTATGCCGAAGATGAAGATAAGCTTCTTGTTTTAAGGAAGATATTACACACCGAAGTCACTTCTATTCAAGATCAACGTGAGAATTTGTTCCATACTCGATGCAAAGTTGGTGAAAGTACTTGCAACGTGATCATTGATAGTGGCTCTTGCACGAATGTTGCTTCAACTAGCATGGTGAGTAAACTGAACCTCTCTATTCGTGATCATTCAAAACCATATAAAGTAAACTGGCTTGATGATTCAAAGGGTTTTCAAATTAAGAAGCAAGCACTAGTAAATTTCTCCATAGGAAATTACAAAGATGAAATATGGTGTGATGTGATTCCAATGAGTGCTTGTCACTTACTTTTGGGAAGACCATGGCAATTTGATAGAAAGGTTAAACATGATGGCAAGACCAATGTGTATTCCGTGAAGGATGGAAACAAACGTTTTAGTCTACAACCTTTGTCTCATAAAGGACATAGTAATTGCTCCAATGTTAATCGAAGTTCAAGTTTGTTTCTAAGGGAAAAGGTATTCAAGGAAGAGATCGATAGAAGACCCAAGATATGTCTTCTTAATAAAGAAGATGACAATTATGAAGATGGTGAGTACCAAGAAGACTTTTCTAGTAAGAATGGCGATGAAGATTCTACCTATAACATTCAAAACCTCTTTACTTGTTTTGATGATGTGAATTTGAGGGCAAATTCTTTTGAAGAAGGGGAGAATGATGTGAATCAAGAGGCTAGTTCTTTTGAAGGGTCCAAGTCACTTGTAGAAGGTCCAAATAGCTTCATTATGGGCTGCCCAAACAAGAAAATAAACAAGGAAAGATCCAATAGCTTAAATTGGAAAGAAACAAGCACGAATTACAAAGAAGAAGAAATTGCGAAGTTCACTTCCGACGAGCACACATGCTGCCACGCGCCGACTCCTGGCCCACGCGCCGACTCCCTAGCTCCGCCTTGGACCCACCTTGACATTGGTCAGGCGCGTGCAAAGAGTTTCGGCGACAGAACGAAAAGCATGATTTTCTTTACTTAGTTTTTTCTAGAGTTTTTGCTTGCAAGTTTTTACCTTTCACTTGAAAGGGTTTTTCTTGGTTTAAGAAATTAGGAATCTTCTTAATTTCTGTTATTTTATTTTAAAATAATTTCTAAGTCAATTAGGAATTGTTTTAAGAAGTTTTAGGTTAATTAGAACTAGTCTTATTACTAGTTTTCTAGTTCCATTAGAATTGGTTTTCCTATTCTATCTAGGATACTTTGGTATCAAGGCTAGGGTTTTTTCTAGTTTGAATAGACTTAGGAATAGTTAGTTTTAGTCTATAAATAAGGGATTTTTCGTGGCTTTGTACACAACAACAAAAACCAGAAAATTCAATACAAGTTTATTGTTTGTTTTGCTTAATTGCTTACAAATTCTTTTGCTAGTTTTCAATTCAAGGAGTTGTTTTGATAATTAGAACGTTCAATTCTTAGTTCTAGGAATAGTCTAAGTTTTGTTCATCAAAGTACTTAGTTCCAGGAGTGGTCTAGGTAATTTGAGAGGCGTTGAATTCGTTCCAGGAGTGGTCGTTTTCAAAGTCATATCCGGTTTGTTATCTTTAAGTTGTTCGATTTTCTAACGAAATTCGAAGGGCTTGTGTTACTTGTGTGATTTTAGATTATTTATTAAGTTAAGGGGTTTAAATCCACATCAGAAGAGAGAGAAAGAAAAAAGAGATACTATATGAAATGAGAAAAAAGGAGGGAGGCGGTGGACAACGGTTAGTTTGGGACTTAGGGTTATGTGTTTATGGCTGCCAGCCTGTCAAGAGGTTCAATTCGAGAGATATGTTAACTAAGATGACTGGTCTATCTAATTTCTCAACTAAAAATAAATTCATTCATGAGACCGGCTATTTAAATGAGGGGTTTCTTGGATATTACTTGAGACTTGTCATTTAAAATGACCGGTCTCTCTATATTCCTCGAAATTTTAAAATAATTCCTAGAGACCTATTTTCTTTAATGACGGGTCTCTTTGATATTTCGAGAGACCCGTCGTTTAAGATAATGGGTCTCTCCTTTGAAAAAGACCCGTTATGTACTTAACCAGTCTCTTATTTTGGGTCTCTTTGACCAATTTTGTAGTAGTGTCAGCCCAATCATCCTTCGAGACCTGTCTCGATGAATCTTGATTCTCAAAATGTACTCGGTGTCACCCAAATCTTTCATTGAGAAACAACTCTTCAACCAATCCTTGACTGACTCAAGCATTGGTATGTGTTTCCCCATTAGGAGTATGTCATCTACATACAAGACTAAGAAAACTATGCTGCTCCCACTGGACTTCTTGTTTACACAAGTTTCCTCTTCGCTTTTGAGAAAACCAAACTGTTTGACTGCTTCATCAAAATGAAGGTTCCAACTCCTTGATGCTTGCTTCAATCCATAAATGGATTTCAAGATTTTCTGGATCTTCAAAATCCTCAAGTTGTGTCATATACACTTCCTCCATCAAGAACCCATTCAAGAAGGCGGTTTTGACATCCATCTGCCAAATTTCGTAATCGAAAAATGCAGCAATCGATAGAAGAATCCGAATGGACTTAAGCATTGCTATTGGGGAAAAGGTTTCTTCATAGTCAATACCATGAATCTGTTTGTAACCCTTTTGCAACCAGTCTTGCTTTATAGATGTAGGCATTTCCATCATTGTATGTCTTAATCTTGTAAACCCACTTGCAACCAATAGATTTTACCCTATCACGCAAGTCCACCAGGGATCACACAACATTTTTAGACATCGATTCCATTTCGGATTTCATGGCCTCAAGCCATTCATTTAAGTTGGGGCTCACTAAAGCTTGTTTGTAGGTAGAAGGTTCCTCATTCTCCAATAAGAAGATTCCAGAATCCTCAGTTAGCACAACTTCAACAACCTATTTGTTTCTAATTCTAGAAGACCTACGTGGGGTAGGAGCAACAATAGAAATATTCTCTCCAACTTCTTGAAGATTTTCGCATGAATTAGATTCAAGTGGGACGATAAGAGTCTCGCTAGTCGAATTAGCTTGCTCCGATGCATGATTAATCGACTCATGCGCCCTCGCCTCTGATGTGGTGTTATCCACATCTATTTGTTGCTCATCTCAAATTTCTTCGAGAACCACTTTACTCCCACTTGGCTTTGTAGAGAGGAATTCCTTTTCTAAAAAGACACCATCGCGAGCAACAAACACTTTGTTATCTTCAGAATTGAAGAAGTAATACCCCATTGTTTCTTTTGGACAACCCACAAAGAAACATTTGTCTGATTTAGGGTGTAGTTTATTGCCTTGTAAATATTTTACATACGCTTCACAGCCCTAAATCTTGAGATAAGACAACTTTGGAACTTTTCCAGTCCATAACTCATATGGTGTCCTCTCAACTGCTTTGGATGGGCTTCTATTCAGTATGTTCACAGCTGCTCCGAATGCATATCCCTAGCATGATATGTGAAGATCAGTAAAGCTCATCATGGACCGAACCATACCTAGTAAGGTCCTATTCCTCCTTTCTGACACCCCATTTAACTGTGGCGTCCCTGGAGGAGTTAATTGTGAAAGTATTCCTCAATTAATAAGATGTTCATCAAATTCTTGGGTTAAATATTCACCACCATGATCAGATCGTAATGCTTGATTGCCCTAAGTTGGTTTCGTACCTCATCTGGAATTCTTTGAACTTTTCAAAGGCTTCCAACTTCACTTCATTAAGTAAACATATCCAAATCTACTTAAATCATCAGTAAAAAGTAATGAAGTATCTATATTGACCCCTAGCTTTTGAACTCATTGGTCGACACACATCTGTATGTGTGAGTTCCAAAAGGTCACTTGCTCTTTCACCTACACCCGTAAAGGGTGACTTAGTCATTTTACCAAGAAAGCATGACTCACAATTTTCAAATGATTCATAATCAAAAGAAGAAAGGAGTCCATCCTTATGTAATTTCTGGATGCGCTTTTGGTTGATGTGACCAAGCCTACAATGCCATAGGTAAGTTGGGTTTGAACCATCTATTCTTTGCTTTTTATGATCAATGTTGTAGACATGAGTTGTATATTCTAAGACATACAAACCATAAATTAATTTTGCGTTAGCATATAACATATTTTCTTTAGAAATAAAACAACATTTGTCTCTTATTTCAAATGAAAATCCTTCAGAATCTAAAACAGGAATTGAAATAATGTTTTTAGTAATTGTTGGTACATAATAACAATTATTAAGCACCAAAATAATTCCAGTGGGAAGTCTCAAATGATAACTTCCAATAGCAAGCGCAGCAACTTTTGCTCCATTTCCTACTCGAAGAGTTACTTCCCCTTTTGCTAACCTCTTACTTTCTCTCAAGCCCTGCATGTTATTAATGATGTGAGCACCACAACCAGTATCGAATACCCAAGTGGAAGATGAAGTAAGATTAATTTCTACAACAAAAACATCAAGTAACTCTTTACCTTCTGTTTTCACTGGTGTATAATGGGGACACCCTGGTGTATGGCGAAGCCAATCACTACAATAGAAGCATTCACTTTGTCTCCTCTTCGGTTAATCCTCAACATGGTTGAGTAAAAGGTTGACTAATGTCACAGTCTAGCCCTCATCGTTATGAGTGAGCCTAACTATATCAAAACCATCCTGGAGTGAGAACAAGATTATGTCATGCTCGGAGTCATCATCGAACGGTTTCCCAAGGACATCCATTTGATTGAACAAATCAATAATTTTAGTGACATGGGTCCTTACTGGCTGATCAGGCATGAGTTTCTTAGCCATTATCTTACAATGAACATTGTAAGCCTCATACCTAATGTTGTCATCCCAGGCATAGTAAATCTGAGGGATCGAATTAACGACCTCTCTTAAATTATGATCTTTGAAGCCTCCACTTCCTAATGCCACAATGACACCTCGACAGATAGCAAGAAGACATTTATGCAAGTTAGTTAACTCATAGTGCCTGAATCTTCTTTTCCAACAACTTGGAATAGATTCTAAAATAGTGTTGTTGTTATGGTTATTCATCTACAAACAAAAACAAAACGAGGAAAAGTTCAATAATTATGTTTAATAAATTTAAAGTACCATAAGCTATACTATTTATTGGTAACTTTAAAACATTTATTCATTTTTAATTGATCCCTATTGAATAAAATGATTCCAAGATCCTTTGATTGTGCAATAATTGAGCGGACTTTGGCCCTACCATCAACCATTTCATTTTCAAGGTGAGTAAACTCTTTACTGATTATAACTCTTTGTAATTCTTGGTTGAATAATTACCCATCACATGTTTAATTATTACCTTTAGCTTCAAGGTTCTAAACTCTTTAGGTAACCTTGTTGAGTATAACCAATCAAAAGTGTAAAATTTGTTTACCTTCACTCCCCTAAGATATAATATGACACCCTGCTTTGGCATGACCCATAATAAATATCGAAGTTTTCATCGGGTTTTTTTTATTGGAAAAGATACCTCAATAATACCAGGACCTAGATTTATTATGTTGTAATTATTTAGTGAACTCTAGCGCATCATCAAGCAACATAAATAAAACAACATGCATAATCTACTAATGCATAAATAAAAACATGACATAGTATGACCCCTTAATCCTTAGAAAACTAATAAAGCGAAAAGCTCCCACTTGAACCTTCATGGATCTCATCCATCTTGCTCCTTTGGGCCTTCACTCCATGGATTTCTTGGATTAACTGCAACCTGTAATACTATTCTATTCTATCTACTACTTAAATAAAATAAAATAAATTACAAAAATACTTAACGGTACGCAGACTGTATTTAGATTACAAAAATTTATCACGATGCACAGATCGTATTTAGAATCTATGGGCCATACTAGTCTATATATATAGAAATAAATAATATCATATATTATAAAGTGCCACATAATAAATCACTCATCATGCTTTCCTAAACTACAACATCGAATGATCATAATTAAGGAAACATATCATAATATATCTCATATTTTTAATTAATTAATTATTGCAATTAGATAATATCATATATTATTTCTAACCAACCATAAAATATCATATATTTTATTTAAGGTAAGAGATAGAACCAAATCATATTTTAGTTATAGAAGATAAATCATATTTATTTTCCATGGTTATCCTAACTAGTTTAAGAGATTATATCCTAATTGATAGACAATCACATAATTTTAATTCAATTATTATCCAAAATAATTATGGGATAATCTCATTAAATCAATCATTATTCAAATAGAATCTTTTGCTCCATAATTATCTTAACAAAATTAACAACTTTAATTTTGCTAATTATCTTTTCAAAATCAAAACTTATCCTTTTAAATTTAATTTTAAAATCTGATTTTTATCCAAAATAAATAAAATAATGTTTTTTTATTAAAACATGAGCCAGCCACTATGGTGTGGCCAGCCGGAGCCGGCCACGGTGGCCGACCTTGCGGTGTACGCAGCCCTACAACTACGCAAGAACAGCAGCAACAACACACGCAACTTGTGGTGCACTGCTGTGCGTCTCCTATTCGATTTCTGCCCAACCGGCCCCACCTCCTGGACCACCGCCGGTGCGGCAGTCGTCGTGGCAGCGCCACCTTGCCGCGGCTGCCGCACCTTAAAACCTTTATTTTTATTATTTTTAATTAAAATAAAATATTTTATTAAAATTAAAATAATTTGGTCCATTTAATTTTAAAATTAAATCATATTCAATTTTAAAATTAGGGTTCTTCATGAATTTAATCCCCAATTCAATTTAACTTTTAAATTAAATAATTTGATCATGAAAAATTCATAATTTAACATGAAATCAAATAGATTAAATTCTTTAAACATATAATTATCGAAATTAAATCAAAACTAAAACACAAAATTTCACAATTTAGGGTTGTAGTTTCGAATTTTTTCGAATTTAGGGTGTGGGGGGGGGGGTGCGAAAAATCCGAGTGCTTTAGGGCAAAATTCGGATCACTTGAAGGCTAATTTAGAGTAAATTAAACAACTTTTAACGATTCTATATTGTTAAATCACATCTAAAATAATAATTGACCCATAATTAAATTATTCTCCCTCCTAATTGAAATAAAATTGTAGACTATCAATGAATCAATATTCAATATGTGTACATCCATAGGCTAACTGATACCGTTGTAGGAGTTTATAAGTACAAATGCGAAAACATGAATCATATATTCATATAGCACCTAATCCCAAGATCATGCATAACACATAAAGAATTAGAATTAATACCTTTGAAGCGTGATTCCACGTGCAATCAAACAAGAACAGGGGAGATAAAGAACCTCAAGCGTGATTCCTCTACTTAGTCCACAGTCATAGATTAAGTCCTCCACTAACGCTAGTCAGTGGCAATCGAACACTTCAACTGACCTTCTATGGAGTAGAATGACCAACGAACAAATCACGAACCACCACGAAGGGAGGGGATAGGCGTGTGGTACAGAGAGAGAGAGAGAGGTTTTAGAATACTGGTTGCTTGGTGCACAATTAACTGTTAATTGTGTTGTGTCATACAACCCTAGGAATGGACTTTATTTATAGATCTCATCTCTAAATAAGAGTCCATGACAAAGCCCAAATCCTAACTCTAATCTAAATATACTAGCTCAATCCAATTCATGATTGGTTACTTGTTCACGAGGCCCATAAATGGGCCTCTAACTTGCTTAACCCAATACCTTTGTTGTGTGACCTCATAGGATCCATTATAGTGGGCTTTGGACTATTTGACTAGCCCAAAGATCAATGATCATAGTCTAGCAACAGATAATGACGATCTAAAAGAACGAACTTATTATATCCATAGTAGTGATCCTTGATATATCTAGTAATTGCACTTATCGAAGACAGAACTCTTTCATAATGAGCATTCCTTTGTTTGAGTACGTTTTTTGCACTTTTCTCCGAATTTGGTTTGTTTCTTGTTATTTTTCTTGCTCATTTTATGAAGTAATTATAGTATAAGAACTAATTATATCTTCATAAATAATGTTTTGAAAATTTTGAATCCGAAAATTGGCGCGAAGTGTGTACTCGGTTTATTTTTGCCATATTCGAACTTCAAGATTGTTTGGTAGACGATAATTGCATTGTTGTTACTATTATTTGTCTAGGCAAAGCTGATTCTTTGAGATTTTGAAATATAATCCCTTGAATGCTTTGTTGAAACTGGTATACGATGGCTTTTTTGGTGTTAGAAGCCCCCATTTACTGATTTTAACATCAGGTATCGTAGCCCCCTAGTAGGGGTGGCATTTGATTTTTGTGTTTTGCCCTTTCGGTAACTGTTATGCTGCTGAAATGGGTTAGAACATGTGTATTAGCTTAGTTTAGAAAAATAAACTAATAAAGAAACTTTATCCATTCATAGCATGGATTCGCCTCCATTTGTCCATGCTGAGGAGGTTCTAGGAGATCCGCGCCTGACGAGGCAGTTCGCCCTCAAAAGAGGGTGACCCGTCCTCGTGCGGAGGCTTGGGAGCGATGTGTCGGAGCTGATCGTCGTCTCCAGGAGGATGTGGTTTGGGAGGCTCCTCCAAGTGGGACACTAGGGTCCTTAAATGGGACCCAAACCATCACGTCTCGGTCAGGGGTTAGCGCGGCATTGTGAGTCCTTTGCGCCTCCGTTTTTTTTTTCTTTGAAATGAGTTTTTTACTCTCTTTTATGCCTTTCTTTTTTAGAGTGAGCCTAGCATGCGCCTATACGGCTCTAGTGCCCTGCAAAGTTGTTTTGAGAGTTTACCTGAGGTGGTAAAGGAGATTGTGGAGCTTTCGGAGATCAGTTCCTAGCTGGCGGCTCTTCGGGATTTATCGAGTCAGCCTGCATCATCGGCTTTCCTTTGTGGATTGTTAGAGTTTTTTTGGGATTCCACCAACACTTTTCACTTTCCATGGGGAGAGATGAAGGTTACCCCTTACGATTTCTCTATGATTATGGGTTTTCCTTTCGAAGGTGAGCCCGTAGCTATGGAGGTCGTTAAGGGGTCAGATGAGAGACTGCGTGACCTCGTGGGGGATCTTCTTACGGCGGCCCTTCACATGTATGCGCATTCTTGTCCGTACTCGGTTCTTGCCGATGAGTTGTCGGCTGACGAGGTTGATCGACAGTGTACACCTGAGCAGTTGGCTCGGACATACATTGCTCACGTTCTTTCCGTCACTATCTTAAGTTATCGGGGAGAGCGTTTCACCATTGGATTACTTATTTGCCTCATTGATTTGGGGAAGGTAGGTAACTTGAGTTGGGCGAAGATGTCGTATGCCCGTATTCTTACAGCTATGGGCAAGGCGACCCGGGTGATGGATTATACGGCAGCTACTGAGATGCCTCGGATCTCCCTTACGTGGCATGGTCGTATCCTTGAGGTGCGCACTTATTCTTTTTTCTTTTATTAGCCATTTTTGTTTTCTTTTTCTTATTAATTTTTTCTTCTTATAGGCTTGGGGATATTCGTATCTGTCTTTCTTAGCCCCCAGGATTCTCGGGGCTTCTTGTTTTCCTATCGACCATCGACTGGTCACAATTAAGAAGAACCGAGCAACTTCAGCAGGCGACTTTTTCCAGAGCTCCCTTTTACATGTGCATCTTCCCTTTTTTCGATTCTTGTTAGTTTTTTGATGATTTTTCATGAGGCTGTGTTTCTAGATCGATCTCCGTCCTTGGAGTTTTATCGTCGGAGTCCCTGAGGATGTCCGGTTTGGCATGATTTGTTGCCGTTTCCAGGATCTTTATCATGGACTTCCAGTCCTTCAGAGGACAGGCGCTTGGTTTTTAGGCGAGCGTGTTTTCTGACAATCATCATCCGAGGAGCCTACGGTCCCTACGGATCCTCCGATCCGGATGTTGCGTCCGAACTTGCTGGCTGCCGAGGATCGAGCTCAGGCGATCCTCGGTTATCCAGCGGAGCAGCTGGTGATGCCGGATGCATCTTACCAGGATTTCATCGTATCCAGGCTGACTCCTTTCCCAGCTTTTGTTCCGGTTAGTGTTATACCATATATATTTTTATTTTATTTTCGGAACCTTGACTCTCTTACTACTTTTTCAGCGAGTCGAGTTAGGTGGTTGGGTGCCATCTACGGTGGAGGTCACATATACCGATGCTTTTAGATCGGAAATTCGCAAGATTCTCCAGCAGCATAGGAGGAAGAGGATATACCGTATATTCCTGAGACGGTTGAGTCGGTATGTTTACTTCGTATATGTATTTGTTTTTACATTTATTTTTTTCATACACATTTGTTCGTTAACTGTCCTTGCATTTGGAAAAGGTATCGTGGGAGACCTTGACCGGCATGGTGAGGACTATACGTGCTTTCCAAGCTGCTTATCGGAGAGCCCTCGTGGCTTTTCATGCCGTAATCATCGGATGGTCGCGGTAAGTTTATTTCTTTTTCTTTTATCAAAGTTATTACACAGTTTGTGTATTAATCTTTGTTTGGATTTTGCAGGATGTAGAACAGCCGTCCGGGAGTCGTCGAGTATCCTTACTTCCTTTATATATTTTTTTTGGAAACATATGT
Organism: Chenopodium quinoa; assembly: GCF_001683475.1. Taxonomy (NCBI): domain Eukaryota; kingdom Viridiplantae; phylum Streptophyta; class Magnoliopsida; order Caryophyllales; family Amaranthaceae; genus Chenopodium; species Chenopodium quinoa. Next base: position 518,717 of record NW_018742864.1, read on the forward strand.
ACATATATATAACACACATTTTATATATATGTCATTTTATTTTCCTTTTATTTCCATGATATTTTATTTTTTAGTAAAGCAAAAATATTCCCGAGGGAAGGAAAGGGTCCCCGACTTATCCCACTCAAAAAAAATAAGAAAAAAAAGGAACAAAGAAAAGAGGACATGAAAAGGAAAGTGAAAAAAGAAGGGAAAAAGAAAAAAGAAAGAAAGAGAAAAGGAAAATAAGAAGAAAATAAGAAAATAGAATAAAATAAAATAATATAAAATAAAATAAAATAAAATAAAATAAAATAAAAGGATAAAATTGCCACCTGCGGGTGAACTTTCCTTAGAGCGAAAATTGCCGAAAATTTGTGTTGGGGTTTGGTAAGTCAAACTTACCGCAGAAACGACCCCGACCCAAAGAACCACTCGCAATTTATAAAACCATAAACCATAAACCATAACAAATAAACATAAAAGGATAGAATTGGAATATAACTTTGACGCGTGCCTTGCCCGACCTAATAGGCTCTTACTTGAAAGCTTTAGCTCCGAAAATACCGAGCCTCCAACGGTATCCACCAACAAAGGACGAACACCGACTTTTTAGGTCCGCTACCTTGGAGTTAGCAAGGTCCGACCAAAACCCGAGTGATTAAATGAGTTCAAAGGTTTTCACAATGGTGATGCCTTTTTCAACTCTCAGTCAAGTGATTTTCCCAATACCCCAACTTGGGTATTTATAGGGAAAATAAGAGAGTGAAAAAGCTCTCCCATCAATGTGGGAGAATTTGCTTTTTCCATTTTATTTTAAAGCTAAAATAAAATAAATAATCAAACTAGTAATAAATCAACAAGTGGCAAGCTCATGAGAGAGGTTAGGTGAGGACCATTTGAAGGGGGGACCAAACTTGCTCCCCACTCCCTCTCCAAAAACCGGCCAACTCAACCCTCAATATTCCTCTTACAATGCGCCACATGGCACCACACTTAGGCACCAAGGCACCCAAGGTGGGCTGCCATGTGCGGCTCCCAGCAGGCCCAGCACAAGCGTGCGGGCTACTAGGCGATGTTGGCCAGCAAGCCCAGCACGGCTTGTGCGGACTACTCGTGCACTCGACCAGCAAGCTGCGTATCAAGGATGCGGGCTGCTACTGAGTGCCGATGCTCCTTGCGCGTTTTGGCCAGCGATGCAAGCATGCGATGCTACCATGCGATGCTAGAATTGGTGCACTAGCACGCACCAACCAGCCTAGGCTCGGCTTGGTGCGCATGCTAGCCACCGTGCTATACCAAATTCCCCTAGCACTCAGTTTGCTCAGGGCATTCCGATGCTAGGGGTATTTGGTCTTGTTGATTTATTATTTTCGTGTCTCGTCTTTTATTATTTTGACTCGACTTCCGACGCTCGGTTTCGACGCTCTAAGCTCGAATTTCTGACATCTAAATATTTAATACTCAAGCGACGAATTAATTTCTTCCAAATTAATTCGTCGAGTCGGTTCGTATATTTGCTAGGGTGTGACCCGAAGGGTTCAGTCAAGATTAAGCTGTAATATTAATTATACATTAATATTTCTGATCGAAAGCGGCCTCCACCCAGGCATTCCGATCACTTGACCTTGCTGAATATATTAGCTTTCTAATAATTCTAAATCCGCTATCAGATAATACACTTGTTCGAAGGACACCATTCCTTTCAATCTCCCACTTGTCCTTCCGGACAAGTGAGCATTTAGTGTATCGCCTTTTTCCTATGTCTCTTCATGTCTTCTTCATGAAATGTAAGGTAAGATTATTTTGTTATCCTTATTACGTCCAGAAGTATTTCTTGATTCCAAGTCCGACTGTCAATAAACAGATGATTTCTAAAATCCATCCGAACACGACCATTCATTTTTATAGTCTCGCTCTACGTGAGGCCTTGTATACAACAAAGACATCTTCCCTATTTTAGTAGGGGGACATTCCCAGACTTGTAATGTAGCTCCTCTTACTGAGAGGACTTAGCCGCCCAAGTGTTTTCGTTATAATCCCCTATTACTGCAGACGTTTGACAACATCAAAACAGACCAGTACTCAAACAAGAGAACTCACAATACTCATGGTCAAGGAAATAGGTTCCGATAGCCATAATGAGAAGTATACTTTATGACAATTTTTAATCTCTTAAAGTATTCTCATTGGTCGATCCAGTATGGTTCTAAACCAGTACCTGTGCAAATCATTTATGACAATCATGTCCTCATAGCACAAGAAAAAGTGCTATAAATCAAACTACACACTAATCTCAATTAGTCATTAATTGTCCATCGTTTAAATGACCTTGACTAGGGACAATTTTCGATTATAATATTCAATGTTCACTTAATAGGTGTTTCCTTATCAAGACTGGTCTTGATACCCTATTTTGAATATTCCAAGAATCGAATGGACTCATTATTTAATGCTAAACCACAATTAAATAGCAAACGGAGTAATAAAATATTGCATGAAATTTATATTACTCCAAAACTTGAATGATTTTTCTTAGTGTCTTACATTAAATGTTCAAAATTTTAACTAAGACACTAAACGGGGAAATCAAAGCCAGTCTTCAACATGCCTGATTCCCATTGCCTCAACGTGCTTGTTGTGCTTCACTTGAGGCAAAGGTTTAGTAAGTGGATCGGCTACGTTGTCATCCGTTGCAACACCTTCTGATTTCCTTTCTCGAATCATGTGAAACCGCCGTTTGACATGTTTGACTTTCTGATGTTCCCTCGGCTCTCTGGCCTGAGAATAGCTCCATTGTTGTAACAATAGAGGGCTATTGGACCCTTTATGGAGGGTACAACATCAAGATCACCAATGAACTAACGAAACTAAACAGCCTCCTCAGCCGCTTCAGCAGTTGCTAAGTACTCGGCTTCCGTTGTAGAATCTGCAGTTGTACTCTGCTTGGCACTCTTCCAACTGAGCGCTCCTCCATTTAGACAGAACACATATCCAGATTGCGATTTGAAATCGTCTCTGTCTGTATGGAAGCTTGCGTCGGTATAACCTTCAACAACTAATTCTTCTAAACCACAATATATCAGGAATTTATACTTGTTCCTTTTCAGGTACTTTAGGATATTCTTGGCCGCAGTCCAATGGGCCTCTCCTGGATCTGATTGGTAACGGCTCGTAGCACTTAAGGCATACGATACATCTGGCCTAGTACATATCATGGCATACATGATCGATCCAATAAACGAAGCATAAGAAATCAGATTCATTCTTTCCCGCTCATTAGGTGTCTGTGGACACTACTTCTTGCTTAGGGTTATGCCATGTGACATCGGCAAGTGACCTCTCTTGGCCCTTTCCATGCCAAATTGAGCAAGTACCATATCAATATATGTACTTTGACTCAATCCAATCATCCTTTTTGATCTATCCCTATAGATCTTGATACCTAGTATGTACTGAGCCTCTCCTAAGTCTTTCATTGAGAAACATTTTCCAAGCCAGGCCTTTACAGACTCTAACAACGAAATACTATTTCCAATGAGCAACATGTCATCGACATATAAGACTAAGAAGGCGATGTCACTCCCACTGACCTTCTTGTAAATAAAAGATTCATCTGGATTCTTGATAAAACCAAACTTACCGATGACTTCATCGAATCGCAGATTCCAACTTCTACTAGCTTGCTTTAGTCCATAAATGGACTTCTTAAGCTTACAAATCTTTCCAGCATTGTTTTGGTTGACAAAACCTTCTGGTTGTGTCATGTACAAAGTTTCTTCCAAAATACCATTTAAGAAGGCGGTTATGACGTCCATCTGCCAAATTTCATAGTTATAATATGCAGCAATCGCTAGGAGGATCCGAACGGATATAAGCATTGTGATTGGTGAAAAGGTTTCATCATAATTAATACCATGAACTTGTCTATAACATTTTTCCACCAATCTAGCTTTGTAAATGAATACATTTCCATCTTTGTCGGTTTTCATCTTAAAAATCCACTTACATCCAATAGGTGTATAACCTTCGGGTAAGTCAACCAAGTCCTAGACTTGATTTTCAAACATGGAATCCATTTCAGATCTCATGGCCTCATGCCATTTAGCAGAGTTGGTGCTTGCCATCGCTTGCTTGTAGGTTTCCGGTTCATCTCCATCCATAATTAGGACGTCCTCTGATATCTCGGTTAATACTAAACCAAGATATCTATCAGGTTGAGATCTCGGCCTCTGAGACCTACGTATGGTAATGGATTGAGCATTTGCATTGTCGGTTTGACTTTGCACATTTTGATCATTTTGACTTGCGTCAACAGATGCTGTTTGAGCACTTTGACTGTCATTCTAATTTTGTTTCTCATCCTCACGAACTTCGTCGAGTACGATTTTCCTCCCACTTGTCATTTTGGAAAGGTGTTCCTTCTCCAAAAAGATACCATCGTGAGCAACAAACACTTTGTTCTCCGAATTGTTGTAGAAGTAATACCCTTTGGTTTCTTTTGGGTAGCCCACAAAGCAAACCTTGTCAGAAATAAATTTCTTGAGATATGCTTCGCATCCCCATATCTTTAGAAAAGACAACCTAGGAGGTTTTTTTGTCCATAATTCATATTGAGTCTTTTCTACAGCTTTTGATGGTTCAAGGTTCAGTATTAGAAGTGTGTGTCCCTAGAAAGAGATAGGAAGATCACTAAGACCCATTGTTGATCGTACCATGTCTAACAAGGTTCGATTTCTCCTTTCAAATACTCCGTTCAGAAGTGTCAATTCTGAAAGTATACCTAGAGGTGTCAATTCTGAAAATATACCTTTTTCTTTCAGATGGTCATCGAATTCTTGGGTCAAGTATTCACCACCTCGATCCGATCGAAGGGATTTGATTTTCTTGCCAAGGTGTTTTTCAACTTCACTCTGAAATTCTTTGAACTTTTCAAACTATTAAGATTTATGTGACATTAGGTAGACATAACCATATATACTATAGTCATCTGTGAAGGTGATAAAATATCGGTGTCCATTTCTTGTGGTTGAGCTCATTGGTCCACATACATTAGTGTCTATTAGACCTAATAAGTCTCCTGCCCTTTCTCCAAGCTTGGAGAATGGCTGATTAATCATCTTGCCTAATAAACATCCCTCGCAATTCTCAAATGATTCTAAATCGAAAGAGTCAAGAACACCTTCTTGTTGAAGTCTCTTGATGCGTTTGATGTTAATGTGGCCAAGACGACAATGCCACAAGTAAGTTTGGTTTGACTCCATGGTCTTAGCTCTTTTGGTATTATCATAAATAATTTTGTCTAAACACACAAAAGGTGTAATTTCCATAAATATAAACAAGACATTTAAACAAAAGGTCTTGTGATCAAGGTCTAAAATGACGTCCAACGTCGCAAGATCAAAGTATGGTAGATAAAACTTAACAAGTTTTAGACAAAATACATGAGATTACAAGCTTTCTTTGGATAGACTTTCTTCATATTCCACTTGTGTACTCATGACCACTTGAAAAACATCGCTCATTTCGTTCCTAAAATAAGAGCATAAAATGAGTCAATTTTTTGGTATCTAATACCTTATAAATTGCTTATTATCAAGTGTGTGGATGATACCTGAGATTGAGGCTATCTTTCCTCTTGCCTCATCTTCCAAATACTCGCTACATTCTCTTTTGTATTGGCCTTTCTTACTACAATAGAAGCAGCTCATCTTTGCCTTGTTTTTGAACTCCTTTTTCTTGAGCCTCAGAGCAAATGTAGCCGCCTTGCAAGAAAAGGTTTTCTGGACCTCTTGGACAACTTCCTTGTAAGACATTTTGTTCCGATTGTTGGTAAGTTGCATCTTAATTGCAACATACCCCGAGTGGAGTGAGCTTAGAATCATATGAGCCACTTTCTCATCCTCCACCGGTTTACCAATCAGTTCCAGATGGTTAAATAACCTTGTCATCTTTTGCACATGGGCTTGAAGTGGCATCCTGGGTCTAAGACTTGCACTATAGAACCTAGCCCATACTTCTTGCCTTTCTTTGCTAAGACATCCATCTTGCGGTGGCTTGATCCTTATGTTAGACAATGACCTAGTCACTTCTTCTATGAGTCCATCATATTTTCCCTTGTTACTCTTTGTTACCCTCAAATTGACCACATCTTCTAGAGCCTTGAGAAGTACATCCGAAAGGTAGTTGGAGAATTTCTTCTTCCATTGTTCCGGAATGGAGTTTGCCATGAGTCGAGAGACTCTCTTACAATCATAACTCCACTCCTCATGAGCCATATCGCTCATAATCCCTTTTGAGTAGAAACTCGGGAAGGGAGTATCCAAGATATGCTCTAGGTAGCAATTGCGGAGGGTCAAACGGAGTTCCTCTTCCCATTCCTTGAAGTTTACCAAGTTCAAGCTAAATGATAACTTCTCGGGAAGTTCTGGGAACATAAGATTGTTGTCGATAGTTGAAGACATGATTCTACATTTTAAAGAATTTTGAAATGAAAAACCATTCATGAAATTCAAATAAGATTGAATTCATGCATTTTAATCAAACTTATTTAAAACGTCTTATTAACACATTTAAAGTTGTCCCCGATTTGGTGAGAATAATTCGATTCCAAGATCCGAAGAAACAAAGAGTGGTTAAGCATGCTTTGGCTTGTCTTAACACTCAATCTCCTAAGGTAAGCAACACTTTGCTAATGGCTCCAAGCCACTCTTTGTTGAATAAATCGTCGCATCTAATGCCCTGTCAACAATGTATTCACTTTGCCACGACATGTTAGGACTCCATCACTCATATCGTTGAGTACAACCAAAACCAACTTGCATACCCGGTATGCCTTACTTCCTAGGAGAGGTAGTGATGCCTCGCTTTAGCGTAGCCCACCACTGCCCTCGTTCGGCCGGTAAGTGTTGTTTTGGAATGGCAAGTTTTTACTCAATATTCAGGGACCTAGGGTTTCTATGTTGGTTGATTTAAGTAACTTAATTAATCATCACAACATTCGAAATCCTAAACATGCATCAAACATATAATTCATATGCATAAATATATATATATATATATATATATATATATATATATATATATATATATATATATATATATATATATATATATATATATATATATCGAAAAACATAAATATAGATGCATTTGGCAACTAGCATGACCCCTTGAGATCTTCAAATCTTCAAAAGGTCTTCATTTGCAACTTCATGGCTACGTCTTCTAAGAAACTCCATCTTCAAGACTTGACCATAATTAAATGCAATTACTAGTATCTACGATTAAGACTAATCTAAATATTAAGGTACAAAAATACTCAACGGTACGCTGACCGTATTTAGATTTACAAAATTATATCACGGATCGCAGTCCGTATTTTCTATCCTAATCGGGCCCCACTAGTTGTCATTTCATAAAACCTATGAGAGAATATACATTCCATTCATCCATTCACTATTTGTGAATGGCCCATGCATTTTACAACGATAAACAAGTAACAATGCAAAACCACGCCTGAACTAGTAACTAATCTAGGCGGTTAATCCAATTAACACGCATAATTAAAACTAGTCAAAGTTGTTTTAACCGGTTATGTAAATAAGTGCAATTTAACATTTGAAGCTCCCACTAAATTCCGCATCCAACTTAATTAATCCAATTAATTAAGCCGGTAATTCCCAATATTTGTCAAAATAAATTTTGCCAATGCCGCTCAAAATCGAGGCCTAGCCTCCAAAATTTATTAAAGTAATTAAAACAAATTAGATCAATAAAATAATTAAAACAACAATTATTAAGCAAAAATACGTAGTCCAAAATGTCTAAGTGCCTAGCACTAAGACACGGAGTGGTCACATTTCGCACAACCGTTAGATGCTCAATGAATGTGGGAGTGGGCCCGATGTCGCTAAGAGTTACACCGCCCACATCAACGAACTTTCACACATCAAAACGTGGCCCTTGATGGCACATGTTGAACGAATTCATTGCACTACATTGCTTCGCAAGCAACGTCTACGCATACCCTTAATTACACGATGCATGCACCAAATCCCAAACGATGCACCATGTGCTCGTGCCCCACGTACCCGCGCCATAGCATTCCCAAGTACACGCAACACAGCACACACACACGCACGCACATGGCAGCGTGTTGTTGCTTTGCTGTGTCGCTTGTGCTGCTGATGCTTGCGGCCGTGCGCACTAGCCATGCAATGGCTGCACGCACAGGGCATGGCAGCCCCTTGGCAGCCACATGCGGGCTGCTATGCAGCTCGGCTAGCCAAGGGCGCTCATGCCTTGTTTTGCGTGCCATTAGCCTCAGGATTTGATCCCAATATTTTGCGTGACTTTTGCAATTAATTCTAAATTAATTTTAGAACTAATTTAATGAGCAAAATTTAAAAATTTAAACAAGTCTAACTTAAATAAAAATTTTAAAGTGCATGGAACCAAAATAATTTCCAAGAACAATTCTTTAATTAAATTGGTTTAACTTGGTGCAACAAAAATAATATGGAAAATACTCACTATTAATTTAATTAATTTAAATTAACTTTAAGTTTTTGACAAAATAAGAGAAAGTTGGAAAAGTGAACATAAAGTCAATAAAGATTCCAACTTTAATACTTGTAAATCCTTGAAAAAATATATCTTCCAATATGAAGATAAACAATTTTCTATCACAAAGGTTCAAACTTTATGATTCCAATCGACTAAAAAATAATTAAATCAATAAAGTTTAACAAAAATTCAAGGAATTTAGTAATAGAAAGTTTCAATCACTTAACAAATTAAAGATTGAATCTTTAATAATTGAAAGCCTGAAAGAACAACAATTTCACACTTAATGCAATTAATTTGCAATTATGTGAAAAAATAAAACCAAGCATTCAAGCATAAATTACTACAAAGTAACCATGCCTAAAGAGGTTTAAAATTGCAAATAAAATATGTATTGAGCCAATTACATAACCACCATAAATATGCAATTAATTTTCAAGGTTAGAAAGACTTAAAAATTTTCATAAAAATAAAAAAACCCTCGAAAATAGCATTTGTGGTCGTTTTTTGGCTAAAAACCGTTTCCTAGAAGATTAAAACCATTTCGAGAACACATTTTCCACCCAAAATTCACTATTTTTGGGTTGAAATCTGGGTTCTGGGCTGAAAAGCTTAAATACAAGGTTAAAATAGATAATACAAGCTATTAATCTAATTAGCAAATTAAACCAGAAAAAATTAAGCCATAAAAATCACCTTGAAAAATATTATGATTTTAAAAATAAACGAGCGTGGCTCCGATACCGCTGTTGGGGTTTAGTAAGTCCAACTTACCGCTGTTGGGGTTTGGTAAGTCCAACTTACCGTGGAAACGACCCCGACCCAAAGAACCACTCGCAATTAATAAAACCATAAACCATAAATCATAACAAATAAACATAAAAGGATAGAATCAGAATTTACCTTTGACGCGTGCTTTGCCCGACCTAATGGGCTCTTACTTGAAATATTTAGCTCCAAAAATACCGAGCCTCCAACGGTATCCACCCACAAAGGACGAACATCGACTTTTTAGGTCCGCTACCTTGGAGTTAGCAAGGTCCGACCAAAACCCGAGTGATTAAATGAGTTCAAAGGTTTTCACAATGGTGATGCCTTTTTTAACTCTCACTCAAGTGATTTTCCCAATACCCCAACTTGGGTATTTATAGGGAAAACAAGAGAGTGAAAAAGTTCTCCCATCAATGTGGGAGAATTTAATTTTTCCATTTTATTTTAAAGCTAAAATAAAATAAATAATAAAACTAGCAATAAATCAACAAGTGGTAAGCTAATGAGAGAGGTTAGGTGAGGACCATTTGGAAGAGGGGGGGACCAAACTTGCTCCCCACTCCCTCTCCAAAAACCGGCCAACTCAACCCTCAAGCTTCCTCTTACAATGCGCCACATGGCACTACACTTGGGCACCAAGGCACCCAAGGTGGGCTGCCATGTCCGGCTGCCAGCAGGCCCAGCACAAGTGTGTGGGCTGCTAGGCACTGCTAGCTAGCAAGCCCAGCATAGCTTGTGCGAGTTGCTCGTGCACTCGGCCAGCAAGCCGCGCATCAAGGATGCGGGCTGCTGTTGAGTGTCGATGCTCCTTGCGCGCGTTGGCCAGCGCTGCTAGCATACGATGCTAGCATTGGTGCGCTAGCATGCACCAGCCAGCCTAGGCTCGGCTTGGTGCGCATGCTAGCCACCATGCTATACCAAATGCCCCTAGCACTCGGTTCGCTCAGGGCATTCCGATGCTAGGGATATTTTGGTCTTGTTGATTTATTATTTTCGTGTGTCATCTTTTATTATTTTGACTCGACTTCCGACGCTCGGTTTCGACGCTCTAAGATCAAATTTCCGACGTCTAAATATTTAATACTCGGGCGACGAATTAATTTTTCGAGTCGGTTCGTATATTTGCTAGGGTGTGACTCGAAGGGTTCAGTCAAGATTAAGCTGTAATATTAATTATACATTAATATTACTGATCGACAGCGGCCTCCACCCAGGCATTCCGATCACTTAACCTTGCTGAACATATTAGATTTCTAATAGTTCTGAACCCGCTATCAAAATAATACACTTGTTCGAAGGACACCATTCCTTTCAATTTGCCCTTCTTGGGTCTATTTAAACATGGTTTTTTTTTGTAGGCTTTTGATCATCTCATATTCATTTGCTTAGTAATGCTATAAATAATTAAAAAGAATTACTCTTTTTTTTACACATTGATCAATGGAAAAAACCTTTGAACAACGGTTGAAACAATGGGTCACTTCCCATTCGACTGAGGATAAATTAGCCTTCAAAATATACCACCTTGACCCTCTATTGAGTTATATGCAACTAGTTATAAACTTTGATTTTCTCCATGCTGTTGTCAATCATTGGGACTCAAACTACCATCTCTTTATTTTCGAAGGGGATGAAATTGTCCCATTATCTGCCGAGTTTGAGGCTCTATTAGGCATCCCTACAAATACTCTCCCTGTGACTAATGCCCCTAACTTGTCAGATCCTAAACCTGTTTTTCAAATATATTTTGGTTTGAGTGGCAATGATATGGTTAACATTGGAAAAGAACAAGGCGTGGATTTAATTCAATTTATTGAACATTTCGTCGCCCCTTGTGACAATTGGACCAAACAACGTTTTAAAATTCGTGCTTTATGTTATTATCTTGTTGTCAATTGTTTACTCAGGACAAGTAAAGAATACGGAGATTATTCCATGGTGTCCATAGTATAGCAAATAGAGGGATGTCATTCACCCTCTCTTTAGCTTTGGCGGAAACCGTTCTATGCTTGAATCGCCTTAGGGAGATCCTAACGAGAACGGTTTCACCGGAAGTCCACTCCTATTGCACGTACATTTTTTTCATCATAAAGAAGCGCAAGTTAGAAAGTTGCACTGGCTTGACCAGCGCAATCATCTCTGATGCGCGCGGATGGCGTGCGCCACTAATTTTGATTCGCGCGCCACCTGCTCGTGTAATGTCGCAAATTAATTTTCTTCCTCTCTTTTTTAAAAAATTTGGCTCATGGAGCGCTTGCGAATGGTTGAACATCCGTAAAATTTTGAGGCTCATGGAGTGTGAACATTCCCTGGACGTCGAATTCTCTACAAACACAAGAATGAAAAAAAATGGACGTCGTTTTTCTGTCATGGGGTTTCCAACATACGCTTTGTGATTCCTTGGTGGAACATAAGTAGTATGGTTGGAAATAGTTTTAATTGTCCCTATATTCGACTTTTAGGCCTATCTAGTACTACTTACATCTTTCCTTATAGGGTGATGAGACAATACGGAATGAAACAAGTTATCCCCCCTTAGGATTGTGATGCTTCTAAAGATGTGATCTTTATGTCCGAACATATTCCGCGTTGGATGGAATATTGATTGAGTCTCCCTAGATGGGTAGTACAAAAGTTCAACTTTGAGTATTGTGTTATCCTCCTTCTACAAAGCTTGGATGAATGCGGAGGACAAGGGTGAACTAAACAGGGCTCGATCACAAAATCAAGCCACCTCGGCTCACAATCCACCCAAATCTTTGTTACATTGGGCCACCACTACTCCTCCTACTGGCCAAAACAAAGGAGTGAGAAGAAAATTAGACTTCTCATCTCCTAAGGCTCGTTCAAAGGAACCAAAGAGAAAGGCTCCTCCTAAACCTGCGCAACAAGGGGTGAAGATTAAAGAACCTTCACCAAATACTCGTAAGAAGACCCCAACAATTGTTAAAGGAAAAGGAAAACAAGTTGCAAAGACCCCAATCCCTAAATTGAAGAACAATGTTTGGGTTACAAAGAAGAGTGAAGGGGAAAGCTCTAAGGTTGCAGAAACTATTGCGATGGAAACTACTCCTCCGTCTACTATGATAATTTAGGATATAGTAAACCTTAGAGTGTTACACAATTTGTCATTAGTTTAATTCGAATAAAGTGTAATCACTACTATTTTTTTTTAATTTATTATCTAGTCCAACAATGCCTCTTGTTTTTTTTTGAATTTCTAATGGAATAAAATTAGCTTCATTATATATATTTTATATGACCGAATCATAAAGATTTCCTACGTATTTATTACAAAATCAGGTCTTTGTGTAGTTCTTTACAATGTTTGTATTATTTTTTTTAAATTTTTTATTCAACTTCTTATGTAGAAATTGAATGAAAAGTTAATCAAACTTTGTTTAATAATTTAAATCAAAGCTTAATTTTTATTCTCCGAGTATATGTTATTTTCGAGGAACACCCCTCTTTTTATCGCAAGTAAAAATCGCAATTTTATTCTCGCACAAAAATTCAGGGTTCATAGTTCGTCATCCTGATGGCGCGCGCAACGTCTAAGGTTGCGCGAGCCTGTCACGCGCAACTTATTCAGTTGCACGTGACACCCGCGCGCAACTATTTTAGTTGCGAACGGAACCTGTGCTACGAGCGTGAATTTTTTTTCGCATTATTACCCCCCAAGTGTGAAGAGTTTTTCGTGATGTTCGAAAAAAATCTGATCACTTGATTGGTCTATGTTTAATTTTTAACTTATCCTTCCAAGTGTTAGGAACTTACCGTGTTATTTGGTATAGTGTGTAACACATAGAATCTTTTAATTGAATGCTAAACAAATATTTATTTAATGAATGAACGAGTTTATCCGGATTTCATATGTAATATATTTTTAAGTCGATCAATGATTATTAGTTGGCGAATTACATCACCTCTAATATCCATTAATCTGAGAGCTCCTCTTGATAGAATTTAAATTACGAGGTAGGGCCCTATCCAATTAGGTTTGAATTTCCCTCTTGGATCGGTTGGTGGACCTCTAACCTCTTTTAGTACAAAGTCACCTTCTTTGATATTTCTAGGTCGTACCCTTTTTTTAAAATTTCGTGCAATGCGTCATTGGTAGACTTGTACATGATGCAAAGCTCTTAATCGTCGTTCATTGAGGAATAACAGCTCTTCATACCTCGCTCTTACCCATTCAACTTCCGGCAGCTTACTTTCGAGTACAATGTGTAGGGATAGTATTTCCAATTCGACTGGTTGAAATGTGTCCATTACAAAAACTAAGGAGTATGGAGTTACTCTTATTAATTTTGTATGGACGTTCTATAATCCCATAGAGCAAAGTGTAGTTTATTCGGCTAGTCTTTATAATTTTCTGCCATTTTCTTAATGATGACTGTTATGTTTTTATTTGCCGATTTTATAGCTCCGTTCATTTGAGGTCTATTTGGAGATGAGTGATGATGTTTTACTTTGTAACGAGTTAAGAGGGTCTCGACTTCAGCTTTAAATTAAGATCCCTGATCACTAATTAGTTCGTGCGGAACTCCATATCTAAAAAATATGTTTCTTTTGAGAAACTTTGCGACATGTTTAGAAGTGATATTCACGTAAGAAGCGACCTTAATCTACTTAGTAAAGTAATCGATGGCTACTAATACGTACTCGTGCCCTTTGTAAGGAGAGTGTTCCCAGCGTAGGGGATCTTCTCCTTAGATGCCCATGGCCCTTTAGAGTCCTAGGACTTTACACTTGTCAGGGTGTATTAGGATTTAAATTCCTGACTGTTTTGGGGACCTTGAATTAGAATTGATTCTATCATCACATTTTTTTATAAAAAACAAGTAGGGAGTCCCCAATAAATTTTAGGAAAACTCATAAACCTTGTTCATTCCCTTTCTTCCATGTGGAGTTCAGGGATTAATTAGCACAAATCGTCCATGCCAAAATTGGTCTACAAAAACCAGAAATGAGTTCGGGAGCGAGGGTACTAAAATAACGTTCGCTTTGAGGAGGAATCGCTATCCTAGCCCTAGTGCGGCCTCTACTAGCTCTTCCTTTTTTACAATTTCATCACTAAACAATATATGCAACGCGATACCTTAAACAAGTTAGTTGATTTTGTTTACACATGTTAATTCACGTAGGAATTACATTGCAACATCATTATTCTTTATTTAATCAAATTCGTGAATAGGACAAGAAAGTAAACAATATTCGCCTTGGCTTAAGTGATCAACCAACAATTAATTATCCAATTCTAATCTTATTTAATGCAATATACTATGTGGAATTGATTAATTAGTCCTTTTAAGGTGATCGACAAACACTAATTAATTAATTAAAGTTCTTTTAAACAAGAAAATAATTATGATTTATCTAAGTGCTCGGGAATTTACCACTTCTCTTTACTAGATCTCCGTTTAGAACACTTTTGGATTCCTTCTTGTTCGAGAACCTCCACCGTAGTATCAAAATAACAAGGGGTGAGTGTTTAGGAAAAAAGGGGTTAGGTAGCACTAGTTTTGTAGACACCTAAAAATGTCTCCCCAAAACCAAACCCGATGATGAACAACCTTTCATCGCCATTATTGGTCGGGTGGAGTATTTAATTTTGGAAGTGCTTAAATCCATATTTCAACTTCATAAACCAACCCAATTCCTAGCCCATTTCCCCAAACCATAACTTATTTTCCTCTTTTCGTGCCTTTAAACCCAAAATAATTCATTTCGTGTCCTTTAAAATCATTCATTTCGTGTCCTTTTTATAAAAATGTTTGATCAAATTTATTTTGGTCCATAATATGGGTCCAATGATTAAATAGTTGGATGGGGCTTGAAAATAGATTTCCAACGATATATTATAAGCCCAAATCCGAGTTATAACGAATAAGTTATGGCCAAAATATTAAACCGAGCTCAAACCGAACCTAAGCCCCTACGACCCAATGATCATGTGGAGGGTCTAAATGATTTAATCCAAATCCTAAACCAATTAGGATTAATTATAAGCTTCTATAAGTTTCTAAAAGATCTTAATCATCCTTTTCGAAAAGATAAGATTAAATAGTTTGAAATTGAATAAAACTCCTTTTTTTTTGAAAATCCTATTTATGTCCGAATTAAAAGACGTTCAAAGATAAACTGATGTTATTTTCTGGTCTTATATTTTTTATCCAAATTTTATATGGTTTGATAGCCCTTGAAATTATCTTTCCAATGACATATTATAATATCAATTCCGAGCTATAACGGAAAAGATATGAATAAAATGTCAAACTCAATCCAAAACTGACACCGTCTCCCTATTTCGTCCATATCTTTTATTCTACAAAATATTTTAATCTTGATTCTAATTGGGTTAGAAAGTAGACTTCAAGAGCTTTCCAAGCATATCTTATTCATCTTATTCTAATTTTTGGATTAAAAGATATTATAAAAACAAAAACCAAAAAAAGTGCAGTGTATCGAGTTTTATTCCGATTTAATTCGGATCTTATCTTAATTCTTCGACCCTTCTTGTTTTCTCTATAAATAGAGGTCATATCACCCCTTTATCAATCATCAACAAGATTGATCATAAAATAATTCTCTTCTCCCTTTTTATTCTAAATACTTGCCACCCTATTCTCTCAAAATACTTCCCCTAATTAAGCACTCCAAGGAGTTCATACCATACCCAAAGTTCTATACTTAAACCAAGGCGTAAATGGTATAATTAATTGAGGGTTTGGACCAAACCAAATCTAATCTTTATTTAATTTATTTTTCATTTTATTTGTATTTTTATTGAAGTTACTAACGGTTTATTCATGATGTAGCAATTCAAGGAAGCGCGGAAAGTGAGTAGTTAATCACTTAATTACTCTTATTTTTATTCTTGTTGCTAGAATCATGATTAGGTTTATTATTTGATTTGACTAACGATATTATTGTCGAATTGCTTCCAATATTAATGTTTATTCTATTGTTATTTATTGATCACTATATTGCATGTTTAAAGGGAATATGTAATTGAAAATTACGCCTAATAAGATAATTTGGACAACCGGTTTAGGTTCCTTTTTAATCTTGTTATTTAAATCAAGTGATCACAAATATTTTAGAATTATATGTTACATTAATATTAAACCAATTTAGCTTAATAATAGTTTGGAGCAAATTGAATATTTTGTTTGTATGCCTTTGATATCGCAGGAATCACTTTTCACTATAAGAATCGAGTAGAGGCCAATACGGGCGAATGTGACTCCATGACTCACTTCGTACCATCATCCCCGATCCTCTTTTCGTGGTTCCGAACCATATGGAGTTAGTAATCTCATGGATTATGAATGGGGTGTAACCTTCACGGGTAAATCGTTGTTGCCTATCGTTGTCCCTTATCGTGGTTGCCTTTTTATGATCCGTGAACGGTTTACAAGTTCCTTAAAAACTTGTTGGCGGCTCCCTACTTTCCTTGTCCCTAATTGTATTATGTCAATTCCCACTTCCTATGAGTTCCAAGCATATTCACCACATGCTTTTAACGTAGGCGCACTTCAAGCGACGCCTACAATTTGGCGACTCCACTGGGGAGGATTCTTGGTTATTTATCGACTTGAGTGATCGGTATTTAATTGAGATGAGTGGATGAGACTTGAAAGATCCTTGTAAAATATTCCTTTGATTTAATTGGCATTGTCACATATGCATATGCATTTTAGGTCACCTATTTTGCCACAATAGTACGTGTTCTACGTATGTGGCTAGCCCGGGGGATTTCAGCTTTATCAACCCGAAAACGCTCATGGCAATAAGGGTTCATCCGAGTTTTTAAATCCACCCAAACCATGGAGTCGAGTTCGATTTCATCACGAACTCGCGGAGCCGCCCGTTGGCGTACACCCTCAAGGGAGGCTGCCTTGCTAACGCGTCCAAACTCTTAACCATGGTACCCTTTGACACCCAAAAGCTTGACCATAGTGGAACATAGATCTTGACTTTAGGTTGCGAACTTCATTGCATCATTCGTGACAATGTGATTATATGTGAATTTTTTGAATTTTTATTTATTTATTATTTTTATCAAACCCTTTTTTTTATTATTAGAGTCGAGCCATAGATTTTTTTTTAAAAAAATTTGATTCACCCGGAATTTTATTCCCGTATACTGCACAAGAGTCAATTTGTTTTGGTCATATCCGGAGTTCTAGAAAGAGTTACGTGTCGTGCCACCTATGGATCTGTAGCCCCGAGTTTTATCTTTCATTTGGAATTGGTTTCGTCCCAATCAAAGTCACAGATCAAAAGTTTTACCGATATACTACAGCCTGTCAAGTTTAGGTGTCTTTTTAGCGTCAACTTTTTTTTTTTATTTATATTATTTTGTGTCAAGCTAGTCTTAGCCAAGTCCTTTAATCCGTGTCAGCTCGTATAATATAGGATTATAGTTTTTTATTTATTTTTATTTTTTTTAATACCCATGAGTCTTAACTCTTCTAGATTCCTAGTCCTCTTCTAGTTTCTTGTGATCGATTTTTGTGCTAACCTTAACATGTGTTCTTTGTCTTTCATTGTGATTGATCTTATTTATGACTAACGATTGCCAATGGACCGTTTTCACCTAATAAATAGCATAACCATTAAAATTGGACAAAATTAATCAAGTTAGTTTGTCTTTTAGTCTTCTGTGCTATTTGGTCATTGGGTCCTTTGCTTTTCACAACGTTTTCATGTCTAGTCATGCGATCATACCACGAGTCTTACTAAACTCACCTAATCAAACATGTTGAGTCATTTCACACACTTTGTCTTCGAGTAATGCACTATATTGTTTATGATCGTATATTAGGACCATGCATGCGTCGTTTTCCGTCGTAATAGGAATGAGTGGAATTTTTCCCATCAGATTTCAAAATTGTTTCTTACACTCTTCCTTTCCAATCTGAGTATTGAATGAATGCATTAAGTGAGTTAATCCTTACAAAGTACTTGAGTCTAAAATCACTAGGCAATAGTTGGAAGAATAAGGGGAACGTCACTCCTTCCTTCTTTCCTTCCAATCAAAGCATCAACAACAACAAACTTTTTTCCTCACCAGGCCGCAAGAAGTAACTCATAAACAATCATGAAGACAAAGCACGATGCAAGCTTCTCACCAAGATTTCATTTTATTTTCTCCTTTCGTTTCATTCCTTTTCCCCTAAAAAGTCTAGCATAGGTTCTCCTTATCCTTATGTCTATATGCCATGTTCCATTAATGATCATTTCTTTCCTTTGCACTCGATCATGTCATGCGCACAAAAAAAAACAATTACCGAACCGAAAACAAGGTACACCAATGACTTGAGGCACCTTTGCAACCCTGTCATTCCCTGTTAACCGTTCAATCACATTTCATTTCTTCATCAACCATTTTGAGCCTCGTCTAACGTTTGGCCTTCATTTCTTCAACCCACACTCACTTAACCCTAGGATTGGAAGATGTGTAATTGTATAACATTCAAAAAGCAAGTAAAACAAAAAATTAAAGCAGCAAAGCAACAATAAAACAATGTCTAAAGGCAAGTGTTCCAATGTCTTTGATATGAACACGTCTCAAATTGCGTCTCTCATCGAGTGCTTGGTACCGTGCCTGAGAAACATGAATGCTAAGTGAGTGATGGACCGCATGATCTGAGATTGCCTACATTAATTCACAAGAATGGAAAAAAGAAAAAAAGAATGAAAAAAAGGAAAAGAAATTCAAAACAAACAAATAAATAAACAAATAAACTTGCAATGTCTAATACACAATTGCATATCTTGGGGACTTCTCTCGGGTCTTGAGCCTTTTACCCCTTTCTTCCTTAAACCTTCAGCTTAACCACCTTACAACCCTTGAAAGACCTCTTTGAGGTGTACACACACTTGTGCAATGTTCGGTTAGAGCTACGTTCGGCCTGATTCCTAACGGATACGTAGGCAACCTCACATCGAGGTGCGGCCACATTCATATTCATATCCATGCATGATCGAGTCAAAGAATATCCAATTCTTACCACTAACCATTTAGAGCTAGACTTGGGGGCTTGAACCCACATCATTTAGCCTACCTAGCCTAAAGAGTCATCATCTTTGACTCTTCTCACATCTCTTTCCATCGCCATAACCCTTACAGCCAGCCTTAGTATCACATTCACACACTTCACTCACACATCCATATCCATATCATCCTTCTCTTTAGGAACCCTTTATCATGAAATCTTGTTTCCCTACTGTGCATGTTTCATCATATTTAAAGACAACATTCATTAGAAGAAACATTGTATACTTGCTTAGCTTCCTTACCTGAGCAATATTCATTGTTTCATGCATCGCATAATGTGCTGAGAAACATTTATATATCAATGATTTTTAATCATACAAGCATATCGTGCTTAGCTCCTGGACCTAAGCAATGTTCATTATGCAATAATCACTTCATCTGTATACGTGCTTAGCTTCCAAATCTAAGTGACGTTCAAGATCGTTTCTTTACACCATAAATGATGCTTAGCTCCATGACCTAAGTTCATTCATCTATCGTGTCACATGATGTAATTATCCTTAGCCTCCTGGCCTAAGAACATGCATCATGCATACATTACTTTCAAGAAAAGCAATTCAATCCATGCGATTCATTTTGTCTTGCCAACGAGGAAGTTCAAAACTTCTTTCCTTTTTTCGCGTCTTTTCTTTTGGGGAAGTTTAAAAAAAAAAAACTTTTTCAAAATTTTCTCATCGAGGGAAGTTCGAAAATAAAAGTTCAGTTTTCACATCTTTCTTTTTCGGGAGAAAGTCGGTACCCTCCACTAATGACAAAAATTGACGGAAAATTTTTGCTTTTGCATCTTCGTTTGCTTGTGTCTGCACACACGCATATACACACACACACTCACAAGTCATACACATGTCATGTCACATCAAGTAAAACTTGGTCAAGTTAGTGGTTAAGTTAATCACAATATATACGAGTCCATTGGCAAATTTGATTTTGCAAGTCTCATCTACAACCCACGTCCGGGGACAAGCGGACCATCTATAGCCCACGTTCAGGGACAATCGAACCACCATCATTTCATGACGCAAGGTTCTCGATACACAAAGACTTGCAAACTCATCATCTGTCGACTTTCCTCAAGCATGAAAAGTATTATCCGGTGGATTTCTTCAAGCATAGAAAACCGCCAAGTCGGCTTTTCTCAAGCATGGAAAGAGTTATCGGTGGATTTTTCTTCAAGTATAGAAAACCGCCAAGTAGTTGGATTTTTTAAGCGTGGAAGGCATTATCGGTGGAATTCTTCAAGCATAGAATGACATCAAATTCATACGTCGACTTTCCTCAAGCATGGAAAGTGTCATCCGGTAGGTTTCTTCAGGCTTAGAAAGCTACCAAACTCATCTGTCGGCTTTCCTCAAGCATGGAAAGCATTTAAACATACGTCATCCGGTGGATTCCTTCATGCATAGGAAGCTACCAAACTCATTTGTCACCGATACACTGGTGTTAGATACGCATTATATCCCTTTACTCTTTTATCTGTAGAACTAACATTTTTCTGCAGGTTTCGGAGTATACAGAATGATTTAGGATAGCAGAATGTCTTAAATCATTCTCCGTCCCTATCAACTACTTTGACTATCGTTTTCGAAACTAACGTTTCTACAAACTCAGTCAAAGTGGGGGCTTCTGTAGACACTTAAAAATGTCTCCCCAAAACCAAACCCGATGATGAACAAACTTTCACCGCCATTATTGGTCGGGTTGAGTATTTAATTTTTGAAGTGCTTAAATCCATATTTCCATTTCATAAACCAACCCAATTCCTAGGCCATTTCCCCAAACCATAACTTATTTTCCTCTTTTCGTGTCTTTAAACCCAAAATAATTCATTTCGTGTCCTTTTTATAAAAACGTTTGTTCCAATTTATTTTGGTCCATAATATGGGTCCAATGATTAAATAGTTAGATGGTGTTTGAAAAGAGATTTCCAACGATATATTATAAGCCCAAATCCGAGTTACAAAGAATAAGTAATGGCCAAAATATTAAACCGAGCCCAAATCGAACCTAAGCCCACCTTACCTACGACCCAATGATCATGTGGAGGGTCCAAATGATTTAATCCCAATCCTAAACCAATTAGAATTAATTAGAAGCTTCTATAAGTTTCTAAAAGATCTTAATTATCCTTTTTGAAAAGATAAGATTAAATAGTTTGATATTGAATAAAACTATTTTTTTTTAAATCCTATTTATGTCCAAATTGAAAGACGTTCAAAGATAGACAGATATTATTTTCGTGTCTTATAGTTTTTATCCAAATTTTATATGATTGGATAGCCCTTGAAATTATCTTTCCAATGATATATTATAATATCAATTCCGAGCTATAACGGAAAAGATATGAATAAAATGTCAAACTTAATCCAAAGCTGACACCGTCTCACTATTTCATCCATATCTTTTATTATACAAAATATTTTAATCCGATTCTAATTGGGTTAGAAAGTAGACTTCACGATCTTTCCAACCATATATTATTCATCTTATTCCGATATTTGGATCAAAATATATGATAAAAACAAAAACCGAAAAAACTGCAGTGTATCGAGTTTTATTCTGATTTAATTCGGATCTTATCTTAATTCTTCGACCCATCTTTTTTTCTCTATAAATAGAGGTCATATCACCCCTTCATCAATCATCAACAATCTTGATCATAAACTAATTATCTTCTCCCTTTTTATCCTAAATACTAGCCACCCTATTCTCTCCAAATACTTCCCCTAATTAAGCACTCCAAGGAGTTCATACAATACCCAAAGTTCTATACTTAAACCAAGGCGTAAAAGGAATAATTAATTTAGGGTTTGGACCAAATAAAATCTAATCTTTATTTAATTTAATTTTCATTTGATTTATATTTTTATTGAAGTTACTAACAGTTTATTCATGATGTAGCTATTTAAGAAAGCGCGGAAAGTGAGTAGTTAATCACTTAATTACTCTTATTTTTATTCTTGTTGCTAGAATCATAATTAGTTTTATTATTTGATTTAACTACCGATATTATTGTTGAATTGCTTCCAATATTAATGTTTATTCTATTGTTATTTATTGATCACGATATTGCATGTTTAAAGGGAATATGTAATTGAAAATCACGCCTAATAAGATAATTTGGACAACCGGTTTAGGTTCCTTTTTTAATCTTGTTATTTAAATCAAGTGATCACAAATATTTTAGAATTATATGTTGCATTAATATTAAACCAATTTAGCTTAATAATAGTTTGGAGCAAATTGAATATTTTGTTTGTATGCCTTTGAGATCGCATGAATCACTTTTCACTATATGAATCGAGTAGAGGCCAATACGGGCGAATGTGACTCCATGACTCACTTCGTACCATCATCCCCGATGCTCCTTTCGTGGTTCCGAACCATATGGAGTTAGTAATATTATGGATTATGAATGGGGTGTAACCTTCACTTGTCAATCGTTGTTGCCTATCGTTGTCCCTTATCGTGGTTGCCTTTTTATGATCCGTGAACGGTTTACAAGTTCCTTAAAAACTTGTTGGCGGCTCCCTACGTTTCTTGACCCTAATCATATTATGTCAATTCCCACTTTCTATGAGTGCCAACCATATTAACCACATGCTTTTAACGTAGGCGCAGTTCGAGCGACGCCTACAATTTCACAAGTATTTTGCCAGAATTTTTGGTTATTTTCTCTGTGTTTAAGCCTCAAATTAATCCTCTATTTATAAGGAATGGGTAGGATTAAGGTTTTGAGCATTCTACCGCAACAGGTGTCGCGCGCAACTGGATGAGTTGCACGCGGCCTTAAGGTAAGATTCGATTTAATACTTTTCGTAAAATTCAAAATCTTCCGCGAGCGCATCTCTAGAAGTTGCGCTGAGTGTTGCACGCAACTGAATTAGTTGCGCGCGCCTGCCTTGCGCGACTTATTGAGATGCCCGCTGCTTTTTCTGCGGCAGCATTAAAATTTAACATAGGCGCTCCTAAATTCGTCATTATTAGGTATTAAGCACGGGCTTAAGCCTAATTATGATCGAATTTAGTTAATTGGACCTTGTTTAGGTTTGTTCTTTAGTTTAGGCTAGTCTTTTGTGTAACACCCCGACCCCCAAACAAATTAGGGAAGGGCCTATTTCCACGAAATGCGCATCAAGGGCCAACAACTGTCCTCACAAACCAACATAAGTCCTTCTGGCACACTTTTTCCTCATTCATGTGCGCCCCGAGAAAACTTACCAGGAGGTCACCCATCCCAAGACTACTCCCAGCCAAGCACGCTTAACTATGGAGTATGTTAGCATATGAGCTCCCTAAAAGGAAGATGCATCTTGTTGATATGAGTAGAATATCAAATCATTTTAAAGCAATCATGAGGGGTATTAGATACACCCCTACTTAAGAATGGCAACGCCCTCGTTGCGCCTAGAAAGCTAGGGACTCCAGTATTACGCCTAACGGCAACTGGGTAGCCAAAGTGTTACATCCAATCTGGCTACGGCCATATGGCCCCAGAATTCTCCCCTGCTAGACGACTGACATAGGATTAATTATCCACGGTCAGTACACAGTCGCAGGGTTGCTCTGATACCATTTATAACACTCGACCCCAAACAAATTAGGAAGGGGCCTATTGCCGCGAAATGCGCATCAAGGGCCAACAATTGTCCTCACAAACAAACACAAGTCCTTCCGGCGCACTTTGTCCTCACTCATGTGCGCCCCGAGAAAACTTCCCAAGAGGTCACCCATCCCAAGACTACTCCCAGCCAAGCACGCTTAACTATGGAGTATCTTAGCATATGAGCTCCATAAAAGGAAGATACATCTTATTGATATGAGTAGTATATCAAATCCTTTTAAAGCAATCATGAGGGGTATTACATTTTGTGTTTGTGGCTTAACCAATTATCCATAAGAATTCTCCACTTCAAACCAACGCGAAGATGGTATTATTTATCGTCATTGCACTTCCTGTCGGGACAGGAGGCCAAAAGTAGATGTCTACACCCTCCTGCTCCTGTTGGAGATATTTTTCCAATTATGTCAATTCCCTAAGTTGAAAAAGGCCATGGGGAAGTGAGATTTTATATTTCTGATGGTGGAAGGTGTTGTAAGTTAGCGAACATTTGACACTCTAGACATTTTTTAACATATTGTACGCAATCATGTTCCTTGGTGGACAATAGTACCCTTGTCGTGAAATTATTTTAGCAAGAATTTTACCATTCATGTGAGGACCACAAACGCCTTTGTGAGTATTCTTCATAAGGCGTGTGGATTCAGGTTAGTCTATACACAATAAGCTTTGACCATTAGGCCCCTTTTTGCATAATTGACCATTTAATAGACCATATTGGGCCGTAAGTGTTCTTAGGGCTTGGTCTTTCGATGAAGTATTTTCAGGATATGTGTCATGGTAATATATTAGAGGATATGATCATACCAAGGATTGTCTCCTTCAATGTCATTTATTTCCTTTATTGAGTTGTAATATGCTGGTTCTTCTCTTCTATAAACGCATAATGGCATCATATTTAAATGATCTGGAATGTTGATCATTGAGGCTAATTTTGCTAGCGCATCGGCAAATTGATTATCATCCCTTGGGAGGTATTTAAAATCAGTATGTTCAAAATGCTCGATGAGTTGCTCTAAGTGTGCTTGGTATAATATCATTGTGGAGTTCTTTATTTTCCATTTTTTAGTATATGATTTATAATCAAACTAGAATCTCCATAAACCTCTAATTTTTGCACACCTATGCTAGCTGCTGCTTCTAATCCAATAATGCACGCTTTACATTCCGCGGTATTATTAATAACCTTAAAATTTAGTTTGACAGAGATTGAATTATGTGATCCTTCTGGACTTATGAGTAACACTCCCACGCCACATCCTTTTTGATTGGATGCACCGTCGAAGTACATTACCCATTTGTCATCTTGCATCGTGAGAATCTCTTCATCCGGAAGATGAGTAGTTTCTGCATGACTCGTTTGAATAGGATGTTGGGCCAGAAAATCAGGAAATTACTTTTCCTTTTATTGATTTCTCAAGAAAATATTTTAGTTCAAATTCGGCTAACATCACCAATCACTTGGATATTCTTCCTTGTATAGGTGGTTGTTCAAACAAATACTTTATTGGATTTTGTTAAGAAATCAAATGAGTAGTGTGTGGTAACATACAATGTCGTAGTTTTTTAGTTGCCCACACTAATTCTAAACTTGTTTTTTCCAAGGTGCTATATTATGTTTCATATTGAATGAATTTTTTACTTATTTAGTATATTGCACGCTCGACTTTTTCTACCTCTTGTGCTAGCATGGCACCCGTGGTCGTGTCTGTAACCGTGATGTATAGCCTAAGAGGTAGTTTGGGTACTGGTGGTGCTAAAATTGGTGGACTTTTGAGATAATCGTTGATTTTCTCAATGGCCCTTTGGCAATGATTGTCCCATTCATGTGAATATTGGCTCACAAGTCATAGTCAATTTGTTGATAAACCAACTAATGTATTGTAGTTTGCCAAGAAACCCCCTAATTTCTTTTTCTGTTTGAGGGGGAGGCATATCAACAATTGCCTTTATTTAAGAGGGATCAATCTCAATACCACGTGTGCTTACTATGTATCTGAGTAACTTACCAGATTTTACTCCGAAGGCCCATTTTTTTGGATTCAATCGCATTTTATATTCTTTTATGCGAGTGAAAAAATTGCGTAAAGCTTTTATGTGTCCCATTCTATCTTTTGACTTTACAATCATATCATCCACATACTCTTCTATTTATTTATGCATCATGTCATGCAAGAGAGTCGTAGCCGTTCTTTGGTACGTAGCTCCTGCATTTTTTAAACCAAATGGCATGACTGCGTAGCAATATGTACCCCAAGGGGTGATAAAGCACGTCTTTTCTTCATCTTCTTTTGCCTTTAGGATTTGGTTGTAACCTGCGTATCCATCCATAAAGGATAACTCGCATGTTTTGCCGTGTTATCTACCAATATATCAATATGAGGTAGAGGAAAGTCGTGTTAAGGGCTAGCCTTGTTATGGTCCCTAAAGTCAACACACATGCGAACTCATTCATCCTTTTTAGGGACTAGGACGATGTTGGCTACCCATTCTAGGTAATTATACACGCGAATGAAACCTACGTCTAATTGCTTTTGTATTTCTTCTTTTATTTTCAAAGCGACATTAGGTTTCATTCGTCGAAGTTTTTGTTTTACTAGTTTAGAGGTAGGTTTTAAAGGAATGGTATGTTCCGCAATTTCCCTATCTATTCAAGGCATGTCCTTGTATGACCAAGCGAACACGTCTTCGAATTCTTTGAGCGTCGATATAAGAATCGATCGCTCTTCTGGATTTAAAGTTAAGCCAATTTTGACTTCCCTTTTGTTTTTATTAGTTCCTAAATTAACTGTTTCAGTTTCTTTGATTATAGGGTTCTTTTGTTCTCGTTCATTCATTAGTTCAACCAATTTATTAATATTATCATCTTCATTAGATTGATTGTTATAGCATTCAAAAGATTCAAGAGAAGGCATATACTCAGAAATAGAGCTCATATTATTAAATTCAATAGATAGTTCATCAAGAGAAGAATCCTTTTTGGGATCTTTGTCCTTATAACTAGAAAATAAAGATTCAGTGATGGCCACAAGGCTCAAATTTTCAGGTTCCTTAAAGTCTAAGATAAACTCGTCATCCGATTCTTCAAACATCTTCCCCTCTCTTGTGACGATCTCCAGCTTATCACCTTTATAATTGGTCCACTTGAAAGATTTCCTCCATCCATGCTCGATGGAATCATTAGAAGGGGTGATCAATGAGGTTGGGTCAAAAGCTTCATCTTGGATGGCATTCTGATTAGTCATGGTACTAACATGATTTTGCTCTAGTCCAAATATCAAGTTGAATGCTTGCCTATCATATATAGCACCCTAGGGGTTTTGTGTTTTGATTCAACGATTTTGAGATCGTCATTCAAGAAGTAGCAATCATGAAATATCTCAAATCCAGGCTTCTTGATTCCTCCCAGAACTAATGGTTCTAGAAAGTCATAGCAAGGGTAATCTTCTCCCTCCCTAATGAATTGTCCATTAAGGGTTCGTTGGTAAGATGGGAGCAAAGTGATTATCCCTTTCTTATTGTTATCTCTACGTGCTTTGTTTTTAGCATCACGAGCCTCTAGTTCTTCCTTGGTTGGTTTATATCCCAATCCAAAAGAGAGAATTTTCTTTGGGATAGGAAGTAAAAGATATTTCTTCATTCCTATTCCCAAGGGCATCCTAGGAAAGTAACTACTCTTAAACAAGATGTTGTTTACTATCCAAGTGGAATATGGATCAAGCTTGAATGATTCTTCAAGGCTCTCTTCCATTTCGATCGAGCAGATTGGCTCGGCAGCAAATCCCACATGTCCTCTTCATTAATATCATGGTTTATTTCTAGAAGTGATTGGTCATTTATAGCTATTTTGAGAGGAGAAGCATGTATAGTCATAGGAAGCCCTTGATAGTTCAACCTAATCATTTGATGAAGTGAGGATGATATTGCACCAAGATCATGTATCCAAGGACGTCCAAGTAGAAGGTTGAATGTGGGTTTAATATCCATGACATGGAATTCAACCATCTTTTGAATTGGGCTTGTGGTAACTGGTAGCTTAAAAGTTCCACACACCGATCTCCTCGAGTTGTCATAGGCCCTAATGCTTTGTGTTGTTGAATGAAAATCTTTCTCAGGATTAAGCCTAGATATTTTGTTGTTTGTAATGGGCACACATTTACAGCTTACCCATTGTCTACTAAAGTGAGAGGGATATTGTACCCTTTACACCCCACAGTTAAGTATAATGCATTATTGTGGGTAATGTCTTTTGAAGGCAAATCATAATTAGTGAAAGTGATTAATTTGTCAGATTTCTCGCTAGTAAGCAAGCTAAAGAGATCTTAGGGGGTTGTTTCTGTACTTACAGATACAGAAGTTAGAGCGTTCATAAGAGAATTCTTGTTCTTTAGAAGTACTTAGGAGTTCCCAAATGCTAACATTCGCCTTGGATTGGCGAAGTTTATTGGCTAATGGATCTTCCACCTCAAGTGGAGGTGGTATTGGGTTTTGTATATGACCGTGAGTTTGATTTTATGTGGTCGAAGATCCATTTGGTGGTGCTTGATAAACTCGCCCAGAACGATTAAATGATCTATCTCATTTGGGTTAGTTGTAAGACTCATGAACCAACTTTCTTCTAGAGGCTTTGAATGTGCCTCCATTTTAAGATGTTCCATGAGTTTTGCTTGATGCCATTGTTCATCCAAGGAAAGATTTGATAAGTCTTGTGACTTCCCAAGGAAGTGATCCCAATCAAGCGCTCCATTTGTCTCATTTTGGAGACAAGATAGAGGTGGGACGGAAGCATACTTAGAGACGTATAAGTGTTGAAAGTCATCGAACCATAACCCACACACTTCATTAGTTGCCCCTATGAGTGTTGTGGTTAGTGGTTTCCCTATAGGTGTGATATAGTCCAAAGGATTGAATGTATCATTTCCCATATGGTCCTCATCAATGTGAAATACCCCTAGTGGGGATACATTGTTTTTAGGCGTGGGAATTCTCCCATCGTCTACTAGATCTTGTACTTTGTGTTTTAAGAGATAGAAACATTCGGTATCATGCCCAACGCCCCTATGATAGGCACAATAAGCACTACCATCCCATTGAGCATACCTTCTTTCTGGTGGAGTGGGTGGTGTTGGCCCTGTTGGTGTAAGTAGACCTTTTTCGCTCAATTTTTCTAATAATTCTTTATAGCTCACAGGAAATGGTGTAAATTTTATTTTTTTTGTCCATCTTCTTCGAGGATCATTACTGTTATTATATTGCGTGGAGGTCGCAAATACATCAATAGAGGATGAATTATTATCATTCCCCTTTTGTAGTTATTCCTAGTTGATGATGATAAGGTTTGTTTGCTTTTTCTGTAGCAAGATCATCTTCAATCCTAGTAGCCATAAAATATAACTTTTGAAAAGTGTCTAAACCAAGGTAACGTAGATGCTTGTTGTACTTTTCTAGACAACTGTCAATGAATTTTTGTACTAACTCAAATTCAAGTGGCCTTTGGGCAAGGTGAGCCGCCTTTTCTTGCCATCTACCATAGAAAGCAAGGAAACCTTCATCGTCGCCTTGCTTAAGAATTTCAAGTTCACGTAGAGTCGATTTGAATTCTACGTTACTCTCATATTGGGTAATGAAAGCAGAAACTACATCTTCCCATGTTATTTTGAATTTCGGATCTAGCCCATAGTACCTCTCTCTCACAGTTGGGTCTAGAAATAAAGGGAAAGTCAAAACATAAAGCTTAGGATCAACTCCCTTTAATGCCATGGTGCCAGTAAAACATATTAAGTGGTTTTGTGGATTATTGGTCACCTTAAATATTGGCAAGTCTGTAGCTACGAACTTTTCTGGTAAAGCAAGTCCTGCGGGAAGATAAAACTTTTCTACGTCGAAGCACTTGTTCCCCATTGTAGAACGAAGAACAAGCTTCTCCAACGACTTTTCTTTGACGGATAATTGTTCCATCTTTTGTTGCAAGGCTAGAGTCTCAGCATTTTTCTTTTCATCCTTTTCAAGTTTTTTAATTCTTCTTTCCTCGGCCTCTTAAGCCTTGTCTTCTCTCAAGCGTGCAATCTCTTCTTGGAGTTGCTCAATGGTTGACATTGTTGTTGGACTAGGACTAGTTGTTGAGGGAAGGTGGTTTGAAAGGGGTGGATTGTTTAATGGTAACCGTAGAATGCGAGCGCCCGAGAGTCTTCGTTCCCAAGTTTGAAAACCGGCCCTAAAAGAAGTACGAAAGGATAAGTAAATCGATACGCTTGTTTAGGAGACAAAAAGAACAAGAAAGAACGCAAAATATATTCGAATGGATAATATCACCCTTAAACAATTCTTCAATGAAAATATTGCTTGAACGAGCCAATTTGTTTTTGCAAAAATAAAAAATGGCTCGTAACAGTAAGCACGTGCAAGTGACTAAGTCGCGCGCGCATCCGAATCACTTGCACTGGCTGGGGTCGCGCAACTCAAGCACAACTTGCTCGTAATTTTTTTTAATTCGAGCGTTTTTTTTTATTTGCAATCATTTTTTTCGATTTTTTTTATGTTGCCCTTCGAATATGACTCAAAATTACGAAGAGACAACTTTGTAATTGGGAACCTAAACCAAACTAAAGGAAAAAAAGAAAGCTATCCTAACACGTCGCATATAGTCATGTAATCACATAAGCATACCATAAGCCAAGATACACATAATTCCATTCTAAGGTTAAAGGCTTGGGTGTCCAAGGGTATCATATCTTAAGAAACAATGCACAAATCAATCACTCAACGTGTTGATTCATGACATCGCCCTCTCAACATTTTGTTGACGATATGGGTGGGATTATTGTTATTGATTTCAAGATAGAAGCCTAGTGTTGGAAACCCCTAATCAATGAGCCAATCCCCAAATTTTAAAGCGTGCTATGATTATGCATGATGCAATGTTGCTTGTTTGGTTTTTACTTTTATGCAAAAGGAAGATATTATGCGTTCAAGTCTTGCTCTCTAACTTGAGATTATCTAAGTTAATTCCCATCACAACCCATAGGCAACCTAGTGTTGGAATCCTTAGACCATAACTAAGAACTAATCTTGTAACCTCTAAGTCCCTAGTGGAGTCGCCACTGTAAGAAGGGTGTTCCGATCGTAGGGGGTCCTTCCTTAGATGCTCATGGCCATTAAAAGCCTAGGACTTTACACTTGTTAGGGTGTATTAGGATTTGAATTCCTGACTGTTTGGGGGACCTTAAATTAGAATTGATTCTATCATCACGCTTTTTTGTAAGAAACAAGTAGGAGTTGCCAATGAGTTTTGGGAAAACCCTTAAACCTCGTTTATGCTTTTCTCCCATGTGGGGTTCACGGGATAATTAGCACAAATCGTAAGTTCACCCATGCCCAAATTGGTCTACATAAACCTTAAATGAGTTCGCGAGCGAGGGTACTAAAATAACGTTCCCTTTAAAGGAGAATCGCTATTCTAGCCTAGTGCGGCCTCTACTAGCTCTTCCCTTTTTACAATTTCATCACCAAACAATATATGCAACACGGTACAAAAAACTAAGTTAGTTGATTTTATTTACAAGCATTAATCGCGTAGAAATTACATTACAAAGTGGTTATTCTTTATTTAATTCAAATTCGTGAAATGAGAAAAAGTAAACAAGATTCGCCTTGGCTTAGGTGATTAATTGATCAATTAATTATTCAATTCTAATCTTATTTAACACATTATACTATGTGGAGTTAATCAAATATCCTTTTAAGTGGTCAAACAACACTATTTTATTGATTAAAGTTCTTCTAAACAAGAAAAGTAAATGTGATTTATTTAAGTGCTTGGGAATTTACCACTTCTCTTTGCTAGATCTCCGTTTAGAACACTTATGGACTCCTTCTTATTCGGGAGCCTCCACCGTAGTAACAAAGATAAATAGGGGTGAGTGTTTAGGATAAAAGGGTTTGGTAGCACAAGTTCATAAGAGTTTTTGCCAGGATTTTAGGTTAATTTCTATCCGTTTAAGCCTCGTATTAAGCCCCTATTTATAGGGAATGGGTGCAATTAGGGTTTTAAGCATTCTCCACTAGTAGAAAAAACGCATTAGGCAGCGGTTCAAACCCGGTCTAAGGCACCGGTTTGAACCGCTGCCTATTTGAGGGGTGCCAAAAACCCCCTATTTGGCACCGGTTCAAAACCGGTGCCATAGGGTTTAATAGGCACCGGTTAACCGGTGCCATAGGGTAGAATAGGCACCGGTTAACCGGTGCCTAATACTGCTCTCCCGCCATTTTTTTTTTGGGTGGTGGATAGTTTAGGCACCGGTTCCTGCCTAACCGGTGCCTTTTGTATATTTTTTTTTTTTCGTTTTTTTTTCCATCGTGCAATAATATTTTTTTAAAAAAAACCTGCAATAATAATACCCTGTAATTCCAGCAATTGTATTAAATATAATAATTAATAATTTTATTATTATAATAACTAATAATAATATTATTAATTATTATATACAAAAATAATATTAGATACAAGAATTCAATTATATATATATATATATATATATATATTCCCAAACGCAATACAAAAAAAAAGTTGCTTACAGATACAAATAATAGTAAGTACACATATATAATGAATAATAAGTTATATATAGTTCAAAAGTTAACATAAATAATTTACAATTACAATGCATGCCATTTACATGTTGAAGGTGATGAAAGACGCCAACATGCCACGAACTTCATTAAGCTCCTTGATTGTCAACGGACCATCCTTTTGGACCTTGCAAAACTTGAAATACAAAAACATTATTTTAAAAATAATTAATTAGGCAAAAAATATGTATTTTATCAAATATTACCTATACGACTTCTATATAGCCAATTTACTACATTACTTATCAAATGAACTATTTCTTTCTCATAACATTTCAATATTGGATAGTTGTATGTGTGTAAGCCCGAAAATTATATAGGAGAGCATTTTATTAAGGCTTATGACGGTTTTTACCCAAAATGGCCCGAATATGGCCTATATGACCTTACTTTGCCCATTTCCTACATTTCTTATTAAATGAACTTTATTTATCTCATAACATGTCAATATTATCTAGTTATAGGTGTTTAAGGAAAGAAATCACATCAAAAGAGGATATTAACACAAAATGGCCCTAATATGGCCCATATGACTTCTATTCAATCCATTTTCTACCTTTCTTGTGAAATAGCCTTTTTTTTCTCATAACATGTCATTGTTGGATAATATTAGGTGTCTAAGGCTAGAAATCACATCAATATAGCATTTCAAGAAGTTTAACAACGCATTTTACTCAACATGGCCCAAATAGGGCTTATATGACTTCTATGTAGCCCATTTTCTACATTACTTATCAAATAAACTATTTCTTTCTCATAACATGTCAATGTTGGGTATTTGTAAGTGTGTAAGCCCTAAAATTGTATAGGAGAGCATTTTATTAAGGTTTACGACGCTTTTTACTCAAAATGGCCCTAATATGGCCTATATGACCTTACTTTGCCCATTTCCTACATTTCTTATTAAATGAACTTTATTTATCTCATAACATGTCAATATTATCTACTTATATGTGTATAAGGAAAGAAATCACATCAAAAGAGTATATTAACACAAAATGGCCCTAACATGGCCCATATGACTTCTATTCAGCCCATTTTCTACCTTTCTTGTGAAATAGCTTTTTTGTTTCTCATAACATGCCATTGTTGGGTAATATTAAGTGTCTAAGGCGTGAAATCACATCAATATAGCATTTCAAGAAGTTTTAGGACTTACCTCATCAAGCTGTTGAGTGTCCGTACAATGAGTCACAATGTCAAGCATGAATCTCATCACATACAAAGCACAATCAAGTCCATTCTCTTGTTGTGCGCACTAGCATATGACAAACAAATCACATCAGTGAAACATGCAAAGGAAATGAGCAAATATTTACTACCATAGATTTTCAAGATAATCACAATAATATCATGTAAATTACCAACGGTGTCTTTCATGTTGGACCCTTTGGAGCACGACAACGTAGCTTCTTCATAACACTGTAGTATAAAAAAATACAATCAAATTTGATTAGTTTTATGATTACTAAATTAGTTATTATTAGCAATAATCATCACTATAGGTTTCTATATATATTTACTTTTGCAATATAGACTTCACGAGCCACTTCTCCGATGATCGAGCTGAATCAAGGTGATAAATTCTGTTAGTGGAATTACAGATAACCATGAGTCTCCAATGCTCCCTACATAAGTTTACAATAGACAAGGTAATTAATATTTAGGAGTCAACATATAATGAGGCCAAATCGATTGAATTTGACATGGTTAGTCATACTCTCTATAACATGGGGTGAATATGAACTTGTCTCCCGCACGCGTTGATTCCCTTATACTCTGTTCAACATAGTACAACATGTCATGGGGGTTGCCTATGATTTTAGTAGTGGATAACTGCTCGGGGAATAACCACCCAACTTTACAAGGAGAATCATTGTGAGTGAAGTGCT
Source organism: Chenopodium quinoa (assembly GCF_001683475.1). Classification (NCBI taxonomy): domain Eukaryota; kingdom Viridiplantae; phylum Streptophyta; class Magnoliopsida; order Caryophyllales; family Amaranthaceae; genus Chenopodium; species Chenopodium quinoa. The sequence goes on from NW_018742864.1 coordinate 553,242, forward strand.
CCTGTAGTGCTCTGCGTGCATGAACATTGATTAATTTATCAGATGTAGGATAATCACCATCAATTTGAATAACTTGAAAAAAGTATGAACTTTATGTGGGCATTGAATTACCACATGAATGTTTGAATGAGGGAAATGTTAAGCTTTGCACCACGAAGAAATTCCTTCACATCTTCTTTGCTGATCCATGCAATTGCATCCTCATCATAGTGGAACATTGCCTTAGGAAGTGCAACTTCCATGGGGTCGACCAAATGACAAGCATGGTTGTGAAGAAAGGTCATGTCAGTAGAGAGCGATTGAAGAACAATGTCTTCAACAATTGGAGTAGGTGGCATGGGTGAACCTTTCGTAGAGTGCAACTTCGACGCTTGTTCACTCTTGGACTGTTGTTCACTAAGCTTCTTCTTAGGTTGATCAATTCTTTTAGGCTTCTCCACCCTCTTTCTCTTTGAAGTTTTGCTTCCATTGGAAATCTGAAATAGTTTTAGAAATAATAAGTTTCAACTCACAATCACTTATAATAGCCAAGTGAGTAGCCATTTCGGGTCGAAATGGCTTTTTTGATGAATTGGACCTAAAAACTTAGAACTTGGCGATTTTTATGTAATTTCAAATGACAAACACTTAAAAATATGTGATTATGAGTTGTTTTGAGATGCAAGGAGTTTATAAGTTGAGAAATGAAGAAAATAGTCAAGTGAGTAGCCATTTCGGGTCAAAATGGCTTTTTTTTGATGAATTGGACCCAAAAACTTAGAACTTGGCGATTTTTATGTAATTTCAAATGACAAACACTTATAAATATGTGATTATGAGTTGTTTTGAGATGTAAGGAGTTTATAAGTTGAGAAATGAAGAAAATAGTCAAGTGAGTAGCCATTTCGGGTCAAAATGGCTTTTTTGATGAATTTGATCCAAAAACATAGAACTTGGCGATTTTTATGTGATTTCAAATGACAAACACTTATAAATATGTAATTATGAGTTTTTTTGAGATGCAAGGAGTTTATAAGTTGAGAAATGAAGAAAATAGCCAAGTGAGTAGCCATTTCGGGTGAAAATGGCTTTTTTTGATTAATTGGACCCAAAAACTTAGAACTTGGCGATTTTTATGTAATTTCAATTGACAAACACTTATAAATATGTGATTATGAGGTGTTTTGAGATGCAAGGAGTTTATAAGTTGAGAAATGAAGAAAATAGCCAAGTGAGTAGCCATTTCGGGTCAAAATGGCTATTTTTGACGAATTGGACCCAAAAACTTAGAACTTGGCGATTTTTATGTAATTTCAAATGACAAACACTTATAAATAATTGATTATGAGTTGTTTTGAGATGTAAGGAGTTTATAAGTTGAATGGCTTTTTTTGATGAATTGGACCTAAAAACTTAGATCTTGGCGATTTTTATGTAATTTCAAATGACAAACACTTATAAATATGTGATTATGAGTTGTTTTGAGATTCAAGGAGTTTATAAGTTTAGAAATGAAGAAAATAGCCAAGTGAGTAGCTATTTCGGGTCAAAATGGCTTTTTTTTGATGAATTGGACCCAAAAACTTAGAACTTGGCGATTTTTATGTAATTTCAAATGACAAACACTTATAAATATGTGATTATGAGTTGTTTTGAGATGCAAGGAGTTTATAAGTTGAGAAATGAAGAAAATAGCCAAGTGAGTAGCCATTTCGGGTCAAAATGGCTTTTTTTGATGAATTGGACCCAAAAACTTAGAACTTGGCGATTTTTATGTAATTTCAAATGACAAACACTTATAAATATGTGATTATGAGTTGTTTTGAGATGCAAGGAGTTTATAAGTTGAGAAATGAAGAAAAGAGGCAAGTGAGTAGTCATTTCGGGTCAAAATGGCTTTTTTTTATGAATTTGACCCAAAAACTTAGAACTTGGCGATTTTTATGTAATTTCAAATGACACACTTATAAATATGTAATTATGAGTTGTTTTGAGATGCAACTGCATAAGTGCCCTTTCACCTTTGGATGGAAATTCGGCACGCAAACAAGCCATGTGCTCGTCTAAATATGGGTGCACATCTGAAACATGGTGCAACACATAAAGGTGTGCTTGTAAGAACTGATCTCGGTCTGGTGACATTCGTTTCGACCCAATTGTGCCATGACCATCAAGTCTACCTTCATGTCGAGAAGTAGAAAGACCAATAGGTTGAGCAAGGGCTTTGTAGTCCGCCACAAAGTTACCTATCTCCTCACCCACTGTCCCTTGCATTATACTTCCTTCAGGGTGAGCTCGGTTCCGTACTTTATCTTGTAATGTACCCATGTGTCTTTCAAAAGGGTAGCACCACCTCATGAACACTGGACCACACAACTTAATCTCACGCACCAAATGAAGAACCAGATGAACCATTATGTCAAAAAATGAGGGTGGGAAATACATCTCAAATTTGCACAAAGTCACAACCACATCAGCTTGCAAAGCATCTAGTGTACAAGGATCAAGAACTTTGCTACAAATTTTATTGAAAAACAAACAAAGGCTTGTAATTTCTTCCCTCACCTGTTTCGGTAGAATACCACGGATTGCAATCGGTAGGAATACTTGCATCATAATGTGACAATCATGGGATTTCATACTTGTCAGCTTCAATTCTCCATTTAAGGTTACAAATATTTTCATGTTAGATGAGTACCTTGATGGAACCTTAATGCCGTACAAACATGCACAAAACATACGTTTCTCTACCCTTGACAATGTATAGCAAGCCGGGGGTAAATAATTCTTTTCATCCTTCCCTTTACCCTTAACTTTCTTCTTTGACCGCATCTTTGGCCTTTCCCTTTCCCTTGCTCTTCTCCTTCCCTTTTTTCCAAAACACTTTCATCTTCTATTCTCGGCTCCTTTCCCTTTCTGACCTTTTCTTGAGGCCACAATTCTGGACGAATCCCCATCTCTTGCAAATCTAACCGTGCACCCTTTTCGTCCTTTGTTTTGCCTGGGATATTCATAAGCGTCCCAAAAAGAGCATCACACACATTCTTCTCTATATGCATCACATCAAGACAATGACTAACGTCATGTTCTCTCCAGTACGGCAGCTTCCAAAAGATTGATTCTTTCTTAAAAAGAGCAGCTGAGACCACAATTTTTTCTGATTTTCCAAACACCGTTTGTATCCCTTTCACCCGAGCACTAATCTCAGCACCAGTCAATGGTCTAGGCGCAGTATCCTCTTCTACGGTTCCATCGAAAGCCTTTTTCTGCCTACGGTACGGGTGATCACGCCTAAGGAACCTTCGAGTCCGTAGGTACACATCTTTGTGAGAATGAGTCACGTATACACTTAATGTGTCATCAATACATATGGGGCATGCTTTTTTCCCTTTAACCTTGTACCCACACAAGTTTCCATATGCAGGGAAGTCATTCATGGTCCACATAAGGGCTGCACGCAATGTGAACATCTCGTTCTGATGAGCATCGAAAATGGAAACCCCTTCGTCCCACATCTTTCTCAAGTCGTCAATAAGCGGCGCAAGGTAAACATCTATGTCGTTTCCAGGTTGCTTAGGACCAGTTATTAGCAATGAAAGCATTACATACTTACGTTTCATGCACAGCCAAGGAGGCAAATTATAAATCACTAAAAGTACCGGCCATGTGTTGTGTCGGGTACTAAGAGTGCCAAATGGATTCATCCCGTCCGTGCACAACCCAAGCCTTAAATTTCTGACTTCATTACCAAATTCATCAAACTTTAAATCAATGTTCTTCCACTGTGGAGAGTCAGCTGGATGCTTCAGCATTCTGTTTTTCTTTCTTCCCTCTGCATGCCACCTCAAGTTTTAAGCGTCTTTTGGTATTGATAACAGACGCTTAAACCTTGGAATAATGGGAAGATACCACAACACCTTAGCAGGAGGTCCCTCCGTGCCAGGATTGCAACTCATGCGCTTGTACCGCGACTGCTTGCATCGTGGACACTCCTACAGTTTTTCATACTCATTTCGATACAAAATACAGTCATTAGGACATGCATGTATCTTCTTATACTCCAAACCAAAGGGACACATGAGCTTCTTTATGTAATAAAATAATAATAAGACTTAGGAATTTCATTACCATCAGGCAACATATCACTTAATGCGGTCAACAAAGAAGTAAAACTGATGTTTGTCCACCCATGCTTCGACTTAATGTTGAAAAGTGTTAGCACGACCGATAGTTCGGAGTATTTTTTGCACCCGGGATACAAAGGCTTTTTGGAAGCTTCCGATAATAATTCAAACACTTCACCTTCAACACCTTGCAACATCTCATCCACTTGTTCATCCTCGACCTCATCCGCCTGATCTTCATGGGCTCCATCCTCACCATTATCAACAATATACTCATCATTCTCGTATTCCTCGTCCACATGAATCTCAGTGCTTCTAACACGCACATCATTCCGATCAAGATCCCCACTGTACTCTCCACTTTCTCCGTGCCAAATCCACACATGGTAAAATTGCCTAAACCCACGACATAATACATGATCTCTAATGATTTCAACACTGTCGACCACATTCACACAATTACAATCAACACAAGGACAATAAAGGCCTTTGCCTCCCAGTGTGCGTTGATAAGCTAAAGCCCTCTCGCAAAACTCTTGAACCCCATTCCAAAATTCCAATGTATCGCGTCTACCATACATCCAACCACGATCCTTCTCCATTAAGCAAATTGTCTCTAAACATATATATAGCACCATATAATTATAATGTGTAAGTGCTACATATTTTATGTAAATCAAATTCAAGTACAAAACGTGAATATACCATTCATATAGTGAAAAAATGCATGTTTCCAAAGGGTCCTTATCACTCCAACCTAACCCATCCTTGAATGTCTACTCTCACTAGTGAATGTATGTCAACTTTCCAATTTTAAGGAAAATCCGGCAGCATTTCCCCCTAGTTCTCCAAGTACACAATGTAGATAATTAATTACCCACATATGTACCCAGAGAACATAGTGAGGAAATGGTAAGCCGAGATGTTCCTTAAAATCGAAAAGAAAACATACATTCACCACCTAAGTGAGAGTACACATTCAAGAACACTCCCAACCGGGGACTATTCAAGACTTTCTCCTAATGAGAAAGCCTTGAACGGGTATCTAGGCATATGATGATGCAATTCAAGTATTCTATATATTGTTGTATTTATTTGCAATTAAACAATACACAAGTTGCAATTTCATGAATAAACTTTTATTAAATGGATGAATAGAAAGAAATATAGCTAAGTAAAGTTTAGTAGTCATACCAATATAGCAAATACCCACTTGAGCTCAATATGTAGTCCTCAAGCTAATTAAACTCTTGCTTCAATTCACATATGAATCTATTTATTAAAAAAACAAAAATTAGGTTAAATATTATGTATGTACTTCTCGTAACATGTCAATTCACTAATTTATTTCTAAGATAAAACACATCATTCATCGAACTAACAATTGCTAAACTATGTATTCACTACTTTAATTTGTTCAAAATTGCTAAACTAAAAAGGTTACTAATCTCTAATTTTTTTCATTTTAATTATTCAAAATTGCTAAACTAAAATGGTTACTAATCTCTAACCATTATACCAAACCAAAATTCAACTAATTAAGTCACAAGGCTAATATTCTCTACTTTATTCAAAATTACACATCAAAACAAATTAAATTAACCATTAAAACATACTAATATCCAACTAAATGAGTAACAAAGTTACTAATTTCTAATATTTTCACAATTTCCCAATAATAAAACCAATTATTGAAACAAATTGAAGTTAAATTATATTCTAACCTAAATTTTAATTTCCTAACAATTCTTCAACATGCAAAACAAATTATTATAAGTTCATAAATGGGAAATTATTGAGAATAAAAAAAAAATTATACCTAAAACACTCAAATTGAATTGAAGTGGTGTGGTGGTCAGTGGTGCGGGTGGTCAGTGGTGCGGTGGTGCGGCGGCAACCTTCAGCAGGGAGGTGGTGCGGCGGCAACCTACAGCAAGGAGGTGGTGCGGCGGCAACCTTCAGCAGAGCGGTGGTGCGGCGTCCAACAGATGAGGTCGGCGTGGAGGGGGTTGAGCTGAGGGGAGAAACACCACGGCAGGGGAGAAGAGAATGGCAGGGGAGAAAGAGAAGGCCAGGGGTGGCGGCGGTGATGGTGGCCGGCGACTGTTGCGGCGGTGAGGTAAGGGGTTTCGTAGGTAAAGTGAGGGGTTTAGAGAATGGAACAGTGAAGAAGATAATTGAACAGCGAAAATGAAAAGAAAGAGAAAGAGAAGGAAAAAAGAAGACGCACTTTTTTTTTTTATAAATGAGGCACCGGTTCATTTGGCACCGGTTCAAACCGGTGCCTTTTACATTTTTGGCACCGGTTTGAGTTGAACTGGTGCCTTTTCCCTTTGTTTAAAATCCCGCCCAATTTTGGGCCGGTTTTTGGCACCGGTTGGGCTGAACCGGTGCCATATGGGGGGTGCCAAATGCAATTTTTCTACTAGTGCTCCCACAGCAGGTGTCGCGCGCATCAGGATGAGTTGCGCGCGGCATCCCAGCGCAAGTGATTTGGTGGCACTGCTATGGGCAACGCAACTGAACGTCTTCCGCGAGGTTTTATGGTAAGATTCGATTTTATATTTTTACAAAATTCTAAATCTTCCGCGAGCGCATCTCTTGAAGTTGCGCTTGGCATTGCGTGCAATTGAATTAGTTGCACGCGGCAGACCAGCGTAACTCATTGAGATGCGCGCGGATTTTTCTATGGCAGCATTACATTTAACCTAGACGCTTCTAAATCTGTCATTATTGGGTCTTAAGCACGGGCTTAAGACTAATTATGATCAGGTTTAATTAATTGGACCTTGTTTTGTATTTGTTTTGGGTTAGGCTAGTCTTTTTGTGTCTTTGCGGTTTAGCCAGTCATCCATAAGCATTCTATACTTCTTGTCGGGACGGGAGGCTAAAAATAGATGTCTACAGCAGTTAAGAATAAAGTCATGTAAAAATGAACATATAGTCATTATAAATGATCATTATACTTTGCAATTACAAACATGTCTTTTTTAACAGGACCGACTACATGATATAATTATAGCTTTTAAAAGTTGAGGATCAACTACATGAGATTTAATTAGCTTAGAGCTCTTTTTGTATTATATCCACTCTTGATTGAATAGAATATAATCGTTATCTCTTTTCATACATATTTTTTTTTTAAAAAAAAATCAATTAACAATTACATAACTTCATAATGTAAATGACAAATCAAATAAACACTTTCAAATCAAGTAAATAACACTTACATGTCTCCAAAATTGTCATTTTCGTCATTTTTTGTTGTTGTTTTGCAGATGCTAGCGCAATTTCATCTCTTATATCACACATTTTTCTTAATTATTGTACTCAATTTCGATCGTAAAAAAATAAGCAAATAGACTTACGATTTTGATTTTATTGGAGATTTTTCTTTCGCTAGTGCAATTTCATTTCGTATATCACTCTTTGTTATTGATATTGTTTTTTTTTTCTGTTTAGAGAGCCACGAGGGCGTGGGTGAGAATCGATCTCAGGATCTCCTGAAATCGGGAGGGAAGCTCTAACCACTTGAGCTATACCTCACTCTCATTGTTGTTGATATTGTAACAAATTTACAGATTTTTCTTCATGATTGAGAATTTCAAAGCAAAAATGGAGAGAGAAAATGGCGGATGAAGAAAGAGAAAATGATGATTTTTTTTTATATTTTTATACTGGGGTAGGTAGTGGAAATTACTCTTTAGTCTTTACTACGAAGTGTGTGGTTAATGGGTTTATCTATAAGGGTTATTATAGTAATTTGAAGGGGAGGGGATGTAGGCATTGTTGCCTATAGGGGGGAGTAGACATAAACAATTAATAACTTCCTCATTATTCGTTGGAATTGAGCTTATAATATATCATTGGAAAGCTCTTTGCGAGCCCAACCCAACTACACTATTATTAAACCCTTATCATGGACCAAGCTAAAATAGAGTAGATTTTCGAAAACAAAAATAAGTATTTTTATTAAAACGACCGCATCATAAGACTTTTCACACTTTCACTTCGTTCGATAATAATCAAGTGATGTGAAAAGTATTGATTACTGGGTTTGGTTTTTGGGGAGACACATTTGGGTGTCTACATTTTGGTGATAAAACAATCAATTAATTATCAAATTCTAGTCTTGATTAACAAAAGAACACTATGTGAATTAATTAATTAAAAGTCCGTTTTAAATGATCAAACAACACTAATTAATTGATTAAAGGTTATTTAGACAATAAAAGAAATGGTGATAGATCTAAGTGCTTGGGAATTTACCCCTTTTCCTTGCTAAATCTTTGTTTAGAACACTTATGGACTCCTTGTTCGGGAACCTCCACTGTAAGGACAAGTAACAAAAGGAATGAGTGTTTAGGACAAGAGGGTGATTAGTGCATAAGTTCACAAATTTTCTGCCATATTTTTGGTTGATTTATCATGTGTCAAAGCCTTGTATTGAACCCCTATTTATAGGGAATGGATGCATTTAGGATTTTGAACATTCTGCCGAAGCAGGTGGTGTGCGCATCTTATAAGGTCAAATGCACAAGTAATTCAGATGCGCTGCTAAGGGCAGCGTGTAGGGAATATTTCAAGCACCCCACACTTGAGCCCCACTGTGATCCTACACATAAGTATGTTGGCGTCCAAAGGGAAGGAATCTAGAGTAAAAGAGTCGCCAACAAGTTTTAGGAACTTGTAAACCGTTCACAGGGTGAAGGTTACACCCCTTCACGGTCTATGAGATCGCTAACTCCACAGTGGTCTGGAACCATGACTGGATATTCGGGGATGAAGGTACAAATCCAACCTAAAAGAGACTGAACATGCCCTAATAATAGGACTCTAATTTATTATTCTCGTATTCATGTGCACTTTCTGACTAACATACAATCAATAGGTTGACCCTAAACCTGTTTAATTTATGTTGGTTGATTTTAATGCACAAGCAAACCTATTATTGGCGATCACTTGAATTATAATCATATTATCCTAAACAAGATTATTGATTATCTTATTAAGCATGATTACAAGTACAAATTCCCTTTAAACATGCATAAAAGGCGTGATCAAGCAATAACAATAATAATATATATCAAGCAACATAATAATAACAATAATGATCGTATTAATAATATTCTCAATAAAGCATAATAATATTAGCAAGATCCTAGGCATGATACTATCAAGATTAATAACAAATCCCAACATGTCACTAAACAATAAAAATTAAAGGTTTAGCCCTAACATGATACTAACATGATATTAAAAAGAATAGAAGGCATCATAGAAACATACATGATAGTAGAAATCTTAGTTAATACCCTAAACATGACAATAAGAATCATAATGACATCCTAACATGATACTAGGAATCAAAATAATTAAAGTATGATTTCTATATCAAAAGAATAATTATATTACTTAATTGTATGCCTCGTATCTCTTTATAATAACAGAAGACACGTGTTAGTAACTTCAAGGAAAATATTAAATCAAATAGTTAATATAAATAATTAAAGTAAAGATTTGGGACCAAATTCTCAGAAATTATCAACCTTTCACGTCTAGGGCGAAGGCAATTTCGAACTTGGCTAGGTGTGTCAAGAAATTGTGAATGTGGAATTTTGTTAGAAGGAAGGTTTAGAAAAAGAATAGAGAGGGAATAAGCTTCTAGCTTTTAGAGAAAGAGAATAGAGAGATATTTATGGTTGTGAATGAATAAAAACAGGGAGATACGACCCCTATTTATAGAAAAATAGTCCGGAAACCGATCGAAAGAAAAGAGATCAAGTTCCATTCAGAATAAAAGACCTCTTGTCGTGAACGACAGGCACTTGCGCCAAGCGACAAGTATTAGTGCCAAAAGACAGGGACTAGTGCCAGGCGACAGACTCTGTCGTTTAACGCTAACTAAAAGATAAAACGCGCTTTGTACGGAATCCTTTTCCTAATATAATTAAGTAGAATCCGCATTAAACAGTTTTCAGATCAGATTATCATAAAACACTAATTTTATTCCAAATAAAACTCTTTAAAATATAATTATCAATCCTAATATTATTAGAATTTAAAATAAACTTCTAGATTATTCTACAAGATTAAATTCAATCCTAATAACTTTAGGAATAATAATTAATAGGCCCTCCTCTATATCATTGGACCGCATATAAAATTCATTTCGGGCCCAATTTAGTATTTTGGCCATAACTTCCTCATTATTTATCGGAATTGGGCTTATAATATATCGTTGGAAAGTTCTTTTCGAGCCCAATCCAACTACACTATTATTGGACTCTTATCATGGACCAAATTAAATTGGACTGGCTATTTTCATAAATAGAGTATAAAAAGAAATATTTTCAAAAAACAGAAAGAGAGATATTTTAATAAAAACAGCCGCATCACTAGACTTTTCACACTTTCACTTCGTTCGATAATCAAATGACATGAAAGGTAATCATCACTGGTTTTGGTTTTGGGGAGACACATTTGGGTGTCTACACAGCGCAACTTATCTTTTTGCGCGTGGCGTTATGGTAAGATTCGATTCAATATCTTTAAGAAATTATGAATCTCTCGCAAGCGCAGCAAAGAAGGTTGAGCTGGGTGTCGCGTGCAATCGTCTAGGTTGCGTGCGCCAGGCCAGCGGTTTATCCTGCGACAGCCTTGAATTTTACCTAGGCGCCTCTAAATCCGTCAAAATTAAGCTTAATTTCGGGATTAGGCCTAATTATTGATTCGAGCTTAGTTTTAATTGACTTTGATTCATTTTGTTTTGGGTCAGGCCAGTTGTTTTATGTTATCATGACTTAATTAGTAGTCCATAAGTATCCTTTACGTTGATCCAACACAAAGATGGTTTTATTGATCGTCATAGCACTTCCGGTCTTAATAGGAGGCCAAAAGTAGGTATCTACAAAGGGTTACCAGAATGTATAGAGATACTCTTATAGACGTTCATAATCTGTTCAGGAAGATCAAAAGAGAGACTATCAATATTCTAGTTAGTAGTCTCAATGCAATGATTAAGACTTATGTTTTGTACTCCCTCATTCAAAGTCCCCTAAATCATCTCTCTCAAAGAAGAGCTACCGAACCTGTACAATTTGCCAAAGAAAAACGCTTATCCCTTCCCCTACTTCCCACCAGATATTCTCTTTGGAGATATCCTAAACTTTCCCCATGCCTTTCCTAAGGTGTGAGCCATACTTAAAAGATTTAAAAAGTTTATTTCTCTTAGTGTATTTGTCTTATAACACTCTAACTGTAAGGTTATTCTCTTGACTAAGCAATCTCCACCAAAGTTTAAGCATATGAGCTCCATTTAAAGCCCTGGCACATTTAATACCTAACCTCTTCCTCTGTAGGTTTTCAATTTTACCCATCCCACCAGGTTGATACCACTCCTAGGTTCTTTTTTCCCCCACAAAAACTTGCTAATTGTTTATTGAAAGACTTGATAGAAGATTAAGGAAGAAGAATGCATTGCATATAGTAATTTGGGAGGGTATTGATGACTGAGTTAACAAGGCAAAGTTTACCAGCTTGATAGAAGATTAAGGAAGAAGAATGCATTGCATATAGTAATTTGGGAGGGTATTGATGACTGAGTTAACAAGGCAAAGTTTACCAGCTCTAGATAGAAGGTTAGATTTTCAGGAAGCAAGTTTTGATAGAATTTTTTGGGAAATAAACTCCACTTTTTCTTTAGAAGGACGGGAACTAGAGATTGGAAAACCCAAATAAGGACTCAAATCTTCAGTTTCTTTGATATTAATGGACTCAGGGAAGAGGTATTTTTTGAGAAAAGGACCTTACTCTTTGCATGGCTAATGGACTAACCTGACATATTACAAAAATGATCTAAAAGTTCCTTAAGCACCATGATATTTTTACTTGAGGTCTCCCAAAAAAGCAAAATATCATCCGTGAAAAGAAGTTCAGATATTGGAGTGGTCTTATTCCCTATACAAAAGGGGGACCACAGACTCTTACAACGACATCATGAATCAGCTTAGAAAGAATTTCCATAGCAATTATAAAGAGGTAAGGACACATGGGGTCACCTTGATGAATCCTTTCGAGAGGAAGAAACTATTAGTAGGTATGCCATTCACAAGAACAGAAGAAGACATAGAAGAGATGCAACTCAAAACATGCTTGATGGAGGAGAAGTCAAGGCCAAAACTTGTAAGGAAATCCTGAATAAAATGTCATTCCAATTTGTAATATGCTTTCTCAAGGTCTAGTTTAAGAATAAACCATCCCTTTTTACCTTTTTTTATTCTTCATGGAGTGAAGAATTTCATTGACAATAATGACATCTGTTTCCGTACCCCTTCCCGGTAGGAAGCTATTCTGATTTTGGGAGATCTACTAAGTAGAAATACCCTCAGTCGATTATCTAGGATTTTTGCCACTATCATATAGATGGTATAGCAAAGACTTATTGGGCGAAATTGGGAAATGCATGAGGGGTCATCTTTCTTATGAATTATAGCAATATGAGTTTTATTAATATAAGCATGTATCATTCTCTTAGCAAAATGTTTTTGAACAAATAAGACCAAATCAGATTTTATAGTGCCCCAACATTTCTTATATAAATGTGGGTGACACCTATCAAGCCCCATGGCCTTAAAAGGCCCCGTCTTAGACACAACATCCCAAATCTCACACTCATTATGAGGATTAACCAGAGAGATGATACTACCAGCAGGGTCACTAGTAAAGAGGCGTGGTTCAGAAGTGGAATCATAAGAAGATGAAAAAAGAGAGGAAAAATAATCCTTTATGTGATTTCTCAAAAGAACGGGTGTGGACACCCATTTGTGTCTCCCCAAAACATAATCGAATGAAGTGAAAGTGTGGAAAGTTTAGTGTTGCGGATAGTTTTAATTTCTTTTCTCTTCTCTCTGTTTTTGAAAACCTTTTTTGAGAAAACAGCCAATCCAGTTTGGTTGGTCCATATTAAAGGTCCAATAATGGTGCAGTTGAATAGGGCTTGAAAAGAGCTTTCCAACGATATATTATAAGCCCAATTCCGATGAATAATGAGGAAGTTATGGCCAAATTACTAAACGGGGCCCGGTTTGAGCCTATATGCGGCCCAATGGTTTAGAGGAGGGCCTAATATGGATTTATCATTCCTAATGCAGTTAGAATGGTTTTTGTCTTCTAGATTCTTCTAGAAGGTTCTTTTCATTCCTGATTCAATTAGTATTGATAAATTGACTTTTCTTGACTTTTTAGAGTTTTAATCAGAATAAAAGAGTGTTTTTAAGGAAAATACAATTTTATCCTCCTGTACGGTCAAATTTTATCCGAATTTAGAAAACGCGTAAAAAATTGATTAGCGCCTAACGCCAGTCATTAGCGCCTGGCGCTAGCGTTAGCGTTAGCGCCTGGCGCTAATGTTAACGTTTGGCACTAACTTCGTTTTTTCACGTCGAAACTCTAATTTGTTTTTTTTATCTTTTTGGTTGTTTTTCTCTATAAGTAGCCTCCTAAAAACTCCGTTTTCAATCATCTTCAATCATCAACTCTTAAGAATTCTCTAATTCCCTTCTCTCGAAATTAAAGCTCTCTTTCTCTCTCTTTTCTAAACCAACCCTTTATACAAAATTCCTCATTCACAAGACCAAGAAACACCTAGCATTGTTTGATGTTGCCTTCGCTCTAGACGTGAAAGGTTTTAATTTCTGAGGTTTGGTCCCAAATCTCTCTTTCAATTATTTAATTTAATTTTTTTGATTATTATTTTCCTTGAAGTTAATAACGCGTGTTTTTTGTTATTAGAAAGAGGTACGAGGCATCCAAGTAAGTGCTTTAATTTATTAATTGATATTATGATGTAGAAATCATGCTTAGGTTGTTATTATGATTCCTAGCGTCATGTTAGGGTGTTTTGATCTTCCTAGTATCATGTTTAGGGTAAAGAATATAATGTCAATTATGATTTCTATGATGCCTTTTATTATTTTCCTAATAGTATCATGTTAGGGATTAAGCTTTGATTTTTATTGTTTAGTGACATGCTAGGGTTTGTTATTAATCTTGTTAGTATCATGCCTAGGATCTTGCTATTATTATTTCGCTTTAACATGATTATTATTTTGATGATTATGACTGTTATTTTTATAATAGTTTTTTATGATTATGTTTACTATTATGTTGCTTGATTTATATTATTGTTATTGCTTGATCACGCCTTTTATGCATGTTTAAAGGGAATTGGTACTTGTAATCATGCTTTAATAAGATAATTAATAATCTTGTTTAGGGTTAATTATGATTATAATTCAAGTGATTGCCAATAATAGTTTTATTTGTGCATTAATATTCAACCAACATAGATAAACAGGTTTAGGGTAAATCCTATTAATTGCATGTTAGTCAGAAAGCGCACATGAATACGATCAGAATAAAGTAGAGGCCTATTATTAGGGCATGTTCAATCTCTTTTAGGTTGGATTTGTATCTTCATCCCCGAACTACCAGTCATGGTTCAACACCTATTGGAGTTGACGATCTCTTAGATCGTTAAGGGGTGTAACCTTCACCTCGTGAACGGTTTACAAGTTCCTAAAACTTAGCTTGTTGGCGACTCTTTTGCTCTATCTTCTTTCCCTTTGGACGCCAACGTACTTTAGTGTATGATCACAGTGAGGTTCAAGCTAGGGATAATGCTAGAAATATTCCCTACAACGGGTCAAATATTTCCTCCCCTACAGAATTTGTTAAAGTAATAATTCTATTCTTTTTTCTTATCACAAGAACATATTTATGAAAGTAAGAGGTATTACTATCCCCCTCTACAATCCAGTAATCCCTTGATTTCATTTTCCAGAAAAATTCCTCATGGTGTAAAATAGAAGTAAGCTCTTACTGGAGGTTTTTTTCTAAATCAAATAGAAAATCTGAAAAATCATGATTACCTTTGTGTTTTTTTTTTCTACATTCCTTCAATACGAGCTATGAATCTATGATCCTTGTTTTTAAAATTTTTTTTTGAAAAATGTTTCCAAAAATATTTTTTGTTCCAATTTTTAAAAATGGGAGACATATTTACTAGTTTTTCAAAAAAATCAAAATCAGATTTTTCCCATTCCAAATTCATTAAATCAACAAAAGAGAACAGTTTTTTACCTACACCCCACGACGGAACACTGCCTGCACACCCCCCCTAACCCTCCGAGCGTGCCCCGTCATGCCCATTTTCATTTATGATTTTTTTGTAAATTTTTATAACATGTTCATTTCTGTATTGGTAAATATTCATTTATGTATCATAAAATATTCATTTTTATAATAAGAAGTTTTTGTTCAAATTTCTATATTTTGTAAATTGAGTTTTAAGAAATTTCTATAAATGAAAATGATAGAGCTATAAATAAAAATGATAGAGCAAATTTATTTATAAGGATTACTGCGTTCATTCTACTTTTATTATAAAAAGTATTGAATCGTCGAATGTTCATCTTTTTATTCGTGTTTCAACAGATGTTCATTTTTGTATCATCAAATGTTCATTTCAAAAGCTACGTGTAAGTTTCATAGTAAGATGTAGGCAAATACATAAGTATTTATATAAATAAAACACTGTTAAAAAATAATTCCCAATATAAAATAAATTTAATTTAATTACAATAATAACGCATTTCTATAAAGTTATACTATTTATGACGAGGGATGAAGACTAGGTCGTTGACTAATCCTCCCTAGGTCAAACTAAATTTATAAGCACTTAACAAACCTAAATACAAGTATAGAGGAAAGTCAAGGGTCAAATCTAAAGGAACGGTAATGTTCAAGCACTCTCAAATTCTCAATTATGCGCCTAAGCTAGGTCGAAGATAAGGGTAAAGAGGTAACCCTAACAACTAACTAAACAAGAACCAAACAAATAAAACACTATGAATGGGGATCAACAATTAATCATGGCAATTGTAGCAGATCGAGAACAACATGCAAATCGATGGTTGCGAAGACGTATGATAAGAGCAATCAAAAGAGCTCGACAAGCTATCTCCTAGAGGTCTAACTAGCGCCAACTACGAGAGACAATAACTAGGAACATCACTAACCAAACTTAATCAATAATTATGAGCTACAAATCAATGGTCCGTATCAATGTAGACTCATGATGAGTGTCATTTATGGAACTCATAGGGTAATCTTTTAGGACGATTTCATCCCTTCTCTTATTTTTGGTCCTTTTTCCTTTAGTTACTCTTTTTCCCTCTTTCTTTGTGTTTTTCGTGTTTTCTTTGTGTTTTCCTTTTATTTGGCCCTTTTTCCCTTTTATTCCTTTCCTTTGTTTGCTCTTGTAGGTACCTAGGTGTTGCCTTTGCAAGGGGATCAAGATGAGCTATATTGACTAAGCAAGGAGGAAGAAATCTGCTTGGAGAGGGCTCAAAGAGGGCTTGGAGAGGGCTTAAAGAGGCCTTGGAGAGGGCATCAACCTTTTCCAGGTTGCTGCGGGCGCGGGTCCTAAAGGCCGCGGACGCGGGATGTGTTACACCAAATTAGCCAAAATCAACCAGGAACTCTCCGCGATCTTACCGCAGGCTCTCCGCGGGCGCGGGTAGACTGGAGAGAGCGCTCCAGATTAGAGAGACCGCGGGCCTTTGATTACTCTTTGGGAGTAGGGGATTCGCTGCGCCCTTGCCGAAGGCGCGGTGACTTTTGCCGCGGACGCGGGTATTGCCCAGACAGCCCGCGGAGTTTGTTATGGGTTTCGTACCCATTTCCCCGCGGGCGCGGGATTTCTTAGAGAGGGCGTGGGGAACCTGTTTTCCTTCTTTGCTTATAAATACACTTGTAATTCCTTTTTGAAAACTAACCTTTAGATAATTTTCATTAGTATATTTTTACTGAGAGAAGTTAGAGAGAAGTTCTTGGATTTGGATTGGTATTTCAACATTGGTTCAATTGTGCTTGGATTTCTTCATCTTAAATCATTAATATTAGTGAGAATCTCTTCTTTTAGCTCATCTCTTTACTTGTTTGTCTTAGATTCATGTTTGATTGTTTGATTTCCTTGGATTTGAATTTGATATTGTTGTTGATATTGTTTTCTCTTGATTTTGAATTAGAATGATGATTAGTGTTATTTCTAGTGATTTGTTCTTGAGTTACACAATGATTAGTGAGTAGATTAGTTGCTAGGGAGAAGGGGAAGCATGCTTGATTGATGATTTGTGCTAGGCGATGATCATTGATTGATTGAATTGTTTCAATTAAATTTGTTGACATATTTTTGCATGTGATTAATTAGATTAGGAGTGATCAACATATAAGATTAATCTAGATTGCATTGCAATTCTTAATGACATGAACCGTCAATTTGAGAATTGTTTTAATTGATTGGGTTTGACTATGATTTTCCTTGATTAGCCATTCATAGTGACCCCTAGCTTAGCCTCTAGGAGTTAGCTTTTGAATTCTTTTGATTGCTACTATTGTTTATCCTTTGCAATGCTTGAATCAATTGAATGAACTATCAATTAGCATGATTATTGAACTTGCATGTGGAACCTACATCCCTAGTGTTTAGTTTCTCGAATTACTTGATCAATCTAGCTTAGTTACCATAGTACCAACCATTTTCTCACTACAATCTTTGAAGTAGCTTGACTTAGGCTATAGTTAATAATGACTCACTCCTTTGGGTTCGACCCTCGACTTACCTTATACTCGTACTAGGTTTGTTTAGGTTGTATAAATTGTATTTGATCTAGGGATAGACAATTGACGACACATTTATTCCTCTATCAAAATGGCGCCGTTGCTGGGGAGTGATATTGGTGCTTAGCTTTAGTTGTTGAGTCTATTTCACCTTAATTGAAAAAATACAAAAAGATTTTTGTTTCTTAAGGCTACATTTGTAGCCGTGTTACTAATATTTTCATTGAGTTTTGCATGCATAGAGCTCGTGATCGATCAATTGTGCCTTTTGACCCAGAAATCGAAAGGACTCTCTCAAGGACAAGAGTTGCTAGTCGATCCTTGGAATTTAGTTCCTCAAGCGAAGAAGGATTTGAAGAAGAACATGGGAGAACAACCAAGAGTTTCTTTGAAAGAATTGGGAATTCCTTGTGCGTACAAGTTTGAGAGTGGAATTGCTCCGCCTACAACACCAGCGAATGATTTCAAAATTAGGCAAGCTATGATCTCCTTGATCGAGAGGAGAGAATATAGCAGAGCTGAGAATGAGAGTCCGTTGAACCATCTCAAAGAGTTCAAAAAAAATTGCAATACTATCAAAGTAAACAGAGTTTCTCAAGAGTTCATTCGGCTAAAGTTGTTTCCCTTTTCTTTCACAGGCCGAGCCTTGGAGTGGTTGGACAAGGAGGTAAAGCCAAACTCCCTAAGAACATGGGACAAAGTCACTAAGGAATTCTTGTCCCAATTTTACCCACAAAAGAAAACGGCGGAGGCTAGAGCTTTGATACAAGGGTTCAAGCAAAGGCCTAAAGAAAGCCTTTACGAAGAATGGGAGAGTTATAAAGAGTACCAAAGGGAGCGTCCCCACAACGGAATTCCAACCTATCAAGTCATTCAAATTTTCTATGGTTGTTTAAGTCCCCAAGGCAAATCATGCCTTGATGGGGGAGCCGGAGGTCCCATTATGAATAGGACGGAGGAAGAAGTGGTGGACATTATTGAGGATGTGGTTAAGTACTATAGAGATTGGCAAGATGGTGAGAGGGCAACTAGCAAGAGTAGCTCTTCGGTTTACTCTATAGACAATCTAAATGCGATCAACAACCTATCCATACAAATGACAAACTTGGGAAAAGAAATGACCGCAATTAAGGCTAAATTGGAAAGCTCTACCTTTTCTCAAGCTTTGAATATTCCCTCCTAATTTAAGGGGAGAGGTACTCTTTCTAACTCTCAACCCCCTCCCTCTTCAAATAATATGCCTAGTGGTTGTTTGTTTTGTGATGCATGTGGATCTTATGATCATGACTCTTGTAAATGCCCTCATGCTTCTCCGGAATATGGTGATGATTTTGATAACAATGAGAGTGAGCATGTGAACTATGTGTCAAATAATAATGTGCAAAGGTTTAATAATCAAAGGGGTCAATGGAATAGTAATTACCAAAACGAAGGTAATTTTTACAACTATAACCAAGGTGGTGGTTATAGGAACCAAGGGAACCAAGGTTCTCGTGGTAACTATAACAATCAAGGTTATAGTAGTCAAAATCAAAACCAAAATTATGGTAATCAAAACCAAAGTTATGGAAATCATAACCAAGGTAGTGGAAACCATAATCAAGGTTATGGTCAAAATCAAAATAGGGTTAATTGGAACAATCAAGGTAGGGGCAATTTTCAAAATAATTCTCAAAAGGGTCCCCCACCCGGATTTGTTCCAAAGACTCAAGGTGAAAATTACTATTTACAACCTTCTTCTTCTAGGACTAATTTAGAGGAAATTATTGAAAATAAAACCAAGTTGTTGAACACGTACATGGCCGTTAGTGACATGAAATTTAATGAGATGATGACCCATAACAAAATGCTCGAAAACCAAATTTCTTAACTTGCTAATGCTTTGAGAGACCAAGAAAGCCCTTCTTCTTTACCTTCCCAAGGCCTAGATCCCAAGAAACCCGTGAATGCTATTGTTACAAGGAGTGGTAAGGTTCTTGAAGAGATATTTCCTAGGAAGAGTGAAGACAAGATGGTCCCTAAAGAAGCTTTGGTTGAGAATGAGGGAGATAGAGCACCTTTAGATGAGGTTGTGGTTGAGACACCTAGAGAGGTGATAGTAGAGAAAGAAATTGTGAAACCCAAGCTCCCTTATCCCAAAAAATTCATGAGACACAAATTGGATGAGCAATTTGGGAGATTTATTGATATGCTCAAACAACTTCACCTTTCTCTACCTTTCACCGATGTGATCAACCAAATGCCCAACTATGCTAAATTCCTCAAAGACATTTTGAGTGGTAAAAGGACTTGTGAGGTTGTGGAGACTATCAAATTGACCAAGAATTGTAGTGCGTTCATCATGAACAAAATGCCACCCAAGTTGAAAGACCCCGGAAACTTCTCTATCCCTTGTGCTATTAACAAGATTCAAATTGATAATGCCCTATGTGACTTAAAAGCTAGTGTAAGCCTAATGCCATATTCGATTTATCAAAGACTTGATCTAGGGGAACTTTTACCTTCCAACATTACCTTGTAACTAGCCGATAGGTTAATCAAGTTCCCAAAAGGTAAAGTGGAAGATGTTCCATTGAGGGTTGGGAATTTGTGTTCCCGGTGGATTTTGTTGTACTTGAAATGGATGAAGATGCTACCATTCCAATTATTCTAGGTAGACCCTTTCTTGCTACCTTGGTTGCTATGATAGATGTCAAGAGTGCAATGATTTCGCTTAAGGTAGGAGATGAGGTCATAGAATTCGATTTGAATGAAAGCATGAAATATCCATGTTCTTCTCTAGAAAATTGCATGATGATTGACTCTCTTGATCATGTTGTGTCTTCCATGCATGGGCACTTGCTCACCTCTAATGATTCTCTTGAGAATGTTTTGTTGAACAAATATAAGATAGGTGCCCCATGCAAGGAGATGGCATTGTATGAGGAATTGCTTAATGGAAGCATGGAGGAAGTGGATGAACAAATATGCTTGAAGATCTCAAGCCATGAAGCTTTGCAAGCGGCCGCAACAAAAAAAGGTAAAGGTGTGCCTATGGTAGAGCTCAAACCTCTACCATCACACCTTAGGTATGAATTCTTAGGCCCAAATTCCACTTACCCCGTAATTGTTATTGCATCCTTGAGTAAGAGCCATGCTCAAGCGTTATGTTGTGTCTTGAGAAAGAACCAAGGTGCTTTGGGCTATACTATTGATGATCTTAAGGGTATAAGCCCTACATTGTGTATACACACCACATAACGCTTGAGGAAGGCACCCTTCCTTCTATTGAACGACAAAGAAAGCTACATCCTCAAATGGGAGAGGTGGTGAAAAAAGAGATAACCAAGATTTTAGATGCGGGAATCATATTCCCCATCTCAAGCTCTAGGCGGGTCTCTCCCATTCATGTCGTTCTTAAGAAGGGAGGTATGACCGTAGTCAAGAATGAGATAGGTGAGCTCATTCTGACTAGGACGGTCACCGGTTGGAGGATGTGTATAGACTATAGACATCTAAATACATCAATCAAGAAGGATCACTTTCCCCTTCCATTCATTGATCAAATGCTTGAGAGACTAACAAGTCACAAGTTCTATTGCTTCCTTGATGGCTATTCGGGATTTTTGAAAATCCCAATCCACCCCGATGATCAAGAGAAGACAACATTTACATGCCCCTATGGGGCATTTACTTATAGGAGAATGCCTTTTGGCCTTTGTAATGCCCCCGCAACTTTCCAAAGGTGCATGAAGAGCATTTTTGGAGACATGTTGGAGGAAGAAATGGAGGTGTTTATGGATGACTTCTCCGTAGGTGGGTTTCATTTGAAGAGTGCCTTGTGAATCTTGAGAAATTTTTGGCAAGGTGTGTGAAGGTTAATCTTGTCATGAATCGGGAGAAGTGCCACTTCATGGTGGAGGAAGGAATAGTGCTTGGACAAAAAATCTCTCATTAAGGAATAGAGGTGGATAAGGCCAAGATCGAGGTTATTGAGAAGCTTCCACCTCCGGTGAATTTCAAGGGAGTGAGATCATTTTTGGGACATGTGGGTTTTTATAGAAGACTCATTAAGGATTTCTCACTCATTGCCAAGCCCCTTAATGATCTTCTTCAAAAAGATGTTGAGTTTGTGTTTGATGGTAAATGCTTGGAGGCATTTAATAGGTTGAAGAAGGCTCTAATCTCTAACCCCATTATTCAATCCCCGAGATGGGATCCACCCTCTGAGTTGATGTGTGATTCTAGTGATTGGGCAATTGGAGGTTTTTAGGGACAACGTGTGGACAAGAAGCTTCATGTGATTTACTATATGTCCAAAACGCTAAATGGGGCTCAAAAGAATTACACAACAACGAAAAAGGAATTCTTGGCCATTGTTCACTTTTTTGAGAAATTCCGGCGTTATTTATTGGGTTCCAAGACCATTGTCTTCACAGATCATACGACTCTCAAGTACCTCTTTGCCAAGAAGGAGTCCAAGCCAAGGTTGATTCGTTGGGTGCTTGAATTACAAACTTTTGAAATAGAGATTAGGGATAAGAAGGGTGCGGAAAATGTTGTGGCGGACCATCTTTATCACCTTGAGGGTGATCAAATTCATGATGATGGTACGCCAATTGAAGATAGAATGCTTGATGATGTCTTGTATGCCATTAAGGTAACGAAGCTCCCAAGGTATGCCGATTTGGTAAATTTTCTAGCATGTGGGGAGTTGCCACCTTCTTTCTTCAAGAACCAACAAAAGAAACTCAAGAGGGAGGCAAGACATTACTTGTGGGATGATCCCATCTTGTATAAACGAGGGGTTGATGACTTGATTAGGCGTTGTGTTTCGAATGAAGAGGTGCCTAGTGTTCTAAAGATGTAATAATCGGATCCTAGTGGTGGCCATATGGGTATTTCCAAAACCGCTATTAAGGTTCTTCAAAGTGCTTTATGGTGGCCACATCTCTTAAAAGATTCATGGATCTTTGTCAAGTCATGTGACCGATGTTAAAGAGTTGGGAATATCTCCAAGCGGAATGAGATGCCTCAACAACCTATTCTTGAGTTGGAGGTGTTCAATGTATGGGGGATTGACTTCATGGGACCATTCTATCTTCATATGGGAGTCAATTCATACTTGTGGCGGTGGACTATAATTCTAAGTGGGTTGAGGCCATTGCTTCCCCAACAAATGACCAAAAATTAGTGTTGAAGTTGTTAAAAAAAATCATCTTCCCAAGGTTTGGTGTGCCTAAGGCGGTGATAAGAGATAATGGTTCTCATTTTGTTCACAATGCCTTTCAAAAGATGTTGAGAAAACATGGAGTTCATCAACGCTTTGGCCTTCCATATCATCCTTAAACGAGTGGCCAAGTCGAGGTCTCCAATCGCCAAAACAAGCTTATTCTTGAGAAGACGGTTGCAAGGAATATAAAGGATTGGTCGGACAAGTTGGATGATTCCCTTTGGGCCTATAGAACGACTTTCAAGAAACCTATTGGCACCACTCCATATCTCCTTGTCTATGGAAAATCATGCCATCTCCCGGTAGAGCTTGAACACCGTGCTTTGTGGGCAATCAAGAAGATAAACTTTGATATAGAAATTGCGGGGGAGAAAAGGTGGTTGGATCTTCATGAGCTAGAGGATCTTAGACTTGATGCTTATGATTGTGCTAGCACTTACAAAGCTCGTTCCAAGGAAGCTCACGACAAGCTTATTGAGAAGAAAGAGTTTTTTGTTGGTGATAAAGTCCTCCTCTACAATTCAAGAATGAAGTTGTTTCCCGGAAAGCTCATGTTAAGATGGAGTGGCCCTTTCTTGGTGAAAGATGTTTTTGCTAATGGTGCCGTGGAGATTTCTCCTTTGGATTCCTCATCTTCTTTTAAGGTTAATGGTCATTGGCTCAAGAAATATTTTGATGGAGTGTTCGTTGGTCTTGTTCACAAAATGATTCTCTTCAGGCCACCTAGAATGGGTGGTAAACGTCGAGCTAACGAGGTTAAACAAAAGCGCTTATGGGAGGCAACCCGGTTTCTCACCTCTATTCTCTTTTCTTTCCTTTCCTTTATTTTTCTTCGTTAATTTTTGTTTTTACCTTTTCTTTTGTTTTTGGTTTGTTTTGTAGGCTACCTTCATTCATCAACTATAGAATTAATGTTTTTGATGAGGATGGCAAAAGGAGAATTTGGAGTGCAGGGGAGAAGGCACCCCGTGGACTTGGAGAGGCCTCGGGTGCCATTTCTTAAAAAAAAGGGCAAAGCCGATCAGGAACTCTCCGTGGTTGCCCCGCGGGCGCGACAAATTTGGAGAGGGCACGACCCTTCTGGAGAGGGCGCGACAAAAATGATCAGAAACTCTCTGCGGTTGCCCCGTAGGCGCAGCAAAGTCGGGAGAGGGCGCGGCCCCATTTAAAGGTAAAAATCGACATTTTTTCCAGATTAGACCCGTGGTTGCCCCTCGGTCTCTCCGCAGGCGCGGGCAAATCTCCGCGGGCGCCGAGAAGTCGGGAAAGGGCACGGCCACCTGGGTTACATAGTAGGTTGGTTTGCTCCTCTCTCTCTCTCCTCTTTTATTTTTCAATCTCCTTATGATTTTCCCCTTTCTCTCTCTTCCTCCTCTCAAACCCTAACCCCCAAATCATCATTCTCACACAAATTCATACAATTCTTCCTTGTTTTCACTCAAATTTCCATCACATTTTCCATCTTACTCCATTTTCATCAAATTAAGTCTCTTTTCTCGTGGTTTTTTGGGAAATTCGAGTCCTTGAAGCAATTTTGGGTTTTATTTGAGTCTTCAATCTTGGTATATTTCTAACCTTTGTTTTATTTTTGTCAATTTCAATTGATTATTATACATTGGTTTTAATTTTCCTTGATTACGCATGACTACGATGTTTATGGTTGTTTGTATGGTGATTTTGGAATTATTTTGAGTGATTTGTGCTTATTTTTGTGATGGATTGTTAATGTTGTTGGTTTTTGTTTGGATTTTGGTTGTTATGTTGCTTGTAACGGGTACTTTATAGTTTCTGGTGGTTTTGGGAGGAATTACAAGGTGGTTTGAAAAATTGGTGGTAGTGTTGGTGTTGATTTTTGGTTATTGTGTAGTTTCTTATGTTGGTTGAACTTGTGACTATGGATTTGTTAAGGAAGGCTAAGAGTAGCAAGAAATATTCTAATCAATCCCCCGACCAATCCTCCCAAGGCCAATCCTCTCAAGGCCAACCTTCATATACCGAACCTCCTCACAACCAAACTCCTCAAGATGATTCCCCACCTCCTCCTTTACCTCCTCTCAAATTTCACAATCGGTCTAAACATGTCCCAATATATACCAAAATGAAAACCCTGAAATTTAGACCTACCCGCAACTATCTTCCCGATGACATGGTCAAATTAGGAGTTGATGCCGATCTTGACATCCTACTCCATAATCTTTGTTTAGATGAGTTTGTAAAGTCATCTTCGAGAACCTATTTGGAACCTTGCATTGAGTTTTTCTCTACATTTAAGTATAATAGGGCGGGGGATACTGACTATATCAGCTCTTTCCAACTATTCAATGCCAAGCATACCATGAATTTTGCTGAATTCAATAAAGCCCTTGGCTTCAATCCCAATGTCGACATCTATGAGCCCTTGGTTTCCCTTCTCAAGTCCGACTACAATGAGGTTGCATGGTAGAGACAAATTGCTCAAAAGAAGGTGTTTGACTCTAAAAATTCGCTTGCTAGTGAGATCATTCACCCAGCTCTTAGAATTCTTCATCAGATTCTTGGCTATGCCGTGTTTAATAAGAAAGATCTTCGGAAGCTTTCGAGGGAGGAGATCTTAGTTCTTTGGATGGCTACAAGGACGGATTTGGGGCCGAGGTTGAATTTTGGGTACAATTTTATGGATTTTTGCAAGCAAATCATTAATGGGAAGAAAACGGGTGAGATACATTGTGGAGGTATGGTTACGAGATTGGTGTATCATTTCAAGCAAGAACGTTTCTTGAAGTCTTTCACTCCGGTTGGAGGGAGTGAAGACATGTATCTAGATTTGAAGCAACTTAACACTTTGCGCTTCATTACTTGAACTAAGAGAGACGGTGTTTATTCTTGTCTAGTGCGTAATGTGCACCATTGCTTACTCCCAAACCCGGCCGCCACCTCAATTACTCGAGATGCTAGGATTGTTTGGAGGATTCCTATGGACAATGGGAGAGTTGAGGATGATATGAAGGAGGATGATGATGATGTGAATGATGGTGACGGTGATGATGATGATGATGATGATGATGAGGGTGGAGAAGGAGGAGAAGAAGAAGAAGAACATGAACAACAACAACAACAATTTCAACAAGAACAAGAACAACAACACCAATAACAAAGAAGAAGAAGAAGACAACAACATCAATAACATGACTACCAAGGAGATGCTTATCTCCGTGAGATGGAGGCTATGCGAGAGCATATGGAACGCATGCAATTGAGCATGCAAGGTATGTATTCCAACATCAAACCTTGTCTTTTCAAACTAGCGCCCTATATTATGCTAGTGTGCGTAGGGGGGAGGTCACTCCTTCGGTGAACTACTCATATGTGCCGCCCCAACAAGGGTCTGTTCCATCTTGGGGTGGTGACAACCTCCCCACGTACCCCTATTGGCCCGGGGTTTCACACCTCGATGAGCCAAGGAGTGACTTCCCCGATGAGTCCGGTCATTATGACTACCGGGTTTTGGGGGGGAGTGATTATAGGGGTGACCCCGATTACTACTATGTTCACCCCACTCACCCCGAGATATGTATGCAGCCCAAGCCATTTAACCAATTGTCCACATACCAACTTGACCTTTTCAAGGGTTGTTATGGGTTTCCTCCCGGTTTTACCGGAGGTTGGGATGTTGGTAATGGTGGTGCCGGCCCTAGTGGCCAATAGTTTCCCCCTAGGTTGTTTGATTCCCTTTTTGTTTCCTCCCCTTTAGCTTTGAATGTTTTTTAGCATCGCGGTCAATGCCCTTATTTTGTGAGGGGGGGAATTAAAAAGGATGTTTTAGGGTAGGTTTTAGGGAAGGCACCTTTGACTCATGGGGATGTGTTGGAAAAGGCTTTGGTGGATTTTTCTTGCTTCGCTCTTGGTAGTCTAGTTAGTATGATGTTTGTCTTGTTGTCTTGATTTTGATGATGATGTTTTGAGGTTTCTTTTGATCATGATGATGATGATGGTTTCTTTAGGTTTGTACATAGTTTTCAAGTAAGTTTTCTTTTGTTTGCTTTTGTTTGGAAGTTACTAACAATTTCATTTTGTATATAGTCCTTTTCTTTTTCTCACCTTGCTCGTAGCTTATGCTTTGGTCTTCGAAGCTTCTTGAAGGAGGTCGTTCTTGCCCCTTGGTCATTGTAGCATAGCTTGGACGCTTGGTGAGACCTTTCTTGTTTTATCTCTTTACTTTTATTCCTTTACTTTTCTTGGTTGCTTAGATTAGGATTAGTTTTAGGGGAGTTGAACGGTTCAAGGATGTATGATTATAACACCTAGTGTGTTTGGGGTCTTTGGCGATGTGGCCATTTGACCGCTTGTATGTCGATTGGGAAATACGTGTTATAATTGCATCTTTATCCTTTTCTTTGTTCTCCTACTTCTCCTTTATCTTTGCTTTCCAACTTTTATTCTCTTTTCTTTTCTTTTCTCTTTGTTCTTGGTTTTGTACATAGTCTTTTGAGGCTTTATTTTTTCACTCTTTCTATTTTGACTTGGACTTGTAAACAATGGAATCTTTCTTTTGAATAATAATCTTACTAGGTGGTCATGGTGTGCACGGTTTGAGAATACGTTTGGTTGATTCTAGGATAAAGCATGCTAAGGTAGTTGGCTAGAACTAGGGGGATCATGAAGCCGGATTCTACTTGTTTGTGGCATGTTTGGTAGTTGTTCCCTATCTTCGATTTGACAACCTTAATTAGCGAGTTTTTGCTACAACCATGTGAGATTCATACTTTTTCAAGCTTTCATCATATTATTTCATGAGCGGCGTGGATCCTTGACTTTCGCAAACCTAATCTAGAATCTTAACGTATGATTCCTAAGACCGAGACCGAACCACCTAGGGAGGACAAAGGCATCTTTTCGGGGAGGTATTTTTCCTTTTCCTAGGATAGTGTCCTTCTTTTTCCTTTTGGTTTTTGGGATACATTTGCCTACTTGCTAGCCCTTTGAGCCTTTTTCCCTTCTTTTCAAGCCACATCTTTAGATCTTGAGCCTTTTTTTTTCATTTTCATTTTCATTTTTGGTTTTAATGAAGCAATGGTCATTGTTATTGGAGATTGTGGTCTATAAGTTTGGAACTTGGTTAAAGTTTATGAGCAAGATTGGGTTGTATATACATTGTGAATAATGGCAAATGTCTAGTAAAAAGCCGTCCCAATTCAAAAAGGCAAGGATAAAATAAATGCAAGTTTGAAAATAAAAGTCGTCCAAAGTTAAAAGAGGCGAGGACAAAGCACTAATAAAAAAAAGAAAACAAAAAAAATGAAAAATGCAAAAATACTTTTAAGTGAGTGTTCTTCCTTTTTGAGCATTGAGGACAATGCTCCATTTAAGCTTGGGGGGAAGCGTTCTCACGCTTTTTGTGTATATGTTTGTGATCTTAGCTTTGAATAAGCTTGGGGGTGTTGGTATTTTTGTTTGGTGATTGCTTGGTTATGGTGTAAAGAAATGAGCAATCTTTGCTTCACAATTTAGGTTAACTTACCAAATTTTAAATTTAGCCTACCTTAACCCTTTTTTCCTTACGTTAGGACCTTTGGGAAGACCTTTTGACCTAGGGGTTGAGTCATTCATCGGTGGAGGGAATCATGGGTTATAGCCTAAGGAAAGGGGATGCGTAGTCAAGATGTCGAGTAGCCCAAAATTTGATCTTTTTTCGGTTCCTTCGCGGAACCTATGAGATGCTCACTAAGGGGAGATATGAGATTAGTAGGGGGAACGCGGTAAGATCGTTTGGGATGAAAGTAGAGTGTGACAACTAGTTCCTATGCTTAGCATATTTATGTTTCAATCAACCTTAGGTATCTTATAACGTGCATACCATTATTAACTTTAGAAAGGTTGTTATTCATTTGAATTATAGTCACTTTGTAAAGTCCATTTCACAAAGATTTTTGATTAATTGTTTTTCAAACTTTGCTCTTTATTCTTGTATTTTTCCTCATTTTTTCTTCTTTTTTTTTGCTTAATAAGATTTATAGGTTATCTCTAGGAAACCTTAACAAGAGCATAACTCGTCCTCTAGGGCGATCTAGGGGTTTAAATGGCTTGTCTTTTGTTGCTAAAATTGACCGTGATTCCTACGAAAGTGAGTTAGTGTATATTCTTGCCACCCTCTTTTTCTTTTTACTTTGAATAAGCCCTTCTTTTTCCTTTTTAGCCCTTGTTTTGCTCGGGACGAGCAAAAGTCTAGCTTGGAGGAATTTGATGAGTGTCATTTATGGCACTCATAGGGTAGTCTTTTAGGATGATTTCATCACTTTTTCATGCTTTCTTCTCTTATTTGGTCCTTTTTCCTTTAGTTCCTCTCTTTCCTTCTTTCTTTTTGTTTTTTGTGTTTTCTTCGTGTTTTCCTTTTATTTGGCCCTTTTTCCCTTTTATTCCTTTCCTTTGTTTGCTTTTGTAGGTACCTAGGAGTCTTTGCAAGGGAATAAAGATGAGCTATATTAACTAATCAAGGAGGAAGCAAACAACTTAGAGAGGGCTCAGAGAGGCCTTGGAGAGGCCTTGGAGAGGGCATCAGCCTAAAAGGATTGGTGTCCTTCGAACAAGTGTACTATTCCGTTAGTGGGTTCAGAATTATTAGAAAGCTAATATATTTAGTCAGGTCAAGTGATCGGAATGCTTGGGTGGAGGCCGCTTCCGATCAGTAATATTAATGAATAATTAATATTACAGCTTAATCCTGACTTAACCCTTCGGGTCACACCCAAGCATTCAACAAACCGAACCGACGAATTAATTCGGAAGGAATTAATGAGTCGACCGAGTAATATTTATTTAGACGTCAGAAATTCGAGCTTAGAGCGTCGAAACCGAGCGTCGGAAGTCGAGTCGAAAAATAGTGAAAGACGAGACGAGAAATAGTAATAAATCAACAAAAGACCAAAATACCCCTAGCATCGGAATGCCCAAGAAAACCGAGTGCTAAGGGCGTATGGCCTAGCATGGTGGCTAGCATGCGCACCAAGCCGAGCCTAGGCAGGCTGGTGCGTGCTAGCGCACCCATGCTAGCATCGCAAGGCTAGGCGCTGCCTAGTGTGTGCTAGCATGCTAGGCGCAGCCTTGTGCGCGCAATGGCTAGCAAGCCATGCCGCAACAAGCTGCAGCAGCTAGCACGCTAGGCGCGCCAGCTCGCCACAGCTAGTAGCAGCATGGTTAGGCCATTGCTTGCTGCCTAGCAGCGCTGGCCAAGGCACAAGGCCAGCAGCAGCCCGCACAAGCATGATGGGCTTGCTGGCCGCTGGCAGCCCGCATGCGAGTGCTGGGTCTGCTGGGCTTGCTGGGCGTGGCTGCCACGGACAGCAGCACATGGAAGCCCACCTTGGCTGCCTTGATGACCAAGGGTGGGTGACATGTGGCTAGTGGTCCTTGAGTGTGAGTGGAGTGAGGTGGCCGGTTATGGGAGAGGGAGTGGGGAGCAAGTTTGGTCCCCCCCTTCTCCAAGTGGTCCTCACCTAACCACTCACATGAGCTTGCCACTTGTTGATTTATTACTAGCTTGATTATTAATTTTATTTTAGCTTTAAAATAAAATGGAAAAATCATACTATCTCACATTGATGGGAGAGTAAATGATACTCCCATCATTTCCTATAAATACCCAAGTATGGGCATTGGCAATGTTGCTTGAGTAAGAGTTGGAAAAGGCATCACAATTAGTGTAAACCTTTTAACTCAATATAGTTACTCGGGTTTTATTGGTAGGGTCTTGCTAACCCCAAGACATTGGACCTAGTCGGTTTTGTTGGTGTGGGTGGACTTTGTTGGAGGTCTCCGTGTGAGCGGGACTTGAAGCTTTCAACTAAGAGCTCATTTTGGAGCGAAGCACGCGTCAAAGGTAATTAGCTTATCTTAATCTTGTGATTAATATAATTATGTTTATGGTTTTATTTATTGCGAGTGCGGTCTTGTTTTTGGGTTTGTTTCCGCGGTGAGTCGGACTCACCAAACCCCAACAGCGGTATCGCAGCCTCGCTCGTTTATTTTTAAAATCATAATATTTTCAAGGTGTTTTTATGGCTTGATTTTTCTGGTTTTAAGTTGCTAATTAGGTTAGTAACTCGTTTTTCCAATTTTTACCTCGTATTAGAGCTGTCTTCAGCTCCCGAACCAAGATTTCGACCCAAAAATAGTGAATTTTGGGTGGAAAAGGCATTCTTGAAATGGTTTTACCCTTTCAGGACTCGGTTTTTAGCCAAAAAACGACCAGAAATGTATTTTTCGAGAGATTTTTCGTTTTGACGAAAACTTTTAAGTCTTTCTAACCTTGAAAATTGATTGCATATTTATGGTGGTTATGTATTTGGTTCTTTCCTTAATTTATATGCAATTTTAGACCTCTTTAAGCATGATTACTTGGTAGTAATTGGTGCTTGAAAGTTTGGTTTTATTTTTTCACATAATTGCAAATTAATTGCATTAAGTGTGAAATAGTTATTCTTTGTTGCTTCCAAGTACTAAAGATTCAATCTTTATTTATGATAAGTGATTGAAACTTTGAGTTACTAAATTCCATTAATTTTGGTTAAACTTTGTTGATTTAATCATTTTTAAGTTGATTGGAATCATAAAGTTGATTGAAATTGGTTTATCTTCATATTGGAAGATATAATTTTTCATGAAGTCACAAGTATTAAGTTGGAGTCTTTATTGAACTTATGTTCATTTTTTCCAACTCCCTTTTATTTTGTCAAAATCTCAAGATTAATTTAAAGTGATTAAATTAATAGTGAGAATTGCCCTAATTTATTTTATTACACCAAGTTAAACCAATTTTATTAAAGAATGATTCTTGGAAATAAATTTGGTTAATTGCATTTGGATGAATTATTTAAGTTGGACTTGTTATTTTTCATTTTTCCTCAAAATTGATTCTAAAATTAATTTAAAATTGATTTATAATGTCACACACAAAAATTCAATAATTTTCAAAGCATTAGCACGCAACACAAGGCCTAAGAGCCCCGAGTTAGCTCTTGGCCAGCTGGGCTGCTCACTCAACCCATATGTGGTTGTCGAGGCTGTTGGGCGCTTCGTTCTTAGGTGCGTGGTGTTGTGCGTCTATGTGTGCGAGGAAGGGCGCGGGCTGCTGCTCGCTGCCAGTAGCATAGCGCGCCAGCCAACAGCAAGCAGCAGCATGGCGCAGCAGCAGCATAAGGCTGTGCGCGCTGTGCGTGCTGCTACGCTTGGCTGGGCTGGGCGTAGCGCATGCGAGCACAAGCAGCCCACATGCATGCTTGGTGTTACGGGAGTGCGCATGGGCATACTACGTGCTTGTTGTACGGTATGTACAATCCCATAATTGGCACAATAACCCCGGGTTATTAAGGCGATGCTATTTTAAAGTTAATTTTAGCGTTGCTTAATATGTAAATAAGGGTATTTTTTTTGGACTCCAAGTCTTAGTGCTAGGCATTTAGACATTTTGGAATACGTATTTTGCTTAAATTGTCATTTTAATTGGTTTAATTATTTTATTTATTTAATTAAAATTTTTGGAGGCTAGGCCTCGGGTTTTGAGCGACATTTGCAAAATTAATTTTGGCAAATATTTGGGTTCACCAACTTAATTAATTAGATTAGTTAAGTTGGATGCGGAATTTAGTGGGAGCGTCTCTAAGTTATTACCATAACCGCTTAAAACAACTTTGACTAGTTTAATTAGGCGTGTTAATTGGATTAACCACCTAGATTAGTTACTAGTTCTCGCGCGTTTTATGCATTGTTACTTGTTTATCATTGTAAAATGCATGGGCTATTCACAGATAGTGAATGGATGAATGGAATGTAAAATTCTCTCACAGGTTTTATGAAATGGCAACTAGTGGGGCCCGATTAGGATAGAAAATACGGACTGTGATCCGTGATGTATTTTTGTAAATCTAAATACGGTCTGCGAACCGTTTAGTATTTTTGTACCTTAATATTTAGATTAGTCCTAATCGTAGATACTAGCAATTGTAATATTTTGGTCAAGTCTTGAAGACGGGGTTCTTAGAAGACAAAGCCATAAAGTTGCAAATGAAGACCTTTTGAAGACTTGAAGATCTCAAGGGGTCATGCTAGTTGCCAAATGCATCTCTATTTATGTTTTCGATATATATTTATGATTATATATATATGAATTATATGTTAGATGCATGTTTAGGATTTCGAATGCTGAGATGATTAATTAAGTTCACTTAAATCAACCAACATAGAAACCCTAGGTCCCTAAAATATTGAGTAAAACTTGCCATTCCAAAACACAGTTACCAACCGAACGAGGGTAGTGGTGGGCTACGCCAAAGTGAGGCATCACTACTTCTCCAAGAACGTAAGGCATACCGGGTATGCAAGTTATACTCAACGATATGTGTGATGGAGTCCTAACATGTCGTGGCAAAGTGAATAAATTGTTTAGAGAGCATTGGATGCGACGATTTATTCAACCAAGAGTGGCTTGGAGCCATTAGCAAAGCGTTGCTTACCTTAGGAGATTGAGTGTTAAGACAAGCCAAAGCATGCTTAACCACTCTTTGTTTCTTTGGATCTTGGAATCGACTTATTCTCACCTAAAATGGGGACAATCTTTAATGTGTGAATAAGACGTTTTAAATAAGTTTGATTAATATGCATGAATTAAATCTTATTTAAGTATAATGAATGGTTTTTCATTTCAAATTCTTTCAATTGTAGAATCATGTCTTCAAATAACTCAAACAACCAATTCTCGTTACGCTCAATTCTCGACAAGGAGAAGCTGAGTGGGCCAAATTTTCTTGATTGGCAAAGGAACTTACGAATTGTTCTCATGCAAGAGCAAAAGGAATATGTCCTTGATGAGGAAATGCCCGAAGCTCCCAATGAAGAGGTGACTCAAGCTGCCCTAAATCGATGGCAAAGTGCCAATCGAGATGTCAAATGCATCATGTTGGCCTTAATGTCTCCTGAGCTTCAAAAGACTTTCTTTGAAAAAGAGACGGATTTTGAGATCATTTCTGAATTGCAGAATATGTTCCAAGAGCAGGCCCGAACTGAAAGGTTTGAAACCCACAGGCAGATCCTTGAGAGCAAGCTCAAGAAAGGAGAGCCAGCCAGCCCACATGTACTCAAAATGATTGGATTGTTTGAAAACATGGGAAGGCTTGATGCGGGGTATTCAACCGAGATGGCAATTGACATCATTCTCCACTCGCTGCACAAAGGCTATGATCAGTTCAAGATGAACTATAATATGCACAGCATGGAGAAAACCCTCACCGAGCTTCATGGTATGTTGAAGCAAGCTGAGCAAACGCTCAAGGATGAGGGAAAGCATGATATGCTCATGATTAAAAAGGGCAAGCCGTTCAAATTTTCGGGCAAGAAGAAGAAAGGCTTTAAGGGGAAAGGTAAGAAGAAAACTTTTCCGCCTAAGTATAAAGCTACCAAGGATAAGAAGGTAGCGTCTTCTAAATCTGATTCCAAATGTTTCTACTATAAGAAGAAGGGACATTGGAAGAGAGATTGCCTCAAGTTCAAGGAAGATAAGAAGAACGGAACCGTTGCTTCTGAATCAGGTATATTCGTTATAGACTTTAACTTCACTAGCTTAACATCATGGGTATTTAGATACCGGATATGGCTCACACCTTTGTTCCAATTCTCAGGGACTAAGGAACGCTAGAAGTCTAGAGAAGGGAGAGATTGAACTCGAGGTCGGCAATGGAGCCAGAATTGGTGCCGTATCCGTAGGAACTCTCAGTTTGTCTTTGGCCACCGGGCTAGTTTTGGAACTCGACAATGTTTATTATGTTCCTAACATTACCAAAAACATTATTTCAATTTCGGCGTTGGACGCCAAAGGTTTTGAATTTCGAGTAAAGGACAAAGAATGTTCGTTTTATCTCGATAATGTTTTATATGGTATTGCACATTCTGAAAATGGCCTTGATGTGATTTCTTTAGACAAACAAGTTTATAATGTGAATAATGATACGAAAAGAGCTAAGACTATAGAGTCAAATCAGACTTACTTGTGGCATTGTCGTCTTGGCCACATTAACATCAAACGCATCAAGAAACTTTTACAAGAAGGTGTTCTTGACTCTTTCGATTTAGAATCGTTTGAGAATTGCGAGGGATGTCTATTAGGCAAGATGATTAAACAGCCATTCTCCAAGTTGGGAGAAAGGGCAAGTGACTTATTGGGTCTTATACATACCGATGTATGTGGACCAATGAGCTCAACCACAAGAAATGGACATCGATATTTCATCACTTTCACATACGACTATAGTAGATATGGCTATGTCTACCTCATGTCTCATAAATCTGAATCATTTGAAAAGTTCAAAGAATTTCAGAGTGAAGTTGAAAATCAGCTTGGCAAGAAAATCAAAGCCCTTCTATCGGATCGAGGTGGTGAATACTTGAGCCAAGAATTCAATGACCATCTGAAAGAAAAGGGTATACTTTCAGAATTGACACCTCTAGGAACTCGTCAATGGAACGGAGTATCCGAAAGGAGAAATCAGACCTTGTTAGACATGGTACGATCAACAATGGGTCTTAGTGATCTTCCTATCCTTTTCTGGGGACACGCACTTCTAACTGCGGCACTAACACTGAACCATGCTCCATCAAAAGCTGTAGAAAAGACTCCATATGAAATATGGACGAAGAAACCTCCCAGGTTATCTTTTCTAAAGATATGGGGATGCGAAGCATATGTCAAGAAATTGATTTCTGACAAACTTCATCCCAAATCTGACAAGGTTTACTTTGTGGACTACCCAAAAGAAACCAAAGGGTATTACTTCTACAACAAATTGGAGAACAAAGTGTTTGTTGCTCGCGATGGTGTCTTTTTGGAGAAGGAGCACCTTTCCAAAATGACAAGTGGGAGGAAAATCGAACTCGACGAAGTTCGTGAGGATGAGCAACAAAATCATAATGACAGTCAAAGTGCTCAAACAACATCTGTTGACGTAGGTCAAAATGATCAAAATGTGCAAAGTCAAACCGACAATGCAAATGCTCAATCCATTACCCTACGTAGGTCTTAGAGGCTGAGATCTCAACCTGATAGATATCTTGGTTTAGTATTAACCGAGAATCAGGACATCCTGATTATGGATGGAGATGAACTGGCAACCTACAAGCAAGCGACGACAAGCACCGACTCTGCTAAATGGCAAGAGGCCATGAGACCTGAAATGGATTGCATGTTTGAAAATCAAGTTTAGGACTTGGTTGACTTACCCGAAGGTTATACACCTATCGGATGTAAGTGGATTTTCAAGTTGAAAACCGAAAAAGATGGAAATGTATTCATTTAAAAAGCTAGATTGGTGGCAAAAGGTTACATACAAGTTCATGGTATTGATTACGATGAAACCTTTTCACCAGTCGCAATGCTTAAATCCGTTCAGATCCTCCTAGCGATTGCTGCATATTACAATTATGAAATATGGCAGATGGACGTCAAAACCGCCTTCCTTAATGGTTATTTGGAAGAAAATGTGTATATGACACAACCTGAAGGTTTTGTCGACCAAAACAATGCTAGGAAAGTTTGTAAGCTTAAGAAGTCCATCTATGGATTAAAGCAAGCAAGCAGAAGTTGGATCTCTTTTAGGTTGGATTTGTACCTTCATCCTCGAACTTCCCGTCATGGTTCCAGACCTATTGGAGTTGACGATCTCCTGGATCGTTAAGGGGTGTAACCTTCACCCTGTGACGGTTTAAAAGTTCCTAAAACTTGTTGGCGGCTCTTTTGCTCTAGCTTCCTTCCTTTGGACGCCACCATGCTTAAGTGTATGATCACAGTGGGGTTCAAGTTTGGGGTAATGCTTGAAATGTTCCCTACAGGTAGCCTATACAAACTTTTTCAAAGGTCTGAATGATGGGTCGAATTTCAAGTTCGACCTTGTCCGCAAGAAAATCTTTACCCTAGCCATATTGTTTATGATGATTAGAGTTGTATTTGGTGGTTTTTGTTGGAGTTAGTTATGTTGATGGAGATGTATTATCATCATTTATTTTTATCATGGGTTTATTAGGATTTGGCTCCCTTAATGCATGGCTTTTCTCTCACATAATCCCAAATTTAGCCTACCCTTTACCCTAGCCTTACATTACAAGCTTTAAACACCTTCCGACCTTGTGCATAGAAGTTATGTAAATGTGAAAGTGTTGTTTATCAATGCAAGTTATGACTTGGAATATTTCGAGTCGACTAGTAGGTTCAGCGTTCATTGTTCTTATACACACGAGAGTGTGAGTTGGGAGGGCATTGTTCACATTAAAGGGGTTGGTTGGAGAGCGATCGAGTACATATTTTACTCGCCACATAAATGAGAGTTGAGTGTGTGAGCACTAGTCTTGAATTATATATGCTCTTGTGGTTTGCTCTACTTGACAATTGTTGGGAAGGAAGGGTGATTATATAAATAAGATTGATTGATGTTGAAGCATGTTCATTAGATTTGCCTTGAATCGTTGGTGCTTGATTTGCTTATTAGGGTAAAGTATGTTTATATGTTCATTGATGAGCTCTTTGCTTAGGGACAAGCAAAGGTTTGGCTTGGGGGAGTTTGATATGTCCATTTTATATAGTAATTTACCCCCGTCCCTTGGTCATAATTAGTAGTGTTTTTGGCTCTTTCGAGCCACTTTTATTACTAATTTGTGTTTTCTAGTGTTTTCGTAGTCTTTGTTGAGTTTTGTGGGAAATTGCGCCTTTGGAGCATTTTCTCGGGTTTTTCATGAAGCTGTAGGGAATTACGGGTACTACGCAGCGGAAAAACATGAATCATATTCATACAGTACCTAATCCCAAGATCTAATGCATAACACATAAAGAACATATAATCGTACCTTTGAAGCGTGATTCCACATGCGATCGAGCAAGAACATTGGGAGATAAAGAACCTCAAGCGTGATTCCTCTACTTGGTCCACGGGCACATATTAAGACCTCCACTAATGCTAGTTAGTTGCAATTGAACCCTTCAATTGACCTTCTATGGAGAAGTGCGAGCAACAAACCACCATGAACCACCACGAACCACCACACGCGCCACCAAGGTGGCCGTCCGTACGGACGAGGGGAGGAGAGAGAAAGTCGTGAGTTAGAGAGAGGAATTAGGGTCTTTGGGATTGGTTGCCTTGATGTCAAAATACACTGTGTGTGAATTATGACTCTTATATCCAACCCTTGGCATGGATCTTATTTATAGATCTCATCTCTAAATAAGAGCCCATGTCAAAAGCCCAAAACCTAATTCAAATCTAACTATGCTAGCCCAATCCAATTCATGATTAGTTAATTGCTCATGAGGCCCATTAATGGGCCTCTAAC
Organism: Chenopodium quinoa; assembly: GCF_001683475.1. Classification (NCBI taxonomy): domain Eukaryota; kingdom Viridiplantae; phylum Streptophyta; class Magnoliopsida; order Caryophyllales; family Amaranthaceae; genus Chenopodium; species Chenopodium quinoa. The sequence continues at coordinate 591,579 of NW_018742864.1, forward strand.
TTGTTTAACTCAATACCCTTGTGTGTGACCTCATAGGATCCATTCTAGAGGGCTTTGGACTATTTGACTAGTCCAAAGATCATCTCTCATAGTCTAGCAAAAGAGGATGACGCCCCAAAAGAACGAACTTATTATCTCCATAATAGTGATCCTTGATATATCTAGTAATTGCACTTATCGAAGACATAACTCCTTCAATCTCCCACTTGTCTGAGACAAGTGCGCAATATTCAAATTCCTTAATTCAATGTGTTGATTTGATAATATGATTCCATCTTATGTCGTGATCATATTAATCTACAAATCTTTTCTTGAAATCTGAGTTAGAATTACAAAACAAATGATTATTATGTAATCCATTTGAGCACGGCCATGCATTTTCTGAATTTTCCCTCCTCAAGGGGCCAAGACACATTCCTAATTAAATAGGTAGACTTTATCCAATCTTGTGGCAACCAAAGCTCCCACTCAAATCATGAGGTAACCAGGAAACACCCTTTATAATCTCCAGTTACGGGAAGACGTTTGAATGTACACAGTTACATCAATCATTGAATGAAATCAATGTTCCACTCATGTCAAAGGAATCCACTAATATATCCGGAAGTTCTATACTTGAACTTCAAAGTAGGTCTATAGTTCGATCATGCATCATTCATGCATACCCATGTGATTGACCGAGCTTCATTACGCTCCTATAGCCCATGAAACTGCGCTATCCAATCAATATTACATGCTAGTCCAATTTATGAAATCAGTTATGTCCACTTTAATGATTCCGAACTAGGAACTTAAATAATGTATGAATTCAGTTCACCTGTGGGGTTTCATTCACCAAGTTATTTAAAAAAATTAACCTGATGAGCCCATCAATCCATAATTATTTTGGACATTTTATTTAATCTTGAAACCACGATTAAATAAGATTGAAACTTTGTTTCAATTGATAAACATAATTCTGCAAATGAATGTATTACATATGTAACTTGTTTTTCCCCAAAAACAAATACAACTTCTAATTACATCATTTGCCTCAATCCAATTTCATTAGCATGTTTCTCATGCTTTGGAAATGGAAGGGGTTTAGAAAGTAGAGTTCATGAGACATTCTCATAAACATGAATTTTGCAATTTCTAAATCTTATAATCATTTTCATCTCCAAACACTAAGAATTTTCCTTCGCCCTTTCGCAAGGAACTCTGGAATTTCTAATTTGTATTCCAACGTTATATTGGATTTTGATTGAAATCTATCATCACTTGTTCTAGAACGTGTGAATCAAATAGACGAGTATAGTCCACGACATGCATGATGCATCCTTTGCATATTGCATGAGGATCATCACTCAACACCTTAATTTCATCAATCTTTCTCAAAGTATTGAATCATTAAGCAATGTGCCATGTTACATGGGATTGTAACTCCTTTCACTATAATGTTGAACCTTATAAGAATCTTATCAATATAAGCTTCTTAACCAAACTCAAACATCAATCAAAACCTATCTCTATAGATTTTGAATCCCAAATGTACTCATCTTCTTCTTCAAGATTTCCATACAAAATGCATTAGCCATCACTTGACCCTTCAAGAAATGAATAATTGCTCTTTGTACTAGACCAAGAAGACTTCATAGCTCCCACTAAACATCTTGTACACACAAGACCTTTTCTTCATATTACAAGAACATCAAACGATGTGATTTACTCACAAAATTAAGAACACTAACTCCATGATGCTATGCATCCCTGGGATTATAGGATCTTCAAACTTTTGATTGTATCATATACAAATCTTCTTTCATGAACAATTTTAATAAAGTGTTTTGAAGTCCATCTACCATATCTTATAAGGTAGTAATCACTAAAATATCTTTAATAGATCTTTGCAACATGACTAATATAAAGTTTTCATCGTAGTCATAGTCATACTATGAATTAGTTGAATCCTTTAATAAGTCTTTGCTTTAGTTAGAAAACATTTTTCTTTCTTGTCTGTTTTTCTTATAATGGGTCTCACCCAATTAGGCAAATTATTCAAGTGTCGTACACTTGCTTACAGATTTAGAATCTATTTCAGATTTCCTGGTTTTTAAACCACTTGGAGTCATCTTGTCAAATCATCTTTGTTACTTGCATAATCATCATGTTCCAAAATGAATATTTTAGAACTCTTAATCAATATGAAATCATACTTCTTTGGCTAAGTTTTACATATGCTAGTCATCATTGTGGGTTTTGATGCAACAATTGAAACTTATACAACAACTTTGTTTAGTTTCAATGAGAAACGACAATTGAGGATGTGCACTTGGAATGTACTACCTTCGACACATGGTTATTATTCCAATTACACTTAATGAGACCACGCGTTGTCACTTGTAACATGAGGTGAATCATGCTCATATTGTTGTTTTGATTCGATTACTTCTCAAATTTCTTCAAGATTTTCAAATCACTTTTCTTGAACTCTTTCAAGGATCTCAAAATTTTCGAGATTCTTATACTCCCACTTGCCTTTTGAGGAGGCACTTTTAGCATAGGGTAAACCAACCATGGTTTGAACCATGTTTGTTTGTTGCTTTTCTCAAACTCTTTTGAGATTTATACTACTCCCACTTGACCTTTTGGAACAATTTCCATAAGGGCACCTACTTGAGCAACAAACATTTTGTGCTAAGTATGATTTGTGTAGTAGTACCCTGTGCTTTGTATAGGAATTGATCGTGCATTAAACGATTTAATACAATATTTATTCCTTGCTTTGTAGAAAGACTTAATAAGAACTTTTCTTATCCATATCACATATGAAGTCTTTGCTACAATTTGATTTGACTTATGTAGTTCGTTTGTTTAGTTTTGTAGCTTATCTTAAAAGGTATATCCCTTGAACAATGGTTGGAAGATAGGTAATTTACATCCATTATCAAAATATATCTCATATAGATTGATATCTCCCTTTATAAACACTTCACAAGGTTTGCTTTCGGAGTTTGTTGTAAAACGATTTTATAACTCTTGGATGTTTATCAATGTCTTGGCTTAAATTCTCATTATTACGATCATATCGCAATATTTCGAATGTGTTGCCAAGTACATGTCTTGACTTAAATTTTCACAATTACAATCATATTGTAATGTAATCATTTTCTTGTCAAGTTGATACTAAACTTCATACTGAACATTTTGAACTTTTCAAAATTTTCACTCTCATGCTTCAACTAAGCATAAGTAGTGATCGGGTCACAAATAAAGTTTCATTGACTGTCTCTAGCCTTTGAGCCTATGGTTTTCTTACATGACCTCGAGTTCACGTCACATCATCATTTCTCTAAATGGTGACCTAGTCAAAATTTCAAATTAGAATGATAATTACATATATCAATAGATTCATAATCTAATTGATATTGAAAGTCCATCCCTTTGGATCTTTCGCATGCAATGTTCATTTTCATTCGAATTAATTGACATTTTTAGAGACAACTTGTATATATAGAGAAATGGTTTAATTATTTCTATCATATAGAACTTTAGACCTATTTAGCAATTTAAAACACATTATGACTCAATGAAGCATAGAATAACATTTATTCCATGTTTTTGAATCTTCAATGTTTAGTCATTATTAATATTGAATGGTGTTTTGATAATGGCAAGAATGAATAACATTTATTTAACTCTAGCCAATTATTAGTGGTGAAATACTGGTTCTATTTGTAAAGTTGCAACTTTTGCTTCCAGACTCGTAGATTCTACTAGTGAAGTAGCAACATTTGCTTCTAAACTTGTAGATTTATTCCTCCTTTAGCTAAATTCTTCCTTTAGTTCAACCAGATAGTGCGACAAGATATCATATGTCCAAGAAGTAGCAATATGCTAAATCAATTTCTATAATATACTTCTTAAATTGGAACATTTCCATTCTTTTACCTTCCAACTATATGAGGTAGTTTCTAATCAATTGGAATTGGTCCATTTAATTTGAAACATTTGTTATTCATAACAACTTTTAGCATGTAAGTAGTTCTAGGTTTGAGAAGTAGCAACTTGTTTGCATTTCTTGGCCTATAACTTCTTAATGCAATCCTCATATATTATTCCTAAACCTTTCCCATTTGAGCCACTTAGAACACTTCTCTTAGGTTCAAAATGATGCTTTGCTTAACTACTTTAAGCACATTTCATGATTTTGATAAGTCTATTCAAGCATCATTCATATTAGAGTTTAATCAACTATTTAACTCTTATATAAAGTGGATGAAGAATAGCGTCAATTGATCAACTTTTGATCATAGAGATTTCCAATCACTTTCTTATATTCAATCATATTGAAGATAAGAGATGTTATTGGACTTTTATACTTGTCTTTTAGAGGGTTTGTACCTCCCATCTCATTATATCCCTTGAAAACACTTTTCAAAATGAAGATGTGTTGGTATTTTACTCAAACATTTTGAATAAATCCAACCTTAGACATGTGACATGAATTTCTAAAACTTGCCTTTTAGAAAAATCTTAGAAAAATTGGAATATAGGTTTATGGATTATCTTTTAAACTTTTTGAGAACGTTTCTCAACTTTATTTTCAATCAAGGAGATTATATAAAATAATAAAATTAGAACGACATGTTACTTATAAGTAAACGCAAAACTCAATTATGTTTAATAAAATTTAAAGTACCATAAGCGAATTAAATTGGTAACTTTAAAACATTTATTCAATGTTAATTGATCCCAATTGAATTAAATGATTCCAAGATCCTTTATTCGTGCAATAATTGACCGGACTTTGGCCCTGCCATCAACCATTACATTTTCAAGGTGAGTATAGTAAACTCTTTACTGATTACAACTCTTGTAATTCTTGGTTGAATAATTACCCATCACATGTTTAATTATTACCCTTAGCTTCAAGGTTCTAAACTTTATCTTTAGGTAACCTTGTTGAGTATAACCAATTAAAAGTGTAGAATTTGTCCTACCCCCACTCCCCAATGAAAAATATGACGCCCAGCTTTGGCATGACCCATCATAAATGTCAAAGGTTTCATCGGGTTTTTAATTGGAAAAGCTACCTCAATATTACTGGGACCTAGATTTATCATGTTGTGATTAAATAGTGAACTCTAGCGCATCATCACAAAACATCAATAAAATCTAACATGCATAATAAACTGAATGCATAAACAAGAAATAGCATGGCCCCTAATCCTAAGAAAACTAATAAAGCAAAAGCTCCCACTTGAACCTTCATTGGATCTTATCCACCTTGCTCCTTTGGGCCTTTACTTCACGGGCTTCTTGGATTAACTGCAACCTGTAATACTATTCTATTCTATCTACTTAAATAAAATAAAATAAATTACAAAAATAATTTACTGGTACGTAGACCGTACTAAGATTACAAAAATACATCACGATGCGCAGATCGTATTTAGCAATCTACTGGGCCATACTAGTCATTATATAGCAGTAAATAATATAATCATATTCATACCACTGTAGTAAATAATATAATCATCTACTGGGCTAACTGATACCACTGTAGGGAATTATACGTACTACGCAGCGGAAAAACATGAATCATATTCACACAGTACCTAATCCCAAGATCTAATGCATAACACATAAAGAACATATAATCGTACCTTTGAAGCGTGATTCCACGTCCGATCGAGCAAGAACATTGGGAGATAAAGAACCTCAAGCGTGATTCCTCTACTTGGTCCACGGGCACAGATTAAGACCTCCACTAATGCTAGTTAGTTGCAATTGAACCCTTCAATTGACCTTCTATGGAGAAGTGCGAGCAACGAACCACCATGAACCACCACGAACCACCACACGCGCCACCAAGGTGGCCGGTCGTACGGACGAGGGGAGGAGAGAGAAAGCCGTGAGTTAGAGAGAGGAATTAGGGTCTTTGGGATTGGTTGCCTTGATGTCAAAATACACTATGTGTGAATTATGACTCTTACATCCAACCCTTGGCATGGATCTTATTTATAGATCTCATCTCTAAATAAGAGCCCATGTCAAAAGCCTAAAACCTAATTCCAATCTAACTATGCTAGCCCAATCCAATTCATGATTAGTTAATTGCTCATGAGGCCCATTAATGGGCCTCTAACTTGTTTAACCCAATACCCTTGTGTGTGACCTCATAGGATCCATTCTAGAGGGCTTTGGACTATTTGACTAGTCCAAAGATCGTCTCTCATAGTCTAGAAACAGAGGATGACGCCCCAAAAGAACGAACTTATTATCTCCATAATAGTGATCCTTGATATATCTAGTAATTGCACTTATCGAAGACATAACTCCTTTAGAAGCGACTACAAGAATTAGAAGTGCACGACCATCTTTGAAGCCCAAGGCCGGTTAGAGTCATAGAGCCGGTGATTAAGGGCTCGGTAATTGGGATTCCGAGGTGTTTGGACCGAGTATTCGAGACCCGAAGAGGAAATCCGGATAGGGCCGAGAAATCAAGCCCAATCAAAGTCCGAGCCTCAAAGAGAAGCAAGGGCCCGATCGGGCAAGAGGTTGCACGATCGGGCGCGACGCGACGTTAGTGCTGTGCGTGCTTATAGCGCGCCCGATCGTGCGAGCGTCTAGCACGATCGGGCGATGCTGCTGAGAAGGAGCGCAAAGGAAAAGGCGGGCCCGATCGGGCGCGTGTTTTTATGGAGCCTGATTAGTTTGGTTTTAATTTTTGTTTTAGAAAACGTTTAAGTAGGGTTTTTGTACGGAATTTTGATTACCTTTTTTCTTAGACTTTCTCTCTCTACTTAGAATATTTCTTTCTCTTAAATTCTCTCTCAACTTTTGTTCTTAATTATTTCCATTAATCCAGATTTTCTTTTTGGTAACAATTTCTTCTCTTGTAATTTCAGCTATTTTACTTATTTCTTTGTTTATGCTTTTATTTATTTATTTGATTAGTTTAGTTATGATGATGTGAGTAGTTTTATTTCTAGGGTTTATGGGAATCTAATAAATGATATGAAGGGGTAATTTTGTGATTGTTAATTATCAATGCTTGGTTGATTTCCTATTGATTGATTTAATGTTATGCAATTAGGTTTGGCCAGATTTAATTGTATGAGTTTAGCAATATTAATTCGAGATTCGACAGATGAGAATTGATGTTTAGGCTTAGTTTCAATAGGCGGATTAATTTATAAATGGTTAAGTCGAGATTCGACAGATGAGATTTAATACCGGTAAATTAACTATGTGATTATAATACGTAGCGAAAGCCCTTTATAATCTGATTAACCAATGCTTGATGATTGCTTATTATGATTTGCCCTGGAATATTGTTTATTAGTGAACCTATGCCCTAGGCCTTTTAATATTTGATTTTCTTCCTACTTTATTCCTTTCGACCTTATTCTCCGTAGTTTAGATTTTATTCACAAAAATATTGTTACTTAAATAATTTAGACTATAATAATTAATTAGGAATAGAAAGACCTGTTTCCTTGTGGAGTTCGACCCTACTTCCCTATCTACTTTAGTTAGAGGACTTAGGTAATTATTTTTTATTAGGGGATACGACTTTACCCTGTCAAAATTTGGCGCCGTTGCCGGGGAAACGGTTCTATTTTTGTTTTCTGATTTTATTTTTGTAGTCTAGATTATCCCCTTTTGCCTCAGAGAACGTATGTTAGTTCTTTGTTTATGCCCAGGTGTTCCAAATCAGGTTACATCCCATTCGACCCTGAGATCGAGCGCTCTTTTCATAGGAAAAGGAAACTCTATAGACAAATTCTGGCGGGTTCTGAGGAGGACAACAGTCGAAGAGATCCTCCCTCTGATTCTAGTGATACAGATATTCCTTCAGATTCAGAATCAGAGATGACGGCCCAGAAGAAACTCAATGACTACTCGCAACTGAAGCTCACAGATTTCCCGCACCTTACTCCCACTCCGGCTCTAGATGGAGTTCAATTTGAGATCAAGCCCCAATTTATCACTATGATAGAGAGGAAGCAATTCAGTGGAGCTAAGGGTGAAGATCATAATCTTCACATCACAGATTTCTGCCAGTATTGTAACACCATTAGACAAGCCGGGGTCACCCAAGACCAAATCAGGGAGATTCTTTTTCCTTTTTCATTATGTGGCAAAGCTAAATTATGGTTTAATGGTTTGAATAGAACTGCACTTGGTATTACTGACTGGGAAACTCTTTCTTTGAATTTCTATAATAAATATTATCCTATAGAGAGAACAGCGGTGCTAAGGAGTGCTATTCAGAACTTCGCTCAAGAAGCCGACGAAACGTTATATGAGGCTTGGGAGAGGTTCAAGGATATACAGAGAGAGTGCCCCCACCACAATCTAGCACAATGGCAATTAATCCAAGCATTCTATAATGGTCTTGGAAATTCTTCTAGATCAGTGCTAGATTATGCAGCTAGTGGGAGGTTCATGAATTTAAATGTGGATGATGCAGGACAGGTTATCGAAGACATGGCAATACACAATTCCCAATATGGGAATCCGAGAGGGTTTGCAAATAAAGGAAAACATAATGTCGATTCTGTATCCTTTTTGCAAGCTCAATTAACGTCTATTTGTCAAAAATTAGATAATCTTACTGCTGCTCCTAACTCTGTAGCTAATGTTTCTGCTGTTGCTAACAATGAAGATTTTTGTGAAAATTGTTGAATTGTAGGTCATTGGGAGCAAGATTGTAGGAGCTCTATGGAACAAGTTAATGCCTTTCAAACCTATAGGCAGAATAACCCATATTCCAATTCCTACAATGCCGGTTATAAAAATTACCCATATCTTTCGTACCGGAGCACCAATGTTCAAAACCCTCCACCTCCGCAACAACCACAACAACAAACCCCACCACAGTAAAAATATTATCATCCTAATTCAGGCCAGAAAAGCCAAGCATCACCCTCATCATCTTCCGACCCTACCATGACAGAAATTAGAGCATTACTTGACAATATGCAAAAGCACATGGAGAGTAGGGACGCGCAAATTGATTCTATCCTAGCCCATAATAAAATCATGGACAATCAAATTCCACAACTTTCATCTACCCTACAATCCCGTCAACAGGGTGCTCTACCATCACAACCTATCCATCCTACAGATCATGCCAATGCAATCACTCTAAGGAGTGGTTCACATTATGATGGACCTCCTATGCCAAAGGAAGATAGACCAGTTCCTGATCTAGATTCCTCTATACCAAACGCTAATCCTGCTAGTCGTGCAGGACTACAAATAGATACTAACCCTACTAATGTTTCTGTGCAGGGTAAATCGCAGGATAAGGGAGGAGATGTGAAGAGCCCGGTTATCAAACTTCCATTCCCTAATAGACAACTGAAGAGTAAGTTTGATAAACAATTCGGTAAGTTTTTAGAGGTTGTGAAAAACCTGCAGGTAACAGTTCCTTTCACTAACTTAATCACTCAAGTTCCTGCTTATGCTAAATTTATGAAAGACATTTTGACTAGGAAAAGGGCCTTTAATGAAGTAGAAACTGTAGCTTTCACAGAGGAGTGTAGCGCTTTATTGCAAAACAAATCCCCTCCTAAATTAAAGGATCTCGGTAGTTTTTCTATCCCTTGTCATATTGGGAATGTTTTTATTGATAAATCTTTGTGTGATTTGGGTGCTAGTGTCAGTGTCATGCAATCGTCTGTCTGCGCTAAACTTAATATAGGAGAATTAAAAGTTACTAATATAACTTTGCAAATGGAAGATCGTTCGGTAAAATACCCCTTAGGTATTTTAGAGGACGTACCTGTCAGAGTTGGTAAATTTTTTCTTCCTGTTGATTTTGTTGTTTTAGACAAGGCAGAGGATACACAAATACCCATTATATTAGGTAGGCCTTTTCTCCATACTGCAGGAGCAATCATTGATGTTAAAAATGGTAAACTAACCCTTTCTGTAGGTGATGATAATGTTACTTTTAATTTAGGGAAGGTTTTGAAAGAGCCTATGTTAGAAGAAAATTGTTTCTACATTAATATAATTGATATAATGGATGATATTTGTGATGATAGCTTGCCACAGGTTCTTGCGAAAGATCCCCTAGAGGAAGTTCTCTACGGGAATTTATCTAAAGACAATGCAAGCGTTTTGGGTAATGAGGTACAAGATATTGAAAAAGCTATGTCCTTAAAAGAGTTAAGCCCCAAGGAAACAATGAAGGTAGTAAATTTAGTTCAGGAATCAAAACCTGCAGAGGTCAAGAAACCTGAGCTAAAACCTCTCCCTTCTCATTTAAAATATATTTTCCTGGATGAACAGGAACTACAACCCGTGATCATCTGTACTGCACTTACTTACTGACAAGCGCACATAAGGGCGCGCTTTAAGGCATATAAATGGGTGATTTTGGATGTATTTAGGCCCGTTTTGGTCGTTTATTGCCTTGTTACACTCGTTTCCTTCATATTACGTGCTTCACGGGTTTCGGTCTATTTTTGGTGTGTTAACAGGTATAGTTGACCAAGTTATGTCGAGTCCTGAACCATTGGTGCGTAATCAGGCTATTATCGATCCTAGTCCACCAAGCTAAGGCTTTGCTGCGGTTCTCAAGGCCTTGAAAGGCAAGTTAAGTAGCAGGCAAGGCAGAACAGTTCACAAATATGACACCTGTTCACTATTTTGCTCACAACTTTCGGTATACAAATGATAATGGAGTGATTCTAATTGAATTGGAAAGTAGACTTGAATAGCTTTCCAACGATATATTGCACACCTCAAACGGAGCTCTGGATAAGAAGTTGGGACTGTTTTAAGAAGACCAAAGTGCCTGCAACCTTCCTGCCTATGCTGCACGGCCGTGCCACTTTTAGCACGGCCGTGCCAGGCATTAGCACGGCCGTGCCAAGCCAATTTCCATGCCCGTGCTAGTGCCAGATTCAGCACGGCCGTGCCAGATTCAGCACGGCCGTGTCAGGCATTAGCACGGCCGTGCCAAATTCAGCACGGCCGTGCCATAATTGAAGATATTGCGGATCAGCTACTGCCATGCTTGCACGGCCGTGCCACTTCCAGCACGGCCGTGCCGATTCACGAAGGGCAGCCTGCGATTTACTTTCCGATTTAAAACATATATATATAGCCCGATTGTAAGGGTTAAGAGAGAGTTTTTTAGAGATAGTTTTGAGAGCCTTTGTAGAGAGTTATTGGAGAACGTTCTTAGTATTAAACATTCATTAGTTTTCTTAGAGATATTTCTAGAGATTTTAGTTTTCTTGGATTGATTTGAAGCAAGGTTTGCGAAGATTCTTTGTATTATTCATTGACGACGGATATCAAAGTTCTGAACTTTTCCATTGATTCGCATCAATACAATTGGTATTATTCATTCTTGTTTATTAATCAAGCTTTATTATTCCTTAATCAGAATTCATGTTTATATCTATTATGCTTTTGGAATTCATTATTGCTTTGATTATGAATATGTGTGAGTAGTCTCCTAGCTAGGGTTTCGGGATGAAACCCGGCCTAGGTAATCTATGTAATTGAGGATTGATTTTGATAAACGGATTGTGATTAAATTGATTATATGCGATTGCATGTTAATTCATTATAATAGGAGTAGCTAACCTAGAATCTTGAATTTGATTGCATGATATTCTTGATTTGAACAAGAGATTGTGAATTGAGTATTTCATTATTGAATGTGGTTTGATTATGTATCGAGTAATGTTAAGTGCATGAGAAATCCAAGCTTAGTATTGCCCGTTGTCTTCCTATCACATGATATTGATCAGACTTATAGTCTTTGCATATCCCGTTTGTCTCTGTGATTCCTTGTTGCTTAGTTACCAATGGTTAGGCGGATTCCCGTTCTCCCTAGTGTCTTAGTTTATTGATTTATTCCATCTTATTAGTAGTATTTTAGAACACCATTTTCCATTGATTTCGAACTAGCTTAGGTTTAAGATTGATTTGCAATTACTCTCGTTCCTCGTGGACCGAACCTTTATTTGCCATTGTACTTGGTTATAGGGTGTTCGTATAAGTATTGTCTGATTGAGAGTTAGATTGTAGCGACCGATTTAACCCTCGTCAAAATGGCGCCGTTGCCGGGGAACGGTGTTTGTTAATTGCTTTTTGATTTCTTGAGTCTAGTTCATCATAAAAAAGCACAAAAAGATTTTTCCCTTTTGGCTACACTTGTAGCCCTGCTATTTAATTGGTTTGGTTAGTGTGTATGCGCAGGTCTAAACAGAGAGAATTAATACCCTTCGATCCAGAAATCAAAAGAACTTTGAAGAGCAATCGTAAATCTCGATTGACGTCATCAAACTCTCAAGGAAATGAACACAACACACAACAGGTTCCAATGGAAGACATACCGCGCCAACCCAATCGACCAGCACCACGACCCCTTAAGGAGTTGGGAACTCCTGGGGCGTATAGAGCTTCAAGTGGGATTGCTCCACCCACTACTGAGGCCAATGATTTCGAGATCCGGCCAGCTATGATCACCCTCATCGAGAGAAGGCAGTTTAGTGGTGCCAAGCATGAGAGCCCTTTGGCTCATTTGAACGAATTTGAGAAGTACTGCAATACCATCAAGGTTAATGGGGTGAATCAAGAGTTCGTGAGATTGAAGCTTTTCCCCTTTTCACTTATTGGGAGAGCTCTCGAATGGTTAGAGAAGGAGGTGAAGCCGAACTCTCTACACACTTGGGATGATGTCACGACAGCATTTTTGGGAAGATTCTATTCTCAAAAGAAGACGGCCGATGCTAGAGCCTTGATTCAAGGGTTTCGGCAAAGGAGTGGGGAGTCGATCTTTGAAGCATGGGAAAGGTACAAGGAGTACCAAAGAGAGTGCCCACACCACGGAATCCCAACATATCAAGTTTTACAGATTTTCTATGGAGGATTGAGTCCTCAAGGGAAGACTAGTTTGGATGCGGGAGCAGGTGGCCCAATAATGAACAAAACTGAAGAGCAAGTCATAGATATTATCGAAGATGTGGTACGACACCACATGGATTGGCAAGACGGCGAGCGAGATGTTGTGAACAAGAGTGGAGGAGCGGTCTATTCAGTGGACCACCTCAATGCCATTAGCAACCTGACATCACAAATTACGAACCTCGGGAAGGAGATGTCAGTGATTAAAGCCAAGCTCGATTCCGTGCCATTGCAAGATCTTCCCTCCCAATCTAAGGGGAGAGGTATGAATCCTAATCCTTCCGTTTCTAATATGCCTGTAGGATGTATTTTCTGTGAAAACTGTGGGTCTTATGATCATTATACTAATGCTTGTAATTTTGATCCCTCATATGATCCTAATAATAATGATGGTAATAGATATAATAATGAACAGGTCAATGCTATGTCTTATGATAACGGACCTAGGAATGACAATAATAGATATCTTCCACCTAATCAAAGAGGGAACAATTATAATCAGGGAGGTAATGATTTTGATTATCAAAACCAGTGGGGAAATAGGGGCCAAAGGGACCAAAATTCCCAAGGACCCTATAATCAACATGGTGGTTTTGGAAATCAAAACCAATACCAACAGGGTAATCAAATGAATCATAATTCCCAAGGGTAATTCAATCAAGGGGGAAACGGCATTAATAACAGGGGAAACTAGAATAATAATAAGGGGTACTCTAATCAAAATCCCCAACAATCTAATGTGCGTGGTTCCCGAGCTACAAATGATAATTATTATGCTCATGGACCACCACAGAGATCTAGCTTGGAGGAAATGATGGAGTCCCAGGCCAAAATGTTCAACAATTTTATGTCCACCACTGATAAAAAGTTTAGTGAAGTGATGACACATAATAAGATGCTTGAAACCTAGATTTCTCAGTTGGCTAGTGCTATAAAAGATGGGGTTGGAGTTTCAAAACTACCGCCTCAAGGTATTGACCCTAAAAACTCTGTAAATGCTATCACCACTAGGAGTGGAAAGACATTGAGGGGGAGCGATGAAGTAGTACCCCCTAGGAGTCAACCTGTGACTCCACCTATCACTGATAATGTTATAGGAAGTGAGGATGAGAGGACCAGAGAAAAAGATAAAATTAATGAGGTCCCAAAGGAACAGGTGGGAGCAAAAACCAATGAACCCAACCTATTACATAGACTCCCCTACCCCCAAAAATATGTGAGACATAAGCTAGATGCCCAATTCGGGAAGTTTTTAGAGACCTTGAGAGAAGTCCACCTTTCTATACCATTCACTGATGCTATCAAGCAAATGCCTAACTATGCTAGGTTTTTAAAAGATATATTGAGTGGTAGAAGAAACTGTGAAGGGGTAGAAACTGTTAACCTCACTAAACACTGTAGTGCTATAATAATGAACAAAATGCCTCCTAAGTTAGGAGATCCGGGTAGCTTTTCAATCCCTTGTGCTACAAACAAAATGAATATTGATAATTCTTTGTGTTATCTTGGAGCTAGTGTTAGTCTCATGCCATATTCTGTTTATCAACGATTAAATATAGGAGAACTTCTTCCCACTAACATATCCCTTCAATTAGCCGATCGATCGATCAAATTTCCAAAGGGTAAAGTGGAAGATGTTCCCCTAAGGGTGGGGAAGTTTGTCATACCTGTTGACTTTGTGGTCCTAGATATGGATGAGGATGTTCATATACCTATAATTCTAGGACGTCCTTTCCTAGCTACTTCGGGGGCCCTTATTGATGTAAAGGGTGCCAAGATTTCATTGAAAGTAGGAAAGGAGGTTTTAGATTTTGATTTAAATAAAACTATGAAATATCCTTGTTCTAATTCTGATAATTGCATGATGGTTGACACTGTTGATTCCATTGTCTCTGATACGCGTAACGAATTATTCTATACTAATCATGATTTTGAGTTGAATGAGAACAAGGAAAACAGGGACATGGAGGAGCAATTTCTAGATGCATTAGATGTGGCCACTGCAAAGGAGGCTAATGAAGCACCAAAGGTAAAGCTTAAACCCCTTCCAACACATCAAGGAAGGGTTTCCCCTGTGTTTGTAGTACCTAAGAAAGGGGCGGTGACTATTGTCAAGAATAAGAATGGTGAGCTTATCTCCACTGCAATGGCAAGTATTGATTATGGGTAACCTGTAATCCATGTGTTGCGTCAAGCTAATGATGTTAAAGAAGCGCTTCCGGGAGGCAACCCGAGACCCAGTCAATGAGGTACTTTTCTCTTTCCCTTTTTGCCTTCTAGGTAGTCTCTCGATGCCTGACATTGAGGACAATGTCTATACTAGCTTGGGGGGGTGAATGGTTTCCTTGTTGATTTTCCCTTGTTTTTCTTCATATTCCTATAAAAAAATAATAAAAAAAAAACGAGTTTCTTTTGGTTTCGTTTTGGTTTGTTTCTATCTAACCTGTGCAGATATGAAGACTCATGGAGGTAGCATTAGGAGCTTCGCCGCATCTCATGTTGTCTTAGTGTGTTTTCAAGAAGCATTTGGTGAAATCTTTCCCTTTTTCCTTTAGTTTTTTTTGTTTTTGTGTGCAATATAGGAAAAGCTTATGTTATGAGAATGTGTAGTCTAGTTTATATGATTTGCCTCATAGTCTTTTCCTATATTTTTGGATCGTGATAAACTTGTCTAATTGCATAAACTTTTGGAATAATGCTCATATTTGGATTCGAAACGTGAATGAATGTGTGTGGAATATCTATTTCTACTTAAGCCAGTGATGAATACACAGTTTGAGTCTATTGTTGATCAATGTAGACGAGTCTAGGCGAAGGTAGTTGGTTAGAACACTTTTGTCATGTGAAACTCTATGCCTTTGGGCTGTGGTAAGATGGAGTCGCTTCCCATTTGTGGATTTGATCCCCTTAATTGGTAGTTGCTTTGTTTTTGAATCCCGTGAGGTTTTATTGTTCTAGCCTTCATCATTCTTCTTGAGTGGCATATTTGGATCCTTGATTACGCATGTTTCGATCTTTGTGTTGACTTGTAGCTCCCAAGACCGACTTGACACTTTTAAGGGAGGAAGAGGGCACCTTTTTCATTTTTCTTATTCTTGTTCCTTTTGTTTTGTTACAAATTAATTTTCTTTTTACATCATCTTACTTTCTAACCATGTTGAGCCTTTAATTCCATTCTTGGTTACCCATGTTACAAACCCGATGGCCGATGTTTTACCAACCCTTAGTTGTGAAGCGTTTACCTCGCAAGGTTTGTTTGAGCTTATTGTGTATAAATCAAGAATAATGATCGATAGTTGGTTTGAGCAAGTTTGAAAGTGAGCTTAATTGTAAAGATGTAATATGAAAATTTGTTTTTGAAAAAAAAAAAGAAAAAAAAAGAAAAGAAAATCAAAAACAAAAAAAAAGGAGAAAAGCCGTCCGAATTGTGAAAAAGGCGAGGACATATGAATAAAAGCTTTGAAGTTTGAAAAAGGTGATTTGAGTGTGTATAACATAGAGAGTTTGGGATGTGTAAAAGTGTGATCAATGTTTATTGTGGAATGTGAATTGCATCTTTTGAACTATTGTTTTTGAGAATTGTGATTCTTGCGCTTCATTTAGGAATTAACCCCATTTTTTAAATTGTTTTCACCTACCTTACCCATTGCCAATACATTACAACCCTTTAAGACACTTAGACTTTAGAGGTGTTCGGTTCTCAAACGGTGGAGGGAGATACCTTTCAACCCTATGGAAAGATTATGCGTAATCGAGATGTCGGGATACCTTTGTTATTTCCTCAAAATATCACTTTTTCCGGTTCCTTCGAGGAATCACGAGGGGCCAATTAGGGTGGTGATTTGAAGCAAAAGGGGAGGACGTGGCCGGTTTGGTTGGGTTTAGAGGGAAGCATGACTTCTTTGTTCTCTATGCTTGGTTTAGGTTTTGTTTGCATTTTGATCAACGATACCTTGGATTGTGTGTCTCGTTGCTTGTTTGAGTGAGTTTTCATTCCGTGCATGGTTGTTCTAAGTAGGATCCATTGACTTCATTCCGTGCTAAATTGGATTTATATGTAATGGCAATAGTTTATTTGATCCTGTGTGTGTGTGTATCACTTAGTTTTGCTCGAGGACTAGCAAAAGTGTAGCTTGGGGGATTTTGACAAGCGCACATTAGGGCGCACTTTAAGGCATATAAATGGGTGATTTTGGATGTATTTAGGCCCGTTTTGGTCGTTTATTGCCTTGTTACACTCGTTTCCTTCATATTACGTGCTTCACGGATTTCGGTCTGTTTTTGGTGTGTTAACAGGTATAGTTGACCAAGTTATGTCGAGTCCCGAACCATTGGTGCGTAATCAGGCTATTATCGATCCTAGTCCACCAAGCTAAGGCTTTGCTGCGGTTCTCAAGGCCTTGAAAGGCAAGTTAAGTAGCAGGCAAGGCAGAACAGTTCACAAATATGACACCTGTTCACTATTTTGCTCACAACTTTCGGTATACAAATGATAATGGAGTGATTCTAATTGAATTGGAAAGTAGACTTGAATAGCTTTCCAACGATATATTGCACACCTCAAACGGAGCTCTGGATAAGAAGTTGGGACTGTTTTAAGAAGACCAAAGTGCCTGCAACCTTCCTGCCTATGCTGCACGGCCGTGCCACTTTTAGCACGGCCGTGCCAGGCATTAGCACAGCCGTGCCAAGCCAATTTCCATGCCCGTGCCAGTGACAGATTCAGCACGGCCGTGCCAGATTCAGCACGGCCGTGCCAGGCATTAGCACGGCCGTGCCAAATTCAGCACGGCCGTGCCATAATTGAAGATATTGCGGATCAGCTACTGCCATGCTTGCACGGCCGTGCCACTTCCAGCACGGCCGTGCCGATTCACGAAGGGCAGCCTGCGATTTACTTTCCGATTTAAAACATATATATATAGCCCGATTGTAAGGGTTAAGAGAGAGTTTTTTAGAGATAGTTTTGAGAGCCTTTGTAGAGAGTTATTGGAGAACGTTCTTAGTATTAAACATTCATTAGTTTTCTTAGAGATATTTCTAGAGATTTTAGTTTTCTTGGATTGATTTGAAGCAAGGTTTGCGAAGATTCTTTGTATTATTCATTGACGACGGATATCAAAGTTCTGAACTTTTCCATTGATTCGCATCAATACAATTGGTATTATTCATTCTTGTTTATTAATCAAGCTTTATTATTCCTTAATCAGAATTCATGTTTATATCTATTATGCTTTTGGAATTCATTATTGCTTTGATTATGAATATGTGTGAGTAGTCTCCTAGCTAGGGTTTCGGGATGAAACCCGGCCTAGGTAATCTATGTAATTGAGGATTGATTTTGATAAACGGATTGTGATTAAATTGATTATATGCGATTGCATGTTAATTCATTATAATAGGAGTAGCTAACCTAGAATCTTGAATTTGATTGCATGATATTCTTGATTTGAACAAGAGATTGTGAATTGAGTATTTCATTATTGAATGTGGTTTGATTATGTATCGAGTAATGTTAAGTGCATGAGAAATCCAAGCTTAGTATTGCCCGTTGTCTTCCTATCACATGATATTGATCAGACTTATAGTCTTTGCATATCCCGTTTGTCTCTGTGATTCCTTGTTGCTTAGTTACCAATGGTTAGGCGGATTCCCGTTCTCCCTAGTGTCTTAGTTTATTGATTTATTCCATCTTATTAGTAGTATTTTAGAACACCATTTTCCATTGATTTCGAACTAGCTTAGGTTTAAGATTGATTTGCAATTACTCTCGTTCCTCGTGGACCGAACCTTTATTTGCTATTGTACTTGGTTATAGGGTGTTCGTATAAGTATTGTCTGATTGAGAGTTAGATTGTAGCGACCGATTTAACCCTCGTCAAAATGGCGCCGTTGCCGGGGAACGGTGTTTGTTAATTGCTTTTTGATTTCTTGAGTCTAGTTCATCATAAAAAAGCACAAAAAGATTTTTCCCTTTTGGCTACACTTGTAGCCCTGCTATTTAATTGGTTTGGTTAGTGTGTATGCGCAGGTCTAAACAGAGAGAATTAATACCCTTCGATCCAGAAATCGAAAGAACTTTGAAGAGCAATCGTAAATCTCGATTGACGTCATCAAACTCTCAAGGAAATGAACACAACACACAACAGGTTCCAATGGAAGACATACCGCGCCAACCCAATCGGCCAGCACCACGACCCCTTAAGGAGTTGGGAACTCCTGGGGCGTATAGAGCTTCAAGTGGGATTGCTCCACCCACTACTGAGGCCAATGATTTCGAGATCCGGCCAGCTATGATCACCCTCATCGAGAGAAGGCAGTTTAGTGGTGCCAAGCATGAGAGCCCTTTGGCTCATTTGAACAAATTTGAGAAGTACTGCAATACCATCAAGGTTAATGGGGTGAATCAAGAGTTCGTGAGATTGAAGCTTTTCCCCTTTTCACTTATTGGGAGAGCTCTCGAATGGTTAGAGAAGGAGGTGAAGCCGAACTCTCTACACACTTAAGATGATGTCACGACAGCATTTTTGGGAAGATTCTATTCTCAAAAGAAGACGGCCGATGCTAGAGCCTTGATTCAAGGGTTTCGGCAAAGGAGTGGGGAGTCGATCTATGAAGCATGGGAAAGGTACAAGGAGTACCAAAGAGAGTTCCCACACCACGGAATCCCAACATATCAAGTTTTACAGATTTTCTATGGAGGATTGAGTCCTCAAGGGAAGACCAGTTTGGATGCGGGAGCAGGTGGCCCAATAATGAACAAAACTGAAGAGCAAGTCATAGATATTATCGAAGATGTGGTACGACACCACATGGATTGGCAAGACGGCGAGCGAGATGTTGTGAACAAGAGTGGAGGAGCGGTCTATTCAGTGGACCACCTCAATGCCATTAGCAACCTGACATCACAAATTACGAACCTCGGGAAGGAGATGTCAGTGATTAAAGCCAAGCTCGATTCCGTGCCATTGCAAGATCTTCCCTCCCAATCTAAGGGGAGAGGTATGAATCCTAATCCTTCCGTTTCTAATATTCCTGTAGGATGTATTTTCTGTGAAAACTGTGGGTCTTATGATCATTATACTAATGCTTGTAATTTTGATCCCTCATATGATCCTAATAATAATGATGGTAATAGATATAATAATGAACAGGTCAATGCTATGTCTTATGATAACGGACCTAGGAATGACAATAATAGATATCTGCCACCTAATCAAAGAGGGAACAATTATAATCGTGTACGGAAAAGCATGTCATCTCCCGGTCGAATTGGAATATAAGGCATATTAGGCTATTAAGGAGCTCAATCTAGATGCCAAACTAGCGGGAGAAAAGAGTTACTTCAACTTAATCAACTCCATGAGTTTAGGTTGACGGCCTATGATAGTGCTCGAGTCTACAAAGAGAAGACGAAGAAGTGGCACGACAAGATGATCCTTCCGAGAGAATTCAAGGAGGGTGATAAGGTGTTACTATTCAACTCACGACTTAAACTTTTTCCAGGAAAGTTAAGGTCAAGGTGGTCGGGTCCTTTTATCGTAAAATAGGCCAACAAATTCGGTTCAGTGGAAGTTTTCGACGAACATGGTAACGAGTTCAAGGTTAATGGCCAAAGACTCAAGCTACAGCATGAGGGGGCTACAATTGGTGCAGTTGATATACTTCACCTAAGTGGTTACGATTCACTCTGAGTTCCACTGTGGTAAGAGGGTCGTGCGGGACCTAGATAAACCAGCGCTTTGCGGAAGGCAACCCGTATTTCTTGCTTTCTAGACTAGTTTTCCTTTTTCTCTATTTTTATTTTTTATTTTAGAGAGGCAAGGAAAGTGAAAGTTTACCGTTTATAAGTGTTTTTTTACAGATATATGTTTAAGAGGTCAAAAGACTTAGAAAAATTTGAAGACGAAGAAAAAGCTAAGGACATCTGACTGGGCACAAGGCCCGATCGGACGAAGCTCGCCCGATCAGGCGCGCAACCAAGGGAAAATTTCAGCTTTAATTTCGCCCGATCGGGCGCGAAAGAAGAGTTGGAAATCGAGCAAATTTCGCCCGATCGGGCGAGGTTGCCCGATCAGGCGCGCAAGTGCATTCGGAAACTCGAGCAAATTTCGCCCGATCGGGCGAGGTTGCCTGATCGGGCGCAAATCGAGTGAAGGAAAAGAAATGTCGGGCGAAGCTCGCCCGACCGGGCGAGTGAAAGGGCGAAATTTTCGTTCGTGTTCGCGCCCAATCGGGTGGAGCTCGCCCGATCGGGCGCGCAACTACGGTTTTGGAAATCAGCATAATTCGCCCGATCGGGCGATGCTTGCCCGATCGAGCGCGCCTAATTTTGGCCGACCTTTTAATTCTTTTCCCCTTCTTTCTTTCCTCACTTTCTTCTTCTTTCATCTTCTTCTCCATTACTTTCTCTCTCTAAAACCTCCATTTTTACACCTTCAAACTCACTTATTCTCAAGATCTTCTCCAATCCTTCCATCAAAACTCAAAAAATTTTGCATATTTTTAATCCTTTCATCTTTCTCTACAATCTACACCTACTTTCTACCACTTTCTCTCAATTTTCTCTAAACCCTAAGAGAGAGAAAGTCTTCAATTCCTATATTTTCTAACCACAAATGGCTCTCAAGAGATCAAGAACCGTAAGGGGGGAAAGCTCAGGGCAACAAGAGGCCAGCATTGACCCGGATTTGCAAGTTCCGGGATGGGAGAGGGTGGTCATCACCACCCAAGAGCAAAAACAAAGGATGATCAACCTCACTTCGAGGCAGGTAATTCCCACTCGTTTTATTCATCACCCCACCCTTATTAGATTAGGAATTGATAAGCATGTAGAAAAGTTGTTCAAGGGAGTTGGCATGAGTGGTTTCTTTAACATGCATTACGATACTTATGATTACTTAACCTTAGAATTCGTTTCTAGTTTTAATGTCATAAAATCTAATGCTTTAATTTCTCATGTTCAATTTCGATTATTCAATAATGATGTTAGATTGACATTGAAAGAATTTGGTAAACTTTTTGAGTTAAAATCGAATAGGCCACTTGAACCGCCCCAAGACAACATTGTCGTTGTCTATCAATCCCTTACGGGGGATCCTAATTTGAACCTCCAACATGCCAAGGGCACTTGGATACAACATCCCGTGCCAAAGCTTTGGCAACGGTTTGTTGGCCTTACCATTTTTGGAAGGCATGAACCCGCCAATGTTAGGCGGGATGAGCTTGAATTGCTAGGGTCATACATGATCCCTAGGAGTGAAAATCTCAACATAGTCCACAAAATGGCCAACCACTTCCAACGGGTGGCCAATGCGGCCGAGGCGGGTAGGTCTAGGGTACCCATTTATTTTGGTGGCCTAGTTACACACATAGCGGTCAAACACCTTAACTTTGTCCCTAACGATGACGGTAAGGTAGCCAGCCCAACTATTATGGACCTACCCTATTTAGGTGGCCTTAATTGGATTAATGTCATGGGAGGTGAGACTTGGTGGGTGATTCAACGGGAATCGGGTAGGAGGGATAATGCTTTCACTTTACCCAACCCCACCTTGACCAAATTTGAGAATGGGAAGCCTTCTTACACTTTCGAGATTAACGGTCAAGGTGAGGTTCAACCACCTCACCCTTCACCTCAACCCCACCAATCACCCATAGACCACTCACCTCATCACCATTCACCACACTACCCACCACCTCCACCCTTTAAATATGATATTCCCACTTCCTCAACCAACTACAACATTGACCCCAACGCCCCTTATGACTTCTCGGCTTTTAGGAGCCAATTAGATAGGATTGAGAGGGGGCAAGGGAGAGTTGAGGGTATGGTTAGGGACTTGGACACTAGAGTAGGATCTCTAGATAGAAGGGTGGGGTATGTGGAGAGGAACCTAGAGAGGGGTTTATACCCCATGTATGATGATTACGCCCGTCGAGGGGCTATTCCCCCCGATTCACTTGTTCCCGATTGGTTCCAATATCCACAAGGCGGATATACGAACCCAAGTGTCTACGGTACCTATGTCGACTACTCATCGGTCCATGGTTATGGGACCGATGTACCTTTTGATGGGCTTGGGAGAATGTGGACCCTAACTACTTTGCAGGTGGTTCGGGTTATGGAGGTGGTGGATCTAGCCATGGAGGAGCCGGTTCTAGCCACAGAGGGGGCTATTCGAGGATGGATGAGGATGAGGAGTAGGCTACACTCCCAAGTCAATGAGGGCATTGCTTGATTTGGCTTGGGGGGTGTTTTTTCGCTTGGTAATTCTCTTCCTTTTCTCTTTTTTTATTTTCTTTCTAATATAGTTTTTATTGCTTTCCTAGTGTAGTTTTTATTGCTTTCTTATATATGAAAAATACCAAAAAAAAAATTGAAAATTAAAAAAATTCAAAAATACGTTCCAATGAATTATGAATCATACTTCCCTGTGCCCCATACTTGAGAAAATTTATTTTGATTCTTGGTTATTGATAATGAGCATTGTGGATTTGTTGGTCATTATTTGAAGTTTAATTGCTTGGATTCCTAAACATGAGTCAATTTTTCCAACTATTTGTGAATATAGTACTTGACTAGTTAATTTGGTTAGGAAATGTGTGATAGTTCCATAATTCCTGGTATGTCAATGAATTTGAGTATTGATTTGCAACTATGAGTAGTGTTTCATGACTTATTATTATGCACATGAGGAGGACGAAGGCGTTCATTCTTTTAGGTAGCCTTCAGAGTATTAGATACATTTGTTCCCTTCTTGTTACCCATGTTGTTGCTTGTGTCCTTTTATTGTTTATTTAGCCACATTACAAGCCTATATGAGCCCCATTGGTTACTAGTCCCAACCTTGGCTTTGGGGAGCTATTAGTTGGTGAGGTGAGGGAGTTGTGGTGTGCACGTTATTTGCACAATGTGGGAATAAAAGAAGAGTTATTGTTCTTTGATTTTTGATTGGAAAATATTGATATTGTGTTTCAAAGTTGAAATTTCCAATATGAGTTAAAAAGAAAAAAAAAAGAGCAAAAAAAAAAATTAATGCTCGAATGTTCTATTTGAAGGTTGTTCAAAGGAAAAAAAAAAGAAAAAAATTCAAGTTGAAAAAAAAAAAAGAATGAGTTCAAGTTTGTTTTTTCACTCAAAGTTCTACATTATCATATTTTTATGAGTGATTATTTATAAGTGTTGGGATTGTTTATGATGATTAGAGTTGTATTTGGTGGTTTTTGTTGGAGTTAGTTATGTTGATGGAGATGTATAATCATCATTTATTTTGATCATGGGTTTATTAGGATTTGGCTCCCTTAATGCATGGCTTTTCTCTCACATAATCCCAAATTTATCCTACCCTTTACCCTAGCATTACATTACAAGCTTTAAAGACCTTCCGACCTTGTTCATAGAAGTTATGTAAATGTGAAAGTGTTGTTTATCAATGCAAGTTATGACTTGGCATATTTCGAGTCGACTAGTAGGTTCAGCGTTCATTGTTCTTATACACACGAGAGTGTGAGTTTGGAGGGCATTGTTCACATTAAAGGGGTTGGTTGGAGAGCAATCGAGTACATCTTTTACTCGCCACATAAATGAGAGTTGAGTGTGTGAGCACTAGTCTTGAATTCTATATGCTCTTGTGGTTTGCTCTACTTGACAATTGTTGGGAAGGAAGGGTGATTATATGAATAAGATTGATTGATGTTGAAGCATGTTCATTAGATTTGCCTTGAATCGTTGGTGCTTGATTTGCTTATTAGGGTGAAGTATGTTTTATATGTTCATTGATGAGCTCTTTGCTTAGGGACAAGCAAAGGTTTGGCTTGGGGGAGTTTGATATGTCCATTTTATATAGTAATTTACCCCCGTCCCTTGGTCATAATTAGTAGTGTTTTTGGCTCTTTCGAGCCACTTTTATTACTAATTGGTGTTTTCTAGTGTTTTTGTAGTCTTTGTTGAGTTTTGTAGGAAATTGCGCCTTTGGAGCATTTTCTCGGGTTTTTCATGAAGCGACTACGGGAATTAGAAGTGCACGACCATCTTTGAAGCCCAAGGCCGGTTAGAGTCATCGAGCCAGTGATTAAGGGCTCGGTAATTGGGATCCCGAGGTGTTTGGACCGAGTATTCGAGACCCGAAGAGGAAATCCGGATTGGTCATAATTAGTAGTGTTTTCAAGCCCAATCGAAGTCCGAGCCTCAAAGTGAAGCAAGGGTCCGATCGGGCAAGAAGTTGCACGAACGGGCGCGGCGCGGCGTTAGTGCTGTGCGTGCTTATAGCGCGCCCTATCGTGCGAGCGTCTAGCACGATCGGGCGATGCTGCTGAGAAGGAGCGCGAAGGAAAAGGCGGGCCCGATCGGGCACGTGTTTTTATGGAGCCTGATTAGTTTAGTTTTAATTTTTGTTTTAGAAAACGTTTAAGTAGGATTTTTGTACGGAATTTTTATTACCTTCTTTCTTAGACTTTCTCTCTCTACTTAGAATATTTCTTTCTCTTAAATTCTCTCTCAACTTTTGTTCTTAATTATTTCCATTAATCCAGATTTTCTTTTTGGTAACAATTTCTTCTCTTTTTTTTTTATTTCAGCTATTTTACTTATTTCTTTGTTTATGCTTTTATTTATTTATTTGATTAGTTTAGTTATGATGATGTGTGAGTAGTTTTATTTCCAGGGTTTATGGGAATCTAATAAATGATATGAAGGGGTAATTTTGTGATTGTTAATTATCAATGCTTGGTTGATTTCCTATTGATTGATTTAATGCTATGCAATTAGGTTTGGCCAGATTTAATTGTATGAGTTTAGCAATATTAATTCGAGATTCGACAGATGAGAATTGATGTTTAGGCTTAGTTTCAATAGGCGGATTAATTTATAAATGATTAAGTCGAGATTCGACAGATGAGATTTAATACCGGTAAATTAACTCTGTGATTATAATACGTAGCGAAAGCCCTTTATAATCTGATTAACCAATGCTTGATGATTGCTTATTATGATTTGCCCTGGAATATTGTTTATTAGTGAACCTATGCCCTAGGCCTTTTAATATTTGATTTTCTCCCTACTTTATTCCTTTCGACCTTATTCTCCGTAGTTTAGATTTTATTCACAAAAATATTGTTACTTAGATAATTTAGACTATAATAATTAATTAGGAATAGAAAGACCTGTTTCCTTGTGGAGTTCGACCCTACTTCCCTATCTACTTTAGTTAGAGGACTTAGGTAATTATTTTTTATTAGGGGATACGACTTTACCCTGTCAACCCCAATGTCCAAACCCTGACCGAACACTAACCAAAACCCCACCAAACCCATACCCAGTTCCACGCACCTAAAACACCCAAACCCTAACCCAAACCCTGACCTAGATCTACACCACCGCCACCGACAAGTCCACCGCCACCACCGCAATTCAACCACAATTCACTATAAAATTTAAAAAAAAATCTCAAAAAACAAAAATAAGTAAGAAAAAAGGTACATACCTTGAATTTCACCCAAAAAACCCCAAATTGGCTCGAATTTGGGTTTTAAAGGTCAAATTCGACAACTCTAGATCTAGAGTTTTCATGGTCGAATTTGACATGAAAAATCATTTATTTCTAAAAATTGGCGAGAAATCGACTTGAACACCACCAACCAAACTCACCGACGTCTTGAACACCACCAAACCAAACTCCTCGGCATCATGAACACCACCTACCAAGAACAAAAGAGAAAAAAAAGAAGAGGAGAGGCCGAAATGGAGAAAAAGAGAAGAGGAAGGAGAGAGAAGAAGAGGAGAAAGGAAAATGAGAAGGAGAGGAAGCAAAGAGATAATAAGAGGAGATAGGAAGCAGAGAAGAGGAAGGAGAGAGAAGAAGAGGAGAGCGGCGCATCAGGGAGAAGGAGGAAGGAGAGAAGGAGGAGAAAAGGATAGGAGGAAAGAGAGTGGAACCGTCTTATTTTAGGTTTTCAGGGGTTTTTTAAAGGTTTTTTTTTTTAATTAATTTCCGTCGGAAATTTCCGACGGAATTAAAATCCGTCAGAAATGGTATTGTACGACGGAAAATTCCGTCGCAAAAGTCGAAATATCCGACGGATTTTTATTCCGTCGGAAATTTTCGACGGAATTTTAGAATTTGTCGGAAATATCCGACTGAATAAAAATCCGTCGGAAATTTCGACTTTTGTGACGGAATTTTATGTCCCTCGGAACGATTCTGTCGCTATTTGCCTGTTTTCTTGTAGTGTGATGACTCTCAAAGCATAATAATTCAATCAACAACAATTATTCAATCAACAAACATACCAATCTAATTCTTGAATATTTAGTGACCACATAATATTTAATGTTGAACCCTTTTTAATTCTACCTCAGTGTCAAAGACACCTTAAACGCATAAAGCGCCAAAAATCCTATCCCTCGGTGTTAAAAACACCTTAAGTGCACAAAGGCACCAACATACAATTTATTCTTCGTGTACATAGACACTCATATAGCTCCTTCCTCATGCTTAAAGCATCAATAAAAATTATATGAACCATAATAAAATTCCTTTTTAATATTCCAATCCAAATTAAACATATAGTTTAATTAAACATGCATTCTATCATGCCATAAATAAAAGTATAGTCCATATAATCATGCCAAAAATATAATTTTCCGATCCATAAACCATCACGAATAATTTATTCTTCACAATCCAATCACCAACACCAACAATTCACAGTTCCATGCATAAACCTTAGCATGATACTACTTGTAATTGATTGAAATCAATCCTATCATGATACTACATCACTCAAATATGCTAAGTACGTGAACGTACCTTGAGTACGATCTTAAAATCGCCACGACTAATAGAAATTGCTTACTTCAAAGTCTCCTACACATTAAAATCATAATAGAGTATTAAAATCCACTCTAAACAAATTTTCAGCAATATATACTATTATAAAACCCCTCGTAATTTAATTAAAATAAGCTGAAATTATATTTAAAACACCATACTTAAGTCCCAATTAATGGGTAATTGAAATTTCTTCTTCAAAAAATATAATACTAAGTGTTTCGGGGTTTTCTGATGTCCTGCGGGAGAGTTACAATTCCGAGACTGGAACC
This sequence comes from Chenopodium quinoa, assembly GCF_001683475.1. Classification (NCBI taxonomy): domain Eukaryota; kingdom Viridiplantae; phylum Streptophyta; class Magnoliopsida; order Caryophyllales; family Amaranthaceae; genus Chenopodium; species Chenopodium quinoa. The sequence goes on from NW_018742864.1 coordinate 619,606, forward strand.
GGACGCCTGTACCTGCAAAATAACGGAGACTCCTGAGAGCTCCGCCTCCAACGGTCAAGTTAGTACCTGATTAAGGAGTAATTAATACAGAAATTAAAGTAATAAGGTCTCTCTAGGTGAGAGTATTTAATGTAGGTAATCTGCTTTGCTAGCGAGATCAGCCGGTTATTAGTGTGTTCCGTAATGTTTCTCCTCCGTTCCGTTAATTATTCGGTCCTTTGATTAATGAGGATTAATCGAGTATTTATAGCCTTGGGAAGCGTGCAACTCTCTAGGTTTAAGGTAAACCTAGGGCCGATCGGGCTTCTAGACTGAAATGGGCCTTGATGGCCGGTTGTCCCATTTGGCATGGGTGGACACGTGGCGTGTCTTAAGTGGTCCGTGGAGGACGCGTGGCGGAACCTGGTTGGTCCACTTGTCAAACGGCGCTTGGTGGATAAAAATCCCCTAATCATTTGCCCCTCACAGGTGGCACGCGACTGGTCACGTGTCGCCTGTGACAGGCGTCGCACGGTGACAGGCGACGGCCCGTTACAGGTGTCACCTTGCAGACGGCCGGGAGACTCTCCCGCCCAAATTTGAATTCGGAAGCGACCCTTCGCCTTCTCATTTTGCCTATAAAAGGAAGTGCTGACTTCGGTCATTTTCACATTTGAGAATTTTTGCGAGAACATTCGGACCCCTGAACTTGCTCTGACATTTTCGGACTTTTTCTGCCTACCGCCTGTTCTGACAAGCCGACTGACCCGAACTTTCAGGACTTCATCAACTGTCATCCATTCAGGTAACTCAGTTCTCTTACTCTTAATTTTCTTTTTATTTTTTGAAATGGCACCATGGAAGCACACGACACGCCCTAAGTTAGTGATCAGCCGGTCACCGGGGACGGCTGAATCTAGGACTAGGAGTGCCGCCTGCCCTTTTCTGGACCCATCTTTGCCCTTTATACAAAGTCCGACTGAATCTGTGTCTATGCAGAACGTGATGGCCAGAACAAAAAAGACTGCTAGAATATCAAACTCAGACGGCTCCTCCCAAAGGGTACTCCTTAGCGAAACATCTGACCAGGCGCCAGATGTGGAACGAGGCGACTGTCAAGCTAACAGTTCTGAGAGAGGGACCAAGGTGTTCCCTTCTCATCTAACCGTGGACATGTCTAATTTACCTTCTGCTCCTTCTAAGGGAGAGGAGGCGGGCCCCTCTAGGAGAGGGGAGGAGTCGTCCTCTTCGGACTCGTCAGGGGACGAGTCCGATTCCAGCTCTTCTGACCATAGTTCTTCTGACCATAGTTCTTCTGACCATAGTTCTTCTGACTCAGAAGAAAAACATAACCGCCTACAAGAGGCGAGAAGTTCCCATGCAGTGGAGAAGGGGGATAATTGGGCAGAGCCGTCCGCCTCTTACAGAGAGGAAAACACCCCCTACTACTGCAGGGTGCCCCGGGGCCGGATCGCAACCATGCGAGACAACGTGGCGAGCTTTATTGCTAACCACAAAATGAGCCCGGAGTATTTACTGTTTGTGCCGGATCCAGAAGATACTGTCGTCTGGCCGGCTGGTACCAGCTATGGTGACGGCTGTTTTGGCTGCTATGTGGCGGCCATCAAAGCTGGTCTGCGCTTCCCATTACATCCGGCTGTTCAGCGGATTTTAGATGGGTATGATCTGGGGTTATGGCAGTTAGCCCCCAACTCTTGGGTAAACGTACTCGGCTATGTGGCCGGGTGCGAACTGAACGGGGTGGAGCCAAGTTTTGAGGCTTTCGCCCAGATGAACTATCTCAGCCGGACCCCTAAGTCGGGAGGTACCGGCTGGTATCAACTAACAAGCCACAGGGGTTACCTCATGACGAGAGGTAAGGCAAACAAATGGAAGGATTGGCGGAACACCTTCCTTATTATCGAGAGTTCAGACACGGAGCTGAACAAACGTTTTAACAAGTGGAACAGGGATCCGCCTCTTCTTGCAGGCGGCCGCAGCATGCCGCCTGTTCCCCCAAAGGCTAAAAGAGAGATCCTAGACAAAGGACTCTTCAAAGTAGAGACTAGGGTGAACTCTACTTCAGGGGTACGAGAGCAAGTACCCCTACACTGCGTCCCGAGCTTCAAGTGGCTCTATGATGAGTACTTCTTGGCCGCCTGTGGCCTCGGCAGTCGGTGCTCTAGAGGTAGCCGGCCTGACGAATACTCTGTTTTTTCACGCCTTGTTTACTTGGGATTTTTACTAACTTTGCTGTTTATTTCTTTCAGCCGACGCCATGAGTAAAATAACAGCATCTAAGACTGCGGCGGCCATGCTGCGGGTTTCGCTAATGAAGCAGTCGTACGCCGACTCCCCCAGCAAGGAGGCACCCTTGGTAAGCTTTGAAAACTCTTCCCCTTTAAGTTGTATTATGCATATACTAACTCTTTTTGTTTTCAGTCTGGCACTCCAAGGGCTTCTTCCTCGCAACAGCCGGACCCCAAGGCCCGGAGAACGACTGTTGCAAGCTCTCCTGGGTCTTCCAGGAAAACAGTGGCGGCTGAGAAGCAGCCGGCCACTTCTTCAAAAACCCAGGCGGGGCCGCCTAGATGTATGGACACTTGCTTGTAAAAACTCACTCTTGCTTCCTTCTTGATTAGGTCTAACTTGTTTTTCCTTTTGCTTAATGCAGCCGGCCCCCAGGGACTTGACTTGGTTGAGGTAGCCAAGTCAATGGTTAAAGTAGTTCCTCCCTCTGACAGGGAGGCGGTCAAGGGTGCCGGCACCCTTGACCTCGATGGAATTTCGGGGATCCTAGCTGAGGTATACCCTTTTGAAGTTCCAGGACGCCTGTTAACCCTTTTGATTGGAAACTGACGCCTGTTTTTCTTTGTACTTAGGCCCTGCTCCGAGTCAACAGCCTTCGCAAGCCGATTGATCGGAAAAACAAAGAGGTAAAGGCCGCAAAGGCTATGGCCGCCTCCAGCTGTGATAAAGCAATGTTTCAAATTGCCCAAAATGAAGTACTGACCATTGATCTTCTTTATTATCAGGCGCAGGCGACCGCCGCTGTTCGGGCTCAGCTAGAGGCGGCCCAAAAGAAGGTTGACGAGCTGGAGGGGACCGTCACCAAACTTAAAGCCGAGCTGAAGCCCCTTCGTCAGAAAATGCACTCTTACGAAGCCATGGAGAAATCTTTGGCTAACGTAAAAGAACGCCTGGTGAACCAGGAGAAGAGTCTTACCCAAGAGCTCTCGGACAAGGCCGAGCAAGAAAAACAAGAGCTCGTCCGGGAGATGGTGGAAGACTCCGCCCAAATCCAACGCATGACCTGGGAACGACTGTTCCCCAGTGCCGACTTTGCCTCATGGGAAAGAACGTACCGCCAGTGTTCGGAAATATATAATCAACAGATCCTGGCGGCTGCTGAAGAAGAGGCGATGGACGTTGCGTTGGAGGAGGAAGAGCCGGTTGTGGCGCTTGTGCCACTTGGGGGAAAGGCATCAAAAGATGATGCAGCGAAGGCCGAGTCCAGCAAGAAGAGTGCTGACCAGGCGGCTGCTGCTGATACTGAACTGCCCCCTTCTTAAGCTTTAAGTATATTTTTTCTTTTCACGGCCTGCGTGCCGTTTGCTTTGTAATTACCCGGCCAGGGGGCCGGGGTTTTGAATATTCTGCTGGTCTTTTATGGCCGGCTCATTTTAATCAAATTTTTTGTTTTTGTTCAAATTTGTCTAAGTATTTGAAATTTGCTCACTAGACAGACTGTTGTGTATGGCCGAACGTTAAGACAGGTACAAATAGTAAGTATGCCGCCTATGCCCCTGGACGACTGGTTGTCTGTTTCCAGGATAGATGATCAGTCGGCCATTTAATCAATCGGTATTCGAACTCTTTATTCAATTTGACCAAGTAAATAGAATTACCAAGTAGCCAAGGAATTTAAGTAGGAAAACAAGCGGCGGGTACCGGTTGTTTCCCTTTATTGCCAATGTTGGCCTCTAATTTGTTATTTGTTAACCTAGCAAGAGTATTGGTTGAGAGCCTTTGTTTATTAAAAACAAGTGGACGACTCGTACCTTTTAGGCTCAGTACTAAGTTTGAGTGACTATTAAGTTAACATAGGAGTTACTTAGTCTTCGTCACAATCTTGATTGAGTAGTAAAGGTATCAGGCGGCGTAGGCCGGCTAGACCCCTTGATTTACCAATGTTTGTTGGCTATTTACTCAATAGGTTATCCAGTAGGAATAGGGGTTCGAGTGCCCTTGTTTGTATAAAACAGGCGGACGACTCAAACTTTTTAGGTTCCATACCAAATTTGAAGGAGTGACTATGAGTTAACTTTGGAGTTACTCAGTCTCCGTCACTTTTGTTTGAGAAGTAGAGGTACCAGGCGGCGTAGACCGGCTAGACCCCTTGATTCGCCAATGTTTGTTGGCTATTAACTCAATAGGTACCCCCTGCATTTATCCCAAGTAATACAGGCGGTCATCTGACTCAGATGTCAACTGCTACCACTGGTTTGGTTAGTGATAGAGTTATCCTTGTCTCAAAAACGGCTACGTGGTTGCCCTTTGGGACAGTCGTATAGGTGCCGTGTAATTATTTTATAGAACAATGTTCCACCCAAAAGGGAGCTGCTCTCTGCGACGAATTTCATCCGAATGGATGCCGCCGGACGCCTGCTATAATGTTGGGACAGGTCGGATTAGTTTTTAAAAGTTAGATCAGTTGACTAGGCGCCTGGTCTGATCATTCGGCCAGTGGCCTTGGTATGTGTTTGGTGAACGTATGTGCTAAGTAAAAGAAGGGTAGCCGCCTGTTAGTTACAGGATCGGCCAGGCCCTAAACTTTTTAGCTAAGTATTGTGAGTAAAATACTCGAGGGAGAGTAGCCGACTGTAATGGAACAGACGGCATGCCCCTGTAAAGATAAAGAGTGAAACTCAATGGAGAGTAGCCGACTGTAAAGGTACAGACGGCATGCCCCTCGTAATACAAAATTGAATAGTAAGTGCCAACTTTATTAAGTAGCTCTTTACTTTACATCATTCAAAAGAAATATTTCTTAAGGTTATCTACATTCCAAGTTCGAGGCAACGGTTGTCCGTCTGGTGTTTCCAGACGGTAGGTACCGTCCCTGACTTCCGCATAGATTCGGTAGGGTCCTTCCCAGTTGGGAGTTAGTTTGCCAGACTCGTTAGCCCTACCAACTGCTTCCATTTTTCTAAGTACAAAGTCCCCTACTTTGAGTGGACGCCTGTGCACTTTTTTGTTGTATGATCTAGTCATTCTCAGGCGGTAGATTTCATGGCGCAAAACAGCATTGCCCCTCTTTTCAGGAAGTGAGTCTAATGCCAGGCGCATAGCTTCCCAGTTTGCCTCTTCGTCATATAGCATTACTCGAAGAGTCGGCTCGTAGTGTTCTATTGGAAGAACAGCTTCTGCACCATAAGTTAGGAGGAATGGAGTTTCTCCAGTCGCCCCTTTTTCAGTCGTCCTAATGGCCCAAAGAACATGTGGTAGTTCATCTGCCCATAGGCCGCCTGCTCGTTCAATTTTTTTCTTGAGACCGTCTGAGATGATTTTATTAAAGGCTTCTACCTGGCCGTTTGCTTGTGGACGGCCGACAGATGCAAAGTAATGTCCAATTCCTTGGTCTCCCAACCAGCTTTTGAGAACAGGCGTCTCAAATTGGGGACCATTATCAAAAACCATAGACATGGGAACCCCGAACCGAGTGATGACGTTTTTCCAAATGAATGAAATTACATCTTTCGTCTTGATTCCCTTTACAGCCTCCGCCTCTACCCATTTAGTGAAGTAGTCAACGGCAACAAGTATATACCTTCTGCCGCCTGTAGCAGGCGTATATGGACCCAGAATGTCCATGCCCCACTTAGCAAACGGTAATGGGCTGTGAATGGTAGTGAGGTCAGTAGCCGGACGGTGAATTAATTTGCCAAACCTTTGGCACTTGTCACATTTTTTCACCATCTCCATTGCATCTGCTTCCAAAGTAGGCCAAAAGTAGCCCTGCCGCCTTGCCCTTTGAGCAAGCATCCTACCACCTATATGGGAAGCACAGAAACCAGAGTGAAGATCATCTAGTATCTCTCGTCCCTTTTCAGGAGTAACACACTTTAAGAAGGGTTGAAGGTGCCCCCTCTTGTGCAGTTCCCCCTGTATCATTTCAAAACAGGAGGCTCGTTTTTTCAGTGATGCCGCCTGTTGAGGATCATCCGGCAGTGTACCGTTTGTCAGATATGCCCTGATTGAATCCATCCAGGTTGAGCTTCTGTCTAGAATTCCAATAGGATTTTCCTCGATGCTTCTCTTCTCCATTACTTCCCAAAACACAGTTCGAGGAGTATCGGAGGAGGCGGATGATGCTAATTTCGAGAGTGCATCTGCCTGGTTGTTTTCTGATCTCGGTACTTGGATCAGATGGAAATCCTCAAGGGAGCCGACTGCTTGTCGGACCGCCTGTAAATATTTGATCATGGCCGGATGTGTTGCTTCGTATTCGCCATTGTACTGACTCACTATCAGTTGTGAATCAGAACAGGCGTCTATTTTCCTTGCCCCGGCCGCCTTACACATGCGGATCCCGGCTAGTAAAGCTTCATATTCTGCCTCATTGTTTGAAGCCTGGAAACTGAAGCGTAGAGCATACTCGAACCTGTCGCCCTCTGGAGATTGACATACGACGCCTGCTCCACAACCGTTTGAAGTAGAGCTTCCGTCCACATATACCTTCCAGACTTGGTCTGGAACTTGAGAGTCAGGAGGACGAGTCATCTCTACAATAAAGTCAGCAAAGGCTTGCCCCTTCACTGCTTTTCTAGGCTCGAAAGTAACTTCGAGACTCTGCATTTCTATGGCCCATTTGATCATTCGTCCGGAGGACTCCATGGTGGTAAGGGGCCGCTTGATCGGTTGGTCGGTATACACGACGACTGCATGTGCCAGAAAGTAGGGCTTCAATTTTTTAACAGCCATGAAGAGTGCAAGACCAAATTTCTCCACTAGGGGATACCTCAACTCGGCATTTTTCAGTACGTGACTGACAAAGTAGACCGGAAGTTGACAGCCGTCCCTTTCAGCAAGGAGCACCGCGCTTAACGCATGATCAGAGACGGCCAGGTACATGTAGAGATTTTCTTTGGGCAAAGGGCTGACCAGCCTTGGCAAGGAATGCAAGTGAACCTTTAATTTCTGGAAGGCGGCCTCAGCATCCGGCCCCCATTCAAACCTTGCCTTTTTCTTAATTGCCTGGAAAAAGTATAGGCATTTGTCGCCTGATCGGCTTAGAAATCTTCCCAAGGCCGCCAGACAACCTGTTAACTTCTGAACCTCTCGGACGGTACGAGGCGACTGCATGTCAATGACCGCCTGTACCTTCTCAGGGTTCGCCTCTATTCCTCTCTGGTTGATAAGGAATCCGAGAAATTTCCCAGACTCAACTCCAAATACACATTTCTTGGGATTGAGCATGACATGGTGCCGCCTGAGTGTGGCGAAAGTTTCTCGGAGGTCCGTCAGATGATCTTTCTGAAGTTTAGTCTTAACAATCATATCATCAATGTATGCCTCGACGTTTCTCCCAATCTGATCAAAGAACACTGTGTTTATCATTCGTTGGAATGTAGCCGGGGCATTCTTAAGACCAAACGGCATGACCGTATAACAGTATAATCCCTGATCAGTGACGAAGGCCGTCTTCTCCTGATCTTTCTTCCACAAAGGAATTTGATGAAAACCAGAATAGGCGTCCATAAAACTCATCAAGGCATGGCCGGCTGTTGAGTCGACCAGGTTATCAATTTTGGGCAGAGGGTAACTGTCTTTGGGGCACGCCTTGTTCAAGTCTGTGTAGTCTACACACATTCGCCAGGTGCCATTCGGCTTTTTAACAAGTACCACATTTGCAACCCAATCTGGGAAGTAACATTGCCGAATGAACCCTGCATCAAGTAATTTTTTGACTTCGGCGGCGGCCACCTGACCTCTTTCTTCACCCTGGTTCCGCTTCTTTTGCCGTACCGGCTTCTTTTTCGGATCCACAGCGAGTTTGTGTACTGCCAGATCAGGACTAATGCCTGGCATTTCATGGACTTCAAATGCAAAGATGTCCTTGTATTCTTTCAACAGGTTGTGAAAGTCATCACCAAGGTTTCCCAGAGCAGTCGTCCCAACTTTGACTGTTCGGTTAGGGCGGGAGTCGTCTAATATCAGGTCCGTATGCTCACCAGCCGGCTGAGGGCGGAACTCATCCGGCCGGTCCTCTGCCAATGATTGCTATTTTCTTGCCTTTCTGGCGGACTCTGTCTGGGACGCCTTTCTTTTTCTGTCGCCTGTTTCTTGAACAGGCGCACTTTCCTTGACATTGTCAAGGTCTGTTTTTTCTCCACTTGACCCAGTGGCCTTAGCAGTGGGTTTGACATCCGAGAGATAGCACTCTCGGGCCATCCTCTGATCTCCCCTTAGGGAGCCGACTGTTCCATTGTCCCTTTCAAACTTAAGCAGCATAAGTGACGGGATTATAACAGCCTTGGCACTATTCAGGGTTGGGCGACCCAGAATCATGTTGTAGGCAGAGAGTTCCTCTACAACTTGGAATCGGACTACCATGTGTCGTCCTTCCCCTTTTTCGCCCAGGCGGACGGGTAGATCAACTCGTCCCAGTGGGTGGACGACTCCTCCTCCAAACCCTATTAAAGGGTGGGAGGCCGGATGTATGCAGTCCGTCTGATATTTCAGTTTTGACAGACATTTGCTGCTGATGAGATCTGAAGAGCTCCCAGTATCTATGAGGATTCGACCAACTCTCTGGTTGGCCACTTTACATTCAATAACGAGAGGGTCGTCATGCGGCCCCCTTATTCCTCCTAGATCCTCTTCAGTGATGACAATCTCAGGAAATGTATATTTGGACGGTCGTTCTTGGTGAACAGAATTTACATCTAACCGCCTTATATTATCTTTGTTGCCCCTAATAGTGGGGCCGCCTCCTGAGAAGCCGCCTGCAATGGTGTAGACGACTGCATCATCTGTATCGGAACTGTCGGCCTGTTGATTCTTTTTGGCCGACTGCTTTTTTGAGGAAGTATTCCCCGTAGATTTCTTGACATAAGTGTCAAGATCACCTTGATCAGCCAAGCGGTCTAGGTACCGCATGAGACTAATGCAGTCGTTGGTGTGATGACCAATGTCATCATGATAAGCACAGATTTTGTCTTGGTTCCGGTTGCTCGCAGAACCCTTCATGGGGAGCGGTTTCTCAATTGAGAGCCGTCCCTTTATTTCTTTTAGGATAAACTGGTTATCCTTGTTAAACACATACTTTGGGGAGTATGGTTTGAATTCCTTTTTCTTCTTGGCCGGCTGTTTAGAGGAATCAGCCGCCCAGACCCCTTTTCTTTTTTCATCTTTGTTGGACGACTGTTTCTGTCGTCCTTCTCTATTGTCGAACCTCTTCCCGTCCGACTGTTTCATTGTACACAGATCAGTCGCCTGTATATAGGCTTCTGCTTCAATCAAGGCCTCTTGAAGAGTCGCCACCCTTTTTCGAACTAAATCAAATTTGAAGGTAGACCCGTCTTTGAGACCTCTAAAAAAGTCAGTATAAGCTACCTCATCCGGTAACCCTTGAATCTGTATTCTCATCAGGTTGAACCGCCTGATGTAGGAACGAAGCCCCTCCTTTTCACCCTGCTGAATTGTTCCCAAATCAAGGGTCGTTTTCTTCGCAGGGATGTTCATTGCAAAGTTGGAGGCAAATAAGTAAGCAAGCGTCCTGAAACTGTTTACACAACCAGTCGGCAGGTTGCCGAACCATTGCTGTGCAATTCCCTTGAGAGTTGCTGGGAAACACTTGCACCAAGTGGGATCATCCAACCCTTGAAGGTACATCAGGTTGGTGAATGCCATCAGATGGTCTTCCGGGTTAGTAGTGCCATCATAGGCGCCTACTAAAACATTTTTTACTTTGGCCGGCTGAACGGCTTCAGTAATTTCCTTGGAGAAGGCCGACGGCTGTTCACCAAGTCTAAGCAGCCGTAGCTGCCAGTCCATAGGTTGGACATTTTTTGCTGCAGGTCCACCAAATGGAGGTGGCTGCATAAAATATTGTTGTTGCGGCACAAATGGCAAATTTGGTACCGCCTGCGCACTATGAAAGCCAGACTGTCGGGAGGTGCCGCCTGACTGACTCTCATGGTACGACTGAGTTGGCCTCATCGAGGCATTTCGCAAACTGTCCTGAAAATTTGAAGTAGAAGCCGACTCTGATAATCGGTCACTCTTCTTCTGCTCTAGCAGGTGCCGAGCATCTGTGAACGTTTGCTTTGACCCGTCCGCCTGAATATGACGAACCGGTTTCCTATTTCCCGTAGGATAACGGAGTTTTGTGAAATCAAGAGCAGACGGCTCCCGCTTCTTAGATTTAGGATGGGGAGTCGCCTCTCGCCCTTGAACTGGCTTCCTCTTCAGTGAAGTGGAAGGTTTTTTGGCCGCCTGCTCTTTGACTGAAGCAGGCGGTTTTTTGTTGATCAACTCTTGGATCTCTCCCTTGAATCCCCTCATGAAGGTCATGAGTTCGTTCCTTGTGATGGGAGCAGACCCATCAGTCGGCTGTTGCCGAGCAAGCGGTGCGCCTGCTGGCTCGCTTCCTGTTTGAAGATACTCCCGTTCCCTTATTTCAGTATGACGGGTACGGCGGGCCCTTAGGGTCCCGTCTGGAGCTGTATGAGTTTCAACTTCAAATTCACTTTCGGTATCATGGTCCGACTGAACTTGAGGGTCGTCTAGGGGACGCCTCTCTTCTGGGGTCGGTACAGACTTGGATGCCATCTCTGAAGTACTCTCCCCACAGACGGCGCCAAATGTTTCGGGGTTTTCTGATGTCCTGCGGGAGAGTTACAATTCCGAGACTGGAACCGGACGCCTGTACCTGCAAAATAACGGAGACTCCTGAGAGCTCCGCCTCCAACGGTCAAGTTAGTACCTGATTAAGGAGTAATTAATACAGAAATTAAAGTAATAAGGTCTCTCTAGGTGAGAGTATTTAATGTAGGTAATCTGCTTTGCTAGCGAGATCAGCCGGTTATTAGTGTGTTCCGTAATGTTTCTCCTCCGTTCCGTTAATTATTCGGTCCTTTGATTAATGAGGATTAATCGAGTATTTATAGCCTTGGGAAGCGTGCAACTCTCTAGGTTTAAGGTAAACCTAGGGCCGATCGGGCTTCTAGACTGAAATGGGCCTTGATGGCCGGTTGTCCCATTTGGCATGGGTGGACACGTGGCGTGTCTTAAGTGGTCCGTGGAGGACGCGTGGCGGAACCTGGTTGGTCCACTTGTCAAACGGCGCTTGGTGGATAAAAATCCCCTAATCACTAAGTGCTCTTCATAAAATTACAGCACTTTATTTTAATTAAAACTTGCTGTAAATTAGTCTTAAAACACTTTAATCAAAGATCTAAACCATAATACATCATATTCTTTCAATAATTCATAAATCAAGAACCTAGGTTTTCAAAAATTGGGGCTTTTTAATTAAAAACAAGATCTGAAATTAATCAACATAATTATTATAATCAAACGTCAAAATTAAATCCCAAAACTCATAATTAACAAAGATATTTAAGCATAGATTAGTTTTAAACAAGAAAGATTTTTTTTTTTTTCCAGAACCGCAAGTGGCAGCAGCAGCCACCACGGCACGGCTGGCTGCTGCCGCCCCTACCTGTGCCGCCGCGGCTGCTGGTCGTGCGCCAGTGGTGCGCAATGGTGGCCGGTGGTGTGGTGGTGGTCCGGCCGTGCAAAAAGGGGATGGGAAAAGAGAAAAAAGAAAAGAAAAGAAAAATAAAGAGAAAAGGGAGAGAAGTTACCTTGGGTTTTCTCCACTCTGGGCAAAGTTGATTTGCCTCATAAAAGGGATATTTATACCCCTTCTCTACCACCCCTTTTACCCTAAACTTTCCACTTTTAGTTTTTCCTAATCCCTTCCCTAATAATACTTGTTAAAATCATACTTTCCTAAAATAAAACCCTAACTTTTATAAAATAAATAATTAAACAAGCTTTCCTTTAATAAAAATATTTCCAAACTTATATAGGATAAATAATTAAAATACCATAATTAAAATATTAAAATTATTCAAATACCTTTATAAAATACATATTTTAAATAAAAATAATCTTGGTAAGACTGTTAATAATCCTGATGGAAACAAATTCAACCAGTCCACAAAGGCCTAAACACGATCTAATCTTTCAAAAATAGGCCTAATTTTACACTTTTTTGTCCATGTAAATTTCTAAGCAGAGTATCCCAAATCCACCATATTACAAGCAGACATACAGTCAAAGCCATATCCCACCTTTTATTCACAAAGCCATGTTATAACAGAAAAAAAGGTAAAAATTCGCCTTCCATGAACAAGCGCCATACAAAATACAATAATAATCGAGTAAAGCACAAATACGGTCCCTAAACTTTCATATTTGTGCACTTTTAGTCCCTCAACTTTCATTTGTGCACTTTTAGTCCCTCAATTACCACTCTTGGTGTTTATGACTAAAAAGTTGAGGGACCTAGCCAAGTCAGTAAAAGATTAGGGACCCTGACTCATTTTTTTTCCTCTTTTTATTATAAGCTATTAATAAATTAATATTTATCATTAATACACACAATCTTTGATTAAAATAAGTTCATTAAAATGAAAGAAAACTTTGATTAGTAAACTAAACATCACCAACACCCTTGTAACCACTTTCTCACCATACTTAGATTTGAAACGAATCCCTCTAAAACCACCAAAAACCCACCCAACCAACTCGCACCACTAACAACAAACACCCCCCACCACCGTCTCACAATCTCACCGCCACCAAGATATAAAACCCCACATCACTACCCCTAAGATTGAAGCCCCACCTCATCACCACCAACCGAAACCCCACCTCACCAGCCACCACCAACGAACCAAAACCCCATGTCACCAGCCACCACCAACGAACCAAAACCCCATGTCACCAACGAACCCTACATCACCAATCACCAGCCACCACCAACAAACCAAAACCCAAACTCATCACCAACAGTAAATTAAAATTCCACCTCATCACCACTTAGATTTGCAACCCACTTACCATCGCTAAAATCGTAAACGCGCATCCACCAATACCTCACCGTTATTGATTAAAAAAATCATTGAACCCTACCCAAATTACGAGTCGAAAACTTTGAAAAGAAAAAAAGGAGGCGGCATCAAACAAACAAGGTGGAAGTGGCGCGGTGAATCGATCGAGTAATTATGGTGGTGGTGTACGTAAAGGTTGTGAGAGAAGAGGGAGGCATTGTCGTAGCTTGGCCTAATTTTTTTTTTAAGGTTGGGAGCCGCCATTGTCGAAGGAGAGGAGTTGTAAGCTATGGGACTATGGAAGAAGGGAGGACAGAGAAAATTGGAAGGGGGTTAGGGAAGAGGGGGGGAGAGAGTGGAAGCCATGAAAAGATCTAGGTTAAATTTTTATTTTATTTTTTCAATCAAAATAATAAGTGTTTTTTTATTTTTGGTTTTATTTTTAATTACTTTAGATTTTTAATTAATGCTAATGAAAAAAAAATTAATACCGTCCAAAAATAAGAAAAATGATAATAATAATAATAATAATAATAATAATAATAATAATAATAATACAGAGATATTTTTATAAAAATAAATTTTGATAAAAAAAAAAAAAAAAAAAAAAAAAAAAACCATAGTCCCTAAACTTTTGCTGACTAGACAAGATCCCTCAACTTTTTGATTAGAAACACCAAAAATGGTGGTTGAGAGACCAAAAGTGCACAAATGAAAGTTGAGGGACTAAAAATACACAAATACAAAAGTTTAAGGACCGTATTTGTGCTTTACTCAATAATAATCCTTTGTACATCCACTCATCCAGCCAAGGTATATAGTACATATACTACCAAAGTACCAATTGTACCAAATGCCTTGGTGTTTGATTTGTATTTTTTACTTATTTATGCCAAAAAAAAAACAAAAAAAAAAATATAAACAAAAAAAAAACAAATAAAAAATAAAAAAAAAATTAAAAACTATTCAATTTGGGAGGAGCATATAAGAAACAAGTCAGACAACACATGTAACAAGTCATTTGTGTGACAACTTAATGAAAAAAGGGCTAAGAGCCAGTCCAACTTTTCATTCAGGAAATCAATAATAGAAAATATTGGGGCAGAAGAACACCATAGCCATCTCAATGAGGAGGTCAATTTCTAATGTTCTCTGCCCAAAATTTTAAAGTTCCAAATAAGTCACCAGCAATGGCTTTATGTGGGCTGAATAAATCACATTCCAACCGAAATCCTATGAATTCAATCCTTTAATAGGAAACAATTCAAACAGTAAGCAGTATGGAACTGTTAATAGGTGCCAGGCTTTAACCCATTAATAGTGGGCACAGCGCCTCGAGTGTTCTTCACATATGCAATGTACTCTCCATAGTGCATTGTAAATGCGGTACTCTGATAGCGAGTCATTCTAATGCGCTGCCGCACTGAGTCTGTCATTACACCATTGTAACCTGCCTTTCGCATCAAGGAGTCAATAGCCTCAAGCTTTGTCCAACCTGAAAGGCATCATTATATCAGAGGGAAAACTAGCTTCCTTGCAGGCTTAACACTTCATTATGTATGCTTGAAATATGAGTAACATTTTTCAACTCCATATACATGGAAAGCTATAATATAAGCTATCAAAGTCAGCTTCACGCCATCACAGTAAAGCAACACATACCGACAAATTCCAAAGGTAGAGGCAAAAACAAAATAGAATCTAGTGAGACCTTATTAAATATGAATCTTCATGAGTCCTGACATGTATAAAAATACTTTCATAAGTTTCTGCTATTCAGATGTTTCAAAATCTCCAGGATAAAAGAGCATGTACCTTAAAATGTGCTTTTTAAGAATAAACTCTTTAGTCATATATAAACAGATGTACATTAATATATTACGAATGCAAGCCGCACACAATCAAATGAAAATATCAGTATTATGCCTCCTCTCTGTTTCCCTGCAGGCCTAGAGTCATTTTAATCATTAAAACACTGGCTGTTACAAATCTAGAGCATTCAAAAATTCTTAGATACTCCCAGATTATATTGTTAACTGTCATTCTCCAACAACTATTAGTCAATTAACATTTAAACAATAAGTTCAGAATCAAATATATTGTTTCACAACCTTGCAAGGCTACAACAATCAACAAACTTACAAACCACACAGAAATATTAATATTTTCAGGTATTGATGCACGGCATCTAACAGAAATAGAACTGTTAAACCTTAGAAATTGTGAAGGTTAGGTATTAAATATATGAAGAGCCAAAAAAAGTGTGCAAGGCACAAGAGGAAATTGATGTCAGGGTCTTTGTATACTGTCAAAATGGGACTACCACTTTACCATGACTAGCAAGATCAAGTGGGCAATTAATTTAATTTTCGTAAAACATATACGAAGTATATGAAGCATGAAACATGTTTTCTGGAACTTGCAAGAGAGTGAAGAAAAAAAACAAAAAAAAAAAAACACATTAAAGCCAACTAACATAATCAAAATACTGAAGCTGTATATTTCACACCAATGTGCTTTATAAGCATGAAAAGCATAAACAAATAAGCTCGCAACCATCCAAGACCCAAAAACCCCTCTTGTTTTAATAACACCCGTATCAGGGCAGGAAAATAAAAAAATTATAAAATTCACAGATTGACTACGAATATCATGAAAATGCGAAGGACAAGAAACAAAACTAAAAGAAAGGAAAAAACAGCAAGTAAAAATCCTACTCTTGCTGGCCTATGGGATCTGAAGAGGCATGGTGTACATAGCCTTACCCTTAGGCTTTAATTATCTGGAATTCTTACACAGAAAATATTTTGAAATCAAGAACCTGGTAAAGGAAGTGCACTAAGTAAGGTAACACAGTAATTGAATTTTGCGGAGAGAAAGGAGATTAACTGATTACTTGACTAGAACTAATTAAAACCCACAGCCTGAGGAGAATTTTCATTAGTCTAATATGGGATTGACAAATAACAAAAGATAGCAGCCATCCATGATGACAAATTACCATGGTTATGAGATTGAGATTGAGCTTGAGCTTCAAAGGCATCCTGCATAACCATTTTCAACGGACATGAAGCGACATCGCCTAATCTTAAATAGCCACTATCTAGTGAACTAAGCAAAAGTATTTTGTGTCTATGGGATGCCACCACAGCTTAATTTAGATAATAAACTTTGACTTCAAAACTTACAAGGCCAAGCAACTATTGATAAGATCACCTTCCAGTATATATTGTATTTCTAGTTGAATATCATAGCAAGTAATGTCTATGGATCAAAAACAACATTACAAACTTTATTTTGTTTAAAAATACAACCGACCTTCATGTGCAGCAACTTCAGGTAAGTATGTGGCACTTCGCCGGGTATTGTAGTCAGGATCAGTAAATTCAATTATTATACCATGCTTTCCTACCTGTCAGAAGAAAGCATCACACAGCACCAACCCAACATCATTTTATACAATACCTAAGGAAAAAAAACTACCAAACATAGTTAAGTGACAATATCAATTGGAAATTTTTGGTAATTCCTTGTCATACAATACTATCATTATATAAATACTTACAAAAAGAATGCAAAATTCATATAAACAACCCCCTACCCCTTCAAAAAAAAATTTAAGAAACATCAAGATAATTAAAGCCTAAGGGTAAGGCTATGTAGATACACCCATGCCTCCAGAAATAAATGATGCAGAAAGAAAAAGGTGGAAGGATTTATTCAGAATGTCTTATATTTCGACCACATAAGGTTGGCCACTCAAAGCAAAAGTAGTACTTGAAATAACCAACAATTGATAGAGCTAAACAGGTTTTATAATTAGAGGCCCCTCCTAATCCAAACAGAAACATTAGCCTTATGTTACTCCCAAAAGCTAACTTCTAACAAAAACAAGCCCATCACGGAAATTTTATTGGCAATTGCAAAGATAAATATCAGGTTATAATTTCTATAAGCTAGTTAGCCTAACAGTTACTCTCTCTACATTAATCATCACAAACAATCAGCAAGTTCAACCATGATAAAATCCTTTGTATACATAGTTAGATTGGTCATTCTTGACATCAGCTTAAAATAACAACAAAAAATTAAAAAACTGCCCATCTATATATATTACCTAAAAGATTTGAACATGAACAGATAATAATGATAGACCACTACCCATATTCAAATTTATAAGGAAACCATAAGTCTGACAGCCAAAATATGAGGAAGAAGAACACACCTCCCAGTCAAGGTGGTCAGCAGCAGTTTCATATTCTGTCAGTATTGAAACTGTACATTCTAATTGGGGTAGTTCTTTAGCTTGAATTGGGGGGAAACGGCGATCTCTAAGTGCACTGTGACATAACATGCACATAATTTAGACTGTAGAATGGCAGAAGAGAAAAGAGAGAAGAGATGGGAAAAAAAATCTGCATAATAAACTGTACTAAAAACTAAAAGAAGTGAGCAGAAATAATTGACAAAGATAACAAAGTGTAAAATTAGTAAACACCCCAATTCAACTGTTCTAAATTCCTTTTTTGCAAACATAATAATTTCTATAAATAAATGTATTATGAATTATTTCCTTACATAATAAGTGTTGGCAATTGAAATCTCCAAACTACTGCCATTTTATTTCATCTCTCTCTAAAGATACTATGAAGCTAGTGCCTCGCATCTATTCACATCAACTTCTCCAAAAAGACACGAACCATGTATTATTTGACTTATTTTCACTTATTTTACTAAAAAAGGTACATATAAGCTCTGGCAAAATAAGTTTAGATAAGTTCTAATATTAGTTGATTAATTCTATCAACTAAAATAAATTTTAATGAGGGATAATATGTCAAGAAAAGTTTTGAGGTAAGGTAAGTTAAATAAGATAAATTAATATACATTCAGATAAGTTCAAATCAAATAAATATAATGCACCCTAACTCTGACCCTTTAATGAAGGATCCTAAATGTAAATTCCAATGAATGAACTTTACATGTAAATTCCAAGTTTCAAGTTACACTTCCTCTCCAACTACCAACTGACGTGATCTCCTAATTTATTATTCGCCTACTAAGTGATGTCTACTAACCAAGTTATAATCTCTCCACTTAAATACTCCATCCAAGTATCCGACCTTAAATAAAAGCCTCAATTTCGATGGACAAATAATTTAGGAGAGGGATTGTAGTGGGATATTGTTGAGTAAAGCTAAACAAAAAAAGAAAGGTAAGGGCATAGTTCATTGTTTTTAGGGGAATCAAATAAAATATAGTGAAGTTAGAGGGGTTAAAAAAAAAAAGCACATAATAGACCCCACCTAAATGAAAAATGGGGCTTTAAATAGGGACGGAGGGGTTAATAAAAGTTGCATAAGCAGTCTCTAATTGCAATTGGCAGGGAAAGGAAAAAAATAATTGAAGTGGAGAATATGACTATAACTTGCAAGCATCAAGAAAAAGGAGAACACCTCAGTTCCACAAATCTGAGAGCAAGTGTCAAATTCTAACAAGGAAGAAACACAATAAAGAATCAACAATGACCATTTTGTGTCATAATTCATAAACAATTCAAATAAATTGCAATTAAGGCAATTTACAAAGCTCATAAAAAGAAAGTGGGGTGTTAGCTCATAAACCATCAAAATAAGCTGGTTTCGTTACTAGGAATGGGCATAATATGCATGAAATATTGATACAATAAACTTAATTTCTGTAATATATATAACTCTCAAGTATAAAACTATGTTATGGACTATTAAGGCAGCATACAGTACAAAGAGGCACTACAAGTAACTGGCAACTAAGGAGAGAAACAAGGCCGTATCATGTTTTTCTGTGGACAGTAGCTCTCACACTGCAGGAGACTTCACCAGTCAAAAAGAAACATTAGTCACATGGCTTCCTCTCATGTCAGTCTGAACTTCTTGTAAGGCTCAAGAGAGGCAAATTCAGTTTACTACAACACATGAATATTTTGGAATTGAAGCACACCCCAGCCCCTCAGGTTGCTCTTATTTTGCACAAGAGAGCTATATTCATCCATTTGGATTATAAATGAACATAATGATCTACAAAACACTTCATCTAACACTCCTTTCAAGAATACAAATAAGGTGGGAAAGGCATCAAAATGAAAATAACACCACTGGGAGAGATATATATGTGGCCATCTTTATCAGACTCCGATTGCATAAACAGTCACAAAGATAGTATCTACTAACCAGCGTCTTTCTGTCTTGAAGGCATCAAATTAACTCAGAGGCATATCGTTAAGTAAATGCTGCTCTACAGAAAATTTTTAACTGAGTCGTTAAGTACTCACTCCGTTCTTTTTTATTCTACTTATTTACTATTCATGAGATCAAAATAAAAACATTTTGACCGTTTATTACTACTCATATACAAAACAAAAACTATCAAGTGGGATCATGTTAGAATTGTGTCTTTGTGTGATATGTAAATATCAATTTTTCATAATGCACTAGTACGTAATGATATACTTCCTCCATTCCAAATTAGATGACACGTTTTGACTTTTGATACTATTCACAAACTCTACTTTGACTAGCTTTTGTGGTTTATAGATAAGAAAAAACATAGTAATGTGGGGTCTTGTTAGATTCATAATGTGTACTTTTAAAATATCAACTTTTTTTTTTACTTATTGATGTGATAATTAGAGATATTTACAGATAAATTCGAGTACAATTCTGTAACACCATTT
Source organism: Chenopodium quinoa (assembly GCF_001683475.1). NCBI lineage: Eukaryota > Viridiplantae > Streptophyta > Magnoliopsida > Caryophyllales > Amaranthaceae > Chenopodium > Chenopodium quinoa. The sequence goes on from NW_018742864.1 coordinate 639,424, forward strand.
CAAAGTCAAAAAGCAATATTCTTAATCAAATGTAGTTATTCATAATTAAAACAACTATACATACATAATTTATAACACGCATATAATTTTTTTTTTACAAATCACAAAAAAAATTTAGTTTAGAACCACTAGGGTTTTTTTTTCACAAAACAACAAGATGTTTACAGAGATTTCATAAAACTCTATGGAGTATATATACATCCCAAAAATAAAAGAAGTGCATAAGCATAGCAAATACAACATGTTAGACTTTGAAAAGAAAGAAAAATAAATCTTACTTCTGACCCAAGAAATTCAAATGTTTTGCTTAGACTATTACTAAAACAATTCTAGCCAAAAGAAAAAAGAGTGTAGAATGAAACAAAAGCAGGCAATACACAAGAATAATTTATTACTTTCTGTTATAAGCACCTCAATTTAAAGAAAGATTTAAAAAAAAGAAAAAAAATTTAAAAAAAAATACAAGCATAAAAAAGCAAAAGGAATCAAGGTGCCTAAGGTTTTTAGCAATATCATGTTGAAATAATGAAATTCATCAAAGGCACATAAATTCCATACAATACCTAGTAAGAGCATAGTCTCTAAAACCGTTGATTATGGCACGGGCTTCAAGAGTTCCTATGCAGCCACGAAGGCGAGGCTCACCTCCATTTACCACCTTTTTCCAAGTTACAAACAAAGGGCTGCATAGAGAACCACGATCATTTAGTTCAAAACTCATTGACATGCTATTCCCACTAGTACTTGATAAGTACTTCCTCCATTATATAATATAATAAGCATATAGGCCACATTTGATTAGGGGTGTTTGTAAAATTGTTGAGTTAAATTACCATAACAAATTGTCACAAATTAAATTGTTGCATTTCTACCACACCAATATAGCACAGCTATAGGGCATTTAATTATTTTGGACAAAATAAGTTTAAGCATTCAATAAAAATAAAATAAATAAATAAAATAAAATAAAACGATATAATTCTTCCACAGATAAGTTTATTTTGAGCAAATAACAATCAACTAAAACAAGTGCAGATAAGATAGGTCAAATAAAACAATTTCTTCTTTATAGGTAATACAAGGGATAAAGTGACCTATTATTATTTTTTTTTTTTTCGGCCTAGAAAATGTATTTAGGCATGCAAAGTGTATCGTTATAGACTTGCTAGTTATTGCATGTAAAATCAACTACGTAATTAGTAATAATATTTCATATATAATATGACATGACCATCAAATAACCAACTAATAATGGAGAACAGAGAGCACCACCAATCTATTGGACAAGGTGAAATCAAGCATATGGGAACATGAATTATAGTTTCTACTATACAAGCGTAATCTACTAACACATACTTAACCCCTTGTTAGACTCAATCTTAATTTTTATTTACCTGACCTAAATTTAGAGAGATAGTAGATGAAGAGAATAGACTAAAATAAGAAGCCCAATAACCCATTTACATAAAGATAGAAGTCAAAGAGGCCCAAGACAGCAAGTTCAATGAATTTGAAAAGGAGGAGATAAATTCAAAAGAGGATAGAGGTGCCAAAGGAGGAAATACATATCACAAGGGGAACTACCAAACCACGGTCAGATAACCGTTGCCAGATATCTCTATAAAAGCACAATGAAGGAGCAGAATTGAGAATCATATCAATTACTTTAACAATTTTCTTTTGCTTTCTTAGGTCTTGGCATTCTAGGCTTAGTAGCCTAGCATTAGTTTAGCGAAAGCAGTTAGTAACTTTCGATTGGGATTAATCATGGAGGTAAATTTCCCTCCTTCGGTCTAATTCAATAGTCAGTCTTTGTTCCTCTAAAAAGTTTCCTACTTGTACTTTGTGCTCTAATGTCAATTAGTCATTTGCTTTTTATCAACAAAGTTCTTATTGTTTTTGGTAATCATACATTGCTCGTACACAAGCAAGGCCTCTAACTCAAAGGTCGGTAGTTTTTAAGGGCATACCCCTAATGTATTCTTGCCTTATGCAAGGGAATCATGGACTTATTTGCATTTTTGCACCAACACCCCTACAATAAGTAATGCTCCACTCAATTTACTTGTACAATACTCATTTGTAAAAACTATTAAAAACAAAATTCCAACAATCCCAACTCACACCATTCCACTTGGGTATTATTTCCCTTAGCCAAATTACTAACTATAGTATATTCCAATCAAAATTCAATAAATACAAATCATAATTAAAAAAAAAAACCACTAAACAAGAAAGACATGCAAAAACTATATCAACAATTCATGTAAATAATGCATAATATATAAATAACAAATATCATTATTAATATTGTTTTTAATATAAATTAATTTATTATGATCAATTAATTAATAATTAATACAGAAAATAATGATTAGTGAAAAGAAAGAGAGAAAGGGGCATACTGATCACCCTCGTCGAAAGCAGGAGGGGGAATTTGGTCGCTATTGTAGTGAGCAACAAGTGTGTCAAAACAGTACACAGCCATTTCCTTGTTTGCCGACACCATTTTTTTATTTTTTTTTTTGGGTGATTCAATTCAATTAAAAAAATTTGAAAATGGATGTTAAAATTAAAATAAATTGAAGCAGCTCTTGGAAATTGATGAAGTTAGGTTTTGAAGAGAGAGGTTGAGCTGCCTCAAACAATGGTGGTTGGAGGAAGAAAGAGGCGTTTTCCCCTTTCTCGCCTTTTGTTTTTTTTAGTATTTCAAATAAATAATGTTTTTTTTTTTTTTTTTTTGTATTTTTTTGAGGAATAATAATGGAGGAAGGAGAAGCAAGCAATATGAAAAAAAGAATAACCTTTAATTTCCAAAAACAACAAAAAACAAAAAAAAAAAAAAAAAAAGAATTAGCTTTTGTTAGAAGCTTTCTCTCTTTCCTTTGTGCTATGGCTATGTTCTATACTTCTATTCATGTGATTTGATTCAAATTATTGTATTTTTTTTAAATCTAGTTAGATATTAACTTAGGGTCTGTTCACAAGTATTGAATCGAGTTGAATTGAACTGATTGGAGGCGGACTAAACTGAATAGAGTTGAAATGAATATTTTATGAGAGAAGAAAATTAGAAACTGAACCGAACTAAATTGATTGGAGCTGAACTAAACTGAACAGAATTGAAATTAAGCTAAAGTGAACAGGCCCCTAGTCTATACACTAATTTGAACATACAAAATTACCAAATGATATGTAATTAGGTTGGTATTAGTATGCACTTTTCAAATATGAAAATTATGAAAATGAAGATATTCAATGATAAATAAGAGCAATCTAATTTGAATGGTGTAGTCGGATCTTGTTTGATTATTTTTAAAATAAGTTAATGTCAAATTAAATAAGTTAAAGCATAAAATAACTCCAACAACAAGCTAATTTTGATTATTTTTAAAATAAATTAATGTCAAATTAAATAAGTTAAAGTCTAAAATAACTCCAACAACAAGCTAATTTGACAATCAGCTTGGCATGCCGCATAAGCTTTTAAGCTAATTGTCATTATAGCTACTTTGAACTTCAATGGCTAGCTATTAGCTTCCAATTTAAATGAATTTAACCTCCTTCATCAACTTTTTATATTTCATTATATTGATTCTATTTTTTATTTTATTTTTTTTGGTAAGTTATTCTTCAAGCAGTCAAAGGTAATTTGCTTAACCAAACTAATTGTATTTTTTAGCTCCAACAGCCAAGCTAATGGTTAGGAATTATTTAATATTGCAAGCAAGTCCCTGGCTACAACCATTGGAGTTGGTGACTTTGGCGAAATTAATCCAGTACTCAATGGAGTTTCTTATGTTAAAGCACTAGATTAGTACTTGTGCGATGCACGATTTAAGAAATTTAAAGACATTTTTTTTAATAATATTATTAATTAATAATAATTTTGCAACAAATCATATGAAAGAGTATTTTTAGAAAGAAAGATTTCATTAATGCATTTTTAGTAATTGATACTCATAGCTTTATTTATTTTTTAAAAAATAATCTTCCTCATATTTGAATTTATTTGTGGGAAAGATACAAAAAAAAATGAAAAAAATGATTGAAAAAAAAAATGATGTCATAATCAATTTTGGAGGGAAATATTTTAATTAGAAAATGACATGTCAGCGGTTTTAACTTTAATAATAGTTATAGATGGCCAAGATGAGCATTTAGAACAATAATGGTCCCAAAATGAGAGTTATTGTAGTACCCAAACACAATTTGTACGAAATACGAGTTAGGATTAATTTTGTAACTTAGCTGGAATTCGATTTAAGTCTATCGATAAGTTTCGATTCACTTCATCTTAATTTTGTTGAAATAATATTATTTTATTAAACTAAAATTATTTCTATAACTTTTACACCATAAAAGAAAATAATTTCAGCAAAAATAATTTCAGTTTAGTAAAAATAATTTCAGTTTAACAAAAATTAGATGAAGTGAACATGATCTTAAATCTTAATCCATTAATTAGACACTCTTGGCTATTTTGGCACAAGATAACACAGATTCAAAGCTTAAATATCCCAATCATTGCCACCCAAATCAGTCAATAAACCTAATAACTAATCCGAATAACCCAAATTGCCCCCTCATCTCAACATGCACAAAATGGTTTCCAGATATTTCTATTGATAAAATTTCCATGAATCTTCTCTCCTATAACATGACTCACATTAAAAGCATCTCTATTTGTGTAGATTTACATATAGTTAAGCGTCTCCATCTCCGTTTCCACCACCATAATCTCAACTATTTTGCTCTACAGAGTATAACTAGCCTGTTGCACTTGACATAAATTATTCAAAGGATTCAAGTTAGTGATGACTTGAGCCAAATGTACTATTATGAAGAAGATTTTGAGGATCGAACTAGCAAAGAACTTACATTTACGAGGTAGCCAACACCATGTCACCATACCATACACAAGGGTAGTATAAATCAAAGAAGTTAAATTGGTCCGTGAAAATTACAATGTGAGGGGTGTTTGTTTTACAAAGGAGGTAATGAAATCATTCTGAATCTGAATCATTCCTTCTCTTCTTCTTCTCCTCCTTGCGACGTTTCCTCTTGTCATTTGAGTCATGAGAATGATGTTTTTCATGCTTTTCACGCCTCCTGTGCTTTCTTTCTTCGTGCTTCTCACGTTTCCGCTCATCATGCTTTCTCTTCTTCCGTCTACCTTCCTCATCTGACTCCTGTTTATCCAATTTCTCAGAAGCCTCAGGAAGAGCCTTATCCATCTCAGCAACAGCATCCTTGGCACCAGGCAAAACAGTAGTTGATGCCTCCATGATACAAGGAGCTCTGTATTTACAAGGTCAGAATAATTGTTAAGATGGTATAACTCAAATACTCAAAGGTGAAACTTCAAACTGAAATGATTCATAGCTAGATTGCCAAGAACAAAATAAATGTGAAGACGATAAAATTCAAATGTGAAACTTCAAATAGAAATTCACAGTGTTGGTTAAATATGTGTGCACCAAGAAACAAGTGTAAAGTTACAGCAGTGCTCTGGGGAAATCATGAGTTCAAAACTTAGAAGAGACTACAATATCTTCCAACAAAATTCACACAATGTAACGAGGAAATCCAAGTTAATATCGGTGATAAACTTGGATTGTTTATCACATGGCAAAAGTGTAATAAACCTGTCTTGGGTTCCGCAAAAAGACAATAAATAACTATTTTTTACCCCCTTTTCAACTAATGTGGTCCCCCTTACGTGAAAAGGTATAAGACGGAAAATTTCAGCGTTAACTGCTACTCCACGCAGGTTAACTCAAGGTGTGAGTTACTAATCAATACAAAAATAAACAAAAAATAAAAAAAAAATTCAAGTGGAGTTAAATTGAACAGTATAAAAAAAGGAAAAAAAAATATATAGAGAGGATTGAGACGTCTTCCCCAATTGCATTAATATTTCATCCCAAACTAACAACATTAACGACTAATTGCTCACATTGACTCCAATTTCAAGGAATTTAGTTAATTGCTAACTCATTTTATCCATGCAGCCTTTGGAAACAGTCTTCGTCTTCCCCAATTGCTATCAAATTTTACAAAAAAAACTGCATTAAAATTTCAAATTCCATCACAGATTACTCAAATAACAGTGAAAATCAATGATGATAAAATTTTCCCCAACCCCAAATAACAACCACAGCTCGAACAATCAAGAATTAAAACGCTTACCTTACCTTTTCAGGCTTGCCGAATAGAAAACACAAAATTAAAAACCTTTAATCCAGAAATTGAAAAGCACAACAACTTCAATGGAGAAGGAAGACAAGCGTTTCCCTTAAGGGTTAACCATGCCCTAATTTCTCTAATTTTCTTAGGGTATTTCGTTTTGCCGCCGGAAAAGTGAAAGAGGGTGAAGAAGATAGTCGACCTAGGAATTCGCGGATGTTGGTTGCAAGTTGCAACAGTGAAAACTACTTAACTATGGTTAACAAATGAGGCTGACGACGTTTGAAAGGACAATATTCCCCGTGAGAAGCAAATGACCTTGGCACCCTTGACTAAAGACGCAAAAAGACCATTACGCCCTGTGATAAACGGCCCATGTTTATCACTGATATTAACCTGGGCCTGCTCTATAACAACCTGATGTCAATATAACTCGGCATCCTTCAACCATGCGACAACTCTTTGTTTTCCTCATAATCCCATAATGAGTTTGAAGATGCAGATGCACAGGAAATCAATTGACTATAACCCAACAACTAAATGTAGATTTTATAGTCAGCAAACTGCACCTTGGTAAAGCAAAGTTCTAGGCTTAAAAACTGCAGATGCACTAGAAAAGTAGAAATCAATTGACTAAAATGCTGCTTCACAAGGATATTGTCAAATACCCTTGTCGACTTACAGCAGAACAAGTAACGAAGAGACTGCAAAGTTTGAAACTTTGAATGGCCCTAGTAAATGTCTTCATGCAATCATGCCATCAGAGAAGCATGCTATACAACCACTAATTTCTGTTTTCCTTTCTTTGTACTCCCTAGTCCCTCCATCCCAGACCAGATTATTTTGAACACTTTCCATTTTCAGCTGTACCTCAATAGTCTAAAAACTTCCTTGTTAGATAATTTTCTACTGTCTAACAGCTATTTCTTACCTTTATTTTGGGCCACTATCTTTTTTCACATCTACCTTTTCATAAAAATAACCTTATAAATACCCCCACTAACTCCAATAACTTAACTATTAAAATTTAAAACAGCAACTGATAACTCAATAACTTATCAGATAAAACTCTGTGCAATGATAACTGTTGTGGTATGGAAGGAGTATTTATTTTCCAGCAAAATTACACTCAGTGACACCAACTTTGGATGTGTTGCATTCACTGAAAAAAAAAAAATTAAGACAATGATGTGGGACCCACTTGCCGAAAAGTTGATTTTACAAGTTAAACACTTTTTAAGTATTTCTTATTGTAATAAAAGCTGAGAAAATAATTGTAATGAGTTAAAATTACCACCACCCAAAATCACACACACACAACCAAACAAGGGAAAATGTAATTTTTAAAATATTTTGTTCGGCTGAGCCCAGTTTCTCTTCTTGAGAAACATTTCAAATGGCAAGAATAGTAAATAAAAGCAACTTCATCAATATTTTATTTATTTTTTGGATACTGACTCACCCCTCTGCCTCCTTCCCTTCTTTCTCCTACTTCCTTCTTCTAGCTTCTCATGGCTTCTCAACGAGACAATGGTGGAATCTTTACCATGATTAGACAACAACCCAACACCACGACAAAGACCAATCCCAACCCACCATCTCAACAGCCCTTTCCGGCGGCTTTGTCGCCGAATTCTACAAAAACCCTAAGGAAAATTGGACAAATAAAGGGCATTGTTAACCCTAGATGGTAGGTGTTTTTCGTTTTTTTATTTAACCTCAAAAGCTGCTTCAATGGTGGAGAGAAAAGGTGCTTGAATGGAGGAGAGAAGCTGCTTCAATAGTACAGCTAGAAGTGTAGTAATTTGTGCAAATGGAAAAGAAAAAAAGAAAATTACAATTTTATCCCTGTTTTATTAGTTAAAAAGACAAATTTAACCCTATGAGGTACATTCCATGTTTTTCAAGAAGAGAAACATGGAATTACCCATTTTGTTCCGTCCTTCTCACACAAAAGATTCAAGTTAAGAGAATATTTAGTTACAAGTTTACAACCAATATGTCAAAACTTTCCAATGATATCCAATAATACGAGTAGAACTTATCAAAAGCAAACTCTAAATGCTTCATGACTGTATTAAGGCAGATACAATATCATACAAAAGATTGTAGAAAATTAGTCAAAATAAATTTGAAATGCCTAACTCATACCTGGCAAAACCAAGTCCTTGAACCTTTGCTGCTTCAGCATGACCACCTTCCAAATCTTCAGCAGTTGATCCACGCTTGACAAGTTCAGAAAACTCATGTTTATCAAGACGATTTCCTTTTGGTCGGTCAGAACGCTTTGGAGCTAAGCCTAGAGCTTCTCTCATTGACTGCTCCTCTTCTTCTTTGATCCTCTGAATCTCTGCCTTTAAGGCATCCTGTTCAAGACCCTGAGAATTCTTGTCCTTGGTGTACCAAAACAAATCTTTGCCTGATCAAGTTATAAGTTACAAACATTACAATTGAAAAATCTCAGAGCAGCGCAAGAACACATAATACATAGATTTTTAAAAACTATTATTTTTTTTAATTCAAGTCTTGATCTGAGAAACAATGTTTTATTACTCCCTTTGCTTCATTATGTATAGGTTTAGTAGAGTGTTGTAAGAGAAGAATTTAATAAAAAAGGGTTAGTTGGAACATTGCAAGTAAAGTTAAGTTTTGTAAGGCATCAGCATAGTTAACCAAAGTTATAGCAATTGACATAAAATCACTAAATAAACAGGCCTGAGCTTGCAGGCTGAAAGAGTAACAAAGAAATATAGGGTTATCCTAAAATATGAAGACAACACAATAAAGATAGTTCAAAAAAGTTTAAACTGAGGATTGAAAAAATGCAAGCACCAAATCCACTATATAAGAATTTTATATATATATATATATATATATAATAATAATAATAATAATAATAATAATAATAATAATATAAATAAATAAAACGAAAGAACATATTCTGCACCCACTAAGTGAGGGTGCTTAACAGCCTTAACCTACATAATCAAGTGAAAAAAAAAAAACCTTTTTGCCATCTCCCAACAGGAGCCTTAAGACTGTGACCAAGGTAATTTTCTCTGTGTTTATCAACCTTCACATCATCCCACTTGAATTCTGAAAAAGAACAACGGCCATAAATTTTCATTAGATAAAAAATACCATATAGTGTTGAAAACAAGTGAAACAATAAAATAAACACAATACTCATGAAACCAATTCATAATTTCAAAAAATAGAATGCATAAAATCATATGTTTATCACTTCCAAAATGAAACCAAACGGAAGAAAAAGAGAGAGAGTCTCTGCAGCCATTAGACAGTTCAGGACATTTATCGTTGAGGCAAATTTCTATCGTGAAGTCACAACTAAAGAAAGTCTACATTAGGCAACATACCAAAGCTAGAGTCAAGACTATTATAACTAACTCAGTTCCAAAGTCCAATCTTGAGCCCCCTATTGAAAGTCCCACTTTCATAGTGATCATTTACAGAGATGGTGATACCATTAAAACATAGAATATCTTGCGAGCCAATTCAAACCATCTTACTGTACATGACCATCTGGAAAAAAAATTGCTTTCTAAAGTTTCCTGTTATCTTTAAAGGATCTTATCAAAATGTCTACATATAATAATATTGACAGAAAAAATGATCGGCACAATAGGGGTCCCACATCAAAAACTGTTCTAACTATTAGCCTCACAGTTTACAAATTTCAGCCACCCTTGTTATTCCCATTTCCAATCATAAGCATTTTTTGAATAACTGTTATCTAATTGCCAATTATTGGCCACATAAAACAGAAATTTTAAGCACTATAGATTTATGTGTTGGCAATATTTAGGGGAAATAATATAGGGACAACAATACTCCAAACCAGCCAATGACAATTTGTAACACGGTTGCCTTGATTACAACCACAATAATAAATTTCAAAGATTGGGGAAGTAGTATAAATACAAATATAATATGTAAATATTAAATCGACATTGAGAGTTTACATGTTTTAATTAGAGAGAAAAATAATCAAAAACCATCATACAAATAAACTTTATACTTCATCAGAGCGGCATAATATAGCAAAGTTATCAATATTTCCTATATTAATTGATAGCACACTAAAGCTATCAATTAGTTGAGGTATTTTCTTCAAAATAAAGATAATTCAGGTATTTCAAGTTCAGTAAGGGTTTATTTTGGGTGGGTGGGAGCTGATCTTGGGGATGGTTAGGGTAAGATTTGGGTGCCTTTAGATGGTATGAAAGGGCAGCATTGCTGGTGGGATTGCAGTGGTGACGTGGTGAGGGTGGCCATGCTAGTTGGGCGACGTGACTGTGATTAGGCGGTGGTGGTTGAGCAGTGGTGTATGGGTGGTTCATAAAAGGGGATGGAAATACCATTTTGGGGTAATGCAGATGGTAAATGAAATGATTAAAATGTAAATGAAATGATTAAAATGGCATTACAAACAACAACAAAGGGGATTAGTCTAGCTAATTCTCTTTCCTATGATAATACCCCACACCAAACCACCCCTAAGGATTTAACATTCGATGGCACATCGAAAAGCAAAATAAATTCTCTGATTTTGACACAATTGACACTACACAATTTCTTCCTCTTATGTTTTGACTATGGAACTTTGCTAAAATCCCGGGTGTGAAGAAGAAAGTAATTGATGACAACAAACCAATTTTTTTGAAGAGTCTCACTGCACTAACGTACACCCCATGCATCGGAGGATCTCTCTCAACGGCAGACGTTAGACTCATACCTCATCCAAACCTATATTATTCCATATTGTCATCAGACCTACTATCAACACCAATCAATGAAGCTATTCAGTCCCCACTGTAAAATGAATCTTGGTCTTACCTCCATATCTCTGATTAAAAGTCTTTTAAGAAGTAATACTGACTTCAGTAGATTGAATAGGAATTGAGATACACATATACATCAAAATTACTGTCAAATAAAAACTGATGACGTATTGCAAGCAAGTGGCAACGAAAACTTAAATTAGAAAGAGAGACAAACACTAAGATATAAAACCGGGGAGTGACAGAAAAACTACTCTATCCATACACGGGAACCATCCACCAACGTAACTCTGAAAAACCCTAACATTCCTCTCCAACAAATGGAAACTATCGCCAATTTCATAATCCCCAGCTTAAATAATCACCAAAAACCTAAATTTTATTAGCACCTCATTTCTCAGAAAGACACATTTAAAATCCAATTCAAAATTCTTAAATCCGATATCGTCTTGAAACCCAAAGATACCAGTAATTCCCAAATTTGTCCTATAATCTCACCGAGAACTCAGTTGCGATCAAAATATCAATTTTTTTTCATTCCTAATTCAAAAGGAAAAATAATCCACTCAAATTTTGTACCACCCTACGGAAAAATATTTCAAACAGTTACAAAAATGAAGTACAGATTCTACAAATATTAAATACTTAATCGTATAATTTCAATCAATTGAACCGAAATAACCCAATAATTCTAAAGTTGAAAAAAAGGTCAAAAACATAATATTGAACAACAAAAACACCAACAATAAAAAATCTCACAAAGCCACTGTAAATTGAAACCTATAAAAGAGGATTACTATACAAAATCAAAGACGACTGAAATTCCTCAAGAAATAAGCTAATCGAACCTACTCACTAAATGATAACAAGAACCAGGACAATAACAAAATTCACGATTTCAAATATTGTAAAATATGAAATGAACAAAAATCGCCATTAATTAAACGAGAATAAGGGATAAAGAGATTATGAACTTACGATCTCGGCCACCGCGAACGCCTCCTCTGGTGGGATGATACATCCTTTAATCTGCTTTGCTTCTACACCGTCCTTTTTGGCGTGGTAACAGGAGAGTAGGGAAGATTAAAAAGTCGGACGGTGCACCCAGATGCACGAGGCACGACAATATACAAGTAGATGGTCGAGGGAGGTAGAGCTCTAAATTCGGGTGAATAGGTTGGGCTCGATTAAGCCCTGTTTGATTCAGTTTAATTTTGCTGAAATGAAATTATTTTTATTGAACTGAACTTATTTTTACTGAACTAAACTTAATTTTACTAAACTGAAATTATTTTTACTGAAATTAAATTAATTTTACTGAACTGAAATTATTTTTACTGATTTTCTATTATAGTTCTTCTTTAAGAAAACTGAATTTTACTGAACTGAAACTATTTTTACTGAACTGAAATTATTTTTACTGAAATGAAATTATTTTTATTTAATATTATTTTTTTAAGGTGAAAAGAACAGGGCCTAAGTCGTTTTTTTTTTAAGAATGAGTCATATTAAATGGGCGAACTCATATTCATCTCCGTGAGAAATGAAATTAGTTTATCACGGTTTTTCTCCAATTTTTTTTTTTTTATCATGGGTCATATTTGTCATTTTAACACATTAGCTAACATCTGTTATATGTTTGACTAACAGTCTCACAAACGTTCCATAAACGAATCCTGGGAGTGAGAGAAAACACCCAAAAATCAATGGTGGTGAAAGTCATAGGAAGTAAGTTGTTTGTTCTTGAGTGTCTTTGGTGATTTCTCGGTGATTGCATGGTTTGTAGAAGTTTGGTGACGGTGTACGAGGGGTTTACACTGTAGAGGTTTGTCTGGTACTTGACGTGTGGTGGGCTAGGCTGTGTGGGAGCTATTTGATCGACAGAGGTTTGCCAACTACCTGACTTGTGGAGGGATTGCGAGGCAGCTGTCAGTGGAGCTATATGACTTCAATCGTCACGATTCAATCACTTCTCGTAAAGATATTCTAAACACTATTGCAAATTTTCTATTTGACTTGTTTGATTGTTAGGTTGAATCAGGCGGTCTCGACTGAGTTCCGGGTGAGGAGAGTTGCCTTGATCAATAATCATTTTTCTTTGCCTAATATATTGCATCGGTTTAAAATTCTAGCTCGAAAAGGACTTCCTAATTCAAATCTAGCTTGAATGATACCCTTAGTAAAATTGTTTGATTCTCAATTTAGGTTGATATATAATGTAATCGAACTTATTTGATTTATGAGTCTTGTTGATTTATGTTGTAATTGGTTGAAATGATCGAGTTTAGCTATGCTATAAAATTTAATTAATGGTGGTGTTACTGCATTGAATCAATTCATTGTTCCTTTGCCATATTGAAATATACTATTAATGTGTGAGATTATGTTTGTTTGTTGTTGAAGTTTATTTTGTAATTGGATTTCTACTCGAACTTGGTCTTGTAAATCAAATGGACCATATGTATGTTGCTTATGTGTTTGAAAATTGTCCATATGCAGTTTAGTTTGCAGCTAATAGGGTAACAAGGGTAATTTCTTTGTTGGATGAAGGTTGTGTATTGGAAAAGATAGTGAGTGTCATTATTGTTATAAAATGTAGTTCAAGTTTCATTGATAACGTGAAATGTGTAAGATTGTGTAGTTGAAATTTTGGGATATTGTTTTTCAACAAGCTAAGAATGTAGTATAATGAGAAAAGTCTTGAGCGGGGAAGTGTTAATGGTATGGTTAAATAATAGAAAATGAAAGGTATAGGAGACTACTTACATAGCACATTTTCCAAGTCTGTCAAGAAATTTCCTTAGGATATGCCATATGCACCATCGGTGGCGTGTTTTAGGCGTAATTTCAATTAAAGGCTTCCTCATTGCAATTGCTTAGTCAGTGAGAATAGCAATGGGAACTTTGTTGCCCATGCAAGATAACCATTGTCGGAAATATCCAATGAAAAAGTTTTACAGTCTTCATGGGAAACGAGAGCACAACCAAATAAAATGGACTAGCCATGGTGATTCACCCCCCCCCCACACACACACAAAATTAGCAAACGGTAGCTCGTAATCATTTGTGAGATATGTGGCATCAAAATACACCATGTCTCCAAATTCCTCATACGCAACCCGACTTCTCGCATCGACTCACAACACATTTGTTATACGACCTTCCTCATCCAACCTATGGGCATGGTAAAACTTTTGATTATCGACTTGCATATAGTCAAAGTAATCCATCATTGCTTGTGCATCTCCCCCAACCATCTTTACGTGCCTTTGCTTGTAAATATCGTGCTGCATATCCATCACATTCAGCAAATTATCATTCTCTGTGCCTAGATGACAACCACAAATTTGCGACACGGGATTACCCTCCTAATAATAATTAAGTAACCTCTTTCGAACAGTTCAGGTCATCTTCATACGATACTCTTTCACCAAATTAGCCATGCTTGGTGAAAAAGTATGAGTATATTCTAATTCTATGGTTTTCGAAACCCGTAGGCCATCACTTATAACACTCACATAAATCCTAGCTTTGCGGAAACATTTTTTGGATTTCCTTTTACCACGTGCAAGCTCATCCTCACCAACGACACCATTCACATTTCCTGCACAGCCACCAACATCCATTAACTTGGCCCTTTTCTTTGCCTCCCGCTTCGCCCTCATATCTAGCAGACCCCAACATTCACACCTCCATATGATCCCCCTTCTCTCTTTTGTACTGGTATAGGCACCTTGCAACCTGCTAACCCTTAATCCACTGTCCATACATTTGGTAATATAGCTCTATGTCCTCCCATCCTTTAAAAACCATACCAACTTTTGGAGGTTCAACAGTGGTAATCACATTGACCCTATTTGTTGACATAATAGTCTCAGTGGTTTGTATTTTCTAAATCGGGGAGCAGTGCTGCAATAATGGTCTATTAGATTTACCATTTTTAGAAAAGAAGGGTGAATTATTTTGAATGGTTTGTGTAAGTGTGATATTTTCCAAGGACTTTGTATTGAAAACTTGATACCCTTAGCTTCCAGTTCACTACCATCTACACCAATGTCCATCAACTTACCCACCTCATCACACCCACCTCCCAATGAACAAAAGTTCTCTGTATTCAAAACTCATAACCTTCCTATTCACTACCATCTACACCAATTTCCATTAACTTACCCACCTCATCACTCCCACCTCCCAATGAAATTAATTTCTCTATATTCAAAACTTCACAACCTTCCTGTTGACTGTAATCTACACCAATTTCCATCAAATTACCCACCTTATCACACCCACCTCCCAAGGAACTTATTATTCTTTCAGCATTCGCTTCCAAATTCACATTCATTACCCACCTAGAACTACCATGTAATATCAATAGCAAATAGATAACAACGCAATACATAGACAAATATAGGAGAATAACAAAAGTAGCAGATTCATAGCAAAAGCACAAATACATCAATACCAGAATTTGAGTAATACAACGAAACAACAATACATTTTGTAACTTAATTAACATAATCGAGTTCCCAACATAACAATTAGAAACTTATCCACGACAATACACTAATGTGTAATTAACAACAAACACAAACATACAATCAGCCATGCCCTAATTTAATAAGTCAAACAAATTAACAACAATTACACAATACACGATAGAAATTCGTGCTAGATGAAAACTATAGCTTTATGAAAATGGGCGAAACAAACAACAACACGAGCCAATGAGGAAAACAAAATACCTTAATCAAATCTTGCCATAATACGATCACCAACACCACAAAGCAAAACGACCAGAACACACAAGACAAACTACAACAATCTTCAAATATAACTACAGGGCATCCTCACCGAAGCAACAATTGGAGGTGTAAAAGATGAAGCTCGATAATGAAGAAGGGGACTGGAAATGAAATTTTGGAGACGATGGCGTCAACACTCCATCTAATTTACTACTTACGGCGTGACTTAACGACAAAATTGACCCTCTTTTTGACTTTATATTTTATTACTAAAGTTGCTTCGCTAGCATGTAAAAGTGCATGTGAGAAACAATTTCATTTCTCGCGGAGATGAACCTAGGCACGCCCATACTAAATTAATGTGTTAATATATCAAAATTTGAATTGAGTTACTTACGAGGAAGCCCAGGTTCATCTCTTAGATAAACTTGGGATGTTTATCTAGGGCTATTAATGTCATTTCTAGTTGTTAATGAAGGGTATCATGGTAAATTGGTAATTTGACGGTAACAAAGAATATTGGCATTAGACCCAGCAGTAAACGTGGTTAGCTTGGAAGCCTTAACCATAGTTGATTGTTGTTCCCAGCCTCCGCAAAATCAGTATAAGTTGTCAAATGCGCGCATTTCCATTGTTGTTACACCATTGATTAATCTTCTTCGGACTTCATCAATCACCTAGGTTTTATTGTTTCGTTCGTCGCTTGTTTGGTGTTGAAATCGGGTTTTGCTTTTCCACCTCATTGAATTAATTGAATCGGGTTCTTCTTTTTGGCCCCATTGAATCAATCACCTCCGAACTTCCAATCTCCTGAGTTTTACTTTTTATGTTCATTGCTTGTTTGGTGCTACCATAGCCTTAAATTTGGACATTGTGGGTGGATGGGTTGAATTTGGACTTTTTTTTTTTGGTTAAAATGGTTCATAATTTGGACTCTTCAAAGGTAAGTGCTTCGTGATATTTACTGATTACAATTTTGAGTTTTTGACATTGTGGTGGATATAGCCTTGAATTAGGCATTGTCTAACTTTTTATTACTGTATTTGCTTAATTGAGTTGAATACAAGATTAGATTTTGTAATTGTGTTGAATAAAAGATTAGATTTTGTGATTGGTTTTGAACAAAAATTTTGTAACTTTGACATCATGGTGGATATAGCCTTGAATATGGACATTGCCGAACTGTTTGTTTGCTCAATTGGGTTGAATATAAGATTAAAAAATTGGTGTTTATAGGCTTCTTTACATGCCTTAACTCAAGGTGAGTTTAAGTCTTGATGGTACTAATGATCGTTTGTTTGCTCTGTCAAGTTCCTTTTAGATGCCAGCTGGACAGTTGGTAGAGAAAATAGTTTTTTACTTTGATTTCACGCATTCCAATACCTTTTATTTACAACAATGCCACTTGATAAACATGGAAAGTTTATCTAGAAGATAAGCTTGGATTTTTCCGTTACTTATAGATCGATTTGAGCTAGTTTTGACACGTTTACGAGAAATAAAGGAATTGAAGGAGTAAAAGTAAAATGTGACTTGCATAATTTTTTTATTTTTATTTTTTTTATACTAATCCTAACTAGACCCCAAAATTCATTGTCTTTTTTGTATGATATTTGCAGCTTAGACACTAAGGCCTTGTTCTTTGAAGAGTCCAAATCCTAACTAAACTGAATTAACCTTGCGTGGAGGAAGAATGATCGGGTGTTTTCTACTATTTCTCATGATTGTTAGGGTCTAAGATTTGGGAGATATATTGCTGATATTGTTTTTTATAAAGAGAAGGCTATGTAAAATCTTGTTTAAAGATTTCCAAAGCCCATACCGTAAGTGTTTCGGGTATTTTTGTGATTTCCCCTTAGACACTGGTCGCGCTCTTTGGATAGACGGCCCAGACACCTTCAAAGTAACGTCCCGTTATCAGAATATTCACCTCCAACGGTCAAGTTAGCAGCCGGAAAACGAAAAGACTAGAGAGAGAAAGTAGAGAGAATTTGGAGCTGTTTTAATGCTTTATTAAATGTTATGTCACAATCCACCCCTTCCATCATATCATAAATGATTGGGGTATTTATGGGGGTGGAGAATTGTTATCCTTTAGGGTTAGTACCTGTAGGGAATAAATTTCAAGCGTTAATCCCCTTGCTTGAACCCCACTGTGATCATACACTTAAGTACGGTGGCGTCCAAAAGGGAAGAAGATAGAGCAAAAGAGTCACCAACAAGTTTTAGGAACTTGTAAACCGTTCAAAGGGTGAAGGTTACACCCCTTAACGATCCAAGAGATCGTCAACTCCATAAGGTCTTGAACCAAATAAGGGTTTGGGGATGAAGGTACAAATCCAACCTAAAAGAGATTGAACCTACCCTAATAATAGGCCTCTACTTTATTCTGATCGTATTCATGTGCGCTTTCTGACTAACATGCAATCAATAGGTTTAACCCTAAACCTGTTTATCTATGTTGGTTGAATTTAATGCACAAATAAATCTATTATTGGCGATCACTTGAATTATAATCAAATTAACCCTAACAAGATTATTAATTAACTTATTAAGCGTGATTACAAGTACCAAATTCCCTTTAAATATGCATAAAAGGCGTGATCAAGCAATAATAATAAACATCAAGCAACATAATAATAATAAAAATAATAATTAAAATAATCATAATTAAAATGATAATCAATCAATAATCATCATAATAACAATTATAATAATCATCATCATAATAATCATGTTAAAGCATAATGAAAATAGCAAGATCCTAGGCATGATACTAATAAGATTAATAACAAACCCTAACATGTCACTAAGCAATAAAAATCAAATTTTTTCCCTAACATGATACTAACAATCATAAATATTAGGAAGAACATAGAAGGCATCGTACTTTTAATCATACTTGATATTAAAAGTTACCTTAGACATGATACTAGGAATCAAAATAACAATCTAAGCATGCTCTCTATATCATAATATCAATAAAAACCGTTAAAGCACTTACTTTGATGCTTCGTACCTCTTTCTAATAACAAAATACACACGTTAGTAAATTCAAGGAAAATAATAAACAAAACAATTAAGTTAAATAATTGAAAGAGAGATTTGGGACCAAACCCTCATAAATTAAACCTTTCACGTCTAGGGCGAAGGCAAATTCGAATAAGGCTAGGTGTTTCTAGATCTTGCAAATGCGGAATTTTGTATGTAAAAAGCAAGTTTAGAAAAAAAGAAAGATGGTGAATGATTAAAGAGAATGAGAGAGAATTGATGAATGAAAACTGGTTGTAGGTGAATCAAAATGGAGTTTTTAATACGTTATTTATAGAGAAAATCAGCTAAAAAGATAAAATTATTAAAACAGAGCATTGGCGCACAAAAAACCGAACCAGCGCCAACGCTGGCTGTTGGCGCCAGGCGCCACAGCTGGCGTTTGGCGCTGATTTCAGAAATTCACGTGTTTTCTAAAATCAGATAAAAATTACCGTACAAGAGAATAAAATCGTATTTTCCTCAAAAATGCTCTTTGATTTTAATTAAAACTCTGAAAAGTCAACAAAAGTCAATTTATCAATGTTAATTGAATTAGGAAGGAAAAGAACCTTCTAGAAGAATCTAGAAGACTAAAACCATTCCTAATTGCATTAGGAATGATAAATCATATTAGGCCCTCCCCTAGATCATTGGGCCGCATATAAGGATCAAATTGGGCCCAGTTTAGTAAATTGACCATAATTTCCTCAATATTCATCGGAATTGGACTTATAATATATCGTTGGAAAGCTCTTATCAAGCCCCATCCAACTACACTACTATCGGACTCATATCATGGACCAACCAAACTGGATTGGCTGTTTTATTAAAATAAGTTTTCAAAAACAAAGAGAAGAGAAAAGAAATTAAAACTATCCGCAACACTAAACTTTCCACAGTTTTGCTTCATTCGATTATGATTCGACGTGAAAGGTACTCATCACTGGGTTTGGTTTTGGGGAGACACATTTAGGTGTCTACAGAAGCCCCCACTTTGACTGAGTTTGGAGAAACGCATGTTTCGAAAACAAAAGTCAAAGTATCGATAGGGACGGAGAATGATTTAGAACGTTCTGCGATCCTAAACCTCTCTTGTAACGCCGATACCTGCAAACTAGCGTTAGTTAAACTGATAAAAGAGTTAAGAAACGTGTATCTTGCACCGTCGAGCACACGTCTCTGAAAGTAACCGATTGTTTTGATGACCTCCTGCAAGCTTGAGAATGCCATCCCGCTTGAAAACCGCTACGCCTGTAACTGCTTCCAATATAGAAGATTGCTTCGCCTGAAATGATCCTTCTTCGCTTTGATAATATTCCACGTCCAAGGGAATACCATTGAAGATTGTTTCGCTTGAAACAATCCTCTTCCGCTATGACAATACTCCACGTCTAAGGGAATACTGTCGAAGATTATTTCTCTTGAAACAATCTTCATCCGCATTGATAATATTTCACGTCCAAGGGAATACTATCGAAGATTATTTCTCTTGAAACAATCTTCATCCGCATTGATAATATTCAACGTCCAAGGGAATACTATCGAAGATTATCTCTCCTGAAATCACCTTCAGTTGCTTTTTGACAACTTTCCACAATCTATGGAACGCCATCTTGCTGTTTGTTTTGACGATCTTCCGCAATCTAGGGAACGCCGTCGATCAATGTTGCTACATCTTGAGCCTTTGCTTGAATCATAGTGACAACCTTTCCAATCATAGAAGTCGAAGACCGCCTCATCATGAACCGCTCTTCTCATATCTTGGTGACAACCTCCACAATCCTAGCGAACGCCGTCGAAGACCGCCCATCTCGTGCTATCTTCTCAAATCTTGGGTGACATCCTCCACAATCTTAGCGAATGTCGTCAAAGACCGCCCATCTCGTGCTATCTTCTCAAATATTTGGTGACAACTTCCACAATCTTAGCGAATGCTGTCGAAAATAACTTTACTTGAAGTCATCCTCAGTTGTTGAGATAATATTCCGAAGAAAATTACCGAAGAACAACACTTGTCGATCTTTAAAGCTCACTTGAACTTTGCTTCCGCTAAAACCAGTATGTCGGTGTTTCCGTGATGAGCCAATTCTTTGGCGCTTTAAGCTATGTGAGACGATCTTTCATCAGGTCAACCACTTATTGTGATTGTAATCAAACGGACTACTTAATCATGTCAAATTGCTTATAGGGGCTAACTGGCGTATCAAGGAACCCAAAATTGCTGTTTTGTCGCTGCTGGAATATCTCTGGCGCCAGGAATTGGAGTAGGGTCCTGCCTATTCTGTTGCATTTGTATTTATTTTGACTATAGAACTCTGCCAATCTCTTTAATTATCTTAGGGTTGACCTAAGGTTTAATGTCGCTTGAATCATCGACTTGACACGACTCAAGGTATAAACTTGACTCGATATGATTGACTGACTCGAGGTTGACTCGACTCAAACTGTTTGACACATGTGTTAGACTCAAATCAAGGTGATGTGACACGACATGACTCAATGTGTACATGACTTGTGTGTGCATCGTAATGTGATCGTGCGACTCGAAAATGCAAAAAGGCAAAAATTTTCCGTCATGGAGGGTACCGACTTTCTCCCGAAAAAGAAAGACGCGAAAAAGAATCGAAAGTTTGAAGATGCATGTTGAATGAGCTTAGTCAAATGTTTTTTGATACTATCTCTCAAGGTGCAAGGATTAATCCATCCTAGGCTATCTCAACTGTTGACTCCATGATGAAAGTATTTGGGTAACTTAGGCGCGGAGGCTAAGTACTTCATACTTCGTGATGCAATGACAATTATGATTGACGAGTGATGTGATAAGGCGTGCTTCAATGTTAAGATTTCATGACAAAGGGTTGCTAAGGGAAGGTATATTTGGTCATGTATCTGTGATGTGTGTGAAAGTGACACTAAAGCTAGGCCACAAGAGCTTAGTGTGTGGAAAGATATTATTTGTTAAAAGAGTCAAATGGTTGTGACTCTTAGGCTTGGTAAGCTAACGATGTAGGGATCAAGCCCCCAAGTCTAGTTCTAAGAATAGGGATGAGCATAGGAGATCCCTTGATATGATCATGGTGTAAGTGTGTGAATGTGAATATGAATTCATGTTTATTACGACCGCACCTCGATGTGAGGTTGCCTACGTATCCGTTAGGAATCAGGCCGAACGTAGCTCTAGCCGAACCTCGCACAAGTGTGTATACCTCAAAAAGATCTTTTTAAGGGTTGTAACGTGGTTAGGCTAAAGGCTGAAAAAGAAGGGGATAAAGGCTCAAAACCCTAGATAAGCCCCCAAGGTGTGCCACCTTGCTTTTGAATCTTTGTATTTTTATGCTTGAATTTCTACTCTTTTTTAGCTCTCTTTCTTTTTTCTTTAACATTTATTTTATTTTTGCAAGTGTGGGCGATCCCGATCATGCGGTCTATCACTCACTTGGAATTCATGTTTCTCAGGCACGGTACCGAGCACTCGATAAGAGACGCAATCCGAGACGTGTTCTTATCAAAGACATGTTCATGTCAATGACATTGGAACACTTTCCCTTTTGTACACTTTTATGATTATTTTATTTTTGCTTATTTTTATTTTGATATTTTGAAATCACTCAAGCCTTTTTAGAATTGCATAAGTTACACACCATCCCATCCCAAGGTTAGGTAGATGTAGGTTGAAAAAAAAGGTCTATCGTTAGACGAGGCTCAAAGTGGTTTATGAAGAAAGGATGTATGATTGAAGGGTGAAATGAGATATGATGTGGCTACAAGGGGTGCCTCAAATCATTGGTATACCTTGTGCTTAGTTCGACATTTTTTTTTTTCTTTTTTTTAATGCAATATAATGAAATGATCATATATAAGGAAATAAATGCTCATTTTGTTAAAAGAAAATATATAATGATCCTACAAAATAAATCTAAGGAGAATAAAAAGGTGCCTATGCTAGACTTATTGGGGAAAGAGTAAATAAAAAAATAGAAAAAAGAGGTCACGAAATCTTGTCGTTGAAGCTCGCCTCTTGTCTTGTGTTGTGTCCTTTATCATCACTCGCTCTTCTTGTTAACTGGAGGCATGGGAAGCTTGTTATTATCAATCAAATGTTGGATAGCTTCCTTTAGCTTCCAACAGCTCTCAGTAGTATGATCCCTACCTTGATGGTACTTGCAGTGTTCGTCTGGATTTCAACTAGGCAATCTCTTTTCAGGTGGGGGATCTTGAATAGGTCCAATGGGAGTAATGAGTCCTTTGGCATGGAGTCGATCGAAGGCAGTATCGTAGCTCATCCCAATGGGGGTGAAGTCTTTCCTTAGTTGCTTCTTAGATCCTTGGTTACCCATGGCTAAAACTTCACTGAGATCAAAGGTACTAACATTGTTACTAGAGTGGGCGTTTTCGGAAGAAGAAGGATTGTCGTTCTTCTTTCCTTTCCAGCCACCGTAGTTACTATTGTTAGTAGCTTTTTGCTTTGCGAGGTCATCTTCGATTTCAATTCCGATGTCATAGATGGCTTTGAAAGTATTCAGATTGTGTTGATATTTTAAATGCTTCGAATACTTCTCTTGAAGATTCTTGATAAACATCCTCACAGATTCTTTTTTGGTGGGCACCTCAATCATCTTAGCGGAAGTTTCCTTCCACTTATTAAAGAAAGAAGTAAAACCTTCATTCTCTTTTTGTCTTAGCATCTCAAGTTGTCTATGGTCGGTTTCAACTTGGATATTGCACTTGTACCTATCAATGAAAGCGTTTACTATCGATTCCCAGGTAGAGGTTTTCTCTTTGTCAAGGGAGAAGAACCATTGTTGACAAACGGTTTCAAGAGATAGTGGGAACAGAGAAGGGAAAACTTTCTTATCGATACCCTTAATACTCATTATAGTTTCGAAAGCTCTTAGATGGAAGTAAGGGTTATCTGTTGCCTTGAATTTAGGGATGTCAATGGCGTTGAATTTATGTGGAAGAAGTTCCTTGTCCAGCGAGACCCCTTGTGAACTCATGCCTTGAAATTTATAGTCACTAGATAGCTTGCTCAAACTTTCTTGCATAAGGTTCATTTATTGTTGCTTCACAGGATCATCGATCTTGAGTGTGAGTAGCTTCAGTGTCTCAGTCACGGTAACCAATTGGTTCCTAAGCTCATTGACTTCTGCTTTACTTGCCATTATCTTTTTAGCCTTCCTCTTTTGACGAATCGGTTTATCAAAAAGTGAGACTGTGGAAAAGGAATTTGGGGATATTCATTGTTAATTATTTGACTCAAACTCTATTCAACATGCAATGGATGGAGGAAATGAAGAAAGATTGGAATAGAATGTGAAGAAAAATGATGTAGATGGAGGGATATGTAGAACTAGGAATAGAATGTACTCCCAACTCAAATGACGGAAAGACCGACTCATGCATGGACCTAAGACATGGTCATGGTGATGTACACTCAAAGTGTGTGCTAAGACTAGTGAGTGTAGGTGGCATGTTAAGACTCGTGTCATGACCATGTGGCTAGACTATGTGGCTAGACTCACTTAATGACTCGACAAGGTGTTATGGACAGTGAAAATTAACCGAATTAATTAGCAAACTGGTTAATTAGACACTAGGTGATGACTCGACTAATAATCCGAACTATCGGCCAAACGACAGGACTGGCGTCACACTGTGTAGCTTGGCTCCATATGACAGAACTGTCGCCAGGCGCCACACTCCACAGGGTGGCGCTACAATCCAGATTTTGGCGCCAATGGTGGAGCTTCAATCTGGGACTGTTTTCGGTGATATTAATCAATTGGGGTATGCCTAAAATCGTACTAGGTCAATTCTTATTAAAATATTAGACTACATTGACTTAAATTAATTAATTAATTTAATTAATTAGGCAAAGTTCTTTAAGTCATTAATTTATTTAACCTCAACACAAGTCAAACAAACGGTTAAGAAAACATATATATGCACAACAAATAATGCACAATTAGTCAAGTAAGCACAATATGATGCAATGAGTTTGCAACCTAACCATGGCTCTAGTTCTCTAAAGTTTGGGATATGGTTTAGTCAATAGAGGGTCCATGGTTAATTGTCCAGATGCACCGCGCGGAAGCCTAACCGTGAAGGGTTGGCGCGAGTGGATGGGACACCGCGAGCTTTAGAAAAAACTCGCTTCCATGGTTTGGTGAATTCAACATTCTCGGATGTACCCTTTGTTGCACAGAGCGTTCAATCAGGTAGATGGAGCATGAATTCCCAGAGGGTTATGTCCATATGTAGAACACATATGAGTTTCAGAAAAGTGAGAAAAAATTCAATCAGGATGTAGGATCGAGCAAACAATGCAAAAAACCGGTCGAAATTAGAAGCATATTTCTGGCTCGGTATTGGGGGAAGTTGGCACCAGCAAACAGAGACTGGCGTCAAATTTTAGCTGTAGCGACTGGCGCCAATGATGGCGTCTGGCGCTACAGTTAAAATCATGGCGCCAATTCTCTGGCCCCTTGCGCTACTTCCCACATGCCTCAGCAGCTTTCTGTGCTCGATAAAATTTTCCAATTTCGCGCGGTGTTATTTCGGTCCTAGTTGTGAAAGATATTTCTCAAATTTCCTACGTGTAAAATCCTATGTTTTACCTCATTACGGATGGTCTTTCCAATGAGATCTTTTTTATGCATATGAAAATAATGTTAATCAAAATTACGCACATGAAATACTTAGAACGTTTCGAGTCTCATCCACTCATTCTAAATCATTGCCGAAACAAATTCAGGAATTAGAATAGAAATCCTCCCTAGTGGAGTCGCCAAAAAATGTAGGGAATAAATTTCAAGCGTTAATCCCCTTGCTTGAACCCCACTGTGATTATACACTTAAGTACAGTGGCGTCCAAAAGGGAAGAAGATAGAGCAAAAGAGTCGCCAACAAGTTTTAGGAACTTGTAAACCATTCACAGGGTGAAGGTTACACCCCTTAACGATCCAAGAGATCGTCAACTCCATAAGGTCTTGAACCAAATAAGGGTTTGGGGATGAAGGTACAAATCCAACCTAAAAGAGATTGAACCTGCCCTAATAATAGGCCTCTATTTTATTCTGATCGTATTCATGTGCGCTTTCTGACTAACATGCAATCAATAGGTTTAACCCTAAACCTGTTTATCTATGTTGGTTGAATTTAATGCACAAATAAATCTATTATTGGCGATCACTTGAATTATAATCAAATTAACCCTAACAAGATTATTAATTATCTTATTAAGCGTGATTACAAGTACCAAATTCCCTTTAAACATGCATAAAAGGCGTGATCAAGCAATAACAATAAACATCAAGCAACATAATAATAATAAAAATAATAATTAAAATAATCATAATTAAAATAATCATGTTAAAGCATAATGAAAACAGCAAGATCCTAGGCATGATACTAACAAGATTAATAACAAACCCTAGCATGTCACTAAGCAATAAAAATCAAATATTTATCCCTAACATGATACTAACAATCATAAATATTAGGAAGAACATAGAAGGCATCGTACTTTTAATCATACTTGATATTAAAAGTTACCCTAGACATGATACTAGGAATCAAAATAACAATCTAAGCATGCTCTCTATATCATAATATCAATAAAAACCATTAAAGCACTTACTTTGATGCTTCGTACCTCTTTCTAATAACAAAATACACACGTTAGTAACTTCAAGGAAAATAATAAACAAAACAATTAAATTAAATAATTGAAAGAGAGAATTGGGACCAAACCCTCAGAAATTAAACCTTTCACGTCTAGGGCGAAGGCAACTTCGAATACGGCTAGGTGTTTCTAGATCTTGCGAATGCGGAATTTTGTATGTAAAAAGCAAGTTTAGAAATAAAGAAAGATGGTGAATGATTAAAGAGAATGAGAGAGAATTGAT
This sequence comes from Chenopodium quinoa, assembly GCF_001683475.1. Classification (NCBI taxonomy): domain Eukaryota; kingdom Viridiplantae; phylum Streptophyta; class Magnoliopsida; order Caryophyllales; family Amaranthaceae; genus Chenopodium; species Chenopodium quinoa. The sequence goes on from NW_018742864.1 coordinate 666,097, forward strand.
GAATGAAAACTGGTTGTAGGTGAATCAAAATGGAGTTTTTAATACGTTATTTATAGAGAAAATCAGCCAAAAAGATAAAATTATTAAAACAGAGCATTGGCGCACAAAAAACTGAACCAGCGCCAACGCTGGCTGCTGGCGCCAGGCGCCAATGCTGGCACCAAGCGCCAATGCCGGCGCCAGGCGCTACAGCTGGCGTTTGGCGCTGATTTCAGAAATTCACGCGTTTTCTAAAATCAGATAAAAATTACCACACAGGAGGATAAAATCGTATTTTTCTCAAAAATGCTCTTTGATTTTAATTAAAACTCTGAAAAGTCAACAAAAGTCAATTTATTAATGCTAATTGAATTAGGAATGAAAAGAACCTTCTAGAAGAATCTAGAAGACTAAAACCATTTCTAATTGAATTAGGAATGATAAATCATATTAGGCCCTCCCCTAGATCATTGGGCCGCATATAAGGCTCAAACCGGGCCCAGTTTAGTAAATTGACCATAACTTCCTCAATATTCATCGGAATTGGGCTTATAATATATCGTTGGAAAACTCTTATCGAGCCCCATCTAACTACACTACTATCGGACCCATATCATGGACCAAAAAAACTGGATTGGCTGTTTTCTTAAAATAAGTTTTCAAAAATAGAGAGAAGAGAAAAGAAATTAAAACTATCTACAACACTAAACTTTCCACACTTTCGCTTCATTCGATTATGATTCGACGTGAAAGGTACTCATCACTGGGTTTGGTTTTGGGGAGACACATTTGGGTGTCCACAGTACCCTAGAATGACGTGCTCTGATTGGCGGCGCAATCAGGCTTAGACATATGTCTTGATAGGGGTGCTGTTTTGTGGCTTTCCCGGGATTTTCAGGTGCTCTTTGCTGGTACATGTGTCATCTTCCTATAGGGACACTTGTCTCCCTTTGATTGGACCACGTGTCAATATTGGATTGGTCCACATTTTGGGGTAATTTTTACCATAAATAGTAAGTTTACCCATCTTCTTTCTCAAATTCCTTTTTTCATCTAAATTTCCTGCAGATTTCCGCCTAAAAGTTGGTAAGTGGTGGATCCGGCCACTAGGGTCCATCCCTACCTGTGTTCATAGCCTAAACTTCTTATCTATCATATCCCTTTAAATTATGAGGGTAAGAGGCTAACTAAGGTGTTTTATCTCAAAAATGGTATTGATGTCAATAATAAGCTTTTTATAAAGGTTTCCGATAAACTGATATAGGGTAACATTAATAGGGATAATTTTTTGTTGCGATACCTAGTATAATTTGCTTTGGTCTTGACAAACCCTTACTTGTGTGGAGGGAGAATGATCGGGTGTTTTCTACTGTTTCTCATAATTTTTGGGGTTTAAGATTTAGGAGATATATAGCTGATATTTTTTTTCCTTATAATGAGAAAGTGTTAGGCTTTGATATTGTTAACTGGAAGATATAGAGTTTAGTGTCAAATAACGATATTTTGCCTGTTGAAGCATTCAATAGACCTCCGATGTCTAGAGATGATCCAAATTCTCTTGTCATTTTTGTGGATGATAAACCTTTCACTTTATGCAATATTTTTTTTTGGTAACGGGTGGGAGTAGGTTGTTATTATGATGGATTTTAACGATATTTATAACCAATATATACAAACGGTATTTGTCTTTATGTTGGAAGAACCTAATAATACTTGGAGTAGGATTAATAGTTTGAGTGACACATTCTTGATCGGTACTGATGTTTCCTTCGTTGTTTCTGACCATGATTATTATCTACCGTAGGAATTGAGAAGTATAATTGTTTTTTGATATGATCAGAGGTTCTTGAATCATCACTCACTTGACCTTCAAGATCGAATGTCGTTGTTGTACCGTTATGCATTTTCTGCCTTATTGTTGTTGTTGTTATGATTATTGTTATTCATTCTTATTGTTATTATTGTTATTCTTATTGTTATTGTATAATAACAATAACAACAACAACAACAACAACAATAATAACAATAACAACAATAACAACAATAACAATAACAACAAAGTAGTACTAGTAGTGGTAGTAGTAGTGGTGGTAGTAGTAGTAGTAGAAGTAGTGGTAGTAGTAGTAGTAGCAGTAGTAGCAGTAGCAGCAGTAGTAGTAGCAACTTATAAAAAAATTATATCTTAAACAGACAAAGTTGTACAACCTATGAAAAATTAGTGGGAAGTCGGGATACAATCTGACCCCCCTTTAACTATATAAAATCTCGTCCTAGTGAAGATATGAGCAGCAGCACGTGCCCCAATACCTTGAGTCTTCGAGAACTTCTGGAATCGATTCAGCAACACCACAACTGCTTCCTTCTCTAATTCCTTATTAAGAGAAAAGAAGGAAACTGTACTCAATCGCATGACAACTAGCTTCGTACTTGACCTGCTTACGCTCAACCACATCAATCACAACCCGCCTAGGTACAAAGTCAAACAACCTAGACCGAGTCAAAGGAGAAGACCCTGTCAAGTCAACACACACATCACGACCTTCCCAAGAGTAGAGTAACACACCCGCAGGTCCGAGGGCGCCGTCGTTCCCCCTAGACAACCCCATGTCAATCTCTGTAATACTCCGTATTTTTATACGTATTTTAATATTTTATGAAGTACTTAAATAATTCGAAATGAATCATTTATGGTATTTTATTAATTTAAAAAGGTTTATTTAATTAAAGGTTCATTTTATATTTTGACTTTTACCACAAAAAAAAGTTTTTTACCACCAAAACTTCTAAAACTTTTATTTTACCACCAAATAGAAAATTAAAATTGTTTTTTTACCACCTGTCGTCAAAAACCTAACGGAATTTTTTAAAATCTTCTATTTTCGTGTCAAGCACATGCCTTTTAGGGGTTTAGGGGGGCATTTTGGCCCTATATATGGATCCAATTTAAGGTTAAAATTGACAAAAAATGATCGGAAATACCTCGTTTTGCGTGTTTAAAAATATCTCGATTTGCGTGAACACACAAAACAAAGTATTTTTTATCATTTTTTTTTGTCAATTCTAATCAAAAATTGGACCCAAAGGGCCAAAATTCCCCCCTAAACCTATGAAGAACATGTTTTGCGCACGAAATTCGAAGAAATTTTTTATTAAACCGTTAGATTTAACGGTTTTCTTGACGTTAGGAGGTAAAAAACAATTTTTAGAATTTTTTTTGGTGGTAAAATAAAATTTTTAGAAGTTTTGGTGGTAAAAAATAATTTTTTGATTTAATTTTTTGTGGTAAAAGTCAAAATTTTTTTTATTTATTTAATTTTCTTGGAAATATTTTTTTTTTATTTACAAACTTTGGGACATACAATTATTTTATTAAATAATGTTATAAGGTCAATGGAACTTATAGAAAGTTAAAGACTAGTTTCAATAGGAAAATGAATCATTAAGGGTAGAAGAGGAATTTAAGCTAAGAGGGTTTTGAGAGAGGGTATAAATATCCATCATATGAGCAAGTTAGACCTTGTCCAAGGTGGAGAATACCCAAAGGTAAACTCTCTCACTCTCCTCTTAATTTTTCCCCTTCCCCTTTTGTTTTTCACCTCACAGGCGCACACACACATGGTGGCCAGTCGCCACCACCACTTCCCACTGGTCGGCCACCGTCGCCAAAAGCACCTGCCGGCGTGGAGGGTGGCAGCAGCTCTTTCCCGTCCGTGCGGTTATGTTTTTTTTTTTTTAAAAAAAAAAAAAACTTCTCTTCCTATTTTAATTTAATCTAGCCTTAATTTGATTATTGATTTTGGGTTGTGTGATGATTTTATGATATTTGATTATGATTTTTATATAATTAATTTTTAGATTTAGGTTTTGAATTTAAAAGCCCCAAATTAAAATACCTACGTTTCTAAATTATTGTATATTGATGGAAATTGATTGTACTTGATTGAAATTATTAAAACATGCGTTTTTAAACATAATAACAGTAATTTTATAAGTTTTATAAAGCTGGAATTTTTATATAAAGGTTTAAATTGTGCTTCTTGAAAGGATTTTTAATTACCCATTAACTGGGACTAATAGTAAGAAGTTTAAATTAATTTTCAGCGTGTTTTAGGGTTTAAAAGTGAATTAAAGAGTGGTGCTTTATCTACCTTTGGTTCCATTGCTTGTTGCTTTGTCTAGTTCATTCCCCGGATACCGTCATTGCTTCTTCTCAAGGAAAAATTCATGACTCGTGGGCCTTCTACCTCAATGGACATTGCTCCGTCAGGCTTTTTCCCATTGCAAAAAATTCCCCACTGCTGCCTCTTGTAGGAGTCTAGGTCGTGTCTCAGTCCCAGTGTGGCTGATCATCCTCTCAGAACAGCTATTGATCATCGCCTTGGTAAGCTATTGCCTCACCAACTAAGACTGAGCAAAACTATCTGATAATCCAAAAATATGATCCGTATCCGATCCAAAAATTTAGGATAACCGATCCGAAAACATTTGTATTTTCGGATCGGATATCCGAACCGAATATTTCGGATATCGGTTCGAATATCGAAATTTTGGATTTCGGATATTCTTTATCCGAAAAAAGTCGGATATCGGATATATTCGATCCGATATCCCGATTCGATATCCAAAAGAAATACACAAACTAACAAATCCTAAATAGGCCCAAATACCCTCAAAGCCAAAATATCTAAACCAGAAAACCCTAAATCAATCCCTTAAAATTAAAACACCCTAACCCCATCGCCCCTCTCTCTTTTCTCTCTCCACTATCTTTCTCTCTTCTCAAATTTCTACCCATGTCCTCAGTGAGTCCGCCCCCCTTCTCTTTCTCATCTCTCCATTTTGTTTTCTTTCATCCTCTATTCCCCTTAAATCTCTACAAACTCATCGCCCATCTTAGCTTCTCTATCTATTCTCTTTCATCCTCTCGAATTTCCCTCAGTTCTCCTTCACTAGAAACACCAGCAAATTGACCTATGTCCTTCGAACCTCATTATCGGCCTGTCGCTTCACCCCTCTGCCCACGCACCACCCTCCTCCAGCCACCGTCATCAACAACGACAATTCAATTAAACAACCGCAACTGAGGGTTATCACATCCTCAAGCTTCCAACTCGTCACACCAACGACGAGTCGACGACTTCTATTAAATTTTATTTTGCAGAATTATTTAAAATTTCTTTGTTTTTGTAATTGGTTTGTGTAAAGTTTATTTGTTTTATAATTTGTGAAAATTATTTGCTTGATTTTTTTTTATATATATTTTTAGTCTATTTGATCTTCTTCTTGTTCAAGTAGTTGGACTTAATTAATTTATTTTAAGAGAATTGTTACAAAAATCATTTTTTTTTGAAACAGATATAAATCATTTTCTTACTCAAGTTCAATTTAGCATATATAATATCAAATTGCCTTTTAAAATAATTAATTTTGCTATTAAATTATTATTTATACAACATTATTAAAAGAGTCATATATTGGATATCCGAACTATCCGATCCGAAATTTTTGTATGTCCGAATATTTTTGGATTGGATACGGATATCAAATATAGAAATTTTCGGATACGGATATCCGATCCGAAAATCAATTTTGGATTGGATATCCGATCCATGCTCACCCCTATCACCAACTAGCTAATCATAAGTGTATAGAAGCATGCTAGACTTTGGTTAGTTAATTCGAAGGTAGTATAATAATATCATGTTAAGTATTAGTTGGAATTATTGATTTGATTGATGTTGGTGATTGATTTGTGAATTCTGGATTATTTGTGGTGAATGATTGTAATTAAATATGGTGGCATGTTGATTATGAACCACACTTTTAATGTTGAGATGATTGAGAGCATGTTTAATTAAACTAAATGTTTAATTGGGTTTGGAATATTGAAAAGAATTTTATTATGGTTCATATAATTTTTATTGATGCTATAAGCATGGGAAAGGACCTATTTAAGTGTCTATGTACACGAGGATTAAACTATATTTTGGTGTCTAAGTGTACTTAAGGTGTTCTAAACATTGAGGGATAGGATTGGTGGTGCTTTATGCACTTAAGGTTTTATTTAACACCGAGCTAGTTTAAAAAAGGTTCAACTTTTAATTATTTGTGATAACTAAATATCAAGAATTGAATTGGAATATTTGATTACTTGAATGATTTATGATGATTGATTGTACTGTGGATTGAGAGTCATCGCCAAATTTAAAACATGTAAACAACGTAAAGTAAAAGAGATTACGCACCAAAACTCTTGGAACGTATATACCTCGAGTATGAACATATGGGGGAGTTATGGGATTTTATATTTAACCATAACTTCTATTTGGAGTACAGGACGCTGTATTATTCTTTTTATTGTGAGCAGGAATTCCGCCACTTACAAGTGGTTCTTTTATACTGGCACGGTTAGCTCCCGTGTTAGTACCCCTGTATTGGAGCAGGTTAGGGGGGAAACTCATTCGATGCATAATAAAATTAAATAACCAATTTATTTATCTATTTGTTGGTAGGTTGTGCTGTATGCTTGTAAACAGGTGCAACAAGGTAAGTTGTGTGTTTATAGGATGAAAGCATGTTAGTGTGTACTGTTTACGCGTATGTACTCAACATTCATGATTGTGTGTTGTATGTTTGTTTGGCCTTGTCTTTATTTTGGCCTTACAATGACCCACTTCTAATGGTGAGTTGTGGGGACAAGGTAAAGAGCAGCTTTTTAGGTGATGAAGCAAATTCATGATGGGAAAGAGTGAAGAGCGAATCATGTTTAGTTTCCATAAGAATATGGTGCTATTTATTTGCATTAATTATCATATATTTTCTTGTGAGACTAACACAAAGGTTGTAATATTCATTTCGGTTTTGATAAGGGTCTATATAATGGTTCCAAGCTGTAGGTTGGTTTCGTTTGACTTTGGTTTGTCTTTACTTTCATTTAGTTTGACTTTTAAGTTGACTTGTTTTGAATGGTTTTTTAAAGTGAGTCTTCTGCTGTGTGTCTTTGATAATTTCCTTATCCATTTTGACGGTGGCAGTAATGTCTTAGAATTTCCTATTTTGTATTTTAAAAAGAGCAAAATAGGTATATTAAAGGGAAGGAATTTCCAGGATAATACAACCTCTATTATGGCCGAAATCCCAGACCAATAGCAGACATCAAGAAGGGTATTCCAAACAACATTATTATGGCAATATTTAATATCCATCATACCACCACATGACATCACATGATCCCCAAAAACATCCCCAGCAAATACCTAGAGCAAGCATAACATGGTGTTGAAATAGAGAACAAAGGAACAACCAAATGATAACATAACACAAAGTGATAAGTCTTAGCTTTCATCGTCTAACTCAACATAGAAATAGGGACCGCCCAAAGCCAAGCAGAGGTATGTTCACCCTGCTGACACTTCCACAAAGTTGACTAGCAAGGAGTTAAAGAAAATGTGGATTTTACAAAAGTAGTAACCTTTGTGAAATATGTATTTGCCAATTTTTTCATAAGTTTTGGGGAAACAACCTCACTAAGCTAGGATTACTTAAAATGCCATACTCCACAGTTCTATTTAATAAACCCATCACATCATCAAAGGCACAACAAGGACCAACAATATCAGCACGCCATAAAAGCTGAGTTTGTAAGCCAGTAGACTGCAAACGAGAAGCAAGAAAAGCATAATGCCGAACATTACTCGTAGAATAAATACTAAGCCCTCTAAAATCAAAAGGTAAGGTGGAAAGACGTCACTTCCAATTGCCAATTATTATTATTATTGTGACATTTAATATGAAATTTCAGTTTAGTTAATTTCAGTTCAGTTCAGCAAATTTCATTTCAGTTCAGTTCAGCGCAACAAATTTTAGTTCAGCAAATTTCATCAGTCCAAAAGAACGGGGCCTAAGAGAACTCTAGCCTTATAACGCCTTTAGTGAGATTGAACCTAACCTTTTTGAAAGTGTTGAAGCAATTTTTTTTTCCAACAAGTTAAATACTTTATCTTATCCTAGAGTATTAGGGGGCTGCCTCTCTAGGTACTGGTTTTAAAAGACTGATTACCTTGCAACCTGTAGACACCCAATTATGTCTCTCTAAAACCAAACCCAGTGTTGAATACTTTTCACGTCGCTTGATTATCAAATGAGGTGAAAGTGTGAAAAGTCTTGTGATATGTTAGTTTTAATAAAAGTCTTTCTTTCTGTTTTCTAAAATCTTGTCTATTTATGAAAATAGCCAGTACAATTTAGCTTGGTCCGTGATAAGGGTCCATTAATAGTGTAGTTGGTTCGGGATCGTAAAGATCTTTCTAATGATATATTATAAGCCCAATTCCGATGAATAATGAGGAAGTTATGGTCCAAATACTAATTTGGGTCTGAAATGGTTTTATATCCCAATGATCTAGTGGAGGGCCTATCATGTAACTAATATATAAAGCTAAACTTTTAGCCAGGTCACGACATCGCGACACTTGGCGTTCCGACTTTTCGCCAAGTGTCGCGCCATGTTGGAGCAATTTAAATAGAATTCATAAGATTAAAAAAAATAGAATTTTAGGATAAAATTTTAAGTTTAGAATTTTATTTTCGATAAAAGACCAATGAGATACAAATTGAATTATAATTTTATTCAAAAAGATTATTAGATTATAATTCTTAAAAATTATCATGTAAATTAGTTTTTATGTCATAATATTTTTTTTGGAGCGAAGTAATTAGGTTAAAGTGTAAAACATCTATTTATAATATATACTAATCGGTTAAAATACTATACTTCACAACTTATAGATTTTTATTACTACTGGACCTGTCAATTAGGGTTGAGTCATGAGTCATCTCGGATTGGGTCACTTTAGGATACAAGTCAAGAAATGTTCAACCCTTACCAAAAGTTTTGGGTTCGGGTCAACTCAACGGGCTTTGAACATTTATCTTATTTAATTTATTATTCGTTTATTTTTTATGTACTAAATCGAACATTTTCACCAATATTAGTATTAGTCATTACATGCCTACTAGATAGCAAATCGTCACAAAGCACATCAATAAACTACTTTTGTACCAATGGTATATTTTAAAATTTGAGTTATAGATTAAAAATTTTATCTTTAAATTCAATAAACAACCCGGGCATCGCACGGGCACAAAACTAGTTAATTATTATTCCTAAAATATTTAGGATTGATAATAGTCTTCTAGAATAGTCTAGAAAGTTATTTTGAGTTCTAATAGCATTAGGATTGATAATTAATATTTTATAAAAAATAATGAATTTGGTTTAAAATAAAACAAGTGTTTTATTATGATAAAATATCTGATTTAATATTGATTAAAACAGAGTTTTAATTGCTTAATTATATTAAGAAAAGAATTATGTACAAAACGCGTTTTATCTTTTAATTGTCGCAAAACGATAAACCTGTCGCCAAACGACAGAGCTTGTCACCATGCGTGATTCCTGTCGCATGGCGACAGACTCTGTTGCTCACGACAGGGAACAATTTTATTCCGATCCAAATTCTGATTTGTTTCTATTAGTTCTGGACTATTTTCTTATAAATAGGGGTTGTATTTCCCTGTTTTTAATCACCAATCATCTATTTTTCTCTCTTTAAGGTAGAAGCTTATTTTTTCTACCTCTTTCTAAACCTCCTCTTTTACAAAATTCCGCATTCACAAGTTCTAGACACACCTAGCCAAGTTCGAAGCTGCCTTCATCCTAGACGTGAAAGGTTGATAATTTCTGAGGGTTTGGTCCCAAATCTCTGTTTCAATTATTTAATTTAATTGTTTGATTTAATATTTTCCTTGAAGTTAATAACGTGTGTATTTTGTTATTAGAAAGAGATACGAGGCATCCAAGTAAGTTGTTTTAATTATTCTTTTGATATATAAATCATGCTTTAATTATTTTAATTCCTAGTATCATGTATGTTTCTAGTATCATGTTTAGGATGTCTCCTATTTCTAATATCATGTTAGTACATGTTAGGGTTAAAGCTTTAATCTTTAATGTTTAGTGACATGCTAGGGTTTGTAATTAATTTTGTTAGTATCATGCCTAGGATCTTGCTATTATTATTATGCTTTATTGAAAATTATTTTGACGATGATGATGATGATTGTTGTTATTATGTTGCTTGATATATTATTATTGTTTTTGCTTGATCACGCCCTCTCTTGCATGTTTAAAGGAAATTTGTATTTGTAATCACACTTAATAAGATAATCAATAATCTTGTTTAGGGTAATATGATTATAATTCAAGTGATAGCCAATAATAGATTTGTTGTGCATTAATATTCAACCAACATAGATTAAACAGGTTTTGGATTGATATATTGATTGTATGTTTGTCAGAAAGCGCACATGAATATTAGAAGGATAAAGTAGAGGCCTATTTTTAGGGCAGGTTCAATCTCTTTTGGGTTGGCTTTGTACCTTCATCCCCGAATATCCAGTCATGGTTCCGGACCACTATGGAGATAGCGATCTCATGGATCGTGAAGGGGTGTAACCTTCACCCCGTGAATGGTTTACAAGTTCCTAAAACTTGTTGGCGACTCTTTTTCTTTAGCTTCCTTCCCTTTGGACGCCACCATGCTTAAGTGTATGATCACAGTGGGGCTTAAGTGTGGGATGCTTGAAATATTCCCTATAGATTTTTGGCAACTCCACTGGGGAGAATTTCTATTTTAATTCCTAAAATTTATTTTGGCGATAATTTAGAATGAGTGGATGAGACTCGAAAAGTTCTAAGTATTCATGTGCGTAATTTTGATTGACATTATTGGCATAAGCATATAAAAGGTCCGCATTGTATAGACCATCTGTAATGCGTAAAAAAAATAGGATTTTTAAACGTAGGAAATTTGGGAAATATCTTTCACAACTAGGATTGAAAAAACGCTACAAAAAATCGGAAAATTTAATGAACAGAAAAGCTGCTGAGGCATGTAAGTATCGGTGCCGAGAAAACAGGGCCAGTGCCATGCGATGGCTTGTCGCTGCACGACAGCAATGTCGTTTGGCGCCAGAGCTATATTTTGGTGCCAGGCTGTGTTGTCTCTCGTCATGTTCTTCCAATACCGAGCCAGAAATCTACCTTCTTTGTTTTGACCGATTCTAGTACTGTTCGTTCGGTTCTACTTCCTGATTGAGTTTTTCTCACTTTTCTGAACCCATATGTGTTCTACATATGGTCATAACCCTCTGGGAATTCACGCTCCATCTACCTAATCAAACGCTCATGGAAACGAAGGGTACATCTGAGTTTGTTGAATTCACCAAACCGTGGAAGCGAGTCTAACTCGCGGGGTCCCATCCACTCGCGCCAACCCTTCAAAAGGTAAGGCTTCCGTTAGGTGCAGTCAAACTCATGACCATGGACCCTTTTTGACTAACCCATATCCTGAACTTTAGAGAACTAGAGCCATGGTTAGGTTGCAAACTCATTGCATCATATTGTGCTTACTTGACTACTTGCGCATTTTTACTTGTGCATAGCCTATGTGTGCTTACACTAACCGTTTATTTAACTTGTGAATGAGTTTAAATGAGTTTAACTAGAGCCATGGTTAGGTTGCAAACTCATTGCATCATATTGTGCTTACTTGACTACTTGTGCATTCTTACTTATGCATAGCCTATGTGTGCTTACACTAACCGTTTATTTAACTTGTGAATGAGTTTAAATAAACTAATTAATGACTATAGGACTTTGCTTAATTAATTAATTTAATTAATTAATATGAGTGATTAAAAATTCTAAATAAATTGATCAAACCTGACTTAGTACGACTATAGGCTTGTCATTTTAGAGTAAAATATTGCAAAGACTGATGCTCCAGCAATGACGCAAAGGTATGGACTGTGACACAACACACTAGTGTTTGGCGCGATGGGGGAGCTCTGTCGTTTCGCGCTGGGTTCTTTTGTGTGGCGACAGTTATGTTGCTTCGGCGACAATCCAGTTTTCTTCTCGAATCTTCACGCTGAGTCTAATTAATTAGTTTAGTAACACGTTTAATCAGTTTATTAATGACAAAAGCTATGATTAGTCCTTAGTTAAGACTAGTCACATAGTCTAGTCCCATGGTCATGACATGAATCAAGCATGTCACCTACACTCACTGGTCTTAGCGCACACTTAGTATATATGTCACCATGACCATGTCTTAGGTTCATGCATGAGTCGTTTTTCCGTCATTTGAGTTGGGGGCCTATTCTATTCCTGATTCTCCCATATTTCTCTATCAACATTATTTTTTTCACTCATATCATTCTCCTTTTTCTTCCATGATCTCTTCTCATTTATTGCACGTTGAATAGAGCTTGAGTCAAAAATAAAAATTTACCCCAACTTCCCTTTCGGTAGTACTTGGTCAAGAAGAGAAGGTCGGCTAATCAAGGACAACACTTTCAGCCAAGTACTACTTTTTGATAAACCGATATGTCAAAAGAGAAAAGCTAAGAAGATAATGGAAACTCAAGAAGAAGTCAATCAACTTAGGCAAGACTTAGCCAATGTAATTGAAATGATGAAGACTATGGCTCTTCAAATCAATGACCCTGCGAGACAGCAACTAGATGCAACGAATGGAGGAAGTTTGAACAAGCTCTCCAATGGCTACAATTTCCAAGGCATTAGCTCACAAGGGATCTTAGTAGATAAGGAGCTTCTTCCGCAGAAGTTCAATGCCAATGACATCCCTAGGTTCAAACCTACTGACAATCCTTATTTGCACTTAAGAGCTTTTGAAACCATAATGAACATTAAGGGGATTGATAGGAAAGTCTTTCACTCTTTGTTTTCTTTATCTCTTGAAACCGTTTGCCAACAACGGTTCTTTTCTCTTGATAAAGAGAAGATATCTAATTGGGATAGAATAGTAAACACTTTCATTGATAGATACAAATGTAAAATTCAAGTTGAAACTGATCATAGACAACTTGAAATGCTAAAGCAAAAAGAAAACGAAGGGTTCACCTCTTTCTTCAATATGGTCAAAGTCCCTACTGAAAAGGAGTCTATAACGATGTTCATCAATAACCTCCAAGAATAGTATTCAAAGCACTTGAAATATCAAGACAACTTGAATACTTTCAAAGCTGTTTACGACGTAGGCATTGAAATCGAAGATGACCTTTAAAAGTTGATAATGCGAAAGGAAAGAAGAATGATTGTAGGGAATATTTCAAGCCATCCTACACTTGATCCCCACTATTATCATACACTTAAGCATGGTGGCGTCCAAAGGGAAGGAAGCTAGAGTAAAAGAGTCGCCAACAAGTTTTAGGAACTTGTAAACCGTTCATAGGGTGAAGGTTACACCCCTTAATGATCCAGGAGATCGTTAACTCCAATAGATCTGGAACCATGACTGGAAGTTCGGGGATGAAGGTACAAATTCAACCTAAAAGAGATTGAACCCTAATAATAGGCCTCTACTTTATTCTTCTCATATTCATGTGCGCTTTCCACTACAAGAAAAAGGGGAATTAGCGACAGTCAAAGTAGTCTCAAATCCGCCGCAAAAATGGATTTACGACGGATTTGCAACTACTTTGGTTGGTCGCTAAAGACCTCGTCGTAAATCCATTTTTGCAACTAATTTTGGAGTAGTCACAAATTTAGCGATGGATTTGCAACGACTTTGCAACTGCTATTTAGCGACTAACTTTGAAATTTTAGCAACTAAATCATTTTCCGTCGTAAAATATTAGCGACGGATTAGCGACTACGGAGACCAATGGTTTAAGACTACGAAGACCAATATTTTGCGACGGATTAGTGACTGCTAAACCAAAATTCTGTGACTATAGAGACTAATTTTTTTTGTGATGGATTAGCAACTACCGAGACACATATATTTCCGCTAACCAATCAGTGGCTAAAACAAATTTTCAGTTGGTAGATTTTTGCGACTAAATATAAGTATTTTGAGACTTATTTAGTGACGAACAATCAATTACAAAATTAATAAATAAATAAAGATACCATGCATAAAATCACTAGTGAAAAAACTGATAAAAGTTTCTATACATACATAAAGTTACAATTTCGCAAAGTATAATTTAAAACATACACTGTAATATAATTTACAAGTATAAAAAATAACAAACTAGTATAAAGTTTATATAATAGCTTTCATCAATATGCTTTAACCGCCAGTGCATCAGCAGCAGTGTAGTGATAATAGGAGCAGTAATAGTGTTTCGACAACAACGATAGTTTGGTAGCAGCACCAACAACAATTTGGCAGTAGCAACACCAGCAATAGTTTGGTGGCGATAGCAGCATCAATTTAGTAATAATAGCAGCAACTGTGGTAGCAGTAGCAACAGATATTCAATTTGTGAGAACAAACTTGGTTTTTGCACCACCAAGAAAACAGAATAATCTAAGATGTTAGCTTATTAGATTTATCATAAAACATATAGCATAACTACACAAGGTGCCTATGATGTTTTATTCACCCTCTGACTGCTTACTTGCATAATCAAATGCACTGCTTCATCAGGATACTAAGTATCACGTTAATTGTCTAGATGCTCATCTTGAAGTACTTAGTAAAGTGATTGCCATGCCAGCTTAACAATGACTTTTTATCCAGCCCCATCATATTTGCATAAATTCCTGCAATATTGTATTTATTATACTAATCTAGTGTTCTCCATAACCTAAACCTATTCTTCCAGACCCAACTATCACTCTTTTAAAAGATAAAAGTGCAATGAAACAGGAAAATTGAAGTGGTCTTGAAAATCGCCAGATACTTGTGAGATTCTTACTACAAACTAACCAAAAGAGTATGAAATAATGACATAGAGTCAACAAGCAAACATATGCATTCTGATATATGAAAAAGATAACTTATATCACCAGAGTAGGGCACTTCATTTCCGTATTTTTCCTATATTCTTCATCAAAGCATCATAGGGTTAGCTCTAGGAAGAACGGGGAATTCAACACTTAAGTGATTATAAGACCAGCCTACAAGATTCACAACCTAAAAAGCCATAAAAAGTATACCAAAGAACACCAAGCTAATTTAACTAACTTCATCTTCAGTTTTTCTATTGATTCGATTGCACATCACACCAAGCTAGGCATATGTACAAGCACACATATAAAATAAAAAGCGTGTATAAGATGAATGTACACGCACTAATGAGAAGGGGAAAAGGAGGCAGAACACTGTACTTATAATCAAAGCTTATGAATTTCAAGTATCATGAAGTATCCCAACAAACAAAAATTTGTTACTCGTATATTCCTCCTTATATAATCAAACTAACATTAGTCATGAGCATGCGTTAAACCCAAATCCGTACAATTTCAACTAATTCGGTAATTAAAACCATCCATAACTCTATAATCGCAATAAAATTGTCATCTGCAACATAAATAGCAATGATATAATCACCAACTGATGATAAAAACTTGTTTAATATTCCACAGTAGCATAAGTGTTTAGATTTATATTGCCCAAAAATAAAAAGCTCGACTTTCAACAACATTGAATATTTAGAAAAGCGTACATCAATTTGTATGATTTATAATTAAAGAAGAGGGTGGGGTGATTCCTACATATATCTAGTATTCAAACAAATAATTTCAGAAGACTAGTTCCAATTTCTTGTGAGCAGGATTATCTTAAGTATTACTGCAAAGAAGAGCACATAAGCCATTTATCTGATCATTTTCTATGTTAGAGCTACAAACATGAAATATATATCAAGAGAACTCAGTAACATATGCAATCACTTCTGATCTTGGGGGCTACAATAAGATAATGATGATCTTGGCATCAAATGCCATAATCTTTGCAAAGAAAAATACCTTTTTAATAAACTGGTAGCTATTAACAATAAACCCACCTTCAATTGCTTGACATTATTAGGGAATTGTGGAAGGAGCATATGACTTTAGGAATGAATCATATTCATACATATAATATAATATAATGTAAAATTCATTCATGAACATTAAAAGTAAGTGAACGACTAAACCAAAAGTTTAGGAATAAAATAATCGTTTTACATAGCTTACATCCACTAATGTAACTGCCCATGAGTGTAATGGCAATTTTCTAACCATCAACACCATAATTTCAACATTATTCTAGTTCTAGTAAATTAAAGTAGAAAATTGACAAAAAAAAAAAAGGGTTGGGATCTCAAAAGTGATTAGCTCTTAAAAGGATATGCATTTCAACCACTCGATTATAATACTAACGGCTATTTCACCAAATGCCACTGAGTAATTTAAAAATTTACCAAATGCCATCGGACTTTTCAGAATTCACCAAATGCCACCCAGTTTTTTAAAAATTCACCGAGTGCCATTATGACCAACGGCCGTTAACTCCGTTAGTCATTAAGGGTTAATCATGAGACATGTCATGATATAATTGGTCAATTTATCTTAATTGATAAAAATAAAAAAAAACAATTTTTTTTTTTTAAAAAACCAAAAATTCCCAGCCACCTACCCAAAAACCACCAATTTTCCGATCAATCGCCGGAAAATCGAACCCTAATTCCCAAATTCACTTACAAACCGAATCAATGACTTGGGAAAAGCAACTTTGACTCAGGATTTGACCTAGTTGAATCTGCCTTACCTCAAAGATACCCATGTGAGATTAGCTTCTGCAAACAAGAGATTCCAGCATCTGCGATCTTAGGGTTCGAAGAAGAAGCAGCTTTGATGAAAGGAGAGAGAATGAGCTCGGAATCTTCTAGAGAATACTCATGGGTCCCACTATCAACAACCGGACTAGCTATAACAATGGCGAAAGACGACGATTCAGGGTAAGAGGATAAAGAATGGAGTTGAGAGGAATTGAGCTTCTCAAGAAGAGATTTGCACTCATGAACAAGCTTCAAATTCTTCTGCCATGAACCATTTTTAATGATCTTCTCAAGAGAAGGCACCAGCACTTGTTTCAGCCGGGAATCGGCTTCCGAAGAAGCCATTCGCTATTAATCGTCGAGATCTGGGTGAAAATGGAGGTTGAATTTGGGAATTAGGGTTCGATTTTCCGGCGATTGATCGGAAAATTGGTGGTTTTTGGGTAGGTGGCTGGGAAATTTTGGTTTATTGGTGGTTTTTGGGGTCGGGGCGACTGTGTGGGTGGTGTTTGGGGTCAGGGCGGGTAGCGTGGGTGGTTTTGGGGGTCGGCGGTGGGTCAGGTGGGGCGCTGAAGGGCCGGCCGGTTGATTTTTGGTGGTTAAGGTGGTGGCCGGCCATGTCCCGGCGAGATAAAGGTGGGGCTAGGGTTTGGCGGTGGTGGGGGTGGCTGGAAAAATTTTGGGTTTTAAAATTTTTTTTTTTAATTTTTAATAATTAAGATAAATTGACCAATTATATCATGACATGTGTCATGATTAACCTTTAATGACTATCGGAGTTAACCGCTGTTGGTCACAATGGCACTCGGTGAATTTTTAAAAAACTGGGTGGCATTTGGTGAATTCTGAAAAGTCCAATGGCATTTGGTGAATTTTTAAATTACTCAGTGGCATTTGGTGAAATAGCCGTAATATTAATCAAACAGATTCCATGAAAACAGAAACCCACAAAATATATAACAAAAAATCATGCATAAATATACGAATAATTAGAAGAAAAAAACGCAAGCTTTAACATTGAATCACCAAAGCAATTCAATAATCCCAAATAATTAATTAACCAATTGATCTCAATATATGAAATAGCTAAAATCAATTGATTAAAAATCATATAAATATGAGAACTGGAAAAAATGAGAATAATTAAATTATAAAGGACCTTACATATAGAGGAATCTGCTGGTGCCGGTGTTTAAAGAGTTCGGCAACACGACGTGAGCAACGAGGGCGGAACGTCCGCAACGAGAGCGGTGTTAGCAACAACAGCGGCGACGGCAACAGAAGCGGGGCAACAATGGCTGCAGGGGGAGTTTTTTTAGTTGTGAGAGTGTGAGACTTGTGACTTCGTGAGTATTGAGTAGCAAGTTAGCAACGCTAGGGTTAAGCTCTAAAAGTTGATGCTTAAAGAAGAATAGGTGGGGACGTGAGATGTGCTGAAGTGCACCGTATTATGATGTTATACCCACTAAAAATGCTTAAGGGGTTAACTTAGCTATATTTAGTTCTCTTTATTACACCCTTTGTTCCAAAATAATGCTTATTAATAATAAGAAATATTGTTCATCAACATTTTATCACTTATGTTTATTGATAATTAGAGATATTAAGGTTGTCGCATATGTCAGTCGCATATTAGCGATTGCATAACAACTACTGTAAAACAGTCATAAAATTTGCGAGTACTAGTCTTTGTTAGAAGTAAAAATATGTTTTTTGTTGACTTATTAAGGTAGTAGAATATATTAGTCACAAATTAGCGACCGCATAGTGTAAGGAGGGTGATCCCATCATAAGGGGTACTCTCCTTAAATGCCCTTGGCCACTTAAAAGCCTAGGACTTTACACTTGTTAAGGTGTAGTAGGATTTGAATTCCTGACTGTTTGGGGGACCTTGAATTAGAATTGATTCTAGCATCACGCTTTTTTATAAGAAACAAGTAGGAGTCGCCAATGAGTTTTAGGAAAAACTCATAAACCTTGTTCATGCCTTTCTTCCATGTGGAGTTCATGGAATAATTAGCACGAATCATAAGTTTACCCATGTCCAAATTGGTCTATAAACCAGAAATGAGTTCGGGAGCGAGGTTACTAAGATAACGTTCCTTTTAGAGGGGAATCGTCATCCTAGCCCTAGTACGGCCTCTACTAGCTCTTCCTTTTTCACAATTTTATCACCAAACAATATATGCAACGCGATACCTTAAACTATGTTAGTCAAACATTACTTCAAGTAGGAATTACATTGCAAAGTTGTTATTCTTATTTAATAAAATTCGTGGAAGAACAATAAATAAACAAGATTCGCCTTGGCTTAGGTGATCAACCAACAATTATTTAATTCAATTCTAGTCTTTATTTAACGCAAGATACTATATGGAATTGATGATAAGTCGTATATTGAGCGTGTTTTTAGAGTCCATTTAGGTAGTTCAAGCTTAGATTAATTGTTCATAGCTTATTTTAGCTTGTTTTGGTTTGGTTGTGATCATGTTGTGCTTTTATGGGTAGTTTCGTTGTTTTTGATGTATTTCAGGATGAACGAGACTAATTAGGATGGTCATGAGAGTTTGTTAAGATGGATGAGTGATGATACCCGTGTCCGCCCTGGCAGGGCAACATTGTCCTGGTAGCCAGGGTAAAGGAAGGAGAAGAGAAGAGCAAAGTAGTACATAGATGTATCTTACCCCCATCGCCCTAGCAAGGCAAGGTTGCCCGGGATGACCGGGCAAGTGAGGTTATCAACATTATAAGCTCCGAAAATCAGTTTCTCTACTTGTTGCTTCTCACGCCCGACCGGGCAGCATTGCCCTGGCTGACCGGGCGGAGTTTCTCGAAGCGTATTTTTACTATTTTCGGGTTTCTTATTTTAAGGGTTATAAATACCCTTTGTAAATTCGGACTAAACATAATGAGTTATAATATTCTAGCTTTTAAACCTTCATTAGAACCCTAATATTCTCTCTAGATCTAGATTAATTTGCACTTTCAAGTTTTGATCTTTGTTCATCAACAATTGTTACTTTTCTTCATTCAAGCAATTGGTATTCATATTTATTTCTTCTTTTAATTTTAATTACTTATTAATCATGTTTTCTTCATTGAATATTGTTTTTTCTTTCGTTAATATGTGTGAGTAGTTTCTTTATTCCAAGATCTAGCGGAACCCGAATATAATTGATGCATGAATTAATTCTTTAAATTCTCTAATAATAATTGTAATTGATATGCTTAATTGATTATGCTTATGCCAATACTAGATTAAGGATAATTGATATTGTTATTAATCCTTTGTTTTAATCGCAACGGGAGTTGGGTTTGGACGGATTTGAATAAATCAATTAAGGGTTTGAAGTTCATCACGGGAGTAGTTGAATGGATGATTAGGAAGTTAGAGTAATGTGCTCAAGGTCTTTAATTTACATGATTCCATGGAAGTAGGTTTGATTGTGGTTAGAGAAGCCATTGATAACTCGGGAGAGACCATTGGTATTCTTAATGGATTACTTTTCCTCATTAATCAATTGAATTATGTGTTAGGGGTAGAACGACTATTGCATTAATTGTATTCGTGGTGATGCTTGATCTTGGATGTTTTAGCATTGATTTGTCATATTGTTTTGATTTAACCGTTTTAATTAGTTCTTTAGTTATTGACTCTCACTCATTTGATTTGGTTACTTGTTTAGTAATTGCTTGAGTCTATTTGATTAGTAAAACCATAGTCTCTTGGGATCCGACCCTTGCTTGCCCGTTGTAGACACTCATTTGTGTCTCCCCAAAACCAAACCCGGTGATGAGTACCTTTCATGTCAAATCATAATCGAATGAAGTGAAAGTATGGAAAGTCTAGTGTTGCGGATAGTTTTAATTCTTTTCTTTTCTCTCTGTTTTTGAAAACCTATTTTAAGAAAACAGCCAATCCAGTTTGGTTTAGTCCATACTATGGTGTAGTTGGAAAGGGCTTGAAAAGAGCTTTCCAACGTGATGAGTGTCATTTATGGCACTCATAGGGTAGTCTTTTAGGATGTTTTCATCTCCTTTTTATGCTTTCTTATCTTATTTTTGGTCCTTTTTCCTTTAATTCCTTTCTTTCATTCTTTCCTTGCGTTTTTGGTGTTTTCTTCGTGTTTTCCTTTTATTTGGTTCTTTTTCCCTTTTTTTCCTTTCCGTTGTTTGTTCTTGTAGGTACCTAGGATTTTCTTTGCTAGGAGATCAAGGTGGGCTATATTGACTAAGCAAGGAGGAAGTAATCGGCTTGGAGAGGGCTCAGAAAGGGCATGGAGAGGCCTTGGAGAGGGCATCAAGCCCTACCAGTTTGCCGCAGGCGCAAGTACTGAAGGCCGCGGGCGCGGGCTCGTATACACCAAATTGGCCAGTTTCGACTAGGAACTCTCCGCGGTCTAGCCGTGGGCTCCCCGCGGGCGTGGGTAGTCTGGAGAGACCGCTCCATACCAGAGAGACCGCGACCCTCTGATCACCCTTTGGGAGCAGGGGATTCGCCGTGCCCTTGCCGCGGACACGGAGGCCTTTGCCGCAGGCGCGGGCTAGAAGACTCGCGGGAGCGGGTATTGCCCAGATAGCCCGCGGAGTTTGTTATAGGTTCCGTACCCATTTCCCCACGGGCGCGGGGTTGACTAGAGAGGGCGCGGGGATCCCGTTTTCCTTATTTGCCTATAAATACACTTGTAATTCCTTTTTGAAAACAACTTTTAAATAATTTTCATTAGCTTAGTTTTAGAGAGAGAAGTTAGAGAGAAGTTCTTGGTATTGGATTTTTATTTCAACATTGGATCAATTGTGCTTGGATTTCTTCATTTTCAATCATTAATGTTAGTAAGAATTTCTTCTTCTAGTTCATCTCTTTACTTGTTTGTTTTAGTTTCATCTTTGATTTGATTTACTTAGATTTGAATTGGATATTGTAGTTGATATTGTTTTCTCTTGATTTTGATTTAGAATGATGATCAGTGCTAATTCTAGTGATTTGTTCTTGAGTTACACCATGATTAGTGAGTAGATTAGTTGCTAGGGAGAAGGGGAAGCATGCTTGATTGATAATTTGTGCTAGTTGATGATCTTTGATTGATTGAATTGTTGCAATTAAAATGGTTGACATAGTTTTGCATGTGATTAATTAGATTAGGAATGATCAACCCATAAGATTAATCTAGATTGCATTGCAATTCTTAATGACATGGCCCATCAATTTGAGAATTGCTTTAATTGATTGAGTTTGATTGTGAATTTTCTTGATTAGCCATTCATAGTGACCCCTAGCTTGGCCTCTAGGAGATAGCTCTTGAACTCTCTTGATTGCTACTATTGTTTGTCGTTTGCAATGCTTGAATCAAGCGAAGAAACTATCAATTAGCATGATTATTGAACTAGCATGTGGAACCTATATCCCTAGTATTTAGCTTCTTGAATTACTTGATTAGTCTAACTTTGTTACCATAATACCAACCATTTTCTCACTACAATCTTCGAAATAGCTTGACTTAGGCTATAGTTAATACCGACTCACCCCTTTGGGTTCGACCTTATACTTACCTTATACTTGTATTAGGTTGGTTTAGGATTTTATAAATTGTGTTTGATTTTGGGATAGACAATTAACGACTCGTTTATTCCTCTATCAAAATGGCGCCGTTGCCGGGGAGTGATATTGGTGCTTAGCTTTAGTTGTTGAGTCTATTTTACTTTAATTGAAAAAAAAATACAAAAAGATTTTGTTTCTTAAGGCTACATTTGTAGTCGTGCTACTAATATTTTCATTGAGTTTTGCATGCATAGAGCTCGTGATCGATCCATTGTGCCTTTTGACTTGGAAATCGAAAGGACTCTTTCAAGGAGAAGAATTGCTAGTCGATCCTTGGAATTTAGTTCCTCAAGCGAAGAAGGATTTGAAGAAGAACTAGGCATAGGAGAACAACCAAGAGTTTCTTTGAAAGAATTGGGAATTCCCGGTGCGTACAAGTTTGAGAGTGGAATTTCTCCACCTACAACACCGGCGAATGATTTCGAAATTAGGCCGGCTATGATCGCTTTGATCGAAAGGAGACAATATAGCGGAGCTAAGAATGAGAGTCCGTTGAACCATCTCAAGGAGTTCGAAAAGTATTGCAACACTATCAAAGTGAACGGAGTTTCTCAAGAGTTTGGATAAGGAGGTAAAGCCAAACTCCCTACGAACATGGGACGAAGTCACCAAGGAATTCTTGTCCCGATTCTACCCACAAAAGAAAACGGCGGAGGCTAGAGCTTTGATTCAAGGGTTAAAGAAAAGACCTAATGAAAGCCTTTACGAAGCATGAAAGATGTATAAAGAGTACCAAAGGGAGTGTCCCCACCACGGAATTCCAACCTATCAAGTCATTCAAATTTTATATGGTGGCCTAAGTCCTCAAGGCAAATCATGCCTTGATGGGGGAGCCGGAGGTCTCATAATGAATCGGACGGAAGAAGAAGTGGTGGACATTATTGAGGACGTGGTTAAGTACTATAGAGATTGGCAAGATGGTGAGAGGGAATCAACTAGCAAGAGTGGCTCTTCGGTATACTCTATAGACCATCTAAATGCGATCAAAAAATTATCCTCACAAATGACAAATTTGGGGAAAGAAATGACCGCAATCAACGCCAAGTTGGAAATCTCCTCTTCTTTTCAAGCTTTGAATCTTCCCTCCCAATTTAAGGGGAGAGGTACTCTTTCTAACTCTCAACCTCCTCCCTCTTCAAATAATATGCCTAGCGGTTGCTTGTTTTGTGATACATGTGGATCTTATGATCATGACTCTTGTAATTGCCCTCATGCTTTTCCGGAATGTGGTGATGATTTTGATAATAGTGAGAGTGAGCATGTGAATTATGTGTCAAATAATAATGTGCAAAGGTTTGATAATCAAAGAGGTCAATGGAATAGAAATTACCAAAACCAAGGTAATTCTGACAACTATAAGCAAGGTGGTGGTTATAGGAACCAAGGGAACCAAGGTTCTCGTGGCAACTATAACAATCAAGGTTATAAAAATCAAGTTTATAACAATCAAGGTTATAGTAGTTAAAATCAAAAACAAAATTATGGTAATCAAAACCAAAGTTATGGAAATCATAACCAAGGTAGTGGAAACTATAATCAAGGTTATGGTCAAAATCAAAATAGGGGTAATTGGAACAATCAAGGTAGGGGCGATTTTCAAAATTATTCTCAAAGAGGTCCCCCACCCGGATTTGTTCCAATGACTCAAGGTGAAAATTCCTATTCACAACCTTCTTCTTCTAGGACCAATTTGGAGGAAATAATTGAAAATCAAACCAAGTTGTTGAAACACATGCATGGCCGTTAGTGACAAGAAGTTCAATGAAATGATGACCCACATCAAAATGCTTGAAATCAAATTTCTCAACTTGCTAGTGCTTTGAAAGACCAAGCAAGCCCTTCTTCTTTACCTTCCCAAGGCCTAGATCCCAAGAAACCCGTGAATGCTATTGTTACAAGGAGTGGTAAGGTTCTTGAGGAGATATTGCCTAGGAGGAGTGAAAACAAGGAGGTCCCCAAGGAAGCTTTGGTTGAGAATGAGGGAGATAGAGCATCTTTAGATGAGGTTTTGGTTGAGACACCAAGAGAGGTGAGAGTAGAGAAAGAGATTGTGAAACCCAAGCTCCCTTATCCCCAAAAATTCATGAGACACAAATTGGATGAGCAATTTGGGAGATTTATTGATATGCTCAAACAACTTCACCTTTCTCTACCTTTCACCAATGTGATTAACCAAATGCCTAATTATGCCAAATTCCTCAGACATTTTGAGTAGGAAGAGCACTTGTGATGTTGTGGAGACTATGAACTTGACTGAAAATTGTAGTGTGATCATCATGAACAAAATGCCACCCAAGTTGAAAGAACCCGGAAACTTCTCCATCCCTTGTGCTATTAACAAGATGCAATTTGATAATGCCTTATGTGACTTAGGAGATAGTGTAAGCTTAATGCCATATTCGGTTTATCAAAGACTTGATCTAGGGGAACTCTTACCTTCTAACATTACCTTGCAACTAGCCGATAGGTCAATCAAGTTTCCAAAAGGTAAAGTGGAATATGTTCCATTGAGGGTTGGGAAGTTTGTGTTCCCGGTGGATTTTGTTGTTCTAGAAATCGATGAAGATGCTACCATTCCAATTATTCTAGGTAGAACCTTTCTTGCTACCTCGGGTTCTATGATAGATGTCAAGTGTGCAAATATTTCCCTTAAGGTAGGAGATGAGGTCATAGAATTTGATTTGAATGAAAGCATGAAATATCCAAGTTCTTCTCTTGAAAATTGCATGATGATTGACTCTCTTGATCATGTTGTGTCTTCCATGCATGAGCACTTTCTCACCTCTAACAATGCTCTTGAGAATGTTTTGTTGTACAAAGACAAGCTAGGTGCACCAAGCTAGGTGGAAGATGTTCCATTGAGGGTTGGGAAGTTTGTGTTCCCGGTAGATTTTGTTGTTCTAGAAATGGATGAAGATGCTACCATTCCAATTATTCTAGGTAGACCCTTTCTAACTACCTCGGGTGCTATGATAGATGTCAAGTGTGCAAAGATTTCCCTTTAGGTAGGAGATGAGGTCATAGAATTCGATTTGAATGAAAGCATGAAATATCCAAGTTCTTCTCTTGAAAATTGCATGATGATTGAATCTCTTGATCATGTTGTGTCTTTGACTGGGTAAAGTCGTATCCCCTAATCAAAAGTAATTACTAAATCCTCTAACTAATGCAGATAGGGAATTAGGGTCGAATCCACAGAGAAACGAGTCTTTCTATTCCTAATTAACTAAAATAGTCTAGATTATTAGGTAACCAATATATAATTTGAATATGAAACTAAACTACGAAGATTGAGACTAGGGAGAAAACGATATATAAAAGGATCTAGGGCATAGGTTCACCAATAAATAATATTCCAGGGTAGAATATAATAATCATTCATCAATGCATACATCAACCAGATTATAAAGGGCTTTCGCTATGTATTATAATCACACAATTAATTTACTGGTATTAAATCTCATATTTCGAACCTCGACCTAACCATTTATAAATTAACCTGCTTATTGAAACTAGATCTAAGCATCAATTCTCATCTGTCGAATCTCGAATCAATATTGTCAAACTCATGCATAAAAGATCAGGCCTAATCTAGTCACAAAGCATTAAATTAATCAATAGGAAATTAATCTAGCATTGATAATTAACAACAATAAATTACCCTTTCATATTATTTATGGATCCCCATAAACCCTAGAAATAGAACTACTCACACATAATAAAAACTAAACAAATCAGAGCAATAAAGCAAGACATGATTAAAGGAATAAAATAAACAACTAGGATTAAGAGAAGAGAAATAGTTACCAAACAAATCTAGAATTAAGAATGGATTAAGAACAAAAGTATAAAACAGAGAAAATCTAAGAAACCAATTAAGAGAGTAAAGAAAAAATCAAGAGAGATGCTAAATCATTTTACCGAGGAGTATTTATACTCCATACAAATCCTAAACTAAAACAAACTTAAACGACGAAAATAACCCCTAATATTTACACGCCCCCGATCGGGTGAGCCACCGCCCGGTCGGGCGCGCCTTTTTGCTCTTCAATACGCTTCTCGCGCCTGGCCGGGCGCGTCACCGGGCACCAACCTTTGCTTTTCCCGTCCGGCCGGGCGCGCTTCTGGGCGCCAGCCATTTTGGCCGGGCGGCTCTATTGGGCCACTAATTGGACTACGATTGGGCTCCAATTCTTCGGGCCAATCTGGGTTTCCTCTTTGGGTCTTGAATACTCTGTCCAAATGCCCCGGTATCAAACATACCGAGCCCTTAATCACCGGTTCGATGGCTCTAACCGACCCTAGGCTATAAAATATGGTCGTGCTTCTGCAATGCTCGTGATTGCTCCAAAATATCTCGGGAAAATACTCCTAAAGTGTAAATCCCTGCAAAAGTCAACCAAATCTACGAAAACACCAATTAGTAATAAAAGTGGCTCTAAAGAGCCAAAAACACTATTAATTATGACCAAGGGACGGGGGTAAAATACTATTTAAAATAGGCACATCAATTTCCCCCAAGCCAAACCTTTGCTTGTCCCTAAGCAAAGGTCTCATCAATGAATCAATAAATATGCTTCACCCCAAAAAGTAAAAATCAAGCACAAACGATTCAGGGTAAATCAAATAAACATGCTTCAAATTCAACCAATCAAATCCATCCAATTACCTTTCCTCCCTAACAATTGTCGAACAGAGCAAACCACAAGAGCATATAGAATTCAAGACTAGTGCTCACACACTCAACTCTCATTTTTGTGGCGAGTAAAAGATGTACTCGATCGCTCTCCATCCAACCCCTTTATGTGAACAATACCCTCCCGACTCACACTCTCATGTGTATAAAATAATGAACGCTCAATCCTACTAGTCGACTCGAAATATGTCAAATCATAACTTGCATTGATAAACAACACTTTCACATTCATACAATTCTATGCACAAAGGTCGAAAGGTCTTTAAACCTTGTAATGTAAGGCTAGGGTAAAGGGTAGGAATCATTTGGGAACAAGTGAGAGAAAAGCTATGCTTAAGGGAGCAAATCCTAATAAAACCCATGATCAAAATAAATAACAATCAACACCTCCTACATAACCAACTCTAACATCAACCAAATATACTCCAATCATAATAAACAATCCCAATTCTTACAATTTCACTCATAAAAATATAATAATGAAGAAGTGGAGTGAATAAACAAACTTTATTTCCAAACTTGAATTTTTCATTGAAGCTCTTATTATTTTTTTCTTTTGATCAACCTCTAACTAGAACATTTGAACATTGAACACTTTTTTTTTTCTTTTTACTATTGAAGTTCACTTATTTTTTTCTTGAAATTCTCTTTTTTTTTTTCATAACATCATGATTTATTTTTTTCCAAGAAAATATAACTCTCAAACTCATCAAAAATAAACATGATAAAAAACAAAGCAACTTCTCAAAACCCACCAAAATTGTGCAAATAATAAGCACACTACAAACTCCCTCACCTCACTCACTAATAGCTCCCCCAAGCCAAGCTTGGGACTAGTAAGAAATGGGGCGAAATAGGCTTGTAATGTGGCTAATAAACAACAAAAAGTCAAGGCAACAACATGGGTAGCAAAAAGGGAACAAATGTATCTACAATCATCTGAAGCCACCTAAAAGAACAAATGCCTTCGTCCTCCTCAATGTGCATAATAATGAATCATATAAACATTACTTATAGTTGCAAACTAATACTCAAATTCATTGACATACCAGGAACTAACACACATTCCTAACCAAATCAACTAGTCTAGCACTATATTCACAAGTAGTTGGACAAAATTGACGCATGTTAAGGTTTCAAGGCAATCAAACATCAAATCATGACCAACTAATCCACAATGCCTATCATCATATACCAAGAATCAAAACAATTTTTCTCAGGTATGGGGCACAGGGAAGCATGATTTACAATTCATTGGAACGTATTTTTGGATTTTTTTATTTTTCAATTTTTTTGTATTTTTCATATATAAGAAAGCAATAAAACTAACCTAGAAAAAAATAAATCTAAACTAAGAAAACACACCAAAAATAAAAGAAAAGAGAAAAAGAAAGATACCAAATCCAAAATCTCCCCCAAGCCAGAATTATACAATGTCCTCATTGGCTCGGGAACTAGCCCAGCATAGCTAGTCCTGATCATCCTCATCCATCGAGCCGAACCCTGCACCTCCACTTCCACCTGCACCACCTGCACCAGAAGAGCTACCACCAAAATAATCAGCCTGAAAAGTCCCCCTCGCTGGTCCCCCGAAAGGAATATCCTGGCCGTACCCATGGAAGGCCGAATAGTCAGTGTAAATACCACGGGCAGTGGGGTCCCTATCGTATCCCTGGGGTGGAGGCTGAAACCAGTCAGGGTAAATAGCATCGTCGGGAATGTTGCCCCGACGAGCATAATCATCGTACATAGGGTAGAGAGCTCTACCTTAGTTCCTCTCAAGGTACCCTAACCTCTGGTCTATAGAGCCTACCATCCTCCGAAGGTCAGTATGAGAATGTTCGATACGTCCTAAGGCCTGACCTATAGTCTGAAGGTCCCAAACTGGGTCAGAGTCAACATGTGGGATGGAGTGAGACATGCAAGGTGGAGAAAACGCCACCTCGGGCTGAGGCTGAGGCTGAGGTGGTGGAACTGGTGGTGGTGGTGCTTGTCCCCTAGCGTTGGCAACTAAAAGATGATATGTGTAGGACAGTTTCCATGGGGGAAAGACGGTCAAGTCAGGACTAGGTAGGGGAAAGATGGGCAAAGGCTGCTCGCTCCCAGTTCTAATACACCAAAAGGGTGTCTGTTCGCTATCCGGTCGTACCCACCCCAACTCCTCAAAATACCTAGCAGTGTTATAGGTATCTGGTCCACAATTGGTCAGTTGGTGGGGTCTATCCTCTACAAAACCGGCCTTTTTCACTGCTATTCGAGTGATAAGGCCTCCTATACGAATGGGGGTGCGAGATGTGGTACAGGGTGTGGCATGTCTGCTCAGATGGTGAATAATGTACCTACCTATGTTTAATTTCCCAAACCCAGACACATAGTGACCTATGACAGCTAGCTCGTTAGTTTGGGCGTTATGGGGCTCGTTCCTACCTAAAATACACAAACCCGCAAATCTTTGCCAGAATTTTGGGACAGGGTGATGAATAGGTTTGGTACCAGCATGTTGGGGGTCGGGAGTCGGCAAACCAGTCAGAGAAAAATAAATGTCACCCATTTTATAGTCCGCATGCCATTGGTGAGGTAACTCAGAATTTAATTCAAATAATTTACAAAATTCTACATAAGGTAAACTAATATTCCTATTGTTCAACTTAAAAATTAAATTCGGCCCATTTCTACTATTTACAACTTTTAAAGAAGACAAGAATTCACAAGTTAATTCTCGGTAAGTAGGATAATGCATATCAACAAATTTTCTCATGCAAATGTCATTTAAAAACCATTTTACAAAATCATACAAACCAAACGATTCTAAAGTAGGGCGGTGTAACCACCGTGAAGGAATTATCTCGCGCCCGATTAGGTGTTCCAACCGCTCCTTTAGCTCCTGGCTAGCGATACGGATCGTCGGCCAGTACGGGAGTTGCAAATCAGGATTGTATTCCTCCCTCAAACTAGAACTCCTACCGAAAATGGACCGAGCCCTCTTTGAAGCCATGGTAGAAATGGGTATGAAATTAATTTGAAAGAAATTCAAAAAAATTTTATATAGAAATGTAGAGGATGAAGAGGGGATTACAAATATGTAAAAAGTTTTGGAATTGGGTTAGAATTGGAGAAGAAACCTTAGAGAGAAGGTAGAGAGAATTTGAGTTTTAGAGAGAGAAAGTTATGGAGGAAGTGAGTGAAATGAGAAAGAGACAAAGAAAAAAAAGAAGAAAGGAGGTCGGGGCGTCGCGCCCGGTCGGGCGATCTAATTTGTAAATTTTACTGTGCTCTCGCGCCCGGTCGGGCGCCCTTCGCCCGATTGGGCGATCTAAATGCCCGATTTGCGCCAATTCTCGCGCCCGGTCGGGCGATCTGACATTCGAAATTTCTCCCCTTTTCGCGCCCGGTCGGGCGAGAGTCGCCCGATCGGGCGGACAACTTTGTCCGTATACGACGAGTTTCGCGCCTGGTCGGGCGCCCATCGCCCGGTCGGGCGAAAATACTTGAATTTGAAGCCTAGCCCTCGCGCCCGGTCGGGCCCGAGGCTAATTGACGAATTTCATATTTTCTTCTTTTCTTCAGATTTTGGCTAACTCCTTCAAACCTGTATAAACACTCATAAAACTCATTAAATTCCCTCATCTCTCCTCTCATAAGAAAAAGAAAGAAAACTAGTCTAAAAAGCATTAAAGATACGAGTTTCCTCCCGCATAGCGCTAGTTTATCTAGGTCCCGCACGACCTTCTTACCAAGTACAATAACTAGGACCCTTGGCCTAACTCTCGGTCGGGTTGTTTCTCACCCGGTCTAGCGGTGTTTCGGCTGCGACGCGGCTTCCCGACATTCCCTATGGGAATCCAATTCACTTTGTCCGGTGGATCCTCCTTGACTTGGGTTGGGGGTTCTTCAATGCTACGCACTAAAGATCTTCTTTGATCGAGGGTTGCTTCAAATTGTCATTACTTTCAACACTTGCAACTCGATCTGGCGGAACACTTACCATAGGCTCAAATTGCACAACTTGCTTGATTGATTCCACCTTTTCGTCCTCAAAACCAAGACCAACAGTGTAGAGGGCTCTTTCTATTGCATCAACTTCCTTCTGCCATTTGTCTATCTCATCTGAAAGGGATGCAACACGAGACACCGCCTTCAAGGGGTCTTTTTCAAGAGCTTCGGGCTTGTTAAAATAATTCTCAACCACATTAACACTAAAGCGTTTCAACTCAGTCATGGGGCTTTTAGGAGTATTATTAAGATTAAAAACAATTTTTTCATCCCCTACTGATAGTTTTAACTTGCCACTTCTCACATCTATGATTGCTCCTGCAGTGTTGAGGAATGGTTTACCCAAAACAATTGGGGTTTGCATATCCTCAGCCATATCAAGAACAACAAAATCAATAGGTATATAAATTTACCTACTCTAACGGGGAAATCCTCTAAAACAACACAGGGGTATTTGAAAGAATGGCCGGCCATTTGTAGAGTAATATTAGTGGATTTTTGTTTACCCATATTCTGTTTAGAACACACAGATAATGGCATGACACTAACGCTAGCACCCAAATCACACAATGCATTATCAATCATTAGATTGCCTATATGACAAGGGATAGAAATACTACCCGGATCTTTTAATTTAGGTGGAGACTTATTTTGACGTACGACACTACACTTTGCAGTGAAAGCTACTGTCTCTACCTCACTAATAGACCTTTTCCTTGTCAATATTTCTTTCATAAATTTTGCAAATACGAAGGAATTTGTGTGATTAATTCAGTGAAGGGAACTGTTACCTTCAAATCTTTCACCATCTCCAAGAACTTACCAAACTGCTTATCCAAGTTTGTCTTCAAGTGATGATTGGGGAATGGAAGTTTGATAATTGGCTTTGGAGCATTATTTCTCTTATCTGGAGTAGCCACCTTCTATGGAGTCGCACCCTACAATGTAGAATTAGAGATGTTAGTACTATCATTTAGCCCTGCAGGGCTATTAACTACATTGTCAGGTTTAACTGAATAAAGATTAGCATTATTTAATAAAACAGGTTCATCTGGGCATAGGGGGCCCTTCATAGTTTGAACCACTCCTTAGAGTAATTGCATAGGCTTGATCTGTAGGCCTGGTCGGTTGTGCCGGCAGAGCTCCCTGCTGGCGGGCTTGTAGAGTAGCGGAAAGTTGCGCAATTTGATTATCTACAATTTTGTTATGCGCTAAGATTGAAACAATTTGCGCATCTCTACTCTCCATATGCTTCTGCATATTAACCAACATCGCTCTGATTTCCACCAAAGAAGGATCGGAAGATGAGGAGGGTTGTTGTAGTTGGTTTTTCTGGCCAACATTGGGATGGTAATATTTCAGCTGCTGTTGCTATAGCACCTGTGGTTCTTGTGGTGGTGGATTTTGAACATTAGTACTCCGGTAGGAAAGTTACGGATGATTTCGATACCTAGGATTGTAGGTGTTGGAGTATGGGTTATTCTGCCTATAAGCTTGAAAGGCATTAACTTGCTCCACGGAACTCCTGCAATCTTGTTCCCAATGACCTATAATTCCACAATTTTCACAGAAAGCCTCATTAGAATTTATTAATTGCAGAAACATTAGCTATATTGGCAGTGCTAAGATTATCTAATTTTTGGCAAATAGAGGTGAATTGAGCTTGCAAAAAGGATACAGAGTCAACACTATGCTTCCCCTTGTTAGGAAAGCCTCTAGGATTCCCATATTGGGAATTGTGTATTTCCATATCTTCAATAACCTGACCTGCATCATCAACATTAAGATCCATAAATCTCCCACTGGCTGCAGAATCTAAAATTATTCTAGAAGAATTTCCAATGCCATTGTAGAAGGCTTGGATTAACTGCCATTGTGCTAAATTATGGTGGGGGCATTCTCTTTGTAGGTCCTTGAACCTCTCCCAAGCCTCATATAAAGTTTCATTGGCTTCTTGGGCGAAGTTCTGAATTGTACTCCGTAGTACGGCTGTTCTTTCTGCAGGATAATACTTGTTATAAAAATTCAAAACAAGAGTTTCCCAGTCATTTATGCCAAGTGCAGTTCTATTTAAGCCATTAAACCACAATTTAGCTTTTCCAGTTAAAGAGAAGGGAAAGAGAATCTCCCTGATTTGGTCTTGAGTGACCCCGACTTGCTTGATGGTATTGCAATATTGACAATAGTCGGCAATGTGAAGATTTGGGTCTTTACCCTTAGCTCCACTGAATTGCTTCCTCTCTATCATCGTTATAAATTGAGGTTTAATCTCAAATTGTACCCCATCAAGAGCCGGAGTAGGGGTGAGATGTGGAAAATCTGCAAGCTTTGGTTGTGAGTAATAACTAAGCTTCTTTGGAGCCGTCATCTCTGATTCTGTATCTGATGATACCTCTGAATCGCTAGAACCAGTTGGAGGATCGCAGTGATTATTATTATTATCACCAAAATCCGCCAGGATTTGCTTGTAGAGATTTTTCTGTCTATGGAAGGAACGTTCGATCTCAGGATCGAATGGGATGTACCTTGATCTGGAACACCTGGGCATAAACAAAAAACTAAAAGCAAATATGAGATTTGCCTCAAAGAACTAACGTTCTCTGAGACAAAAATAAATAACCTAGACTACAAAAATAATCAGAAATAAAAATAAAACCATTTCCCCGGCAACGACGCCAAATTTTGTCAGGGTAAAGTCGTATACCCTAACCAAAAGTAATTCCTAAATCCTCTAACTAATGCAGATAGGGAAGTAGGGTCGAATCCACAGAGAAACGAGTCTTTCTATTCCTAATTAACTAAAATAATCTAGATTATTAGGTAACCAATATATAAGTTGAATATGAAACTAAATTACGAAGATTGAGAATAGGGAGAAAACAATATATAAAAGGATCTAGGGCATAGGTTCACCAATAAATAATATTCCAGGTTAGAATATAATAATCATTCATCAATGCATACATCAATCAGATTATAAAGGGCTTTCGCTACGTATTATAATCACACAATTAATTTACCGGTATTAAATCTCATCTTTCAAATCTCGACCTAACCATTTATAAATTAACCTGCCTATTGAAACTAGACCTAAACATCAATTCTCATCTGTCGAATCTCGAATCAATATTGTCAAACTCATGCATAAAAGATCAGGCCTAATCTAGTCACAGAGCATTAAATCAATCAATAGGAAATTAATCTAGCATTAATAATTAACAACAATAAATTACCCTTTCATATTATTTATGGATCCCCATAAACCCTAGAAATAGAACTACTCACACATAATAAAAACTAAACAAATCAGAGCAATAAAGCAAGACATGATTGAAGGAATACAATAAACAACTAGGATTAAGAGAAGAGAAATAGTTACCAAACAAATCTGGTATTAAGAATGGATTAAGAACAAAAGTATAAGAGAGAGAAAATCTAAGAAAACAATTAAGAGAGTCAAGAAAAAATCAAGAGAGATGCTAAATCGTTTTACCGAGGAGTATTTATACTCCGTACAAATCCTAAAATAAAACAAACTTAAACGACAAAAATAACCCCTAATATTTACATGCGCCTAATCGGGCATGCCTTTTTGCTCTTCAATACGCTTCTCGCGCCCGGCCGGGCGCGTCACCGGGAGTCGACCTTTGCTTCTCCCGCCCGGCCGGGCGCGCCTCCAGGCGCCAGCCTTTTTGGCCGGGCGGCTCTCTTGGGCCACTAATTGGACTACGATTGGGCTCTAATTCTTCGAGCCTATCTGGGATTCCTCTTTTTGTCTTGAATACTCGGTCCAAATGCCCTAGTATCAAACATACCGAGCCCTTAATCACCGGTTCGATGGCTCTAACCGACCCTGTGCTATAAATTCTGGTCGTGCTTCTCCAATGCTCGTTATTGCTCCAAAATATCTCGGGAAATACTCCAAAAGAGTAAATCCCTGCAAAAGTCAACCAAATCTACGAAAACACTAGAAAACACCAATTAGTAATAAAAGTGGCTCTAAAGAGCCTAAAACACTACTAATTATGACCAAGGGATGGGGGTAAAATACTATATAAAATAGACACATCAGTCTTCCATGCATGAGCACTTGCTCACCTCTAACGATGCTCTTGAGAATGTTTTGTTGTACAAAGACAAGCTAGGTGCACCATGCAAGGAGGTGGCATTGTATGAGGAATTGCTTCATGGAAGCATGGAGGAAGTGGATGAACAATTGTGCTTGAAAATCTCAAGCCATGAAGCTTTAAAAGCGACCGCAACAAAAGAAGGTAAAGGTGTGCCTATGGTAGAGCTCAAACCTCTACCATCACACCTTAGGTATGAATTCTTAGGCCCAAATTCCACTTACCCCGTAATTGTTAGTGCATCCTTGAGCGAGAGCCAAGATCAAGTGTTATGTTGTGTCTTGAGAAAGCACCAAGGTGCTTTGGGCTATACTATCGATGATCTTAAAGGCATAAGCCCGGCTTTGTGTACACACCACATAATGCTTGAGGAAGGCACCCTTCCTTCTATTGAACGACAAAGAAAGCTATACCCTCAAATGGGAGAGGTGGTGAAAAAAGAGATCACCAAGCTCTTGGATGCGGGAATCATATTCCCCATCTCAAGCTCTAGGTGGGTCTCTCCCGTCCATGTCGTTCCTAAGAAGGGGGGGTCTGACCGTAGTCAAGAATGAGAGAGGTGAGCTCATTCCAACTAGGACGGTCACCAGTTGGAGGATGTGTATAGACTATAGACGTCTAAATACATCCACAAAAAAGGATCACTTTCCCCTTCCATTCATTGATCAAATGTTAGAGAGACTAACAAGGCACAAGTTCTATTGCTTCTTTGATGGCTGTTCGGGATTTTTCCAAATTCCAATCCACCCCGAAGATCAAGAGAAGACAACATTTACATGCCCCTATGGGACCTTTGCTTATAGGAGAATGCCCTTTGGCCTTTGTAACGCCCCCACAACTTTCCAAAGGTGCATGATGAGAATTTTTGGAGACATGTTAGAGGAAGAAATGGAGGTATTTATGGATGACTTCTCCGTAGGTGGGGTTTCATTTGAAGATGCCTAGTGAATCTTGAGAAATGTTTGGCACGGTGTGTAAAGGTTAATCTTGTCTTGAATTGGGAGAAGTGCCATTTCATCGTGGAGGAAGGAATAGTGCTTGGACATAAGATATTTCACAAAGGAATAGAGGTGGATAAAACCAAGATCGAGGTTATTGAGAAGCTTCCACCTCCGGTGAATGTCAAGGGAGTGAGATCATTTTTGGGACATGCGGGCTTCTATAGAAGATTCATCAAGGATTTCTCACTCATTGCCAAGCCCTTTAATGATCTTCTTCAAAAAGATGTTGAGTTTGTTTTTGATGGTAAATGCATGGAAGCATTTAATAGATTGAAGAAGGCCCTAATCTCTACCCCCATTGTTCAAGCCCCAAGATGGGATTTACCCTTTGAATAGATGTGTGATGCTAGTGATTGGGCAATTGGAGGAGTTTTGGGACAACGTGTGGACAAGAAGATTTATGTGATTTACTATATGTCCAAGACACTAAATGGGGCCCAAAAGAATTACACAACAACGTGAAAGGAATAGTGTCCTTCGAACAAGTGTATTATTCTGATAGCGGGTTCAGAATTATTAGAAAGCTAATATATTCAGTAAGGTCAAGTGATCAGAATGCCTGGGTAGAGGCCGCTTCCGATCAGTAATATTAATATAATTAATATTACAGCTTAATCTTGACTGAACCCTTCGGGTCACACCCAAGCAAATATATGCGAACCAACTCGACGAATTAATTCGAAAGAAATTAATTCGTCGCCCGAGTGTTAAATAATTAGACGTCGGTAATTTGAGCTTAGAGCGTCGAAACCGATCGTCGGAAGTCGAGTCTAAATGATAAAAGACGAGACGCGCAAAATAATAATAAATCAACAATATTCCCGAAAATACCCCTAGCATCGGAGTGCCCCGAGCATCCGAATGCTAGGGGCAAGACGAGCTGGCACACCGTGATGGCAGCCACGGCCAGCCACGGCTAGGCACAACAGCAGCCGCACCGCGCCACGGCAGCAGCCGCAGCCGCACCACGGAAGCAGCCGCAGCCGCACCACGCCACAGCAGCAGTTGGTGCGGGCTGGGCTCGGGCTGGTGCGGGCTGGGATCGGGCTTGGATCGTGGCTTGGCTCGGGCCATAGGGCCGTGAATAAGGGGAAGCTTGGAATATGGGAGTAAGTGGGGTTGCCATGTGGCACAAGGTGAGGGAGAGAGTGGGGAGCTAGTTTGGTCCCCATCTCTAAGTGGTCCTCACCTACTCTCTCATGTATGCTTGACACTTGTTGATTTATTACTAGTTTGCTTAATAATTTTATTTTAGCTTTAAAATAAAATGTGAAAATCTCATTGTCCCACATTGATGGGAGAGATTTTCATACTCCCATCATTCCCTATAAATACCCAACTTTGGGCATTAGAAATGATGCTTGAGTGGGAGTTAAAAAGAGCATTCCATAATTTTGGGAAAACTCTTAAACTCATATAACACTCGGGTTTTGGTCGGACCTCGCTAACCCCCAGGAAGTAGACCTTAAAGTTGTGTTCTCCCTTTTGTGGGTGATAACGTCGGAGGCGCGGCGCTTGACGTGCTCGTAGCTTTCAAGTAAGAGCCCCGGTTTTTGGGCGAAGCTCGCTTCGAGGGTAAGATTCGTTATCTTTTCTTTGTGATTATTTATTTATGATTTATGATTTTAATTATTGCGAGTGGTTCCTCGGGTAGGGGTTTGTTCCGCGGTGAGTCGGACTCACCAAACCCCAACACAACGGAAAAAGAATTCTTGGCCATTGTTCACTCTTTTGAGAAATTCCGGTGTTATTTGTTGGGTTCACTCTTCACGGATCATGCGGCTCTCAAGTATCTCTTTGCCAAGAAAGAGTCCAAGCCAAGGTTGATTCGTTGGGTGATTAAATTACAAACTTTTGAAATAAAGATTAGGGATAAGAAGGGTGCAGAAAATGTGTTGGCGGACCATCTTTCTCGCCTTGAGGGTGATCAAATTCATGATGATGGTCTACCAATTGAAGATAGAATTCTTGATGATGTCTTGTATGCCATTAAGGTTAAGGAGCTTCCATGGTATGATGACTTGGTGAACTTTCTAGCATGTGGGGAGTTTCCACTTTCTTTCTCCAAGAACCAAAAGAAGAAGCTCAAGAGGGAGGCAAGACATTACTTATGGGATGATCCCATTTTGTATAAACGAGGGGTTGATGGCTTGCTTCGGCGTTGTGTCCCAAATGAAGAGGTGCCAAGTGTTCTAAAGATGTGCCATTCAGATCCTAGTGGTGGTCATATGTGCGTTTCCAAAACCGCCACTAAGGTTCTTCAATGTGGTTTGTGGTGGCCACATCTCTTCAAGGATTCATGGGGCTTTGTAAAGTCATGCGACCGATGTCAAAGAGTTGGAATATCTCCAAGAGGAATGAGATGCCTCAACAACCTATTCTTGAGTTAGAGGTGTTCGATGTATGGGGGATTGACTTCATGGGACCATTCCCATCTTCATATGGTAATCAATTCATACTTGTGGCTATGGACTATGTTTCTAAATGGGTTGAGGCCATTGCCTCCCCTACTAATGACCACAAAGTAGTGTTGAAGTTGTTCAACAAAATCATCTTCCCAAGGTTTGGCGTGTCTAAGGCTGTGATAAGCGATAACGGTTCTCATTTTGTTCACAATGCCTTCCAAAAGACATGGAGTGCATCAACGGTTCGACCTTCCATATCATCCTCAAACGAGTGGCCAAGTCGAGGTCTCCAATCGTCAAATAAAGCTTATTCTTGAGAAGACGGTTGCAAGGAATAGAAAGGATTGGTCGGACAAGTTAGATGATGCTCTTTGGGCCTATAGGACGGATTTCAAGACACCTATTGGCACCACTCCATATCGCCTTGTCTATGGAAAGTCTTTCCATCTCCCGGTGGAGCTTGAACACCGTGCTTTGTGGGCAATCAAAAAGATAAACTTTGATTTAGAAAGTGCGGGGGAGAAAAGGTGGTTGGATCTTCATGAGATAGAGGAGCTTAGACTTGAAGCTTATGACTGTGCTAGCACCTGCAAAGCACATTCCAAAGAAGCTCATGATAAGCTTATTGAGAAAAAGGAGTTTTGTGTGGGTGATAAAGTCCTCCTCTATCACTCAAGAATGAAGTTATTTCCCGGAAAGCTAATGTCAAAATAGAGTGACCCTTTCTTGGTGAAAGATGTTTTTGCTAATGGCACCGTGGAGATTTCTCCTTTGGATTCCTCATCTTCTTTCAAGGTTAACGGTCATCGGCTAAAGAGATATTTTGATGGAGTGTTTGTTGGTCTTATTCATAAAATGATTCTTTTCAAGCCACCTTGAGTGGGGTGGTAAACGTCGAGCTAACGACGTTAAACAAAAGCGCTTACGGGAGGCAACCCGGATTCTCACCTTTACTCTCTTTTCATTCCTTTCTTTTATTTTTGGTTTTTTGTTGATTTTTGCTCTTACCTTTCCTTGTGTTTTTGGTTTGTTTTGTAGGGTGCCTTCATTCATCATCTATGGACTAAATGTGTTTGATGAGGATGGTAAAAGGAGGTTTTAAAGTGCAGCGGAGAGGGAACCCCACGGGCTTGGAGAGTCCTTGGTTGCCCTTACTTTCAAAAAAGAGGAAATCAGATCAGTAGCTCTCCGCGGTCTCTCCGTGGGCTCCCCGCGGGCGCGGGTGCCTTAGAGAGGGCGCGGGGAGAATCAGAGAGGGCGCGACCTATTTTCACCAAATTGGATCAGTAACTCTCCGTGGTTGCCTCGCAGGCTCCCAGCGGGCGCGGCAATATTGGAGCGGGCGCGGGTGCCTTAGAGAGGGCGCGTCCCCTTTTCAGGTAAAAAAATACGATTTTTCCATAATCCGCCCGCGGTTTCCCGCGGTCTCTCTGCGGGCGCGGGCACCTGGGTTTTTCAATACTCGGTTCCCCTCTCTCTCTCTCTCCTCTCTTATTTTCCATTTCACTCTTAATTTTCCTCATTTTCTCTCTTCCTCCTCTTAAACCATAACCCCCAAATCATCTCTTTTACTCATTTTTACTCAAATTCACCCTTGTTTTCACTTAAATTTCCTTCCCAACTTCCTTCACACTCTATTTTCATCAAGCTTACTCTCCTTTCTTGTGGTCTTTTTCAGGAATCTCGAGTCCTAGGCGTTTTTGAGATTGCTTTGAGTCTTCAATCTTGGTATACTTCTAACCTTTGTTTTATTTTTGTCAATTTCAATTGATTTTTATGCATTGGTTGTGATTGGCCTAGATTAAGCATGAGTATGATGTTTTTTGTAGTTTGTATGGTGGCTTTGGAATTATTTTGGGTGATTTGTGCTTATTTTTGTGATATATTGTTAATGTTGTTTGTTGTTGTTGGATTTTTGGTAGTTTGTTGCTTGTAACAGGTACTTTGTAGTTTGTGGTGGTTTTGGGTGGTCTTGTGAAGGGTGGTTTGATCAATTTGGTGGTATTGTTGAATTTGGGTGTTTTTGTGATTTATTATGTTGGTTGAGCTTGAGACTATGGATTTGTTGAGGAAAGTTAAGAGTAGCAAGAAAAGTTCAAACCAATCCCCCGGCCAATCCTCTCGTAGCCAACCTTCAACCACCGAACCCCCTCAAAACCAAACTACTCAAGATAATGGCCCACCTCCTCCTTTACCTACTCTCAAATTTCATAACCAGGATAAACACACCCCTATCTATAACAGAATGAAATCCCGGAAATTTAGACCGACCCGCAACTATTTTCTCGAGGATATGGTAAAATTAGGTGTTGACGCCGATCTTAACATCTTGCTCCATAATCTTGGTTTGGATGAGTTTGTAAAGTCATCCCCCCGAACTTATTTGGAACCGTGCATTGAGTTTTTCTCCACCTTTGAGTTTAATATGACGGGGCATACCGACTATATCATCTCTTTTCAACTTTTCAATTCCAAGCATACCATGAACCTTGCTAAATTCAACAAAGCCCTTGGCTTCAACCCCAATACCGACATCTATGAGCCCTTGGTTGCCCTTCTCAAGTCTAATTACAATGAGGTTGCATGGTGGAGAGCCGTATCTAAAAAAAAGGTGTTTGACTCTAAGGAATCGCTTTCTAGCGAGATCATTCACCCAGCTCTTCGAATTCTCCATCAGATTCTTGGCTATACAGTGCTTAATAAGCAAGATCTTGGGAAGCTTTCGAGGGAGGAGATCTTGGTGCTTTGGATGGCTACACATCCGGATTTGGGGACGAGGTTGAATTTTGGGTATATTTTCATGAATT
This sequence comes from Chenopodium quinoa, assembly GCF_001683475.1. Taxonomy (NCBI): domain Eukaryota; kingdom Viridiplantae; phylum Streptophyta; class Magnoliopsida; order Caryophyllales; family Amaranthaceae; genus Chenopodium; species Chenopodium quinoa. Next base: position 707,342 of record NW_018742864.1, read on the forward strand.
ATTGTCAATTAATCATCAATGGGAAGAAGACGAGTGAGATTCATTGTGGTGGTATTATTACTAGATTGGTGCATTATTTCAAGCAAGAACGTTTCTTGAGGTCTTGCACTCCAATTGGAAGGGGTGAAGACATGTATTTGGATTTGAAGCAGCTTAACACTTTGCGCTTCATTTCTAATCCTAAGGGAAACAGTGTTTATTCTTGGCTAGTGCGTAATGTGCACCATTGTTTGCTCCCAAACCCGGCTGCCACCTCAATTACTCAAGAGGCTAGGATTGTTTGGAGGATTCCCGCGGACAATGGGAGAGTTGAAAATGTTATGGAGGAGGATGTTGTTGATGAGGACGATGATGATGATGATGGGCATGATGGTGAAGGTGGAGAAGGAGAAGGTGGTGATGGAGAAGAAGAAGAAGAAGAGCAAGAACAACAACAACAACAACGACAGTTTCAGCATGAACAACAACAACAACCGCAACAAAGAAGAAGAAGAAGACAACAACATTAACAACAAGACAACCGAGGATATGCCTATATCCGTGTAGGCGTCGTTTGAAGTGCGCCTACGTTAAAAGCATGTGGTGAATATGCTTGGCACTCATAGGAAGTGGGAATTGACATAATACGGTTAGGGACAAATAAAGTAGGGAGCCGCCAACAAGTTTTTAAGGAACTTGTAAACCGTTCACGGATCATAAAAAGGCAACCACGATAAGGAACAACGATAGGAAACAATGATTGACCCGTGAAGGTTACACCCCATTCATATTCCATGAGATTACTAACTCCATATGGTTCGGAACCACGAAAGGAGGATCGGGGATGATGGTACGAAGTGAGTCATGGAGTCACGTTCGCCCGTATTGGCCTCTACTCGATTCTTATAGTGAAAAATAATTCCTGCGATCTCAAAGGCATACAAATAAAATTCAATTTGCTCCAAACTATTATTAAGCTAAATTGGTTTAATATTAATGCAATACATTATTCTAAAATATTTGTGATCACTTGATTTAATAACAAGATTAAAAAGGATCCTAAGCCGGTTGTCCAAATTATCTTATTAGGCGTGATTTTCAATTACATATTCCCTTTAAACATGCAACATGGTTATCAATAAATATAGTAAAATAAACATTAATATTGGAAGCAATTTAACCATAATAGCGTTAGTCAAATCAAATATTAAATAAACTAATCATGATACCAGCAATATAAAATAAAATAAGAGTAATTAATTTAGTTAATTACTCACATTCCGCGCGTCCTTGAATTGCTACATCGTGAATAAACTGTTAGTAACTTCAATAAAAATATAAATCAAATGAAAATTAAATTAAATAAAGATTAGATTTGATTTGGTCCAAACCCTCAGTTAATTATAACTTTCACGCTTTGGTTTAAGTATAGAATTTCAGGTATTGTATGGACTCCTTGGAGTGCTTAAGGAAGGAATGAAAGAATAGGGAGGCTAGTGTTTAGGCTAAAGAGGGAGAAGAGAATGATTTGATGATCAAGCTTGTTGATCCTTGAAAAAGGGATGTTATGACCTCTATTTATAGAGAAAAAAGAAGGTCGAAGAATCAAGAAAAGATAAGAATTCGAATCGGATAAAACTCTTGCGATAGACAGCAGTTTTTGCGGTTGTTGTTTTTATCATATCTTTTGATCCAGAAATCGGAATAAGATGAATAAGATATCGTTGGAAAGCTATTGAATTCTAATTTCTAACCCAATTAAAATCAGATAAAAATATTTTATAGAATAAAAGATATGGCCGAAATAGTGAGACGGTATCAGTTTTGGATTGAGTTTGACATTTTATTCATATCTTTTTCGTTATAGCCCGGAATTGATATTATAATATATCATTGGAAAGATACTTTAGGGCTATCCAACCATATAAAATTTGGATAAAAAATATGAGGCACGAAAATAATATCTTACTATCTTTGAACGTCTTTCAATTTGGATAGAAACAGGACTTTAAAAAAAAAGGAGTTTTATTCAATTTCAAACTCTTTAATCTTATCTTTTAAAAAAGGATAATTAAGATATTTTAGAAACTTGTAGAAGCTTCTAATTAATCCTAATTGGTTTAGGATTGGGATTAAATCATTTGGACCCTCCACATGATCATTGGGTCGTAGGTAAGGTGGGCTTAGGTTTGGTTTGGTCTCGGTTTAATATTTTGGCCATAACTTATTCGTTATAACTCGGATTTGGGCTTATAATATATCGTTGGATAACTATTTTCAAACCCCATCCAACTATTTAATCATTAGACCCAAATTATGGACCAAAATAAACTGGATTAAACGTTTTTTTATAAAAAGGACACGAAATGAAGGATTTTAAAGGACACAAAATGAATTATTTTGGGTTTAAAGGCACAAAAAGAGGAAAATAAGTTATTTTTTGGAAATGGGCTAGGAATTGGGTTGTTTTATGAAATGAAAATATGGATTTAAGCACTCCAAAAATTAAATACTCAACCCGACCAATAATGGCGGTGAAAGGTTGTTCATCATCGGGTTTGGTTTTGGGGAGACATTTTTAGGTGTCTACAATCCGTAAGATGGAGGCTATGTGTGAGCATATGGAGCGCATGCAATTGAGCATGCAAGGTATGTATTCAAACCATCAAACTTTATCTTTTCAAACTAGCACCCTATGTGATGCTAGTGTGCGTAGGGGGGAGGTCACTCCTCCGGTGAACTACCCATACGTGCCGCCCCAACAAGGGCCGGTGCCATCTTGGGGTGGTGACAACCTCCCCAGTACCCATATTGGCCCGGGGTTACAAACCCCGATGAGCCAAGGAGTGACTTCCCAGATGAGTCTGGACATTATGACTACCGGGTCTCGGGGGGAGTGATAATCGGGGTGACCCCGACTACTTCTATGTTCACCCCACTCACCCCGAGCTCTGTATGCAACCGGAGCCATTTGACCAATTGTCCCCATCTCAACTTGACCTTTTTAGGGGTCGGTATGGGTTCCCTCCCAGTTATACCGGAGGTTGGGATGTGGATGATGGTGGTGCCGGCCCTAGTGGCCAATAGTTTCCCCCTTGGTTGTTTGATTCCCTTTTTGTTTCCTCCCTTTTAGCTTTGCATGTTTTTAAGCATCGCGATCGATGCCCTTATTTTGTGCGGGGGAAGTCAATAAGGATGTTTTAGGGTAGGTTTTGGGGGAGGCACCTTGGTCTCTTGGGGATGTGTTTGAAAAGGCTTTGATGGATTTCTCTTGCTTCGCTCTTGGTAGTCTCGTTGGTATGTTGTTTGTCTTGTTGTCTTGGTTTTGATGATGATGTTTTGTGGTCTCTTTTATTGTTGATGATGATGATGGTTACTCTAGGTCTTTGTACATAGTATTCGCGTTAGCTTTCTTTTGTTTGCTTTTGTTTGGAAGTTACTAACAATTTCATTTTGTATATAGTCCTTTTCTTTTCTTTTTCTCGCCTTGCTCATAGCTTATGCTTTAGTCTTCGAAGCTTCTTAGAGGAGGTCGTTCTTGATCCTTTGTTATTACAGCATAGCTTGGACGCTTGGTGAGGCCTTTCTTGTTTTATCTCTTTACTTTTATTCCTTTACTTTTCTTGGTTGCTTAGATTAGGATTAGTTTTAGGAGAGTTGAACGGTTCGAGGATGTATGACTATAACACCTAGTGTGTTTGGGGTCTTTGGCGATGTGGCCATTTGACCGCTTGTTTGTCGATTGGGAAATACATGTTATGATTGCATCTTTGTCCTTTTCTTTGTTCTCCTATTTTTCCTTTATCTTTGTTTTCCATATTTTATTTTCTTTTCTTTTCTCTTCTTTTTGTTCTTGGTTTTGTACATAGCTTTTTGAGGCTTTATTTTTCTCACTTTCATTTGTAACTTGGACTTGTAAACAATGGACTCTTGCTTTTGAATAATAACCTTACTAGGCGGTCATGGTATGCATGGTTTGAGAATAAGTTTGGTTGATTCTAGGATAAAACATGCTAAGGTAGTTGTCTAGAACTAGGGGGATCATGAAACCGGATTCTACTTGTTTGTGGCCTGTTGGTAGTTGCTCCCTATCTTCGACTTGACAACCTTAGTGAGTTTTTGCTATAACCATGTGAGATTCATACTTTTTCAAGCCTTCAACATATTCTTGTATGAGCGGCGTGGATCCTTGACTTTCGCAAACCTAATCTTGAATCTTAACGTATGATTCCTAAGACCGAGACCGAACCACCTAGGGAGGACAACGACATCTTTTCAGGGAGGTATTTTTCCTTTTTCTAGGATAGCATACTTCTTTTTACTTTTGGGATTAGGGATACGTTGCCATCTTGCTAGCCCTTTGAACTTTTTCCCTTCTTTTCAAGCCACATCTTTATATTCTTGAGCCTTTTGTTTCTTTTTGTTCCATTTTGGGTTTTTTTGAAGCAAATGGTCATATATTGGAGATTGTGGTATATAAGTTTGGTTATTGGTTCAAAATGAAAGCAAGATCGTGTTTTGTGTATATTTTGTGAATAATGGAAAGGGAATAAATGAAAAAGCCGTCCAATGTACAACTGGCAAAGAAAAAGCAAGTGCAAAGTTAAAAAAGTCATCCAAAGTTAAAAGAGGCGAGGACAAAGCACTAAACAGTGAAAAATGCAAATATGCAAAAAATATTTTTACGTGAGTATTCTTCCTTTTTGAGCATTGAGGACAATGCTCCATTTAAGCTTGGAGGGGAAGCGTTCTCACGCTTTTTATGTATATGTTTGTGATCTTAGCTTTGAATAAGCTTGGGGGTGTTGGTATTTTTGTTTGGTGATTACTTGGTTATGGTGTAAAGAAATGCGCAATCTTTGCTTCACAATTTAGGTTAACCACCAAATTTTAAATTTAGCCTACCTTAATCCTTTTTGCCTTACGTTACAACCTTTGAAAGACCTTTTGACCTAGGGGTTGAGTCATTCATTGGTGGCGGGAATCATGGGTTATAGCCTAAGGAAAGGGGATGCAAAGTCAAGATGTCGAGTAACCAAAGAATTTGATCTTTTTCCGGTTCCTTCGTGGAATCTATGAGACGCTCACTAAGGGAAGATATGAGATTAGTAGGGGGAACGCAGTAATATCGTTTGGGATGAAAGTGGAGTGTGACAACTAGTTCCTATGCTTAGCATATTTATGTTTCAATCAACCTTAGGTATCTTATAACGCGCATACCATGATTTACTTTAGAAAGGTTGTTATTCATTTGAACTATAGTCACTTTGTAAAGTCCATTTCACAAAGATTTTTACAGAATCATTGTTGTTTTTCATTATTTGCTCTTTACTCTTGTATTTTTCCTCATTTTTCCTTCTTTTGTTTGTTCAATAAGAGTTATAGGTTATCTCTAGGAAACCTTTACGAGAGCATCACTCGTCCTCCGTCCTCTAGAGCGATCTAGGAGTTTAAATGGCTTGTCTTTTGCTGCTAAAATTGACCGTGACTAAAATTGACCGTGATTCCTACGAAAGTGAGTTAGTGTATATTATCACCTCTTTCTTTTTCTTTTCTTATTTTGAATAAGCCCTTCTTTTTCCTTTTTAGCCTTTGTTTTGCTCGGGACGAGCAAAAGTCTAGCTTGGGGGAATTTGATGAGTGTCATTTATGGCACTCATAGGGTAGTCTTTTAGGATGTTTTCATCTCCTTTTTATGCTTTCTTATCTTATTTTTGGTCCTTTTTCCTTTAATTCCTTTCTTTCTTTCTTTCCTTGCGTTTTTGGTGTTTTCTTCGTGTTTTCCTTTTATTTGGTTCTTCTCCCCTTTTATTCCTTTCCGTTGTCTGTTCTTGTAGGTACCTTGGATTTGTCTTTGCAAGGAGATCAAGATGAGCTATATTGACTAAGCAAGGAGGAAGTAATCGGCTTGGAGAGGGCTCAGAGAGGGCATGGAGAGGCCTTGGAGAGGGCATCAAGCCCTACCAGTTTGCCGTGGGCGCGGGTACTGAAGGCCATGGGCGCAGGCTCGTATGCACCAAATTGGCCAGTTTCGACCAGGAACTCTCCCGGTCTGGCCGTAGGCTCCCCGCGGGCGCGGGTAGTCAGGAGAGACCGCTCCATACCAGAGAGACCGTGGCCCTCTAATCACCCTTTGGGAGCAGGGGATTCGCCGCGCCCTTGCGGCGGGCGCGGGTATTGCCCAGATAGCCCGCGGAGTTTGTTATGGGTTCCGTACCCATTTACCCGCGGGCGCAGGGTTTACTAGAGAGGGCGCGGGGATCCCGTTTTCCTTTTTTGCCTATAAATACACTTGTGTAGACACCTAAAAATGTCTCCCCAAAACCAAGCCCGATGATGAACAACCTTTCACCGCCATTATTGGTCAAGTTCAGTATTTAATCCCGAGAGTGCTTCAAAAAATCGTATTTAATTAAATTCATGTTTTTGAATAGTCCATGGATTAGTCTTGATGTTTGGTCAAAGCATAGTTTTAATTTTAACCCAAACTTATTATTTAAATTTAGCCCAAACCTTTTTTTATTTTTACTGTTTTATTATTTATTTTGGCCCAAACTATTTATTTTTTTTAGCCCAAATAATAATAAAATCAGAAAATGGCCCGAAATTATCAATCGGCACTTAAAATGCTGAACGAAATTAGGGTTAAAAATGAATTTAGACGGAAAAGCGGACTGAAAATTCCCGGGACATGGCAACAGTCCACCGTGTCACGGGAAACTTTCCCGTTTGACTGTGGGATTTCCTGTGAAACGGGAAACCTGCTGTGACACGGGAATTTCCGTGTCCTTTCCGCGTAAACCTTTAACGCCTTTTCTTTCCCGTTCACTAAATATTTCCCGCGTCACGCAAATTTGTACCGTGTCACGGGAATGTTTCACGTCTGACGGTGGGATTTCCCGTGTCACGGTACACTTTGCCATGTCGCGGGATACTTTTTTAGGGTTTTTTTTATCATTTTAGGGTTCCGTGTGTTCTCTCAACACATTTTTTTCTATAAATACCCCTCATTTCTGATGTACGAGGCATCAAGTAATTCTCTAGTTTTTTTCTCTCATCTATGCTCTAGCCTAAACACTAGCCTACCCTTATTCTTTCAAAATTCCTTCTTCAAGCACTCCTAAGAGTCCATACTTTACTCGTGGTTCTGTCCTTAAGCCAAGGCGTGAAAGGTAGAACTATTTGAGGGTTTGGCCCCAAATCAATTCTATTTAATTTAATTTAATTTAATTATTGTTTTATTATTATTTCCTTGAAGTTACTAACTCGTTTGTTTTGTAGTTGCAAACAAACAGAATCAAAGTAAGAACTATGTTCCTTTTATTTCTATTATTTTTCTAACGATTTTGTATTGTTAGAATTATTGTTAAATTGCTTCCAATATCAATGTTTATTCTATTATATTTTTTATGATCACCATATTACATGTTAAAGGGAATATGTAATTGAAAATCACGCTTAATAAGATAATTTGGACAACCGATTTAGGATCCTTTTAATCTTGTTATTAAATCAAGTGATCACAAATATTATAGTATTATATGTTGCATTAATATTCAACCAATTTAGCTAAATAATAGTTTGGAGCAAATTGAATATTTTGTTTATATGTCTTTGAGCTCGCAGGAATGCTTTTCACTATAAGAATCGAGTAGAGGCCAATACGGGCGAATGTGACTCCATGACTCACTTCGTACCATCATCTCCGATCCTCCTTTCGTGGTTCCGAACCATATGGAGTTAGTAATCTCATGGATTATGAATGGGGTGTAACCTTCACGGGTCAATCGTTGTTGCCTTCATTGTCCCTTATTCGTGGTTGCCTTTTTATGATCCGTGAACGGTTTACAAGTTCCTTAAAAACTTGTTAGTGGCTCCCTACTTTATTTGTCCCTAATCGTATTATGTCAATTCCCACTTCCTATGAGTGCCAAGCATATTCACACATGCTTTTAACGTAGGCGCACTTCGACCGACGCCTACAATTTGGCGACTCCACCGGGGAGGATTCTTGGTTATTTATTGATTTGGGTGATCGGTATTTAATTAAGATGAGTGGATGAGACTTGAAAGATTCTTGAAAAATATTCCTGTGATTAATTTGGCATTTTTGCCTAAGCATAGACGTTTTAACGTCGTATTTAGGTCTGCCTGTAGGAGAAATTCAATAACTTGAATGCGTACGAAGGAAAACTGGGCACCAATCAGATTTTTTTACTACGGTACCATGGCAGAATCTGCCGTGTCATGGTACAGTGCACCATCTGACGGTGTGCAGTACCGTGGCACGGGAATTTCTGCCGTGTCACGGCTGTCCTAAAATCAGTCCGGTGGCTTGTTTTATCTTCTCACAGTCAACTTCCTTCGATTTTTCTGAAAAAACGTGTGTGTTCTACATGCGTCTTAGCCTCGGGGGATTTAAGCTCTATCAACCCAAAAACGCTCATGGCAATAAGGGTTCATCCGAGTTATTAAATCCACCTAAACAATGGAGTCGAGTTCGATTTCATCACGAACTCGCGGAGCCGCCCGTAGGCATACACCCTCAAGGGAGGCTGCCTTGCTAACGCGTCCAAACTCTTAACCATGGTACCCTTTTGATACCCAAAGCTTGACCAATAGTTGAACATAGATCTTGACTCTAGGTTGCGAATTGTTTTTTTTACATCATCATGACTAAATGCTACATGGTTGTTTGGTGCTAACCTTCATGTGTTTACTCTTTTTGCTTAACCCATGACCGAGGGTTTTTATTTCAACATAGTAATCAGTACGGACCTAAAATCGACTAAAATCTGGAAAAATCAGGAAAAAGACCTGGAACTGCGCACCGTGTCACGGCAAGTCCTGCCGCGCCATGGTGAACAGTGCCGTGACACGGCGCTTTCTACCGTTTGACGGTAGACTGCACCGTGTCACGACAGCCAGCACCGTGACACGGTTCCAAGGAAAAGTGTCCCGTCAGTCTTTTTTCGGTTTTTGTGCGTAAGTATGTGTCCAGTTTGGTGTCATGTCTAGCTGTACGGTCATAACACGCGTCCGTAACCTCACTTAATCACTCACATGTCGTGTTCACACACTTTTTTTCGTTAGTCGTGCACCACTTTTTGACTGGTTTTTAGGGTAGTTTTTTTTTGTGTCGTTTTTTTTTTCAGAGTAAGTCGGACAGTATCCTCCAATATGTTTTTTTAAAAAAATACAAAAATAAATAGAATTTCAAAGTTATAGATTTTTTAAAATTCAAAATTTTTTATTCTTTATTTTTCCGGATGGGTTAAGGTTAAGTTTGGTCATTAAAGGTGTGTTTGTTTCGATGTCACATCACTTGGTCAAGAAGCAGGGGTAGATTGTTACGGTTCGAGTCAATACCTCAACAACCTCTTATACCAGAGAGGCGTACAAGGAAACCACCACAATCATCTCCACAAGATCCATCTCCAGTCTAATTTCAACCAATGGCTACTAAGGAAGATAACGAAAACATCAACAGGACAATTGAAATGTTGTCTAACATGATGCAAACACTCACTACTAGAGTCAACACGATAGTGCAAGACAATCAGAACAGTGTCACTACCGCTGCAATGGACAAGATGAAGGAACAGATGAGTAAGATTTTTGAAGAATTCACTTATGTGGAACAACCTGTCACCTCTTCGTCCATAAAGGACAAACTTCTTGAGAAGTTTTCCACTGCTGAAATTCCCAAGTTCAAGCCTACTGATAATCCGCTTTTCCATTGGAAGGCTTTTTCTGCAACCATGGCTCTTAAGGGAGTAGATGTGACACTCTTCCCTACAGTGTTCTCTCTTTCCTTGGAGCATGCCTGTCAACAGTGGTTCTACTCTTTGGAATCCAATCATGTCGCGACCTGGGAGGATGTTGCTAAAAGCTTTATGAATCGTTACAAGTGTAACATTCAGGCTAAGACTTCTGAACGTGAACTCTCCATTCTCAAACAGAAAGAGAATGAAGGCTTCACCACTTACTTAAGCAGGTGGAGGGAAACAACCGCGCTCTTGGTGGATCCCCCCAAGGAAAAAGAAATGGTTCGCTTGTTTATTGCCAATCTGAATCATCAATACAAGCAAGACTTAAAGTTTCTGCCTCTGAGTACCTTTGAAGCTGTATACGATATTGGGATCAATATCGAGGATGAACTGATGAAGACTGCTGGTAGCAACAATAATAACAGCACTTGGAAAAACAAGAAGAACAACACTCCTTCTTCTTCGTCTTCCAAGCCCAATAACGCTACCAACAATATCAATATCAATGATGTGCTGGCCCTTAATGCTCCTCCACAAAGATTCCAAAGCCAAAGGAGGTTTACACGCCTTTGGGAATGACTTATGATACTGCTTTTGACCGTTTGCTTGGTCAAGGGTTGATTATGCCAATTGGACCATTTCCAGAACCTCGACCAGAGAATAGGACCGCTAGCTATGACCCCAATGCTTATTGCAAGTTTCATCGAGGCAAGGGTCATAATACTGAGAAGTGTTGGAGGTTGAAGGATGCGATCCAAGACCTTATTGATGCTAATCAACTTCATGTCCCTCCAGGGGGCAAGAAGCCTAAAATTCAAACAGGTCCTCTTTCCGATGCTTTAGCTATCATGGGAGATGAAGTCTCCTTTGATCCGTCAATACTCATTCAACCTGTGAATGAACCTCTGCCGGAAGTTGTATTTGTCTCGAGTTTTGAAGAAGTGAATGGAATTTGGGATAGTGATGATGAAGACGTCTATCTCAAGGATATAGCCTATTCATCTCTTGGCACAAGTGAAGATGTTTGGGGAGACCTTGAGGTCAAGGTTCTCACCAGAAGTGGACGGTTGCAACAACCTAGTCCACCTCCACCTCCACCACAATCGCATCCAATAGTTGATCCCATCGACCTTGTGAATAATGATGTGGTCAAACAATTACAAAAGACCAAGGTGGAGATGAATGTATGGAAGCTTTTGGCAACCTCTCACGAGCATCGAAAGGCTGTGATGAATGCTCTGGTGAAAATAGGAGTTGATGATGATATGACTCCTCAAGGACTGGTCAACTTTCTCACTACTGAATTGCCAAGTACTAGCAATCTGATTTCGTTTTCTGACAAGCATCTGCCCCCGGAAGGGGACCAACATAATAAGGCCTTACACCTCACTGTGGTGTCTAGGCAGATGAATTTTCCTATGAGCCTAGTTGATAATGGCTCTGCAATCAATATATGCCCACTTCGCACTGCAAAGAAGTTGGGCATAAAGAATGAAGAACTGACTCCCTCTACTCAAAGGATTCGCGCTTATGATAATACTCGCCGTCAAGCCGTGGGTACTATCACACTAAACATAACTACTGGGGTCATTGAACGTCGCACCAAGTTTCAGGTGGTAGACATTAAGGCCTCTTTCAATCTGTTGTTAGGACGCCCTTGGCTTCATGAGCTAAAGGCGATTCCATCATCATTGCACTAGAAAGTGAAAGCCATAGTTGGAGGGGTTCCAATTACCATTGATGCCTCTCCCATGCGCATTCAAGTTATCGACACTCCTATCGTCTATGTCGAACATGACGAAGAAGATGAAGATCTTTGGGGGTTTTCATTCGATGATGTTCTCATGATCGAAGAAGAGGAGAAGTGCCATCTCGACTTCGATCCCTATTCAAACACCAATATTATTGCCATTTTGAAGAAGAAAGGGCATTTCCCTGGAATGATCCTCGGACTCAAAAATAAAATGGCTTAAACTTTGGGGCCATCCTGGTGCACTCAAGAAAGATACTTTTGGCTTGGGATTCAAGCCAACAAAAGAAGATGTGAAACAAGCCCTCTTGAAAATGAAGGCTCGCAATAACGCTCGAATCATGAAGACGGAAATGGCCATGGATCCATATCCATTAACCCTCAATGGCCAGTACATCAAAGAAGGGGAAGACTTCCCATGCTATGAATTCCCTGAGCCCTTCATCCACGATGGGAAGCGTGAACCAGGATTCGAGATGTTCCTCGATTGTGAATTTGTCGATGAAGGCGAAGAGCTTTTCACAAATGAGAAACCAGCTAGCCCAAGCTCTGATGATCTAGGCATTAATCTTCTTTTTGGAATGGATAATAATGAATCTAAGCTTGTCTACAATGATAATTCCGAGCTCGTTCAAGCTGTTATAGCAAACAAGGATTTTGACCCCTCCAAGTTAATCGTCCAGGCTGATGATATTTCAAAGGGATGGCACAAGACATTGAGGATCACTACACCAAGCGAAGAGAAGTTGGAAATAACCACTGGCAAAGGTCCTATGTTTGACGAGTCTGAGTCGTCTTGGTCCGAGTCCAAGTCTGAGTCTAAGTCTGTAGACGAGTCCTTAGAGTCTGAGGTCGATCCTCTTTCTTCTATAGAGTCCAATCCTGATTATCTTGTTGAGTCCTCTCTTTCTAGCCCAAATAATTCCGGTGAGGTCGCAGCTGACCTTGCCCCTCTTGATGTATTCACCGAAGAATTCAATAAAATGAGTACCACCCTGATCAATATTGCTTTGCTAATGATAAAAATGACAAAGAAATAATAAAAGCAATGGAAGAACATGAAAATAAAACGACAGTTATCAAAGATACAGAAACAGTTAATATTTCTAATGATACGACTATCAAAGAAGTAAAAATTGGATTAACACTAAGTCAAGATGAACGCAAAGAGCTAATTAACTTGGTTAGTGAATTTGTTGATGTATTTGTTTGGTCATACCAAGATATGCCAAGAATTGACAGGGATATAGCTCAGCATACGATACTACTCATTCCAGGTATGAAGTCTGTCAAACAAAAGCTGCGCCATATGAAACCAGATGTGGCTCTCAAAATCAAAGAAGAAATCAGAAAGCACTTGGCCGCAGGTTTCATCAAAGTATCCAAGTACCCAGAGTGGATAGAAAATGTGGTTCCAATTCCAAAGAAGGATGGAATGGTTAGATTGTGTGTTGATTACAGGGACCTCAATAAAGTAAGCCCGAAAGATGGGTTCCCTCTACCTCACATTGACATTCTGGTCGATAACACAACAAACCATGCACTCCTATCGTTTATGGACGGCTACGCCGGATATAATAAAGTATTAATGGCTGAAGAAGATATGGAGAAAACCACATTCATCACACAATGGGGTACATATTGCTATACAGTAATGCCATTCGGGTTGAAAAACGCGGGTGCCACCTACTAAAGAGCAGCCACAACATTGTTACATGATATGATGCACAAAGAGGTGGAGGTCTATGTCGATGATATGATCGTTAAGTCTAAAGATCGCCCAGGCCACATCATTGCACTTCGCAAGTTCTTTGAAAGACTCCGCAAGTAAAACATGAGATTAAATCCAGGAAAGTGTGCATTCGGAGTCACGTCAAGGAAATTACTGGGATATGTGATCAGTTCTCGAGGGATTGAAATAGATCCCACTAAAGTCAAAGAGATCATGGCCATGCCACCGCCCAAGAATGAGAAGGAAATTCGAGGTTTCATTGGAAGGCTGCAGTATATAAGTAGGTTCATATCAAAACTCAAAGAGATATGTGAACCTATATTCAAGAAGCTTAAGAAAAATGTCCCAGTCACATGGGATGACGATTGCCAAAAACGATGGGGGCAATGCTAGCACAAGAGATTGGAAGCAAGGAGAATGCAATTACTTGAGTAAGAAGCTTCCACAAGAAGACTGCAATGGGGAGAAATCTCTTATGCATAGCCAAGAAAGAAGCACACAGAACCATGGAAAACCTTCATGCCGGTATATGTGGAACGCACATGAATGCGAAGATGTTAGTCCAAAAGATTCAACCGTTCTTAGAATTTTTTGGTTGTTTCTCTCTGTAAACCATCTTCTCTTTACCCTTCTCTTTCACATAGTTCTTGCTTTTAGGCATTATAGGAGTCTTAAACTCAATCCCTTGTGTTCTTGGACCTAGATGATCTTTAGGAGGCGCTTTCTTATTTCCAAGACGACTCTTCACATCAAAGTTGCGCGATCCGACTCGATCCCTTCTACTTTAAGGATTCAACCATCCCTTGTATGCACTAGATAAGGGAGGAGGAGCTTGGTTTCTTGCAGAAACGGTCCACAAAGGTCTTTCAATCCAATAAGTCGCGTACTTGTGAACGTTACTTTCATGCAACGATACTTCACGAGGACTATCGTTATAGCGTGGAATTACTTGTTCAAGTCCATACTGTCGCATCAGTCAAGAAGGACAGTAAAAAATCAGTCTTGAGATACTAGGAACACGGCAATACGGAGTATCATTTGTACCAACCATCCTAGTAAGCCTCCACTAAGGCACCACCCAACGAATGGAAAATTCTCTTTTTGCAAAGAAATTCTTTCAATCTTCCTACGACATGTTCACAGAATAATTTTTCTTCATGCGAACTAGATCGTTAGGACCATATTTTTCAACATCGTCGGGGGCTTAAAAAAGTTCTAGAGGCTCCATCAACCAAATCTGCAAAAAAAAAAAAAAATCAGTAAAAAAAAAAGGTGCAGATTCCACCGTGACACGACAGAGTTCACCGTGTCACGACAAAAGGCCACCGTGTCACGGCAAAAGGCCTGTTTGGTGTCACGGGGGCTATTCGGAGCATGTTTTTACCTGCAGCAGTACTAGAGAGCCCTTCGTGATGGCTTTCCAGTCAGCTTTTGCTTTGTCAAGGCCACGAATGTTTCTCCAAGGCACGTAGGCATAGGAGACCTCCCAAGTTCAACATGTTCAAGCATGGATGCTAGACAAGCATGTCCTACCCTACCGTTTGCAAATAAAAGCTTGCTAAACATGCAAAAAATATATTCCCTTCTACGGTATACATGATAAGACTCAGAGACAGGGCGATTGAAATATAAATTTGCAAGTTTTTCTAAGTCTACCTCATTACCACACACAATTTTATTTAAATCTGCATCTGTTAGATTCAGATGGCGTTCAAAGTCTTGGTAATAATACTCACGTAGGGTAGGCATGGCAATAAGATTTCTGGCAGGAAATCCAAAGATGGCACCGAATTCCTCCGACAGGGGAAAGATTTCATCGTAATCAAATTTAAAACAATGTGTTTCTGGACTCCAATAGTCTAATGCTGCCCTAAGAAAATCATGTTCAATCGCTACATGCCTCAGGGCTAGTAAACCCCTGACATGAAACAATTCAAACTCTCTTTTGTCAGCATTGAACAAAGAATAAGACCAGTCGCGCAATGTATTATCAAAATTCTGAGACATTATTATTGAAATATGAAATTCTAATTATTTTGTGTTTCGTTATTATGCATATCACGAATATACTAGTCCTATTTTATAGCAAAACCGCTCGGAACTACTTAGAAATTATCTTTCTATACGCGTAAACCACACCGTTGTAGAATATGTGCATCGTGACACGGGAATTTCCACCGTGTCACGGGAATTTGTACCGCGACACGGAAAATTTTGTCGTGACATGGTGTACGATGTCGTGTCGCGGCGCCCACGCGTTTTTTTTATCCTTATCCTGTATCTATCCGGATTTCTTGTAGTGTTTTATCTTCACCGTTTATTTTTTATTCTGTTTTTCGAGAGTTTCATTCCTAATAAAATTCTCAACTTTTTTATTTTATTTATTAACTTTTTTATTTTTTTATTTTATTGTTTATTTTTTTATTTTTTTATTATTTATTATCTTATTTTATTATGTACTCTTATTTTTATAATTATTATTTTATTTTTCTCTTTCTTTGGAGAAGTTATAAATCTTGTCCCATTTGGAGAAGTTATAAATCTTGTCCCATTTCCATACATATTTATTTTTAAGTAGTTGTAAAACTTATTCATATTTTTCTTTTCTTTTTATTTATTTTCTTTTGGGGAAGGTCAGTACCCTCCACTTACTCCACTTACATTTTTTTGTCGCGTCATTAATAACTACACAATCACACGCAATGAGTCTCAAGCACACACTATACACACTAATAAATACATAAACTGTGAATAATGTATAAAATGAGTCATAATAAATAAGCAGCGTAAAGTGTCATCACAGTATGTACGAATAAAGATCATCGGTCAAAAATCTGCAGAACTAGAAGAGTTAGGATCAGTGTCATCTCCAGCCTGTGGATACGGGAACGGTGAGCCAAAGAGTCCCGCCATCATCCGAGTACGAGGAGTAGTATCCTTACTAGTCCCTGTAACTCCAGTAGCAGTCAAACTCAAAGCAGGACCCGTCGAACTGGCAAACGGTGTAGACTGACTCAAAGAAACAGGAATTGTCAGTAGAGGCATCGTCCCATACACTGGAACTGAAAACAAGCCCGACACCGGTGGAGGAACCCCAGACGATGGAGCTGAAAATAAGCCAGGATCCACGGGAGTCAAAACTGGCCTAAACTCAGGCTGTTAAGGCTGTGAAAACGACTGTCGCTGCCACTGACCTTAACCCTCAAGGCGCTAGGAAGACTAAGGCTGCTGCCACTGAGCCTCCTAAAACGGCTGAGAAATCTGAGGCTCCCGCTGAGACTGACAATGCCTATGAACCTCAGGAGATCGTCTACCACGACTAGGCTCTCCCTCGTCCGAGCCTCTATGCCTCGAGCGAGAGCGGGACCTCCGTTGCTCCTGAAAGATACAAAATCAAAAGACGTCAACAATGCAAAATAAAACAAATGTAGAAATGGAGGAAAGTGAACATACCTCAAGAACATCGCCAGAACTGCTCCGACAACTCGCACCACGCCAAAGCTTGATGATGCAGTACTTCAAAGCATCAACCAGCTTCATGAATCCCATCATCTCCGGGCGGGTAGGCTGAGACAAAACAAAGAAAAATCAGTAACAAGTGGTGTTAAAAGGGATGAATAATGCATCAAAAGCTTACCGGCTCAAAAACCTCATGCAGAGATTCCTGCGGCTGTCTGAAACCCTCTGGCGCTTCAGCAATATGTTCCTCGGTAATATCAATTGGCCCTAGGTAGAGGACAGATTGAGGCGGAATCTCAATCCTCCCCACACGGCGAACTTTCGTTTGAAAATACGATCGAATAATCAAGTTATTCGACTATTTAAACAGAGACTAGCGGCAAAACTCCTCAAAAGAAATCATAACTCAGGAAGATGGGGTGAAGGAGCCAGAGAGGGAAGCAAGTCCTGCGCATAATCACCCTCCATGCGCACAAGCTCCTGCCAGGAAAAAGTGTAGCGCTCTCCCCTGTTTATCAACTCACTAAGCAAGCGCGAGTCCAGCATCGACTCCGGTTGAGACAAGGGCACCACAAAGTGATCACCACTGTGCTGACGAACTACACGCTCCCCCAGATACCAGACAAAGCGTCTGATACTAACAAAAACAGTGCGGTACGCTGAAAGCTGTAAGGCCTCGGGAAGATTTGTCATCCCAGCCCAAGGATAATACTGGACATCAATAGCAACCTGAAAACCATAAAAAGTTGCAATGAAGCACCGGAAATAACGTCAAGATAGAATATAACAGGCTACAAAAGTAATTCTTACGCCAACAGAAGAGGTGCCTCGGCGTAGCAGCCCGCGCAGCACAGAGACAGACTCCACCCGTGACTCTCCTCGGTCACGCCAGCTGGCCCCGACAGGGAAGTCATGAACCGCTCCACGATGCCGTCGAGGAGCCAATCCTGGAAATTACTCATAGAACCATAGCTGCAATGAAAAGTAATATTTGAGCACATGAGTCGAACAATTAAAATAAAACAAGAAAAGGAAAGGACCGTCACCTCTACGACTCTCCATAAACCGTAGACAGTGACATGGGACTCGTCGTTCAGCTGCCTACAACCATGACGTGACGACAAGAGAAGGTCGACATATCCGAGGCTGGCCCAACTAAAGGATCCTATCTCACTGATCTTGACTAAAGAAGGAAGGTAGCAAAGGAGAGCACGCGAACTCCTATCAGGGGAAAGAATCATGGAAATGAGAATTAAAATAAAGATCTGCACTCGCTGCTCAAGTGATGTCTCCTCCATGTCAAAACCACGGGCTAGAACCGAAGCCAACTCTGATCGCCCGCTCCTAGGACCACCTCGAGACACTGGTTGGGTCCTGATATGCTGAAAGATCGGACCTAACAAATCAGCTGCCTCAGCCGCTCCCCAAGAAAGATCAGACATCTGTGCTACGGCCCGGTTAGTGAAGCGTAGACTGCTAATCATGCTAAAGTCCAGAGGGGTCACTGTCATCTCCCCCCAAGCAAAGTGAAAGGTGTTGGTAGTATCCCAAAAATACTCCAACAACGCACGAACGACTGTCGCACCACAACCCCGGGGGCTGCAAAACCCTACGATCTCCGAATAAAATTCCACTAAACCAGCTGATTCCCATAAGGCGTTCGTAGCAGGATCCCTCGTGATAATCCGATGAAGTCGAGGAATCAAATCTCCGGCTCCAGAACCAACTGGTCAGAGGTCCACGAAGGTGGAGCCCACCTACCTCTACCCGTAGAGGCCCGAGGCTCAGACTCTAAGACGTCATCATCCATACCCTCGGGAATCGTGGGAGTGTCCTCCTGAAAAGCCTAACGCCGGCCTTGAGTGGAAAGATCGCGATCCCGTCGTCTAGGCATGCTATTATGAAAATAAAAATCTAAATGCTTAGCATCATTTCCTAAGACATTAAATTATTTATATCGAGTTGCATTTTAATAAAAAATCTAAATGCTTAGCATCGTTTCCTAAGACATTTAGTTATTTATATCGAGTTGCATTTTAATAAAAAATCTAAATGCTTAGCATCATTTCCTAAGTTATTTATTGCATTAGAAAAATAATGGAATTATTTATAGTATTTAGTTTCTCCATGACGAACTAATACTATGTTCTCCTAATTGCATGATACTATGTTCTCCATGACAATGTAGTACATACACAACACAAAACATGTCTCAAAATTGCACAAAAACCATAGATCGACGCATCATGGCATATTTTACAAGATCTACAACCAATATGTCATCATTTCAAGTGCAAAAGAACAACAAAGAACACCACTTCCCACAAGTAGTACCAAAAATGGTGATTTGCTCAATTCTTCACCAAATCATGCAATTTTTGTCTCAAATCGCTCACAAACACGCATACATACATATACAAGTAAATTCATGGCAAGAATTTCAATATAAACCTCAAAATCAAAAAATCCCCAAATTGATTTTTAAGGGTTTTTATATGAAATTATTCGTTTGAAGCAAATTCGAGACAAAAATCAAAGGAAACTTACATGGATCCTTGTGGAGAATCGAAAATGAGGAAAGTAGTAAAAAATTAGAGCAGAATTGATGAAGATTTGAGCTCCAAAAGCTCAAAAAGCCGTGAAGACCGCAGCACAACCACCATGACACGGTCAGTAGCAGCCGTGACATGGTAACAACGACCCGTATCACGGTGAGCCTGGGACGTGACGGAGCTCCGGCGACCTCAGGTGACGGTGACAACAGCAAAATTTCAGCGAAGAAAAAACCAAAAAAAGAAACAAAAACTAGCAGAACCGCCGTGCCACGGGACAAAACTCCGTCCGATGGGAAGAGAATCCGTGCGCCGGTGAACACTTGTCGAGGCTCGGTTATTTGACAGCTTAAAATAAAAAAAAATGGAGAAGATGAAGAGCGGAAGTAGCAAGCAAATGGTAGAAATGGTCAAGAGCAGCTATAATTTAAAGGAAAAAAAGCATCTCGTTTCCCGTGCGACGATTTCCGTTACTATGTAACGGCAACATATTGATGTGGTGTATGTGATCTGGACTGGTCAAAGATGCCAGTTGATTGATTTGCAGCCAACAGATTTCCCGTGTCACGGGAATTTGTTCCGCGTGACGGGGACCCCTACCGTGTCACGGGAATCTTGCTTCGTGACACGGTGGTCCGACGCATGTCCTGCACGTCCCTTGAAGTTGTCAGCAAATTATTCTAGGCTTTTTGACTAAATTGCGCAATTTTCCGTACAAATTGGACAGTTAGTAAATTATGCGAAAAATTTAAACTGACGTTTAAAGGGTATCAAAATTACTGTTTTGCTCTTAGGAAGCATCAAAGTCAAATTTTGTCGATATTTTAAACACCTAATATTATCGGATAATCGACTTGAAGGTGTGAATCATCTGCGGCCCACGTTTGAGGATAATCGAACCATCATACACTTGCAAATTTCAGCGATTACAGTAGTTGTCGGCTTTCCTCAAGCATGGAAAGCGTTATCGGTGGATTTTTCTTCAAGTATAGAAAGCCGCCAAGTCGGATTTCCTCAAGCATGGAAAGCGTTATCGGTGGATTTTTCTTCAAGTATAGAAAACCGCCAAGTCGGCTTTCCTCAAGCATGGAAAGCGTTATCGGTGGATTTTTATTCAAGTATAGAAAACCGCCAAGTCGGCTTTCCTCAAGCATGGAAAGCGTTATCGGTGGATTTTTCTTCAAGTATAGAAAACCGCCAAGTCGGCTTTCCTCAAGCATGGAAAGCGTTATCGGTGGATTTTTCTTCAAGTATAGAAAACCGCCAAGTCGGATTTCCTCAAGCATGGAAAGCATTATCGTTGGATTTCTCTTCAAGTATAGAAAACCGCCAAGTCGGCTTTCCTCAAGCATGGAAAGCATCATCGGTAGATTTCTTCAAGCATAGAATGACACCAAATTCATACTTCGACTTTCCTCAAGCATGGAAAGTATCATCCGGTAGGTTTCTTCTGTCTTAGAAAGCTACCAAATTCCTCAGTCGGCTTTCCTCAGGCATGGAAAGCGTTTCAACAAACGTCATCCGGTGGATTCCTTCAAGCATAGGAAGCTGCCAAACTCATTTTCCACCGATACACTGGTGCCAGATTCGTATTCTATCTTTTTACTCTTTTATCTATAGAATTAACATTTTTCTGCAGGTATCGGCGTATACAAAGTGATTTAGGATCCTAGAACGTCTTAAATCATTCTCCGTCCCTATCGACTACTTTGACTATCGTTTTTGAAACTAACGTTTCTACAAACTCAGTCAAAGTGGGGGCTTCTCTAGACACCTAAAAATGTCTCCCCAAAACCAAGCCCGATGATGAACAACCTTTCACCACCATTATTGGTCGGGTTCAATATTTAATCTCGAGAGTGCTTAAAAAAATCGTATTTAATTAAATTCGTATTTTTGAATAGTCCATGGATTAGTCTTGATGTTTGGTCAAAACATAGTTTTAATTTCAGCCCAAACTTGTTATTTAAATTTAGCCCAAACCTTTTTTTTATTTTACTGTTTTATTATTTATTTTGGCCCAAACTGTTTATTTATTTTAGCCCAAATAATAATAAAATCAGAAAATGGCCCGAAATTATCAATCGACACTTAAAATGTTGAACGAAATTAGGGTTAAAAATGAATTTAGACGGAAAAGCGGACTGAAAATTCCCGCGTCACGGCAATAGTCCACCGTGTCACGGGAAACTTTCCCGTCTGACAGTGGGATTTCTCGTGAAACGGGAAACCTGTTGTGACACGGGAATTTCCGTGTCTTTTCCGCGTAAACCCTTATCGCGTTTTCTCTCTCGTTCACTAAATATTTCCCGCGTCACGCAAATTTGTACCGTGTCACGGGAATGTTTCCCGTCTGACGGTGGGATTTCTCGTGTCACGGTACACTTGCCGTGTCGCAGGATACTTTTTTAGGGTTTTTATCATTTAAGGGTTCCGTGTGTTCCCTCAGCACATTTTTTTCTATAAATACCCCCTCATTTCTGATGTACGGGGCATCAATTAAGTCTCTAGTTTTTTTCTCTCTTCTATGCTCTAGCCTAAACACTAGCCTACCCTTATTCTTTCAAAATTCCTTCTTCAAGCACTCCTAGGAGTCCATACTTTACTCGTGGTTCTGTCCTTAAGCCAAGGTGTGAAAGGTAGAATTGTTTGAGAGTTTGGCCCCAAATCAATTCTATTTAATTTAATTTAATTATTGTTTTATTATTATTTCCTTGAAGTTACTAACTCGTTTATTATTTTGTACTTGCAAACAAACTGAATCAAAGTAAGAATTATGTTCCTTTTATTTCTATTATTTTTCTAACGATTTTGTATTGTTAGAATTATTGTTAAATTGCTTCCAATATTAATGTTTATTTTATTATATTTTTTATGATCACCATATTGCATGTTAAAGGGAATATGTAATTGAAAATCACGCTTAATAAGATAATTTGGACAACCGGTTTAGGATCCTTTTTAATCTTGTTATTAAATCAAGTGATCACAAATATTCTAGAATTATATGTTGCATTAATATTCAACCAATTTAGATAAATAATAGTTTGGAGCAAATTGAATATTTTGTTTGTATGCCTTTGAGGTCGCAGGAATGCTTTTCACTATAAGAATCGAGTAGAGGCCAATATGGGCGAATGTGACTCCATGACTCACTTCGTACCATCATTCCCGATCCTCCTTTCGTGGTTCCGAACCATATGGAGTAAGTAATCTCATGGATTATGAATGGGGTGTAACCTTCACGGGTCAATCGTTGTTGCCTTCGTTGTCCCTTATTCGTGGTTGCCTTTTTATGATCCGTGAACGGTTTGCAAGTTTCTTAAAAACTTGTTGGCGGCTCCCTACTTTATTTGTCCCTGATCGTATTATGCCAATTCCCACTTCCTATGAGTGCCAAGCATATTCACACATGCTTTTAACGTAGGCGCACTTCGAACGACGCCTACAACTTGTAATTCCTTTTTGAAAAAAACTTTTAGATAATTTTCTTTAGCTTAGTTTTAGAGAGAGAAGTTCTTGGTATTTGATTTGTATTTCAACATTGGATCAATTGTGCTTGGATTTCTTCATTTTCAAACATTAATGTTAGTAAGAATTTCTTCTTCTTGTTCATCTCTTTACTTGTTTGTTTTAGTTTCATCTTTGATTAATTGATTTGCTTGGATTTGAATTGGATATTGTAGTTGATATTGTTTTCTCTTGATTTTGATTTAGAATGATGATAAATGCTAATTATAGTGATTTGTTCTTGAGTTACACCATGATTAGTGAGTAGATTAGTTGCTAGGGAGAAGGGGAAGCATGCTTGATTGATAATTTGTGCTAGTTGATGATCTTTGATTGATTGAATTGTTGCAATTAAATTGGTTGACATAGTTTTGCATGTGATTAATTAGATTAGGAATGATCAACCTATAAGATTAATCTAGATTGCATTGCAATTCTTAATGACATGACCCATCAATTTGAGAATTGCTTTAATTGATTGAGTTTGATTGTGAATTTCCTTGATTAGCTATTCATAGTGACCCCTAGCTTGGCCTCTAGGAGATAGCTCTTGAACTCTCTTGATTGCTACTATTATTTGTCCTTTGCAATGCTTGAATCAAGCAAAGAAACTATCAATTAGCATTATTATTGAACTAGCATGTTGAACATATATCCCTAGTATTTAGCTTCTTGAATTACTTGATTAGTCTAATTTTTTTACCATAATACCAACCATTTTCTCACTACAATCTTCGAAATAGCTTGACTTAGGCTATAGTTAATACCGACTCACTCCTTTGGGTTCGACCTTATACTTACCTTATACTTGTATTAGGTTGGTTTAGGATTTTATAAATTGTGTTTTATTTTGGGATAGACAATTAACGACTCGTTTATTCCTCTATCACAACGATATATTATAAGCCCAATTCCGATGAATAATGAGGAAGTTATGGCCAAATTACTAAACTGGGCCCGGTTTGAGCCTTATATGCGGCCCGATGATCTAGAGGAAGACCTAATATGGATTTATCATTCCTAATGCAATTAGGATTGGTTTTATTCTTCTAGATTCTTCTAGAAGGTTCTTTTCATTCCTAATTCAATTAGCATTGATAAATTGACTTTTGTTAACTTTTTAGAGTTTTAATTAGAATAAAAGAGTGTTTTTAAGGAAAATACGATTTTTCCCTTCTGTACGGCTAAATTTTATCTGAATTAAGAAAACACGTGAAAAAATTAATTAGCGCCCGACGACATACATTAGCGCCTGGCGCTAATGCTTGGCGCCTGGCGCTAATGGTCAATGCCTGACGCTAACTTCTTTTTTCCTCGTCGAAACTCTGATTTGTTTTTCTTTCCTTTTTGCTGATCCCTCGAAGCTAATTACTCCAGCGGAAGGATCACTACAAGGGTGGCGCAAGACCGTTAAGGTGACAACTCCAAGTGGAAGGAAGATATCAATCATGACAAGGCAAGGAGCGATGTTTGAAGAGTCTTCTGAGTCAGAGTCTGAGTCGGAGTCTCTCCCTATAGAGTCATATAGGTCTTTAGTAGTAGCACCTTCTCCTTCTATCTCTTTTCCTAGAATAGTTAGTGATCAAGTCCCTGAGGACATATCACTCTTTGATGAAATGATCTTAGAGTACAATAATATTTCTTCTTCTCCCTATTTCTCGTGTTCTTCTCTAACCCAAGATGACGAGCATTGCTTAACTAACAATGAAAAAGACAAAGAACTTATTAAAGCAATGGAAATACTCGAAAAGAAAACACTGGTAATTGAAGAAATGAGACGGTTGATATCTCAAATGATTCAACCAATAAAAGAGAAGTTAAAATCGGACTAACACTTAACGAACAAGAAAGAACCGATTTAATTAACTTACTTAAAGAGTTTATTGATGTATTCGCTTGGTCATACGAAGATATGCCAGACATTAATAGAGAAATAGCTCAACACACTATACCACTAATTCCATGAATGAAACCTGTAAAACAAAAGCTACGTCGAATGAAACCCGACGTAGCTCTTAAAATAAAAGAAGAGGTCCAAAAACAAATAAGGTCGTCCCAGTTCCGAAAAAAGATGGAAGGGTAAGAATGTGTGTCGACTATCAAGATCTAAATAAGGCAAGTCCAAAGGACGACTTCCCTTTACCACACATCGATATTCTGGTAGATAACACGGCGAATCACGCACTTCTCTCGTTCATGGATGGATATGCAGGTTACAATCAGATTCTCATGGCAAAAGAAGACATGGAGAAAACAACTCTCATAACACCATGGGGTACTTACTGCTACACGGTAATGCCATTCGGGTTGAAAAATGCGGGTGCCACTTACCAACGTGCAACAACTGCGTTACTCCATGCCATGATGCATAAAGAAGTCAAAGTATATGTCGACGACATGATTGTAAAATCAAAAGACCGTCCAGGCCATCAAGTAGCCTTAAGGAAATTTTTTAAAAGGCTAAGAAAATACAATATGAGGTTGAACCCATCGAAGTGTGCTTTTGGAGTCACCTCAGGCAAGCTTTTGGGTTATGTCATAAGCTCTAGAAGAATAGATGATTAGGGGATTTTTCCCCACCAATCACCATCTGACAAGTGGACCAATCAGGTTCCGCCATGTGTCCGTCACATGGGCCAATAGGAGCCTGCCACGTGTCAAGCAATGATCCGTCCACTATGGACCAATTACGACACGACACGTGTCCTTCCCATGACACCTGGGATAACCGGTCACCTAGGCCTAACTTCCGAGGGAAGCCCAATCAGCCCAAGGTTAACCTAAACCTAGATTGGCACGTTTCCCGAGGTTATAAATACCTCCCTTAATCCTAATTAAGGGAGATAACATGCTAAAAACGCAGATTACACACATTAAACACTCTCACCTAGAGAGACCCAATCACTTTAATTTCCGCATTAATTACTCCCTAATCAAGTACTAACTTGACCGTTGGAGGCGGATCTCCAATCATCCGAAGCATCCGTTTGTTTTGCAGGTACTGGCGTTCGGTTCCAGTCTCGGAATTGTAACTCTCCCGCAGGACATTAGAAAACCCCGAAACATTTTGGCGCCGTCTGTGGGGAGAGTACTTCTGAGATGGCATCCACGTCTGTACCGACTCCTGAAGAGAGGCGTCCCCTAGACGACCCTCAAGTTCAGTCGGACCACGATACTGAGAATGAATTTGAAGTTGAAGCTCACACAGCTTCAGACGGGACCCTAAGGGCCCGATGTACCCGTCATACCGAAAGGAGGGAACGGGAACATCTTCAAACTGGAAGTGAGCCAGCAGGCGCACCGCCTGTTCGGCAGCAGCCGACTGATGGGTCTGCTCCCATCACAAGGAACGAACTCATGACCTTCATGAGGGACTTCAAGGGAGAAATTCAAGAGTTGATCAACAAGAAGCCGCCTGCTCTGGACAAGGAGCGGTCGGCTAAGAAACCCTCCACTTCACTGAAGAGGAAACCAGTTCAAGGGCGAGAGGCGATCCCTCATCCTAAATCTAGGAAGTGGGAGCCACCTGCCCTTGATTTCACAAAATATCGTTTTCCTACTCCAGGAAATAGGAAACCTGTTCGTCATATTCAGGCGGACGGGTCGAGGAAAACATACACAGACGCTCGGCTACTGCTAGAGCAGAAGAAGAGTAGCCGATTGTCAGAGTTGGCCTCTACTTCAAACTTCCAAGACAGTCTGCGAAATACCTCGATGAGGCATACTCAGTCGTATCATGAGAGTCAGTCAGGCGGCACCTCCCGTCAGTCCGGCTTTCATAGCGACCAGGCGGTACCAAACTTACCGTTTGTACCGCAACAACTGTATTTTTTACAGCCACCTCCGTTTGGTGGACATGCAGCAAAAAATGTCCAACCTATGGACTGGCAGCTACGGTTGCTTAGACTTGGTGAACAGCCGTCGGCCTTCTCCAAGGAAATTACTGAAGCCGCTCAGCCGGCCAAAGTGAAAAATGTATTAGTAGGCGCCTATGATGGCACTACTAACCCAAAAGACAATCTAATGGCATTCACCAACCTGATGTACCTTCAAGGGTTGGATGATCCCACTTGGTGCAAGTGTTTCCCAGCGACTCTCAAAGGAATCGCACAACAATGGTTCGGCAACCTGCCGACTGGTTGTGTAAATAACTTCAGGACGCTTGCTTACTTATTCACCTCCAACTTCGCCATGAACATCCCTGCGACGAAGACGACCCTTGATTTAGGAACAATTCAGCAGGGCGAGAAGGAGGGGCTTCGTTCTTACATCAGGCGGTTTAACCTGATGAGAATACAGATTCAAGGGTTACCGGATGAAGTAGCCTATACTGACTTTTTCAGAGGTCTCAAAGACGGGTCGACCTTCAAATTTGATTTGGTCCGAAAGAGGGTGGCGACTCTTCAAGAGGCCTTGATTGAAGCGGAAGCCTATATACAGGCGACTGATCTTTGTAGTACGGTAAAACAGTCAGACGGGAAAAGGTCCGACAAAAGAGAAGGACGACAGAAGTAGTCGTCCAACAAAGACGAGAAAAGAAAAGAGGTCTGGGCAACTGATTCCCCTAAACAGCCGTCCCAGAAGAAGAAAAAAGAATTCAAACCATACTCCCCAAAGTATGTGTTTAACAAGGATAACCAATTTATCCTAAAGGAAATCAAGGGTCGGATCTCAATTGAGAAGCCGGTCCCCATGAAGGGTTCTGCAAATAACCGGAACCAAGAAAAATTCTGTGATTATCATGAAGATGTTGGTCATCACACCAATGAATGCATCAGTCTCATGCGGTATCTGGACCGCCTGGCTGAGCAAGGTGATCTTGACACTTATGTCAAGAAATCTACGGGGAACACTTCCTCGAAAAAGCAGTCGGCCAAAAAGAATCAACAGGCCGACAACTCCGATACAGATGATGCAGTCGTCTACACCATTGCAGGCGGCTTCTCAGGAGGCGGCCCCACTATTAGGGGCAACAAAGACAATATCAGACGGTTAGATGTAAATTCCGTTCACCAAGAACGGCCCTCCAAATATTCATTTCCTGAGATTGTCATCACTGAAGAAGATCTAGGAGGGGTAAGAGGGCCGCATGACGACCCTATCGTTATTGAATGTAAAGTGGCCAACCAGAGAGTTGGCCGAATCCTCATAGATACCGGAAGCTCCTCAGATCTCATCAGTAGCAAATGTCTGTCGAAACTAAAATATCAGACTGATTGCATACATCCGGCATCCCACCCTTTAGTAGGGTTTGGAGGAGGAGTCGTCCACCCAGTGGGACGAGTGGATTTACCCATCCGCCTGGGCGAAAAAGGGGAAGGACGACACATGGTAGTCCGGTTCCTGGTAGTAGAAGAACTCTCAGCCTACAACATGATTCTGGGACGACCAACCCTGAATAATTCCAAGGCTGTTATAATCCCATCTCTTATGTTGCTCAAGTTTGAGAGGGATAATGGAACAGTCGGGTCCCTAAGGGGAGATCAGAAGATGGCCCGAGAGTGCTATCTCTCGGATGTCAAGCCCACTGTTATGGCCACTGGGTGAAGTGGTGGAAAAACAGACCTTGACAATGTCAAGGAAAGTGCGCCTGTTCAAGAAGCAGGCGGCAAGAAGAGAAAGGCATCCCAGACAGGGGCCGCAAGAAAAGACAGAAAATAGCAATCATTGGCAGAGGAGCGGTCGGATAAATTCCGCCCTCAGCCGGCTGGTGAGCATACGGACTTGATCTTAGACGACTCATGTCCTGACCGAACAGTCAAAGTTGGGACGACTGCTCTGAGAGTCCTGGGTGACGACTTTCACAAACTATTGAAAGAATACAAGGACATCTTTGCATTCGAAGTCCATGAAATGCCAGGCATTAGTCCTGATCTGGCGGTACATAAACTGGCCGTGGATCCGAAAAAGAAGCCGGTACGGCAGAAGAAGCGGAACCATGGCGAAGAAAGAAGTCAGGCGGCAGCCGCCGAAGTTAAAAAATTACTTGATGCAGGGTTCATTCGGCAATGTTACTTCCCAGACTGGGTTGCAAATGTGGTGCTTGTTAAAAAGCCGAATGGCACCTGGCGAATGTGTGTAGACTACACAGACTTAAACAAGGCGTGCCCCAAAGACAGTTACCCTCTGCCTAAAATTGATAACCTGGTCGACTCAACAGCCAGCCATGCTTTGATGAGATTTATGGACGCCTACTCTGGTTTCCATCAAATTCCTTTATGGAAGAAAGATCAGGAGAAGACGACCTTCATCACTGATCAGGGGTTTATACTGTTACACGGTCATGCCGTTTGGTCTTAAGAATGCCCCGGCCACTTTCCAGCGAATGATAAACACTGTGTTCTTTGATCAAATTGGGAGAAATGTCGAGGCATATATTGATGATATGATTGTCAAGTCTAAACTTCAAAAAGATCATCTGACGGACCTCCGAGAAACTTTCGCCACACTCAAGTGGCACCATGTCATGCTCAATCCCAAGAAATGTGTCTTTGGAGTTGAGTCTGGGAAATTTCTCGGATTCCTTATCAATCAGAGAGGAATAGAGGCGAACCCTGAGAAGGTGCAGGCGGTCATTGACATGCAGTCGCCTCGTACCATCCGAGAGGTTCCGAAGTTAACAGGTTGTCTAGCGGCCTTGGGAAGATTTCTAAGCTGATCAGGCGACAAATGCCTATACTTTTTCCAGGCAATTAAGAAAAAGGCAAGGTTTGAATGGGGGCCGGATGCTGAGGCGGCCTTCCAGAAATTGAAAGTTCACTTGCATTCCTTGCCGAGGCTGGTCAGCCCTTTGCCCAAAGAAGTACTCTACATGTACCTGGCCATCTCTGATCATGTGTTAAGCGTTGTTCTCCTTGCTGAAAGAGACGGCGGTCAGCTCCGGGTCTACTTTGTCAGTCATGTACTGAAAAATGCCGAGTTGAGGTATCCCTTAGTGGAGAAATTCGGTCTTGCACTCTTCATGGCTGTTAAAAAATTGAAGCCCTACTTTTTGGCACATGCAGTCGTCGTGTATACAGACCAACATATCAAGTGGCCACTGACCATCATGGAGTCGTCAGGCCGAATGATCAAATGGGACATAGAAATACAGAGCCTCGAAGTTACTTTCGAGCCTAGAAAAGCAGTGAAGGGGCAAGCCTTTGCTGACTTTATTGTTGAGATGACTCGTCCTCCTCACTCTCAAGTTCCAGACCAAGTCTGGAAAGTATATGTGGATGGAAGCTCTACTTCAAATGGTTGTGGAGCAGGCGTCATATGTCAGTCGCCAGAGGGCGACAGGTACGAGTATGCTCTACGCTTCAGTTTTCAGGCCTCAAACAATGAGGCAAAATATGAAGCTTTACTAGCCGGAATCCGCATGTGCAAGGCGGCAGGAGCAAGAAAAATAGACGCCTGTTCCGATTCACAATTGATAGTGAGTCAGTACAATGGCGAATACGAAGCAACCCATCCGGCCATGATCAAGTATTTACAGGCGGTCCGACAAGCAGTCGGCTCCCTTGAGGATTTCCATCTGACCCAAGTGCCGAGATCAGAAAACAACCAGGCGGATGCACTTTCAAAATTAGCATCATCCGCCTCCTGTGATATTCCTCGAACTGTTTTTTGGGAAGTAATGGAGAGGAGAAGCATTGAGGAAGAACCTATTGGAATCTTAGACAGAAGCTCAACCTGGATGGATCCAATCAGGGCATATCTGACAAATGGTACCCTGCCGGATGATCAACAACAGGCGGCAGCACTGAAAAAACGAGCAACCAGTTTTGAAATAATAAAGGGAGAACTTCACAAAAGGGGGTACCTTCAACCCTTCTTAAAGTGTGTTACTCCAGAAAAGGGGCGAGAGATACTGGACGATCTTCACTCTGGTTACTGCGCTTCCCATATAGGCGGTAGGACGCTTGCTCAAAGGGCAAGGCGGCAGGGCTACTTTTGGCCTACTTTAGAAGCAGATGCGATGGTGATGGTGAAAAAATGTGACAAGTGCCAAAGGTTTGGCAAACTAATTCACCGTCCGGCTACTGACCTCACTACCATTCATAGCCCACTACCGTTTGCTAAGTGGGGCATGGATATTCTGGGTCCATATACGCCTGCCACAGGCGGAAGGAGGTACATACTTGTTGCCGTCGACTACTTCACTAAATGGGTAGAGGCGGAGGCTGTAAAGGGAATCAAGACGAAGGATGTAATTTCATTCATTTGGAAAAATGTCATCACTCGGTTCGGGGTTCCCCTGTCTATTGTTTTTGATAATGGTCCCCAATTTGAGACGCCTGTTCTCAAAAGCTGGTTGGGTGACCAAGGAATTGCACACTACTTTGCATCTGTCGGCCGTCCACAAGAAAACGGCCAGGTAGAAGCCTTTAATAAAATCATCTCAGACGGTCTCAAGAAAAAGATTGAACGAGCAAGCGACCTATGGGCGGATGAATTACCACATATTCTCTGGGCCATTAGGACGACTGAAAAAGGGGCGACTGGAGAAACTCCATTCCTCCTAACTTATGGTGCGGAAGCTGTTCTTCCAATAGAACACTACGAGCCGACTCTTCGAGTAATGCTATATGACGAAGAGGCAAACTGGGAAGCCATGCGCCTGGCATTAGACTCACTTCCTGAAAGGAGGGGCAATGCTATCTTGCGCCATGAAGTTTACCGCCTGAGAATGACTAGATCATACAACAAAAAAGTACACAGGCGTCCACTCAAAGTGGGGGACTTTGTACTTAGAAAAATGGAAGCAGTTGGTAGGGCTAATGAGTCTGGCAAACTAACTCCCAACTGGGAAGGACCCTACCGAATCTGTGAAGAGGTCAGGGACGGTACCTACCGTCTGGGAACACTAGACGGACAACCGTTGCCTCGAACTTGGAATGTAGATAATCTTAAGAAATATTTCTTTTGAATGATGTAAATAGTCAAGGGCTACTTAATAAAAGTTTGCATACTTAATATTCAATTTTGTACTAAGAGGGGCACGCCTACTAACAAACAGTCGGCTACTCTCCATGTTTAATTTTTATTCTTACTTAAGAGGGGCAGGCCGCCTATACATTTACAGTCGGCTACTCTCCATTGAGTATTTTACTCTATCTTCAGAGGGGCATGCCGTCTGTACCTTTACAGTCGGCTACTCTCCATTGAGTATTTTACTCTATCTTCAGAGGGGCATGCCGTCTGTAACTTTATAGTCAGCTACTCTCCATTGAGTATTTTACTCTATCTTCAGAGGGGCATGCCGCCTGTACCTTTACAGTCGGCTACTCTCCATTGAGTATTTTACTCATCTTTAGAGGGGCATGCCGCCTGTACCTTTACAGTCGGCTACTCTCCATTGAATATTTTACTCTATCACCATAGGGGCATGCCGTCTGGACATATAGTCGGCTACTCTCCATAGAAGAGGGCCGACTGGTTCCAAACACACAGCCACCCCCCTTATACTTAACTAAAAATGATTAGGGCCTGGCCGACCCTGTGCCTAAACAGGCGGCTACCCTCTTTTTACTTAGCACCTACGTTCACCAAGAACTAACCAAGGCCACAGGCCGAATGATCAGACCAGGCGCCAAGCCAACTGATCCAATCTTCAAAACTAATACGACCTGTCCCAACATCATAGCAGGCGTCCGGCGGCATCCTTCCGGATGAAATTCGTCGCAGAGAGCAGCTCCCTTTTGGGTGGAACATTGCTCTATAAACTAATTACACGGCACCTATACGACTGCCCCCAAGGGCAACCACGTAGCCGTTTTTGAGATAAGGATAACTCTATCACTAACCAAACCAGTGGTAGCAGTTGACATCTGAGTCAGATGACCGCCTGTATTACTTGGGATAAATGCAGGGGGTACCTCTTGAGTTAATAGCCAACAAACATTGGCGAATCTAAAGGATCAGCCGGCCTCCGCCGCCTGGTACCTTTACTACTCAAGCAGGAGTGACAGCGACTGAGTAACACCAAAGTTAACTCATAGTCACTCTCTCAAACTTAGTATGGAGCCTAAAAGGTATGAGTCGTCCGCCTGTTTTTAGCAAACAGGGGCTCTCAACCACTACTCCTGCTAGGTTTACAACCTATGAGTTAAAAGCCAACAAACATTGGCGAATAAAGGGGAACAACCGGTACCAACCGCTTGATACCTCTACTACTCAGTTACTTGGCGACTAGGTAACAATCATGTTTACTTGGTCAAACCGCTTTCCTACTTGGTTAATTTTACAAATGACATGACCGCCTGCCTAAAGGGGATCCAGTCTTTAAAATGGTTCGAATACCGATTGGATAAATGGTCGACTGATTGTCTAGCCTGGAAACAGACAACCAGTCGTCCAGGGGCATAGGCGGCTTGACTAACTATCCGTACCTGTCTGCAACTATCGGCCATGTAAAACAGTCGGTATAGTGTACAATTGGATATCATAATATTCAATACTTAAACAAATTTGAAGCAAAACAAAAAATTCATTAAAAAGAAGCCGGTCATTAAAGACCAGCAAAATATTCAGAGCCCCGGCCCCCTGGCCGGGTAAATACAAACAAACGGCACGCAGGCCGTGACAAGAAGACATAAAGCTTAAGAAGGGGGCAGATCTTCAATATTAGCAGCTGCTGCCTGGTCAGCACTCTTCTTGCTGGACTCGGCTTCAGCTGCATCCTTCTTTGATGCATTACCCCCAAGCGGCACAAGCGCCACTACCGGCTGCTCCTCCTCCTCCAACGCCTCTCCCTCAGCAGCCGCCAACGCCTCTTCCTCAGCAGCCGCCAGGATCTCCTGATTATATCTATCAGAACACTGGCGGTACGTTTTTTCCCATGATGCAAAGTCGGCATTGGGGAAGAGGCGGCCCCAAGTCATGCGCTGGATTTGAGCAGAGTCTTCCATCATCTCCCCGACCAGCTCTTTCTTTTCTTGCTCGGCCTTTTCCGAGATCTCCTGAGTAAGACTCTTCTCCTGGGTCACCAGGCGTACCTTTACGCTCGCAAAGGATTTCTCCAAGGTTTCGTATGAGGACATCTTTTGGCGAAGAGGTCTCAGCTCGGCCTTGAGGTTGTTGATGGTCGCCTCCAGCTCGCTATTCCTCTACTGGGCCGCCTCTAACTAAGCCCGGATAGCGGCGGTAGCCTGCGCCTGATAATAAAGAATATCAATGGTCAGAACTTCATTTTGGGCAATTTGAAACATTGCCTTATCACAGTCAGAGGCGGCCATAGCTTTTGCAGCCTTTACCTCTTTGTTCTTCCGGTCAAGTGGCTTGCGAAGGCCGTTCACTCGGAGCAGGGCCTAAGTTAAAAGGGGAACAGGCGTCAGTTTCCAAACAAAAAGAAAACAGGCGTCCTGGAATTCAAATATTCAAAAATATGCTAAGTATACCTCAGCAAGGACCCCTGCAATCCCGTCTAGGTCAAGGGTGCCGACACCCCTGACCGCCTCCCTTTCAGCTGGAGGAACGACCTTGATCATAGACTTGGCCACCTCGACCAAGTCAGGCTCCTGAGGGCCGGCTGCATCAAGCATAAACAAACGGATTGGACCTAGTAAAGAAGGGAGCAAGTCTAAAATTTACAAGGACAATTTCATACTTCTAGGTGGCCCAGCTGGAGTTTTAGAAGAAGTGGCCGGCTGTTTCTCAGCCGCCGCATGTTTCCTGGCAGAACCAGGAGAGCTCGCAACAGTCGTCCTCCGGGCCTTGGGGTCCGGCTGTTGGGAAGAAGAAGCTCTTGGAGCGCCCGTCTAAAAAAGAAGAAAAGAGTCAGTATATGCATAAACACAACTCCAAAAAGAGGGTGAAAGGTTCGAAGCCCACCAAGGGTGCCCCCTTGTTGGGGGAGTCGGTTGAAGACTGTTGCATGATGGAGGCCCGCAACATGGCCGCCACAGTCTTTGAGGCGGTAATTTTGCTCATGGCGTCCGCTGCAAAAACAAATAGCAAAGTTAATAAAAAGTCATAACAAGAAATGCACGAAATAACAGAGTATTCGACAGGCCGGCTACCTCTTGAGCACCGACTGCTGAGGCCACAGGCGGCCAAAAAGTACTCGTCGTAGAGCCATTTGAAGCTCGGGACGCAGTGCAGGGGTACTTGCTCTCGTACCCCTGAAGTAGAGTTCACCTTCGACTCTACATTGAAGAGTCCTTTATCTAGGATCTCTTTCTTAGCCTTAGGGGGAACAGGCGGCATGCTGCGGCCGCCTGCAAGAAGGGGCAGATTCCTGTTCCACCTGTTGAAGCGTTTATTCAGCTCTGTGTCTGAACTCTCAATGATGAGGAAGGTGCTCCGCCAGTCCTTCCATTTGTTTGCTTTACCTCTCGTCATGAGGTAGCCGCTGTGGCTCGTCAATTGATACCAGCCGGTACCGCCTGCCTTAGGGGTCCGGCTGAGGTAGTTCATGTGGGCGAAAGCCTCGAAGCTCGGCTCCACCCCGTGCAGTTCGCACCCGGCCACATAGCTGAGTACGTTGACCCAGGAGTTCGGGGCTAACTGCCATAACCCCAACTCATACCCATCCAAGATCCGCTGAACAGCCGGATGTAGTGGGAAGCGCAGCCCAGCCTTGATGGCCGCCTCGTAGCAGCCAAAGCAGGCGCTATCATAACTGGTACCAGCCGGCCAGACGACTGTGTCTTCTGGATCCGGCACAAACACTAAAAAGCCGGGGCCCATTGTATGGTTTGCGATAAAGCTCTCCACTTTCTCTTGCATGGCCGTGATCCGGCCCCGAGGTACCGTGCAGTAGTAGGGGGTATTTTGCTCTCGGTGAGAGGCGGATTGCTCCGCCCAATCGTCCCCCTTCTCAACTGCGTGAGAAAGCCTCGCCTCTTGCAGGCGACTGTTTTTCTCTTCTGTGTCCAGAGAAGCATGGCCAGAAGAGCTACACTCGGAATCGTCCTCGGACGAGTCCGAAGAGGACGACTCCTCCCCTCTCCCGGTGGGGCCCGCCTCCTCTCCTTTAAAAGGAGCAGGAGAGAATGTAGAATTGTCAACTGTAAAATGGGAAGGGGTCACTTTGACTCCTCCCTCAGAACTGCCGGCTTTCAAGCTGCTTTGTTTCACTTCCACTTCTGGCGCCTGGTCAGATGTTTCACTAATCGGCACCCTGTGGGAGGAGCCGTCTGAGTTTGAGATCCTGGCAGTCTTTTTTGTTCTGGCCATCATGTTCTGCATAGACACAGATACAGTCGGACTTTGTATAAAGGGCAAAGATGGGTCCAGAAAAGGGCAGGCGGCACTCCTAGTCCTAGATTCAGCCGTCCCCGATGACCGGCTGATCACTAACCTAGGTCGTGTCGTGTGCTTCCGTGGTGCCATTTCAAAAAAGAATAAAGTAAAGAGAAAATTAAGAGTAAGAGAACCGACGGTTACCTGAACGAGTGACGATGGATTAAGTTCTGAAAATCCTTTGCAGTCGGCTTGTCAGAGCAGGCGGTAGGCAGAAAGGGTCCAAAATGTCAGAGCAAGTTCAGGGGTCCGAATGTTCTCTCACAAAGTTTTCAAGTGAAAATGACCGAAGTCAACACTCCTTTATATAGGCGAAGTGAGAAGGCGAAGGGTCACTTCCAGAATTCAAAATTTTGGCGGGAGAATCTCTCGGCCTCTCGCCGAGTGACACCTGTAGCAGGTCGTCGCCTGTTACAGGGCGATACCTGTCACAGGTAACACGTGACCAGTCGCGTGCCACCTGTGAGGGGCAAATGATTAGGGGATTTTTCCCCACCAATCACCGTCACATGGGCCAATAGGAGCCTGCCACGTGTCAAGCAATGATCCGTCCACTATGGACCAATTACGACACGACACGTGTCCTTCCCATGACACCTGGGATAACCGGTCACCTAGGCCCAACTTCCGAGGGAAGCCCAATCAGCCCAAGGTTAATCTAAACCTAGATTGACACGTTTCCCGAGGTTATAAATACCTCCCTTAATCCTCATTAAGGGAGATAACATGCTAAAAACGAAGATTACACACATTAAACACTCTCACCTAGAGAGACCCAATCACTTTAATTTCCGCATTAATTACTCCTTAATCAAGTACTAACTTGACCGTTGGAGGCGGATCTCCAATCATCTGGAGCATCCGTTTGTTTTGCAGGTACAGGCGTCCGGTTCCAGTCTCGGAATTGTAACTCTCCCGCAGGACATCAGAAAACCCCGAAACAATAGAGATAGACCCAACCAAGATTAAAGCAATCATGTCAATGCCACCGCCCAAAACTGAGAAACAGATTTGAGGATTTATTAGCCGGTTGCAATACATAAGTAGGTTCATATCAAAATTGACGACGATATGTGAACCAATCTTTAAGAAGCTTAAGAATATACCAGTAATATGGGATGACGAGTGTCAAAAAGCCTTTGAAAAGATCAAAGCCTATCTCGCAAATCCTCCAATATTAGCACCAACACTTCCCGAAATAACTCTTAGGTTGTATTTGACGGTTACCAAAGAGACAATGGGAGCTATGCTAGCACAAGAAGTAGAAGGCAAAGAAAACGCAATCTATTATTTAAGCAAGAAAATGCTCGAATATGAAGCACGTTATACACCACTTGAGAAATTATGCCTCGCCTTGGTGTGGGCCACAACCAAGCTAAGACATTACATGCTAGTGCATACCGTCTTCGTAGTCTCCCGATTAGATCCACTCAAGTATCTATTCAAGAAATCTACACTCAATGGATGCATATCGAGATGGATAGTCAATTTAGCCCAGTTTGATGTAAGGTTGATGCCGCAAAAGGCTATCAAAGGATCTGTGGTGTCAGACTTCCTAGCGGACTTTCCAATAGAAGACTCGATGCCGATACAAGACAATGAATTTCCAGATGAAGATTTGATGGTCACAGAAGATGATACTTGGACTTTATACTTCGACGGAGCCTCAAATCAAAAGGGATGTGGCGTTGGAGTATTACTAGTGTCACCTAAAGAAGAGCATGTCCCAATCTCCATAAAGCTTGACTTCGACGTTACCAACAACGCTGCAGAATACGAAGCATGCGTGGTAGGCCTTGAAACAGCTTTGGCATTAGGAGTAAAAAAGTTACGGATATTCGGAGACTCTTCATTAATCATCAATCAAATATCCAAAAGGTGGAAAGTAAGGAGCGAAAGTCTAGCCCCTTACCAAACCTATCTGGAAACTCTTACTAATCAGTTAGAGAAGGTAGAATACACATATCTACCTAGAGAAGAAAATCAATTTGCTGATGCCTTGGCAAGACTAGCCTCGATGGTTAGGACTCCCACGAAAATCGAGCAAATGCCTCTAACTATAGAAAAAAGGCGTAAACTAGCATACATCCAGGCTATAGAAGATGAGGAAGTAATCCAAGAAGAAGAAGAAGAAGAAGAACCGTGGTACACGGATATACTCAATTATGTCACCAAAGGAGAATACCCTCCCCTGCTGACAAAAGAGAAAAACAAGCTTTAAGACTCTTGGCTTCCCAATATGTACTCATAGACAACGAGCTACATAAAAGGGTACCTAAGGGTCAAGCTCTCTTATGTGTAGGAAAAAAGGACGCACAAAGAGCAATGAGGATAGTCCACGAAGGAATTTGTGGCACTCACATAAATGGAAAAATGTTAGTTCAAAAGATAATGCAAGAATGATGTTGTTGGGCTACAATGAATAGGGATTGCCATCAATACGTAAAAAGATGCCCTAAGTGCCAAATCTATGCCAATTTACAACATGTTCCTCCATTCTAGCTCTACACCTACACGTCGCCATGGCCATTCTCTACATGGGGAATTGACATCATCGGCAAAATCACTCCCCCAAGAACAGGAGGCCATGAATATATCTTAGTAGAAATTGATTACTTCACAAAGTGGGTAGAAGCGCAATCATACGCTAAACTCACTGCAAAATATATAGCACTCTTTATCGAGAGAAATATTATTTGTCGATACGGATTCCCACATGAAATGATAAGTGACAATGGAACTCACTTTCAAGCCGAATGTGAAGAATTACTACAAAAATATGGCATTCAACATCATCATTCTTCCCCTTATAGGCCTTAAGAAAATGGAGCAGTCGAGGCAGTTAATAAAAATTTAAAGACTATCATCGAGAAAATGACGGAAAACTACAAGGATTAGACTGACAATCTTCACTTCACATTATGGGGTTATCGCACGTCAATTCGCACATCAACAGGAAATACGCCATTTTCCTTGGTATATGGAATGGATGTCGTACAACCTGTCGAACTAGAGATTCCATCTCTACGCATCGCGTTAGAGAGTAAACTCGATGAAGTTGAATGGACTAGGGCAAGATATGAAGAACTAATTCTACTCGATGAAAAACGACTGGAAGCTCTACATCACACTCAGTGTTTTCTAACTCGTATGGCTAGGCATTTTAATAAGAAGGTCAAGACAAGGAACATCAAAGTAGGAGACTTGGTGTTAAAATCATTAAGAAAAATATTTTTAGATCCAAGGGGAAATTTAGACCTAACTGGTCTGGACCCTACATTGTCAAAACAATCCTGTCAGGAGGTGCAGCAAAATTAACTGATATGGATGGCAATGAGTTCTCGAACATGACAAATCTTTACTAACTTAAAAAATTCTACCCATAATTACTTGAGTAGGATACTCAAGAGAGCTACGTTTGGCCTGATTCCTTAAGAAAGGGTATGTGGGCAACCCTTTACGGGTGCAGCCACTTTATCTTTTAAAAAATCTCGCATCCCAAAATCAATTAAAAATTTGACAAAAGATCGACGGAATATCGACGTCGCAGAAACCACTCTGGCGCCAGCCTATGACCGTTAGCGCCAGACGACGGCTCCCATTGCCTAACGCCAGACTGCCGCAGCCGGCGCCATCTCGAAATCGTGGCGCCAATTCACAGTTTAAATTCTGGGAATATTTCGGTGTTTTTCGGAAAATTTTTTACTTCCGTACTCGAAAAATTTCTGGAAAATTAATTTTTTTTTTCGGTTTTTCATTGTTTAATAAAATAAATTTAAAGTAAATAATTTAATTAAAAGCTAAAATTTCATTAATAAAATAAAATTACATTACTGATGGAATTTAAATAAAGCTTAAATAAATTAACTTTAAATAAAAAAAAAAACAAAGACTAATAATTAAAAATTAAGCAATGGTCTTAATCTTCTTTTTCTTTCCTAGCCCTTTTCCAATTTTTGTTTTTTTCTTCCACCTCATCCATAACCTTAGCTAATAAGCATCCTTTAGAGGACCTACATTCAATCTTGGAGTAGATAGTTTCCCCTTCAGCTAGGACTCAATGCTTCTTTTCTACCCAAGCTTTTTTCTCTGTGGTTTCAGCTTTCCTTTTTCCCTTATCTTTTGTAGTACTTTTCTTCCTAGGCATTGTAGGTGTTTTGAATTCAATTATTTCACTTAAGCGTTCCCTAAAAGGAACCACCTTGTCACCTAGACGACTCTTCACATCAGTTTTTCCTTGATTTTTCTTCAAGTCCTTTGAAGGTTTCTTCAGCAACCACTTTTTCACATCATTAGGCAAGGAAGGATGAACCTTTTGGGTAATTACTTCCCATAAAGGTCGGGCACTCCAATAAGCATCTCCAGAAGGAATAGTCTGAAGTAGGACGTATTGCCTTTTTACCCTGCAGGGATAATAATAAGTCATACGGGACAAGCTTGGAAGACGGCAGAATGGTTGCTTGTTGACACCAACCATCTTTTCTTTTTTCCACCAAGGGATGACCCACTTGATGGCAAAATTGCAGGATTCGAAGACCCTCTTCCATTCGTGGCGCCCCATCTTAGAGAAGCGTTTCTTCCTCCTCACGAAGCAATTTGGAGTATACTTCTCAATGTTATGTGGAGGGCTAATTAATTCCAACCTTTCTATTAGCCACATCTGTAAAAAAAATTGCAATGAAAATAAATTATTATTACTATACAAAAATATATTTTTGATTTCTGTAATCAAAAATATTATTTTTCTACCTGTAATAAAATTAGAGAGCCCTGAAAAGGTGCTTTTGGATTCCTCTTTAATTCATCAAGACCAATCATAGTCTCTCCAACTATTAATGGCATTTGATTTCTCCGTGATTCAATTTGTTCTGATACGGTGGTTATAATTGATTGACCCTCATTATTTTTACCACTAGTAAGAAAAAATTGATAAAGCATACAATATAAGAAAGCCCTTCTTCTATAAATATGAAAAGATTCTGAGTGAGGTTTATCAAAATAATGGCGAGAAAATTCATTCAAATTAACTATGTTTCCATGTACTATTTTTGATAAATCCCTTTCCTTTAAATTGAAGAAGCGTTCAAAATCTTTATAATAATATGCATCTATCCTAGGGATTACTACAAGATCTATTGTAGGGAAACCTAAAATAGCACCAAATTCTTCTGGCAAAGGGCTAATTTCATCATACCCTATTCTAAAGCAATGGGTAACTACATCCCAATATTCTAGTGCGGTATGAATAAAATCTAAGTCAAGATCTACCCCTTTGATACCATAAATACCCCCCAAGTCAAATACATCTAATTCTTTTCTTTCTTTGGCATTAAGGGACCGACACCATTCATGGGTGTAATTAGTAAAGGTTTTGGTGACTAGAGACATGATATTATTTTTCTAAAGCTAAGAAATATTTTATCTGCTGAAATTATGAAAAGAATCGGCTGGGCAGGGAGCTATTTATGCACGAAATCGGAGCAGTTTTAATCTGGGAAGGATACGGAGTCAGCGCCCTTTAGCGCCACACGCTACTGTTGGCGCGCTAAGTGTAGCGCCTGGCGCTACACAAAAACGCGTGGCGCCAGCTGGCGCCAATTTGCCTCGTCGTATGCGCTTTCTAAAAACCGTGTTTTTAACTTAATTCGAGTTTGCTAATGACTTTACGGCTTCCTTATCTTTTTCTTAATATTCATTTATTCCTTTTTTAATTAATATAGCTATTATATTAATTTTATTATTTTTGGATTTTATTTAGATTTATTCTCAAGTTTTTATAGATCCAATATTTTATTTAACTTTTCCTTTTTTCATTTTTTTTCTTTTTTGGGGGAGAAAGTCGGATACCCTCCATCAATAATAAAAATGATGGAATTTTTGCGCAAAATTATTTGTCACATTTCCTTGCACACGCAAACATGTACATAATAATAATAATAATAATAATAATAATAATAATAATAATAATAATAATAATAATAATAATAATAATAATAATAATAATAATAATAATAATAATAATAATAATAATAATAATAATAATAATAATAATAATAATAATAATAATAATAATAATAATAATAATAATAATAATAATAATAATAATAAATGAAAAAAAACATGATAAATAAAATAAACTCATTATAGTGTATATATACAAAATATGTCTAAAAATGAGTATAACTAAAAGGCAAAGTTCTATACAAAGTCAAATAAATAAATAAAAAGCACAGGTATAAACTACGGCGCCGGGGGACGTAAACCCATCATCGCATAAAACTCCGCTGTACGAGGAGTAACCACTCCACCAGCTCCGGCTCCAGCTCCAGCATCGGCTCCAGTCTCCGCGGGAGGAGGGAAGCTAAACGTAGGACCCGTCCACCCAAGATCAACCTGAGGCTGAGGCTGTGGAGGCTGCTGCGATGACGAGCCAACCTGGTACATCCCACAACCTCTAAGAGCCGAGGTAGCCTCTCCCTGGCCTACCGGCGCAGCATGTGCACCCTCAGAGGAAGAACCTGAGCCCTCTACCCGAGCAGCCTCAAAACGACCGCCCCTACCTCCCGAAGTAATGCGGCGACGTCTTGAGCTAGACCTCGCTGGATCCCTCCGCACCTTAGGTCTCGTGCGGGTATGAGAAGGAATGGGCTGACCCTGCAAAAGAAATGAAAATTAGAAACAGGAAAAATAGAAGCGGTAATGCAAAACACATGAAGGGAAGACTACCTCCTTAACGACGTCGTCCCGACGGCAGGTAGCCACGTTCCTCATCCGGACAAGCTGGCTCCGGAAGGAATCTATACATCGTGCCATCGCCGAAACCACCTCGCGCGAGAACTGTCAAAGAAATAAGTCAGTAAACATGCATAATGTATGTGGACAAAATTTGCAAATAAGCAAGCTTACCCGAGTCTGGTGGCGAGGAATCGACTACTCCACGAAGCGCTCGTCCTTAGGAGCCTGAGGAATCATTTCCTCAATCGGCCCATATGTCCCCTAATAATGGATAGACATACGGGGTGGCACGAACTCAACAGCATCGTCCTGACAAGGCAACACAAAGTCAGTAAAGCATCACTTGGGGGCTACTTAACGAAAGGTAAAAGCTGAAAAATCGTACCGCTACATCCTCAGCCGGTACAGGAACTGGAGCTAACAACGGTAGTAGCTCCACCACATAACATTGCCCAGGGATTGTGTAAGATCGCCAAGGGGTACCAACTCCCTCTGACATGCTCAACAACCTTGTGGCGTTAAACATGTGACGTGGTGGAGGAGCAGGAATGACGAAGGTATCGGAGGAATGCTGTCTAGCAACCCTCTCTCCAAGATATGCAATCGCTACTCAGGTCCCCAATATATAGCGACGCTCAGCAGAATACTACGCGGCTAACCCAGGGACTGCAGGTCGACCCATGGTCGATACAACACCTCAGGCTCCTGCAAAGAGCATCAATCAGGCGAGAATCTATCTAAGGCATCACAAAATGACAAATTGGAAAGAATCATACCGAGATGATCCAATCTCGGATATATGAAGTGGACATTCCCACACGGCGGCTGCCCCAGGAAGCGCTAACTAGAAACCTGCGCGGCGACGGTCTCGCCGGCGCAGAAGAAGGGAAGTACTCGTAGAACCAGGTCTACAAGAAGCTAAAGTTATCAGCAAATGCTAACTAAAATGTAGAGCTAAACTTTATAGGGAATAAGGTTT
This sequence comes from Chenopodium quinoa, assembly GCF_001683475.1. Taxonomy (NCBI): domain Eukaryota; kingdom Viridiplantae; phylum Streptophyta; class Magnoliopsida; order Caryophyllales; family Amaranthaceae; genus Chenopodium; species Chenopodium quinoa. The sequence continues at coordinate 751,035 of NW_018742864.1, forward strand.
ACCTCTACGACCCTCCAAAAGCTGGACAAAGCAACATTCGTCCCAAAAGACCGATGTCGACACGAGTCCCTCAGCGCTCGAATAAAATCAGCATAGGCCAAGTTGGCCCAGTCATAAGTCCCGATCCGGTGTAGATCGCGGACGGCAGGAAGGTAGTAAAGCAGCGCCCTACTACCCTTGTCAGGGGAGAACGTCCCTAACAGCAAAATAAGTGCAAAGATGCGCACCCGCTGCTCTCGGGTGGTTGCACCATTGTCCAGAGCCGCTTCTAAAGTTGAGCGGTGAATCCCCCTAGCTCTGAACTGAGACGACTCTACCTCAGCTGGAGCCCGAACAACAATTGGACCCAACAGCTCCTCGACCTCAGGGGAAAAGACGTCGATCCCGCTGTCGAACGGCAGTGGCACGGAACTAAACTCCAGTCCTGTGATGAGACTGAAGTCGGTAGGAGTGACCATCATCTCACCCCAAGGAAAGTGGAAAGTGTTGGTGGTGTCCCAAAAGAACTCCACCAGAGCACGAACTACATGGTGACCCCCGCTGGAGGCAACCATTGCCTCGGAGGTCTCGTACATCGCAGTAAGATCGCAAGACTCCCATAGAAGTCTCGTCTGATCATCTCTGGCGATGTACATCTTGTACAAATCACCCAAGCCGTCACAGCCGGAACCATGACAGCGCGTCCTCCCAACAGTGATTCCCCGTCTCACCCTCTCAGAAATGTGATGGACGGGGGAAAAGTATAAGGTCCGCTCATCCCACTCGGGGAGTCGACCAAGCAAAGTGGACGGCTCGGCATCGTCCTCCACGGGCTCATGCTCCCGTCGAATGTCTCGGGACCGTGAACTGGAACCTCGTTGTCTAGCCATGCTACATTGTGCAAAATTATCATAAATTAAGGTTCTATAGTATCTAAGATTCGCCTAGCCGCATGATACTATGTTCACAAAAAAAAAGTACATAGTACTAAAACAGAGCACAAATTCAAATTGAGCATAACGACATTTTTCAAGAAATCAAACAATTTCTTGCAATACTATAGTAATTATTATAACAAATTGGACAAGAATTGCTAGCAAAAACATCAAGAACAAGCCACATTGCATTCCCGACCTTAAGAGGTCCAACAATGGCAATTCAATCATTTCTTCACCAAATTGAGTCAAACAAGTCTCAAATTACTCCCAAGGCAATATATAAACATAATTAAGCAATTTCATGGCATAAAATTTGACAAAAAAGTCGAATTAAGCATTCTAAGTTTTGAATTTTCATCAAATTCGAGAATAAACACATGCAAAATTCATAAAAACCGGTGTGAGTTCGAAGAAAACTTACATAGATCGGGAAAATTGATGGAATGATCTTTGATTTGCAACAAATTTGAGCGAATTTGGTTGAGAAACGAGCAAGAACGAAGCAAATGAATTTCTGGAGATTTTCGAGCAAAAAACGCAACGAGCAGCAGCGAAAATGAAGAAGAAAAGGATATTTAAGGAATACCTGATTCTAGCGCCAAGCGCCAGACCTTGGCTTCAATCGATGGCTTTAGCGCCTAGCGCTAGCTCCAGCGTTTGGCGCTACAGCTAGATTATTGGCGCTGATGTTATTTCAGCGGCGCCAGAATGTTCAGCCACTCCGTACGGTTGTTCTAACCTTTTGCAATATATTTTGGGTTCCTTGGTACGCCAGTTAGCCCCTCTAAGCAATTTGACACGATTTTCAGTAATCGGATTGATTACACAAAGTTATCGACCTGATGAAAGATCGTCTCACTTAGCTTAAAGCGCCTAAGCATTGGCTCATTAAAAAAAGGCACCGACATACTGGTACATTCGCAAAAGACACCAACGTATTGGTTCATAATTCAGAAAAAATACACCGACATACAGGTTCAAGCAGCAAAAGCGCCAACGTACAGGCATAACGAAAGCAAGGTTCAAGCGAACTTTTAAAGATCGACAAGCGGAGATCTTTGGTAATTTCCTTGGAAAATTATCGCAGCAAATGAGGATATCTTCAAGCGAGGATATCTTCGACAACGTTCCCTAGATTGTGGAAAGTTGTAAAAAATAACTGAAGGTGATTTCAAGCGAAGTTGTCTTCGATCATGTTCCCTTAGACGTGGAAGATGGTCACAAAGTGGAAGAGGATCGTTTCAAGCAAAGCAATCTTCGATATTGGAAGCAGTTACAAGCGTAGCGGTTTTCAAGCGGGATGGCATTCTCTTGGCAGGAGGTCATCAAAACAGTAAAGCAGCAGCAAATCGGTTACTTCAGAGACGTGTGCTCGACGGTGCAAGATACGCGTTTCTTAACTCTTTTATCTGTTTAACTAACGCTAGTTTACAGGTATCGACGTTACAAGAGTGATTTAGGATTGCAGAACGTTCAAATTCATTCTCCGTCCCTATCGCTACTTTGACTTTTGTTTTCGAAACTTGCGTTTCTCCAAACTCAGTCAAAGTGGGGGCTTCTGTAGACACCCATTTGTGTCTCCCCGAAACCAAACCCAGTGATGAGTGCCTTTAACGTCAAATCATAATCGAATAAAGTGAAAGTGTGGAAAGTTTAGTGTTGCAGATAGTTTTAATTTCTTTTCTCTTCTCTTTGTTTTTGAAAACCTATTTTAAGAAAACAGCTAATCCAGTTTGGTTGGTTCATGATATGGGTCCAATAATGGTTTAGTTGGATGGGGCTTGAAAAGATATTTCCAACGATATATTATAAGCCCAATTCCGATGAATATTGAGGAAGTTATGGCCAAATTACTGAACTGGGCCTGGTTTGAGCCTTATATGCGGCTCAATGATCTAGAGGAGGGCCTAATATAGATTTATCATTCCTAATGAAATTGGGAATGGTTTTAGTCTTCTAGATTCTTTTAGAAGGTTCTTTTCATTCCTAATTTAATTAGCATTGATAAATTGAATTTTGTTGACTTTTTAGAGTTTTAATTAAAACCGAAGAACGTATTTGAGGAAAATACGATTTTATCCTCCTGTACGACAATTTCTATCTGATTTTAAGAAAACGCGTCAATTTCTTAGTCAGCGCCAAACGCCAGCTGTAGCGCCTGACGCTACGCTTGGCGCCTGGCGCTAGCCTTAGCGTCTGGCGCTAAGGTCAGCGTTTGGCACTAATCTGGTTTTACGCGTCAGAACTCTGTTTTTGATGTTTTATCTTTTTGGCTGATTTTCTCTATAAATAGTCTTCTAAAAACTCCGTTTTAAATCATCAATTTTCCTCAAGTCTTATTCTTTCTAATTCTTACCAACTCTCATCAAGATTTTCTTAATTACTCTCTCTCTCTCTCTTTTCTAAACTAGCCTTCTCTCAAATATAAAAATTCTGCATTCATGAGATTTAGAAACACCTAGCCAAGTTCGAAGTTGCCTTCTCCCTAGACGTGAAAGGTTTATTTCTAAGGGTTTGGTCCCAAATCTCTCTTTCAATTATTTAATTTAATTGTTTGTTCATTATTTTCCTTGAAGTTACTAATGTGTGTATTTTGTTATTAGAAAGAGGTACGAGGCATCCAAGTAAGTACTTTAGTGGTTTTTATTGATGTTATGATGTAGAAATCATGTTTAGGTTGTTATTATGATTCCTAGTATCATGTCTAGGGTAACTTTAATATAAAATATGATAATTATGATACATCCTATGTTCTTCCTAATATTTATGATTGTTAGTATCATGTTAGGGCTATATATTTGATCTTTATTGTTTAGTGACATGCTAGGGTTTGTTATTAATCTTGTTAGTATCATGTCTAGGATCTTGCTATGTTTTAATATTAACATGAATATGATTATGATTATAATTGTTATAATTTATGATGATTATTATTGTTATGATTATTATTATTATTATTATTATTATTATTTTTTATGATTATTATTATGTTGCTTGATATTTATTGTTATTGCTTGATCACCTTTTTATGCATGTTTAAAGGGAATTTGTACTTGTAATCATGCTTAATAAGATATTTAATAATCTTATTTAGGGTTAATTTGATTATAATTCAAGTGATCTCCAATAATAGATTTATTTTTGCATTAATATTCAACCAACATAGATTAAACAGGTTTAGGGTAAACCTATTGATTGCATGTTAGTCAGAAAGCGCACATGCATACGATTAGAATAAAGTAGAGGCCTATTAATAGGGCAGGTTCAATCTCTTTTAGGTTGGATTTGTACCTTCATCCCCGAACCCTATTTGGTTCAAGACCTTATGGAGTTGACAATCTCTTGGATCGTTAAGGGGTGTAACCTTCACCTCGTGGACGGTTTACAAGTTCCTAAAACTTGTTGGCGACTCTTTTGCTCTATCTTCCTTCCCTTTGGACGCCACCGTACTTTAGTGTATGATCACAGTGGGGTTCAAGCTAGGGGATTAACGCTTGAAACATTCCCTACAATACCATATCTTAAGAAACGATGCACAAATAAATCACTCAATGTGTTGACTCATGACATCGCCCTCTCAACATTTTGTTGACGATATGGGTGGGATGATTGTTATTGATTTTGGGATAGAAGCCTAGTGTTGGCAACCCCTAGTCAATGAGCCAATCCCCAATGGTTAAACTGTGCTATGATTATGCATGATGCAATGTTGCTTGTTTGATTTTTACTTTTGTGAAAAAGGAAGATATTATGCGTTCGAGTCTCGCTCTCTAACTAAAGATTATCCAAGTTAGTTCTCGTTAAAATCCATAGGCAACCTAGTGTTGGAAACCTTGAACCATAACTACGAACTAATCTTGTAACCTCTAAGTCCCCAGTTGAGTCGCCACTGTAAGGAGGGTGATCTCATCGTACTGAGTACTCTCCTTAAATGCCCTTGGCCACTTAAAAGCCTAGGACTTCACACTTGTTAAGGTGTAGTAGGATTTGAATTCCTGACTGTTTGGGGGACCTTAAATTAAAATTGATTCTATCATCACGCTTTATTATAAGAAACAAGTAGGAGTCGCCAATGAGTTTTAGGAAAAACTCATAAACCTCGTTCATGCCTTTCTTCCACGTGGAGTTCATGGAATAATTAGCACAAATCATAAGTTTACCCATGCCCAAATTGGTCTATAAACAAGAAATGAGTTCGGGAGCGAGGGTACTAAAATAACGTTCCTTTTAGAAGGGAATCATCATCCTATCCCTAGTACGGTCTCTACTAGCTCTTCCTTTTTCACAATTTCATCACCAAACAATATATGCAACGCGATACCTAAAACTATGTTAGTCAAACATTAATTCACGTAGGAATTACATTGAAAAGTCGTTATTCTTATTGAATAAAATTCGTGGAAGAACAATAAATAAACAAGATTCGCCTTGGCTTAGGTGATCAACCAACAATTATTTAATTCAATTCTAGTCTTTATTTAATGCAAGATACTATGTGGTATTGATTAATTAATTATTTTAAAAGTGACCAATCAACACTAATTAATTAATTAATTAAAGTCCTTTTAAACAAGAAAATAAAGGTGATTTAACTAAGTGCTCGGGAATTTACCACTTCTCTTTATTAGATCTCCGTTTAGAACACTTATAGACACATTATTGTTGGGGAACCTCCATAGTAGTAACAAAGTATCGAAAGGGTGAGTGTGTAGGACAAGAGGGCTAGGTTGCACAAGTTCACAAGTTATTTCGCCAGAGTTTTAGGTTAATTTTTGTCTATTGAAGCCTCGGTTTAAGCTCGTATTTATAGAGAAGTATTAGGTTTAGGGTTTCAAACTTTCTTCCGTAGCAGGTGTCACGTGCAACAGATGAAGTTGCACGCGGCATCCCAGTGCAAGTTATAGAGTTGCGCTGCTATGTGCAGCGGGGCTTTTTGTCTTGCGCGCGGCTTTATGTTAAGATTTGATTTTATATTTTTCGTATAGTTTCCGAATAATTACAAATCTTCCACAGCACAACTCTGAAAGTTGCGTTGGGTGTCGCGCGCAACTGAAGTAGTTGCGCGCGACTTTTTCTGCGACAGCACTAAATTTTAACCTAGGCGCTCCTAAATCCGTCATTGTTAGGGTTTAAGCACGGGCTTAATCCTAATTATTATCGGGTTTAGTTAATTGGACATTTGTTTTGGATTTTCTTTAATTTGGGCTAGTCTTTTGTGTTTTGTTGGTTAACCAATTATCCATAAGTATTCTTCACTTTGATCCAACATGAAGATGGCTTTATTTATCGTCATTGCACTTCCTGTCGGGACAGGAGGCCAAAAGTAGATGTCTACACATAGCAACTCCTATAAAATCTGTCGCAAAATTTTGAACTATCAATTTTTTCAGTTGCAAAAATATTTTTCTCTGACTTAATATTAAGGTAGTCGCATATATCAGTCGCAAACTAGCGACCACAAAGCAACTACTGTAAAATAAGTCGTTACATTTGCGACTATCATTCTTTTTCAATTACAATAATATATTTTTGCGACTTAATATCAAGGTAGTCGCATATATTAGTCGCAAATTAGCGACCGCATAGCAACTAGTGTAAAATCAGTCGCAAAATTTGCGACTACTAGTCTTTTTCAGTTGCAAACTTATTTTTTGCGACTGATTACTATGGTAGTCGCAAATATCAGTTGCTAATTCCCCTTTTCTTGTAGTGTTCTGACTAAGATGCAATCAATATGTTAACCCTAAACCTTTTTAGTATATGTTGGTTCAATATTAATGCACAAACAAATATATTATTGGCGATCACTCACTTGAATTATAATCATATTAGCATAAACAAGATTATGAAATATCTTATTAAGCGTGATTACAAGTAAAAATTCCCTTTAAACATGCATAAAAGGCGTGATCAAGCAATAAAAATAATAAGAAGCATCAAGCAACATAATAACAATCATCATCATAATCATAATTAAAATAATCATGTTAAAACATAATATTATTAGCAAGATCCTAGGCATGATAATAACAAGATTAATAACAAACCCTAGCATGTCACTAAACATTAAAGATCAATTAATCCGAACATGATACTAACATGATATTAGGAAAAAAAATAGGAAGCATCACAATAATCATACTTGATATTAGAAATTTTAGTTATCCCTAAACATGATATTAAAGACTACTATGAAGAAACCATTCTCTCTTCAAGTAGTCGAAACACCCAAAAGGAGCCATAAGTCCTACACTCCAATTGGGACCAGCTATGCGAATATGTTCAAAATTCTCTCCGTGAGTGGCAAGATTAAACCTCTTGAACCGAGACCATTTGAATCACTAAAGAGGATGGATAGGTTCTACTGTCCATATCATCAGTCAAGGGGACATATAATAGAACAATGATTTAGATTTAAAGATTTGATTTAGAAACTAATTGATGATAAAAAGATAATCTAAATTCTACAAGAGAAAGATGCTACCATTAATGAAGTTTGTGACAGTGATGATGAGGACGTCTACCTCAAGGATATGGAAGAGACCCCACTTTCCACAATATATCCAGTGGACAACATTTGGGATGAAGAAGATTCACCCATAGATGTCCTTACAAGATCTGGGAGAATGCAACCTCCCATTACTGTGCAACAACCAATCCCTACTACTCAGCAAGTTCCCATACCTATCATAGAAGACAACGATGTTGTCAAGCAATTAAATAAGACTAAAGTTGATATGAATGTATGAAAACTCTTAGCTAAATAACATCAACATAGGTTGGCAGTAATGAATGCTTTGGAAAAAATAGGAATAGATTATGAAACCACTTTTGAAGGGTTGGCTAACTTTCTCACGAGTGATCTTCCTAGTCCCATCAATTTGATCACCTTTTATGACAAAAACTTACCTCTAGAGGGTGATAAACATATCAAAGCATTAAATCTCACAGTAATCTATAAGAGAATGAATGTCCCAATGACTCTTGTAAACAATGGATCAACAATTAACGTCTGTCCACTCCGAACTTCTAGTATGTTAGGGTTAAATGATGAAGACTTGTCTCCGTCTACAGAGAGAATAAGAGCCTATGACAACACTCGCCGCCAAGCTCTTGGGACTATCACCATGAATGTAACAGCAGGAGTCATAGAACATGCTACTACTTTTCACTCTGTAATACTATTTGAATGAGCAAAGAATTGTCTTCGATATGCGCTGGCTTATCTTTTCATACCCAAAGAGAAGTCCCATGTCATTAAAGTCAAAGCATGGGAGTGCTTTCTCCTTATGGATGGGAGTTGAGACATCATCTTGAAAATTACAATCCAAAAATATTTCAAACCCAGGTTGTCTTATCCCATTCTTGATAAAGGGTTCAAGAAATTCATAGCATGGATAATCATATGCCAAGCTCACTGCAAAACATTTAGCACTCTTTATCGAAAGAAACATTATTTGTCGATATGGAGTCCAACATGAAATGATAAGTGACAACGGAACTCATTTTCAAGCTGAATGTGAAGAATTGTTACAAAAGTATGGCATTCAACACCATCACTCATCTCCATATAGACCTCATGCAAATGGTGCAGTTGAGGCAGCTAATAAAAACTTAAAGACAATCATCGAAAAGATGGCAGCTCATGATTATTTCAATTATAATTTATTTTTATGATTATTATTATCATGTTGCTTGATGACTTTTTATTGCTTGATCACGCCTTTATTGCATGTTTAAAGGGAATTTGTACTTGTAATCACGTTTAATAAGATAATTAATAATCTTGTTTAGGGTTAATATGATTATAATTCAAGTGATCGCCAATAATAGTTTATTTGTGCATTAATATTCAACCAACATAGATAAACAGGTTTAGGGTTAATCCTATTGATTGCATGTTAATTGAAAAGCGCACATGAATACGATAAGAATAAAGTAGAGGCCTATTATTAGGGCAAGTTCAACCTCTTTTAGGTTGGATTTGTACCTTCATCCCCAAACTACCAGTCATGGTTTCATACCTATTGGAGTTAACGATCTCCTGGATCGTTAAGGGGTGTAACCTTCACCCTGTGAACGGTTTACAAGTTCCTAAAACTTGTTGGCGACTCTTTTGCTCTATCTTCTTCCCTTTTGGACGCCACCGTATATTTGTGTATGATCACAGTGGGATTCAAGCTAGGGGTTAACGCCTGAAAATATTCCCTATAGAAATGGTTTTATAGCCAATGATCAATGGAGGGCCCATTAATTATTATTCCTAAAAATATTTAGGATTGATTATAGTCTTCTATAATAGTCTAGAAGGTTATTTTAATTTCTAATAGCATTAGGATTGATAATTAATATTTTAGAAAAAATAATGAATTTGGTTTGAAATAAAACAAGTGTTTTTATATGATAAAATCTGATTTAAAATTGATTAAAACGGAGTTTTAATTGCTTAATTATATTAAGAAAATGATTTTGTACAAAAGGCGTGTTATCTTTTAATTGTCGCCAAACAACAGAGCTTGTCGCCATGTGTGATTCATGTCGCATGGCGACAGACTATGTCGCTCGAGACAGTCGCTCGCGACAGGGAACAGTTTTATTCCGATCCAAATGGGGATATGTTTCTATCAATTCCGGACTATTTTCTTATAAATATGGGTCGTATTTCCCCATTTTTAATGACCAACAATCACCAATCATCTATTCTTGTCTCACTTTAAGCTAGAAGCTTATTCTTTCTCCCTCTTTATAAACCTTCCCTTTTACAAAATTCCGCATTCACAAGTTCTAGACACACCTAACCAAGTTCGAAGTTGCCTTCTCCCTAGACGTGAAAGGTTGATAATTTCTGAGGGTTTGGTCACAAATCCCTATTTCAATTATTTAATTTAATTGTTTTATTTAATATTTTCCTTGAAGTTACTAACACTTGTATTTTGTTATTAGAAAGAGATACAAGGCATATAAGTAAGTTGTTTAATTATTCTTTTGATATAGCAATCATGCTTTAATTATTTTAATTCCTAGTATCATGTATGTTTCTAGTACCATGTTTAGGATGCCTCCTATTTTTAATATCATGTTAGTATCATGTTAGGGATAAATCTTTCATCTTTAATGTTTAGTGACATGCTAGGGTTTGTAATTAATCTTGTTAGTATCTTGTCTAGGATCTTGCTATTATTATTATGCTTTATTAATAATATTATTTTGTCGATGATGATGATGATGATGATGTTGATGATGATGATTGTTGTTATTATGTTGCTTGATATATTATTATTGTTATTGCTTGATCACACCTTTTATGCATATTTAAAGGGAATTTGTACATGTAATCACGCTTAATAAGATAATTAATAATCTTTTTTAGGTTAATATGATTTTAATTCAAGTGATCGCCAATAATAGATTTGTTTGTGCATTAATATTCAACCAACAAAGATAAACAGGTTTAGGGTTAACCTATTGTTTGCATGTTAGTTAGAAAGCGCACATGAATATGAAAAGAATAAAGTAGAGGCCTATTTTTAGGGCAGGTTCAATCTCTTTTAGGTTGGATTTGTACCTTTATCCCCGAATATCCAGTCATGGTTCCAAGCCACTATGGTGTTAGCGATCTCATGGATAATGAAGGGGTGTAACCTTCACCATGTGAACAGTTTACAAGTCCTAAAACTTGTTGGTGACTCTTTTGTTCTAGCTTCCTTCACTTTGGACGCCACCATGTTTAAGTGTATGATCACATTGGGGCTTAAGTGTGGGATGCATGAAATGTTCCCTACACTGACGTAACAAAAACAAATATTAAGGAAGCTTTTATAAAGAAATTAAACAATTTGGATTACTCAAAGAAATCAGTAGATAAACATATGACAAAAAATGCAAATGCACTCATTAATTAAAGGATAAAGCCAGGTCTACAATTAGACAAATTGAAGGAGAGGTTACCTCCATGTTCATACAATCGGAAAAGAACGGACGATTATAGCTTCCTTCTTTCTTTGGGTTTATTGACTTATTATTTGACTTCGTAGCCCATTGAATTAAGACAGACTGAACCTAGAATCTATTGTAGGTTAAGCTTTTGTTGACCCTAAGTTTTGATGATGACTCAAAGGAAACTAAGCAAACCCATAACCGTTTTAATAGTTACTTAGGATATGGTGTTGTAATTAATCAGTAGATAAGCATATGACAAAAAATGCAAATGCACTCATTAATTAAAGGATATTGTTTAATTAGTTACTTAGGATATGGTGTTGTAATTAATTCAACAAGGATTAGAACAAGAGCATAACCCAAGTAGCAGCAGCATAACATGTTCTATCGGAACAAGAAAGACGATTGAATGCAAGAGTGAACTTATCAGACGCCGCAAAGCCGCCCGATCGAGCTAACACAGCCCGTTCCGGAGCGCAAGCGATTATGGGTTTGCTACAATCTGACTCTCGATCGAGCAGGCACCACCTAAGCAGGCGCGCGTCATAGGCTGGCTGATTTGCTTCTGCCATTTGATCGGGCTGGTACCGCCCAATCGGACCCGTACATGATGTTTTGTTTACGCTGCTTTTCATTCGATCAGGCTATCACCGCCTGATCGGGCCCGATCATTTTGGGGGATTTAATGCTGAAACTTTTGACAATTATTTGGCTGGTTCTTGGTTCTATAATTATATTTCTATATATATGCTGGAAGTTGGAGAATGAAAAGAGACTAACATTAACTTCTTGTCATTTTCCTTGTTTGCAAAGTACTTTAATTATCATCATCATAAATCTATATGCTTAATTACATTGTTTTGTAATCATCTAACTTGTGATTGCAATTGTTCTTCGTTGTATCTCCTGAGTAAATTTATGTGAAACTAGGTTGTAGTATAGGGTCGGAATTATACTTTTGGGAAAGTGATTCCTTTCACGCCTCAAAGATTTTTCCGGTTTATTTTGTTTGCTTTCTTTATCACCCTTGTTTAAAAACTAAATCCCCAACAATCCAAAAGTATAATCTCAACAAAGATGGCAAATGTGAAGGAGTTAATGACCAATTTTCAGAAGTTGGACAAATTTGTGGGAGTTGATTTTCAAAGATGGTAGTAGAAGTGCATTTCTTTTTTACTTCAATGGGAGTGGCTTATGTTCTCGCTACTTCAAAGCCTGCGGAGAAGGAGGATGAATATTTAGATGAAACAAGGAAACACAACAAGTGGCAAAATGACAATTACATTTGTTGTGGTCACATTCTCAATGGTATGTTTAATGAACTCTTTGATGTTTATCAGTTTAATGATTCTGCTAAGTCTCTATGGGATGAATTGGAGGCTAAATACATGGTTGAAGATGCTTCTAGCAAGAAATTTCTTGTTAGTAAATTTAACAATTTCAAGTTTGTTGAAAGTAGGCCAATTATGGAACAGTTTCATGAGATTCAAAGAATATTAGGAAGTCTTAGGCAACATGACATAATTCTTGATGAGACCTTTGTAGTGTCATCTATTGTAGACAAATTTCCTTTTTCTTGGAAAGACTTTAAAAGTGGTTTAAAGCATAGAAAGGATGATGTAAATCTTGAGGGTTTAACTTCTCACATCAGGATTGAGGAAGAAATCCGGGTGCAAGAGGGAAATAAGGATGCAAATCCTAGTTCTACTACGGTAAATATAGTGGAGGATGCCTCGCCAAATGTGAGGAAAAGGGGTAATGACTCAAACAAAAATAAAGGCAAGAACCCTAAGTTTAGCGGTGATAGTTCAAAGTCACGTGCTTGTTGGGTTTGTGGAAAACCCGGACACTTCAAGAAAAATTGCACAATCTGGAAGAAAAAATTGAGCAAAAAGATGGCTCAAGATGGGAATGGCAATGCTAGCCAATCCCAATAGAAACAATGTAAATCTTGTGCACAAATTTCATTTAATTCATTTATGGATTATATGTGTATGATTTCTTAAATCAATTGTGTACAGGCTAATTGTTCGTGGTATATCGATTCGGGTGCATCAAGGCACGTGTGCAAGGATAGATCATTGTTCAAGACCTTCTTGGAGGTTGATGCATGATGGAGAAATTCTCTATATGGGCAATGATTCTACAGCTAAGGTGCTTGGCAAAGGACAAGTGGAGCTAGTCTTTAGTTCGGGAAAGTCTCTTATTTTAAGAGATGTGATGTTTGCTCCCGAACTTAGGAGGAATCTTGTATACGGTGCGATCTTTAGGTTTTAAGATGGTATTTGAGTCAGATAAATTTATTTTGTCTAAAGGAGGTCAAATTGTAGGACTTTGTTATTTGTATAATGGTATGTATAAGCTAAGTATTTCTAATACTTTGAATAATATTGTGTATATTGTTAATGACACACTACTAGAAAAAAGACCGTTTTCCGACGGAAATTTTTCCTCGGAAACAACCTGTTTTCTGTCGAAAAACGGGTTTCCGACAGAATTCCGTTGGAACCCGTGGTCAGAAAAGGTATGGTAGGAAAAATGACATTTTTCGACGGAACTTTTTCGACGAAAATAACAGAATTTATGTGTCGGAAGAGAATTTCTGGGCCGAAAAGTCTGTCGTAAAATAACGACGAAATTTACATCCATTCGAAAATTACGACAGAAATTCCGTCGGAAACTTCTACCAAAAAAAAAGCCATCCACCACCACGTTCAACCGCCACTGCCTACCTAATCCCAACCCCAAACCTGAACCTAGTAGCCCCAAAAAAACCTCTCACACACCCAGATCTCCACCCAACCCCAACCCCAACCCCAACCTCAAACCAGAACCTAGTAGCCCCGAAAACCCTCCCACACCCAGACCCCCACCCACCCAAACCCTAACCGGCCACCAGATCCCCACCCATCCACCACCACCACGGTTCTTTCAACGACAATTAAACCCAAAAAACATTTAAAAAAAAAAGAAAAACAAAACATACATCGCTCAACACAAAACACATCACATTTACCACTATGAAACCCAAAAATTAAAATTAAAAAAAAAAAACAAAAAACATTAAAAACACAAATACAAACCTGAAAACTTGAAGTGGCTTCGAATATAACCTTGAATTTGGTTTAACAAGGCCAAATTCGACCATGAAAACATTAGATCTAGTGTTTTCATAGTCGAATTTGACCTTAGAAAACCCTTAATTTGTTAGTGTTGACGGTGATAGATGGATCGAACGAGAATAAGAAGAGGAGATAGAAGCATATCTAAGAGGAGAAGGAGAACGAGAATAAGAAGAGGTGAGAGAAGGAGAACGAAGAGGACGAAGAGGAGAGAGGGAGCATAAAGAAGGAGAATGAAGAGGAGAGAGAAGAAAGGGAAAGAAAAGGAGGAGGAAAAAGGGAAAAAAGAGGCGAAAAAGATCAAGAGGCTCCTAGGGTTTTCTTAAGTTGTTTTTTTTATTAAAAAAATATTTCGATGGAAAATTCCGTCAGAAATTTCCGAGGATTCTACTTCCGACGAAAAATATACGTTTGGACGAAAAATCCGTCGGAATGTACATCCCGTCGGAAATTTTCGACGGATTTTTGACAGAATCATTAAATCCGTTGGAAATTTGCGAGAGAATAAAAATCCGTCAGAAAATATGGTATTTCTGATGGATTTAAGTGTCCGTCGGAGCCATTCAGTCAGAAATCGACCTGATTCTAGTAGTGATAATTCTTCTCTATGGCATTTGCGACTTGGTCATGTTAATTATAAAAAGTGATATTTTATGTCTAAGCATGATTTGATACCCATGTTTGATCAAAGAATAGAGAAGTGTAAGACATGCATGTTTACCAAAATCACAAGGGAACCATTTCTAAAATTGTTGAGAAAAATACTTCATTGCTTGTGTAAGGAGGGGGTTCCCATCGTAAGGGGTCCTCTCCTTAAATGCCCATGGCCCTTTAAAAGCCTAAGACTTTACACTTGTGGGGTGTAGTAGGATTTGAATTCCTAACTGTTTGGGGAACCTTGAATTAGAATTGATTCTATCATTACGCTTTTTTGTAAGAAACAAGTAGGGAGTCGCCAATGAGGTTTAGGAAAACTCATAAACCTCGTTTATGCCTTTCTTCCATGTGGAGTTCATGGAATAATCAGCACGAATCAGAAGTTTAACCATGCCCAAATTGGTCTATAAACCAGAAATGAGTTCGGGAGCGAGAGTACTAAAATAACATTCCCTTTAGAGGGGAATTGTTATCCTAGCCCTAGTGCGGCCTCTACTAGCTCTTCCTTTTTTACAATTTCATCACCAAACAATATATGCAACGCGATACCTAAAACTATGTTAGTTGATTTTATTTACACATACCAATTCACGTAGAAATTACCTCGTAATGTCGTTATTCTTTATTTAATCAAATTCATGAAAAGGACAAGAAAATAAACAATATTCGCCTTGGCTTAAGTGATCAACCAACAATTATTTAATTCAATTCGTATCTTTATTTAACGCAAGATACTATGTGGAATTGATTGATTAATTATTTTAAAGGTGATCAAACAACACTAATTAATTAATTAGTGTTCTTTTAAACAAGAAATAAATGTGATTTAACTAAGTGCTCGGGAATTTACCACTTCTCTTTCCTAGATCTCCGTTTAGAATACTGATGGACTCCTTCTTGTTTGGGAACCTACATCGTAGTAACAAAATATCAAAAGGGATGAGTGTTTAGGACAAGAGGGGCTAGGTTGCACAAGTTCACAAGTATTTTGCCAGAGTTTTAGGTTATTTTTCAGTGTGTTTAAGCTTCAGTTTAAGATCTTATTTATAGGGAATGATTAAGTTTAGGGTTACGAGCATTCTTCCGCAGCAGGTCTCGCGTGCAACATAATGAGTTGCGCGCGGCAACCCAGCGCAAGTGATTATGTTGCGCTGCTACGGGCAGCGTAACTAATTGTCTTGCGCGCGGCTTTATGGTAAGATTCGATTTTATATTTTTCGTATAATTTTGAATCTTCCGCAGCGTAACTCTGGAGGTTGCGCTGGGTGTCGCGCGCAACTGAATAAGTTGCGCGCGGCAGCCCAGCGCGACTGTTTAGGATGCGTGCGGATTTTTCTGCGGCAGTATTAAAATTTAACCTAGGCGCTCCTAAATTCGTCATTATTATGTTTTAATCACGGGCTTAAGCCTAATTATGGTCGGGTTTAGTTAATTGGACCTTTGTTTTGGCTTTTACCTTTAATTCGGACTAGTCTTTTGTGTTTTGTGGCTTAACCAGTTCTCCATAAGTATTCTTCACTTCGATCCAACACGAAGATGGTTTTATTTATCGTCATTGCACTTCCTGTCGGGACAGGAGGCCAATAGTAGATGTCTACAATTAGCCCCCACTTTGATCGACTCCAGAATAGACGCAAAGTAGTCAAGGAAATAAATCCGAGACTCATTCTCTGAAGTTCTCTAAGGATAGAAAATCTTTCAATAATGTTTAAGGATTTTCGAAACAATCCTTGGTTCGCTAAGTGTTTGAAACAAGTAGCTATTAAGGCTAGAAATTTTTTTTTCTAGTCTTAACACGCTAAAGAATCTAGATTGATCCTTTGTAATTATAGAACGCTTTTACAAGTAAAGGTATTTTGGATGATGTCAATTCATGAGAAGAGATCGGTTTTAAAAGGATAAAAGGGGAAGATTTCCTCCCAATTGTGTCATCGTTGGTCTAAAGTCCCTCAATATGTCATTGAAACTTTAGCCTGACTTTAACAAAGTAAAAAAGATGAAAAGGGGTTTTCGGTATTTGAGCCGAAATGGTCCAGTATTCGAGCCGGATGTCCATAAGATAGAAATACATGTCTCTGGAGGCATATATCCAAATCCAGTGAGAGGGAAGAAAGTCAACAACTCTCTCAGCAGTTTTGTCCACAAGATGAGTACACGTGTCTCAGGACTGGGGGCACGTGACTACATAGTCATGACATCGTCTCGTCTCTTCTTTATACAGGGGGTGGTTGGACACCCTAACTGTCCGGTAAGTTAGTAAGCCACTAACTACCGTATTTGGTTCCGTTCAAGAAGTGCTTGTTCCTGATGGTTCGGCGCGCCAGTCGACTCGTGAGCTAACTCCTACAGTAATTCTCTAACTTTTAGTTCCGAGAGGTAGATCTTGCAAAACTTGGGCTGAAGTGAAATTTTACGCAACACCTACGCCGTACAATTTTGCACCGTACGATACGCCATTTGCATTTTTACGCTGCATGAAAACGCCTTCCTTTTTGCTTCGGACGTGAAAAAAGAAGAAAAGCCGGACATTTTTAATGTGTCTATGGGTGCTTTTACGTAAAGCACCACCACGGAACATCTTAAGGCACTCTTACGAAAAACGTTCAAAACGTATGCTTAGGGAAGGCACAAAGCACGGTGTGCATGAGCAAAAAACTAACAAAGAAGAAAAAAAACTACAATATGAAAAGCAATTTAACGAGATTTTGATAATTTGCGCGCCATTACGTCTAATAACGAGCAAAAACCATTAAAATGATCAAACGGATCAAAATCAAGAATCCGGTCATTTAGTGACCAGTATCCAATACAAGAATTAGGTCAAATAGTGACAGATCGTTTTCGACGGACCTAAAAATCCGTCGAAAAAATCGATATTTCCGACGGATTTATTTTCCGTCGGATATTTCCGACGAATTAAAACATTCCGTCAGAAATCCGTCGTAAATTTCCGACGGAAAATAAATCCGTCGGAATCATTAGACGTTCCGACGGAATATTCCGTCGAAAAAGGTCAATTCCGACGGAAAAATATTCCGTCCTGAAATTTTCGACGACAAAATCCTTCGGAATTATAATTTTAAAAAAAAAAATAAAAAAAAAATTATATACTAACCCTAATCCCCTTCTTCCGCGTTCCGCCTCTTTTCAGTTTCCCCTTCACATTCTCTTTCTCTCTCCTCTTCTCTTTCCTCTTTTCCCTCTGCCCCTCCTCTCCCTCTGCCCCTCCTCTCCGTCTCTTCTCCCTCGACTCTGCTCCAATCCTCCATCTTCTCCTCTTCCCTTTCCTCTTATCTTTATTTTTTCTCTCACCGTCATACTCTTCTCTCTCCAACCACCACCAGCATCGACCGCAACGTCAACCACCACCAACGTCGACCGCAACAACATCAACAACGCTACAACGTCAACCACCACCAACGTCGGCAGCAACAACGCAACAACAACAACAACAAAAACGACGCAACAATAACAAATCCAACAACTTTCAAGGTTTTTGGTTTGTGGATCTAGTTTTAACTTAGGTTAGATTGTAGATCTAGTTAATTTCTTTGTAATTGTTTTGTTAATTTATGAATTTTATTGGATAATTGTATATTTTTGTAATTGTTATGTTAATTTATGAATTTTATTGGATAATTGTGTGGATTTTTCGATTTCGTTGTTAATTTAAGATTTTTGGGCTAATTTTCGTTTTGTGGTGTTAATTTTCAATATTTTGTGGGTGGATTTCATTTCTTTTGGGTTGATTTTCATTTCGTTGTGTTTAATTTTCGTTTTTCGGTGTTTAATTTTAGTTTTTTTGGTGTTTTCGGGATTTATTTTCATTTTTTGGGGTTCATTATTGGTGTAGTAGTGTCAGTGGTGGTGGGATAAGAACGGCTGGTAGTTCTAGGGTGGGGGCTGGTGGTTCTGGGGTGGGGGCTGGTGGTTCTGGGTGGGGTACAATTTTTTTTTGTGTTTTTAATTGAATTTTCTGACGGAATTTCCGTCGGAATTTTCTGGCAGAATAATATCCGTCGAAAATTTCCGACGGACTTTCCTGAGCCAGAATTTTTCGTCCGACAGATAAAATTCGGTCGGAAATTCCGTCGGACGGACGGAATTTTCGTCGGAAAACATCAATTTTCTGACAACACCTATTGCGACAACCGCTTCCGACGGAATTTCCGTCGGAAATGGGTTTTGCGACGGAAAACATGGTGTTTCCAACGGATTTTTTCTGTCGGAATTCAGCTGTTTTCTTGAGTGATCTGTGCGCAACTCTGTGGGTCGCGTTGGCCAGGCGCGCGCATCGTTCTGAGTTGCGATGGTATGTCACGCGCAACAGATTCAATTGCGCGCGACATTTATGTCAGTAAAATGAAATCACTGAGCGCGATTTTCATTTCGTTCTTTCATTCTCCTTCCTTTGCCATTTTCGCCCCTTTCTCTCTCTAGGAAGCTCGGATTTTCTTGTTTTTCAAAGCTAAAGGAAGTAGATCTCGTCCCTTATTCATATATGCAGTAATCCAATGTAAGTTTTTTGTTATTTTTCGTTTGATATAGGCTTAATTGGGACGATTTTCGAACCGTTGAACCCTAAATTTCGAATTTAGGTGTTTTCAATTCGGTCCATTATTCTTGAAATTGTTTGTTCCATGTTGTTATACTATGTTTAAGGAGTGTTTTGCAACAAATTTCACGAAAAATGGTTATGCATTGAACCTTATATGAGCATTTCTTTATTCAAGTTCGTTCTTGCTCTTTTTCTTTGAATTTTGCTTTATTTTATTGCTTTTTCTTTCTTATTTTGGTTACAATTGCTGATTATGAAGTAGATTATAGTGATGGAACCAATATTACTTTCATAATTCATTTTCACGAATTTTGAATTGTTGAAAATGGCGCGAAACATACTCTTAGCTTATTCTTGCCATGTTCAAACTTTAAAATTGTTTGGTAGACGATAATCATGTATATATTACTTTTATTTGTCTAGAAGTAGTTGATTCTTTGAGATTTTGAAATAAAATCCCTTGAATACTTAGTTGAAACTGGTATAGGATGGCTTTTGTTGGTGTTAGAAGCCCCCATATACTCAGTTTAACTGCAGGTATCGTAGCCCCCAAGTATAGGTGGCATTCGTTTTTCGTGTTTGCCCTATCGGCAGCTGTTATGCTGCCGAAATGGGTCTAGAATACGTATATTACTTTAGTTTAGGAACTAAAGTAAACTAATTAAAGAAACTTTATCCATCATAGCATGGACTCGCCTCCATTGGTCGATGCTGAGGAGATTCTAGGTGGTCTAGACGAGGCAGTTCCCCCTCGGAAGAGGGTGACCCGTCCTCGAGAGGAGGTTCGAGAGCAACGCGTCGCAGCCGATCGACGTCTCCAGGAGGATGTGGTTTGGGAGGCTCCTCCCAACTGGGACCCTAGGGTCCTTAAGTGGGACCCAGACCATCATGTCTCGATCAGAGGGTGGCGCGGCATCGTGAGTTTTTTGCGCCTTTGTCTCTTTCTTTTTTCCTTTGTTTCTTCTCCTTTTTAAACCATAACCGTTTTTTTTTTAATTTATTATTTTTTTTATTTTCCTTAGAGAGTGAGCCTAGCAAGCGTTTATACGGCTCTGGTGACCTACGAGCCCGCTTTGAGAGTTTGCCCAAGGTGGCAAAGGAGAATGTGGCACTTTCCGAGATTGACTCTGTAGACACCCATTTGTGTCTCCCTAAAACCAAACCCCGTGATGAGTACCTTTAACGTCGAATCATAATTGAATAAATTGAAAGTGTGGAAAGTCTAGTGTTGCGGATAGTTTTAATTTCTTTTCTTTTCTCTCTGTTTTTGAAAACCTATTTTAAGAAAACAGCCAACCAGTTTTGTTTTGTCTATAGAAAGGGTCCAACAATAGTGTAGTTGAATGGGGCTTGAAATGAGCTTTCCAACGATATATTATAAGCCCAATTCCGATGAATAATGAGGAAGTTATGGCCAAACTACTAAACTGGGCCTGGTTTGATAATTATATGCGGCCCAATGATCTAGAAGAGGGTTTAATATGTATTTATCATTCCTAATGCAATTAGAATTGATTTTAGTGTTCTAGACTCTTCTAGAAGGTTCTATTCATTCCTAATTCAATTAGCATTGATAAATTGACTTTGGTTGACTTTTTAGAGTTTTAATCAGAATAAAAGAGTGTTTTTAAGGAAAATACAATTTTGCCCCTCTGTACGTCTAAATTTTATCAGAATTAAAAAAAAGGCGTGAAAATAATAATTAGCGCCTAGCGCTAATGTTCAGTGCTTGGCGCTAACCTGTTTTATCCTCGTCGAAACTCTGACTTGTTTTTCTATCCGTTTGGCTGATTTTCACTATAAATAGCCTCCTAAAACCTCCGTTTTTCATCATCAACTATCATCAATTCTCTCTAATTCTCATATATTCTCTAGTTTTCTTATTCTCTCTAGTTTTAAGAATTCTCTTCTCTCTCTAGATTTCTTTACAAAATTCCGCATTCACCAGACCTAGAAGCACCAATCCAAGTTCGAAGTTTCCTTCGCCCTAGACGTGAAAGGTTTTAATTTCTTAGGGTTTGGTCCCAAATCTCTCTTTCAATTATTTAATTTAATTGTTTGTTTTATTATTTTCCTTGAAGTTACTAACGTGTGTATTTTGTTATTAGAAAGAGGTGCGAGGCATCCAAGTAAGTGCTTTAATTGATTTTATTGATATTATGATATAGAAATCATGTTTAGGTTGTTATTATGATTCCTAGTGTCATGTTAGGGCGGTTTGATCTTCTTAGTATCATGTTTAGGGAAACAACTATAATTTCTAATATCAAATATGATAATTGTGATTTCTATGATGCCTTTAATTGTCTTTCCTAATATATCATGGTAGTATCATGTTAGGGTTAAAGCTTTGATCTTTATTGTTTAGTGACATGCTAGGGTTTGTTATTGATCTTGCTAGTATCATGCCTAGGATCTTGCTTTTATGCTTTAACATGATTATTTTTATAATTGTTATGATTATTATTATTGTTATCATTATTATGTTGCTTGATATATATTTATTGTTATTTCTTGATCACACCTTTTATGCATGTTTAAAGGGAATTTGTACTTGTCATCACGCTTAATAAGATAATTAATAATCTTGTTTAGGGTAAATATGATTATAATTCAAGTGATCGCCAATAATAGTTTATTTGTGCATTAATATTCAACCAACATAGATTAAACGGGTTTAGGGTTAATCTTATTGATTGCATGTTAGTGAGAAAGCGCACATGAATACAATCAGAATAAAGTAGAGGCCTATTATTAGGGCAGGTTCAATCTCTTTTAGGTTGGATTTGTACCTTCATCCCCGAACTACCAGTCATGGTTGCAGACCTATTGGAGTTAACGATCTCCTGGATCGTTAAGGGTTGTAACCTTCACCTCGTGAACGGTTTACAAGTTCCTAAAACTTGTTGGTGACTCTTTTGCTCTATCTTCTTTCCCTTTGGACGCCACCATGCTTAAGTGTATGATCACAGTGGGGTTCAAGCAAGGGATAATGCTTGAAATATTCCCTACAGTTTTTTGGCGACTCCACTGGGGAGGATTTCTATTTTAATTCCTGAAATTTATATTGGCAATGATTTAGAATGAGTGGATGAGACTCGAAAAGTCCTAAGTATTTCATGTGCGTAATTTTGATTAACATTATTGTCATATGCGTAAAAAAGATCTCATTGGAAAGACCATCCGTAATGAGTTAAAAACATAGGATTTTTACACGTAGGAAATTTGAGGAATATCTTTCATAACTAGGACCGAAATAATGCTGCGCGAAACTGGAAAATTTTATCGAGCACAGAAAGCTGCTGAGGCATGTAGGAACTAGCATCACGAAACAAAGTCTAGCGCCACTTATTTGTCTTTAGCGCCAGGCGACAACTTCTGTCGCCAGGCCCTAAAGCCAAATTATGGCGCTGGCCTCTGTTTGCTGGCGTCAAGTTCTTCCAATACCGAGCCAGAAATATACGTTCTAATTTTGACCAGTTTTTAGCACTGTTTGCTCGATCCCACTTCCTGATTAAGTTTTTCTCACTTTTCTGAAACCCATATGTGTTCTACATATGGACATAACCCTTTGGGAATTCATCCTCCATCTACCTGATTCAACGCTCTGAGCAACAAAGGGTACATCCGAGAATGTTGAATTCACCAAACCATGGAAGCGAGTTTTTCTAAACTCGCGCCAACCCTTCACATTTAGGCTTCCGCGCGGTGCATTCGTATGACTAAATCAGAGTTGACTTAGTACGACTTGGCTCCCTTGAACCTCTGATTTATGACTAAAAGAACTTTGCCTAATTAATTAATTAATTAATTAGAGTAATTAAAGTCTGATAATTTAATCAGAGTTGACTTAGTATGACTTTAGGCATACCCTGTAGAGTAATAATACCGAAAGCAGTTCCAAATCAACGTTCCACCAATGGTGCCAAGATTTAAACTACAGCGCCACTCTGTGGAGCATAGCGCCTGGCGACAGTCTTATCGTCTGGCGCTACACTGCAAAGAGGGGCGCCAGTCCTATCGTTTTGGCGACAGTTCGGTTTGTTGCTTGAGTCATCACCTTATGTCTAATTAAACAGTTTTCTAGTCAATTCAGTTATTTTTACCAGTAATAATACCGTGTCAAGTCATTAATCGAGTCTAAGCACTAAGTCCCATGGTCTTAAACTAGAGTCAAAGCATGTCACTTACATTCACCATATAAAGCACACACTAATGCACACTTTGACCATGTCTAAGAGAGTCTTGTATGCGCGTATTTTCCGTCATTTTTTTTAGGGGGGTAAGTCGGATTTTAATCCTCTAATTGAACCACTTGTTTGAACCCTATAATTAATTCCCAAAAATGTACACCTTATTTTTTCCGAAATATGCACCCTAATACGCACCCTATTTTTGCTTTTTTCTTTTTCAAAACGTAAAGTCAAAGTCATTTTGAGTCAAGTCATGAAAACAAAATTGGTTTAATTTACAGCGCGTGGTCAAGATAGGAAGGGCGTTTGATTTAAGACAACCTTTTTATTCAAGTTCAACTTTTTGACAAACCGATTGCTCGTGAAAGGAAAGCTAAGACAATAATGGCAACTCAAGAGGAAGTTAGTGAGCTCAGGAACCAATTGATTACTGTGACTGAGGCGTTAAAAGTTTTAACCCTCAAAATCGATGATCCTGTGAAGCAACAACAGATGGACCTCATGCAAGAATGTCTGAGCAAAATGATTAGTGACTATAAGTTCCAAGGAATTAGCTCACAAGGGGTCTCGGTGGACACGGATCTTCTTCCGCAGAAGTTCAATGCCAACGACATCCCGAAATTCAGAGCGACTGACAACCCTTACTTTCACCTAAGAGCCTTCGAAACAATAATGAGTATTAAGGGTATTGACAAGAAGGTGTTTCCCTCTTTGTTCTCCCTATCTCTAGAAACCGTTTGCCAACAATGGTTCTTCTCTCTTGAGAAAGAAAGAACCTCTAGTCTATAGTAAACACTTTCATTGATAGATACAAGTGCAACATTCAAATTGAAACTGACTATAGGGAACTTGAAATCCTCTAGCAGAAGGAGAATGAAGGTTTCACCTCTTTCTTCAACAAATGGAGAGAACCCTCTGCTAATATGATTGAAGTACCAAGTGAAAAAGAATCTGTGAGGTTATTCATCAAGAACCTTCAAGAGAAGTACTCCAAGCATCTCAAATACCAGAATTATCTACATACCTTTAAGGTCGTCTATGACATTGGAATCAATATTGAAGACGACCTGGCTAAGCTGAAAGTTGCTAACAGTAACTCCAATAGTGGCTGGAAAGGCAAGAAGAATGACAATCCTTCTTCTTCCAAAACCACCCACTTAAACAATGTTAGTACCTTTAACTTAAGTGAAGTCCTTGCTATGAATAATCAAGGATAAAAGAAACCATTTAGGAGGAACTTTACTCCTATAGGTATGAGTTATGACACCGCATTTGACCGATTAAATGCAAAAGGTCTTATAACTCCTATTGGACCATTTGGGGACCCGTCGATCGAGAAGAGGACAGCTAACTAGAACCCCAATGCACATTGCAAATGTCACCAAGGTAGGGGCCATCTTACCGAAAATTGTTGGAAGCTTAAGAAAGCTATCCAAGATTTAATCGATAACAACAAACTGGCATTGATAATGCACCTCTCGCTCACTCCTTGGCCATTTCTGATGAGGAAAACAAGGTTGATCCTTCATCTCTCATCAAACCTATTGAAGAAACCCATGCTATTGAAGAAGAGGAGGATATCTTATTCGATGCCATGGATGACTTTCTTTAATTAGCAAGTAAAGAGGATATACAATTGCTTACATTTTCCATGTTAGAGGGATCAAACCTGCTGTGTGAAGCTCTCAAAGTTGAAACAATTAGAAGAGCTTCAGAAAAAATGTGACAAGGTCCCATCCATGAAGAAGAAACCCTTCTCTCTACAAGTAATTGACAGACCTAAGAAGAGTAATAGACTCTATACTCCAATTGGGATTTCATATGCTAAAATGTTCAACATGCTCTCTGAGAGTGGCAAGGTCAAACCTCTCGAACCGAGACCATTTGAATCGCTAAAAAGGACAGATAGGTTTTACTGTCAATATCATCAATCAGGGGGTCACACTATTGAAAACTGTTTTAAATTTAAAGATTTAATTCAAAAAATGATTGATGACAAAAAGCTAGTCCAAATTCCAGGAGAGGAAGACATAAGCATTAATGGAGTTTGGGACAGTGATGAAGAAGACGTCTACTTAAAAGACATGGAAGGACCTCCACCTTTGGTGTCATATGCCATGGATGACTTCTGGGTGGAAGAAGATTCATCTATAGACGTCCTCACAATATCTGGGAGAATGCAAACTCCCATTTCAACACAACCTATATCGACTACGCAGCAAGTTCCCATACCTATCATAGAAGACATGATATTGTCAAACAGTTCAAGAAACCAAGGTTGAAATGAATGTATGGAAGCTTCTAGCAACATCTCGAGAGCATAGGTTGGCAGTGATGAATTCCTTGAATAAGATAGGGATAGATTCTGACACCACTCCTGAGGGGTTGGCTAACTTCCTTACGAGTGATCTCCCTAGTCCTATCAACTTGATCACCTTTTCCGATAAGGACTTACCTCCAGAAGGTGACAAGAATTATAAGGCACTAAACCTCACAGTAGTTTGCAAGAGAATGAACATCCCTATGACTCTTGTAGACAATGGATCGGCCATTAATGACCTAAAGGTCGTCCCTTCATCTCTCCACCAACAGGTAAAGGCCATAGTTGAAGGAATTCTTATTACGATCGATGCTTCACCCATGAGGATTAAAGCCATAGAAAATCCAATAATTAATGTGGAGCACGATGAAGATGATGAAGATTGATGGGGCTTTAATGAAGAGGTCTCCTTAATCGAGGAGGATGAAAGGACCCCTCTCTGCCACGACCCCCACTCCAATATGATAGTGAACTCTATTCTAAAGAAAAAATGACATTTTCCTAGGATGACTCTAGGAAAGAAGAAAGGAATAGCAAAATCGCTGGAATCACCTGGCCTCCCTAAATTAGACACTTTTGGACTTGGTTTTGAACCAACTCGGGAAGATCTCAAGCGAGCCCAGGAAAAGTCAAAGGCACATAGGAACGCTCGCATCCAAAAGAAAGCAATCCCAATGGATCAGTATCCTCTTACCCTCAATGGATAATCCATAAAAGAAGGAGAGGACTATCCATGCTACGAATTTCCCGAACCTTTTGTCGTAAATGGCATAAGGAAACCGGGATTCAAAATTTTCTTAGATTTCTATTTTCTAGATGAAATCCCAACTCCTATCTACAAGGAGAAAGCAACCCCATGCTTTGACTTTAATGTCATGGGATTACTATTTGGGCGAGAAAAAGATGAGCCGACGTACATAGAGGATAACTCCTCGCTCATCCAAACGGTCCTACAAAGCGAAAGCTTTGGTCCCTCAAGACTCATCACTCCAGCGGAAGGATCACTACAAGGGTGGCGCAAGACAGTCAAGGTGACTACTCCAAGCGGAAGAAGAATCTCCATTACGACGGGACAAGGACCGATGTTCGAAGAGTCGTCTGAGTTAGAGTCAGAGTCAGAGTCAGAGTCAGAGTCTTTTCCTGTAGAGTCATCTAAATCTTTAGTTGTAGCATCCCCTTCTCTATTTCTTCCCCTAGGATTGTTAACAATCAAGTCCCTGAGGACATATCTCTCTTCGATGTAATGATTTCTGAGTTTAATAATATGTCTTCTTCCTCTTACTCCTCGTGCTTTTCTTTAACCCAAGATGACGAGCATTTCTTAACTAACAATAAAAATGACAAAGAACTTATTAAAGCAATGGAAACACTTGAAAATAAAACACCGATAATTGAGGAAACTGAGACGGTTGATATCTCAAATGATTCAACCAATAAAAGAGAAGTTAAAATCGGATTAACACTTAATGAACAAGAAAGAACCGATTTAATCAATCTACTTAAAGAATTCATCGATGTATTTGCTTGGTAATATGAAGATATGCCAGGCATTAATAGAGAAAAATCTCAACACACCATACCACTAATTCTAGGAATGAAACCTGTAAAACAAAAGTTGCGTCGAAAACCCGACGTAGCTCCTAAAATAAAAGAAGAAGTTCAAAAACAAATAACTGCAGGTTTTATCAAGGTATCCAAATACCCCCGAATGGGTCGCCAATGTCGTCCCAGTTCCGAAAAAGGATGGAAGGGTAAGAATATGTGTCGACTATCGATATCTAAATAAGGAAAGTCCAAAGGATGACTTCCCTTTACCACACATCGATATTCTGGTAGATAATACAGCGAATCATGCACTTCTCTCGTTTATGGATGGATACGCAGGGTACAATCAAATTCTCATGGAAGAAGAAGACATGGAGAAAACAACCTTCATAACACCATGGGGTACTTACTGCTACATGGTAATGCCATTCGGGTTGAAAAACGCGGGTGCTACTTACCAACGAGCAGCGACTGCCTTGCTTCATGACATGATGCACAAAGAAGTTGAAGTATATGTGGAAGATATTATTGTGAAGTCAAAAGATCGCCCAGGCCATCAAATAGCCTTGAGAAAATTCTTCGAAAGGCTAAGAAAATACAACATGAGGTTGAATCCATCCAAGTGTGCTTTTGGAGTCACCTCAGGAAAGCTTTTGGGTTATGTCATAAGCTCTAGAGGAATAGAGATAGACCAAACCAAGATCAAGGCAATCATGTCAATTCCACCGCCTAAAACCAAGAAGCAAATTCAAGGATTTATTGGCCGGTTGCAATACATAAGCAGGTTCATATCAAAATTGACAACAATATGTGAACCAATATTCAAAAAGCTTAAAAAGAATGTACCAGTAATATGGGATGACAAGTGTCAAAAAGCCTTTGAAAAGATCAAAACCTATCTCGCAAATCCTCCCGTTTTGGCACCAGCACTTCCAAGAATACCTCTTAGGTTGTACTTAACAGTCACTAAAGAAACAATGGGAGCCATGCTCGCACAAGAAGTAGAAGGAAAAGAAAATGCAATCTACTATTTAAGTAAAAAGATGCTCGAGTATGAAGTACGCTATACACCACTTGAGAAATTGTGCCTCGCATTAGTGTGGGCCACAACCAAGTTAAGACATTACATGCTCGTGCATACAGTCTTTGTAGTTTCCCGATTAGATCCACTCAAGTATTTATTCGAGAAGTCTACACTCAATGGGCGTATATCAAGATGGATGGTCAACTTAGCCCAATTAAGTAAAATGAATTTCTAGACGAAGACTTGATGGTCACGGAGTATGATACTTGGACCTTATACTTCGATGGAGCCTCAAACCAAAAAGGATGTGGCGTTGGAGTATTACTAGTATCACCTAAAGGAGAGCATGTTCCAATCTCCATAAAGCTTGATTTCGACGTTACCAACAACGCTGCTGAATACGAAGCATGCGTAGTAGGCCTTGAAACAGCTTTGGCATTGGGAGTGAAGAAATTACGAATATTCGGGAACTCTTCATTGATCATCAATCAGATCTCTAAGATATGTAAAGTAAGGAGAAAAAGTCTAACCCCTTACCAAACTTATCTTGAAATTCTCACTAATCAATAAGAGAAGGTGGAATACACGTATCTACCTAGAGAAGAAAATCAATTTGCTGATGCCTTAGCAAGACTAGCCTCAATGGTTTGGATTCCTACGGAAATCGAGCAAATGCCTCTAACTATAGAAAAAAGGCATAAACCGGCTTATATTCAAGCTATAAAAGATAATGAAGTGATCCAATATAAAGAAAAAGAAGAAGAACCGTGGTATAAAGATATACTTAACTATGTCACCAAAGGAGAATACCCTCCCCATGTTGACAAAAGAGCAAAATGAGCATTAAGACTCTTGGCTTCCCAATACGTACTCATAGACAACGAGTTACACAAAAGGGTACCTAAGGGTCGAGCTCTCTTGTGTGTAGGAAAAAGGGTTGCTCAAAGAGAAATGAGGATAGTCCATGAAGGAATTTGTGGAACTCACGTAAATGGCTAAATGCTAGTCCAAAAGATAATGCGAGATGGATACTATTGGACTACCATGAATAGGGATTGTCATCAATACGTAGAAAGAAGCCCTAAGTGCCAAATCTACGCCACTTTACAACATGTTCCTCCATCCCTACTCTACACCTACACTTTGCCATGGCCATTCTCTACATGGGGAATTGACATTATTGGTAAAATCACTCCCCCGGGAACAGGAGGTCACGAATATATTTTAGTAGCAATAGATTACTTCACAAAGTGGGTCGAAGCACAATCATACGCTAAACTCACTGCAAAAACATGTAGCACTCTTTATCGAAAGAAATATTATTTGTCGATATGGAGTCCCACATGAAATGATAAGTGACAATGGAACTCACTTTCAAGCTGAGTGTGAAGAATTGTTACAAAAATATGGCATTCAACACCATCATTCTTCTCCTTATAGACCTCAGGAAAATGGAGCAGTCGAAGCGGCTAATAAAAATTTAAAGACTATCATCGAGAAAATGACAGAAAATTGCAAGGATTGGCCTGACAAACTCCACTTCGCATTGTGGGGTTATCGCATATCAATTCGCACATCAACAGGAAATACGCCATTTTCCTTGGTTTATGGAATGGATGTCGTACAACCTGTAGAGCTAGAGATACCATCTCTACGCATTCCATTAGAAAGCAAACTCAATGAACTTGAATGGACTAGGGCGAGATATGAGGAGCTAATTCTACTTGATGAAAAACGACTAGAAGCTCTACATCATACTCAATGCTACCAAACTCTTATGGATAGGCATTTTAATAAGAAGGTTAAGACAAGAAATATCAAAGTAGGAGACTTGGTGTTAAAGGCATTAAGGAAGAATGTTTTAGATCCAAGGGGGAAATTTAGGCCTAATTGGTCTAGACCCTATATTGTTAAAACAATCCTATCAGGAGGTGCAACAAAATTAACTGATATGGATGGCAATGAGTTCTCGAACATGACAAACCTTGACCAACTTAAAAAGTACTACCCATAATTACTTGAGTAGGATACTCAAGAGAGCTACGTTTGGTCTGATTCCTTAAGAAAGGATACGTAGGCAACCCTTTACGGGTGCGGCCACTTTATTTTTTGCAAACCTCGCATCCCAGACTTACGAATAAATTTGACAGAAACTCGACGAAACATCGGCGTCGCAGAAAAAATCCCGTCACCAGCCGATTAACCTTAGCGCTAGACGACAACGTATGTCGCCTGAAGCCAGACTTCCGCAGTTGGCGCCAGTCGTAAAAAAGAGGCGCCATTTTTCTGCAAAGTACCTTGGAATATTTCGGTGTTTTTCGAAAAAATTTCGATTTCTGTACTCGAAAACATTTCTAGAAAATTAAATTTTCAATTTTTATTGCTTTAATAAATTAAATTTAAAAGAGATGATTTAATTAAAAAAAAGCTGTAATTTCATTAATAAAATAAACTAACAATTACATTATTGATGGAATTTAAATAAAGCTTAAATAAATTAACTTTAAATTTAAAATTAAGTCTAATAATTGAAAGTTCAGCAATGCTTTAATCTTTTTTCCCTTTCTTTGCTCTCTTCCAATTTTTGTCTGTATCCTCTTCTTCATCTATAATTTAGCTAGTAGGCATCCTTTAGAGGACCTACATTCAATATTGGAGTAAATAGTTTCTCCCTTAGCTAGGACTCCATGTTTCTTCTCTACCCAAGCCTTCTTTTCTAAAGTGTCAACTTTTCTCTTTCCTTTATCCTTCGTAGAGCTTTTCTTCCTATGCATTGTAGGTGTTCTGAACTCAACCTTTTCACCCAAGCGTTCCTTAACGGGAATCACTTTGTTACCTAAACGACTCTTCACATCAGTTTTACTTTGATTTTTCTTCATGTCCTTTGAAGGTTTCTTCAGAAGCCACTTCTTCACATCATTGGGCAAGGAAGGAGGAACCTTTTGGTTAATCACTTCCCATAAAGGTCTAGCGCTCCAATAGGCATCAAATTTGTCTACTTCTTGAGAGACAGGAAATTCATAGGGACGACGAAGATCCCCGGAAGGAATTGTTTGAAGTAGGCCGTACTGTCTTTTTACCTGCATGGATAATAAAAAGTCATCTTGGACAAGCTTGGAAGACGGCAGAAGAGTTGCTTGTTGATACCAACCATCTTTTCTATTTTCCACCAAGGGGTGACCCACTTGATGGCAAATTTACAAGAGGCAAAGACCTTCTTCCATTCATGGCACCCCATCTTAGAGAAGCATTTTTTCCTTCTCACAAAGCAATTTGGAGTATATTTTTCAACATTGTTAGGAGGACTAATTAATTCTAGTCTTTCCATTAGCCACATCTGTAAAAAAAATTCAATGCAAATAAATTAATATTACTATACAAAAATATGTTTTTAATTTCTGTAATTAAAAATATTATTTTTCTACCTGTAATAAAATTGGAGAGCCTCTAAAAGGTGCTTTTGGATTTTTTTTTTAATTCATCAAGACTAAGCATAGTCTCTCTAACGATTAATGGCATTGGATTTCTCCCAGATTCAATCTGCTCCAAAACAGTTGATATGATTGCTTGACCCTCATTAGTTCTACCACTAGTGAGAAGATATTGGTTAAGCATACAAAAAAGAAAATCCCTTCTTCTATAAACCTGAAAAGACTCAGAATAAGGTCTATCAAAATAATGGCGAGCAAATTCTTTCAAATTAACTATGCTACCATCTACTATATTTGTTAGATCTTTGTCTTTTAAATTAAAGAAGCGCTCAAAATCCTTATAATAATATTCATTTATTTTAGGGATTACTGGAAGATCTATTGCAGGGAAGCCTAGGATAGCACCGAACTCTTCCGGCAAAGGGCTAATTTCATAATACCCTAGTTTAAAACAAAGAGTATACACATCCCAATATTCTAAGGCGGTATGAATAAATTCTACATCAAGATCTACCCCCTTGACACTATAAATACCCCCCATATGAAAAAAGTCTAACTCTCTTCTCTCCTTGGCAGTTAGAGACCGACATCATTCATGAGTGAAGTTGGTGAAACTCTTAGAGACTAAAGACATGATTATTATTTTTTCAAAAAGCTAAGGTTATATTTAATCTACTGAAATTATGAAGAAAATCGGCTGAGCAGGGGGCTATTTAAACACAAAATTGGCACAGTTTCAATCCGGAAAGGATTCGGAGTCAGCGCTCATCAATGCCAGACGCCAGACATTGGCGCCTGACGCCAGAGCCTAGTGCCAAACGCTAAGAGTTAGCGTCTGGCGCTAACTCAAAACGCGTGGCGCCAGATGGCGCTGACGTGTCTTATCATACGAGCTATTCAAAAACCGCGTTTTTTTTGCCTGATTCGAGTCTGAACAATGACTTTACGATCTTTTATTCTTTTTATACCCTTTTCTCTTAATTAATATAACAATTATATCATTTATATTTTTTTGGATTCTATTTAGACTTAAGTTTTTTTTAAGTTTCTGTAAATCCAATATTTTTATTTTTTTCATTTTTCTTTTTGGGGGAGAAAGTCAGATACCCTCCATTAATGATAAAAATGACGGAATTTTTGTGCAAAATTATTAATGATCACACTTCTTCGCACACACAAACATGCACATAAAAAAAAATAAAATAAAATAAAAAATAAATGTTAAATAAATAAACTCATAGTAATATGTATATACAAATATGTCTAATAAAGGTAAAGTTCTATACAAAGTCAAAATAAAAAGCACAGGAATAAATTACGGCGCCAGAGGACGTACGCCCATCATGTCATAAAACTACGTAGTACGAGGAGTAACCTCTCCACCAGCTCCAGCTCCATCTCCAGTCTCCTCGGGAGGCGGAAAACTCAGCACAGGACTCGTCCACCCAAGATCAACCTGAGGCTGAGGCTGAGGAGGATGCTGCGATGACGAGCCGACCTCGTACATTCCATCACCTCTAAGAGCCGAGGCAGCCTCTCCCTGGCCTACCGGCGTAGCATGTGCACCCTCAGATGAAGAGCCCGAGCCCTCCACCGCCTCGGTACGGGCAGCCTCAAAACGACCACCCCGACCGCCAGAGCCAGTACGGCGACGTCTTGAGCTAGACCTCGTCGGCTCTCTCCGCACCTCAGGCCTCGTTCAGGTATGAGAAGGAATGGGCTGACCCTGCAAGAAGAAACTTATTCAGAAACAATCAAAATAGAAGCAGTAATGAAAAAATAAGAAGGGAAACTACCTCCTGAACGGCATCGTCGCGAAGACACGTAACCACATTCCTCATCCGAACGAGCTGGCTCCGGAAGGCATCTAAGCACCGTGCCATCGCTGTGACCACCTCGCGCGAGAACTGTCAAGGAAATAAAGTCAATAATGATGCATAACATATACGAACAAAATTGCAAATAAATTAAGCTTACCCGAGTCTGGTGACGAGGAATCGACCGCTCCACGAAGCGCTCACCCTCAGGAGCCGGAGGAATCATCTCCTCGGTCGGCCTGTATGTCCCCTGATAATGGATGGACATACGAGGTGGCACGAACTCAGTAGGTCCAGCCTGACAAAAGCAAATCAAAGTCAGTAAAACATTACTTGGGGGCTACTTAACGGAAGGTAAAAGATGAAAATCATACCACCGCCTCCTCAGCCAGTACAGGGACTGGAGCTAACAACAACAGTAGCTCCTCCTCATAGCGCCGCCCAGGGATTGTATAAGATCGCCAAGGGGTACCAGCTCACTCTGACATGCTCACCAACCTCGCGCCATTGAACATGTGACGCGGTGGAGGAGCAGAAACGACAAAGGTGTCCGAGGAATGTTGAATAGCAACCCTCTCTCCAAGATAAGAAACTGCTCCATATGTCCCTAAGAAATAGCGACACTCAGCAATGTACTGTGCGGCTAACCCAGGGATAACCAAGCCGATCCACGGCCAGTACTGCACGTCAGGCTCCTACAAAGAACGCCTATCATATAAGAATCCATCAAAGGTAATACGAAAGTGTTCAACTATACAAAGAACCATACCGAGATGATCTGATCTCAGACATAAGCAGTAGACATTCCAGCGCGGCGGCCTCCCCAAGAGGCACTCACTGGAAACCTGCGCGGTGACGGTCTCGCCGGCGCAACTGAGGGAAAGTACTCGTAGAACCAGATCTACAAAAGGCAAAAAGTATCAGCAAATGCTAAAATAAATCTTAGAACTAAACTTTATGGGAGATAAAGTATACCTCTACTACTCTCCAAAAGCCGGACAAAGCGACGTTCCCCGTGAAGGACCGGTGTCGACACGAGTCTCATTACGCTCGAACAAAGTCAACATAGGCCAAGCTAGCCGAGTCATAAGTCCCGATCAAGTGTAGATCACGGACCGCAGGTAGGTAGTAAAGCAGTACTCTACTACCCTTGTCAGGGGAAAACGTCATGACAGAAAGATAAGCACAAAGATGCGCACCTGCTGCTCTCGGGTGGTCGCATCATCCTCGAAAGCCGCCGCCAGAGTCGAACGGCGAATGCCCTTGTCGCTGAACTGAGTCGACTCTACCTCAGCACGAGCCCGAACAGCAATCGGACCCAACACCTCCTCAACCTCGGGAGAAAAGACGTTGATCTCGTTGTCAAACGGCAGCGCAACATAACTAAACTCCGGTCCCGCAATAAGACTGAAGTCAGTCAGGGTGACCATCATCTCATCCCAAGGAAAGTGGAAAGCGTTGGTGGTGTCCCAAAAGAACTCCACCAGGGCACGAGCCACGTGCTGACCCTCGCTAGAGGCAATCAAGGCCTCCGAGGTCTCAAAAAGCGCAGTCAACCCGCAAGACTCCCAGAGAAGTCTCTCCTCTCCAACAATGGCGAAGTACATCTTGTACAGGTCGCCCAAGGTGTTGCAGCCTGAGCCGTGGTAACGCGTCCTGCCAACCGTGATCCCACGTCACACCCTCTCAGAAATATGGTGGACGGGGGAGAAGTACAGAGTCCGCTCATCCCATTCAGGGAGGGGACCAAGAGAAGTGGACGGGTCGGCATCCTCCTCTACGGGCTCATGCTCTCGCCGTACGTCTTGGGACCATGAACCCGAACCTCGCTGTCTAGCCATGCTAAATTGTGCAAAATCATCATAAACTAAGATTCTATAGTATCTAAGGTTTGCCTAGCTGCATGATACTATGTTCGCAAAAAAAAAAATAGAGTACGTAGTACTAAAACATAGCACAATTTCAAAGTGAGCGTACACGACATTTCTCAAGCATCCAAACAATTTCTTGCAATACTATGGTAATTATTGTGACAAATTGGACAAGAATTGCTAACAAAAGCACCAAGAATAGGCCACATTGTCTTCCCGACCTTAAGAGGTCCAACAATGGTGATTTGTTCATTTCTTCACCAAATTGAGTCAAACAAGTCTCAAATTACTCCCAAGGCAATATGTAAACATAATCAAACCATTTCATGGCATAAAATTTGATAAACAAAGTGAATTAAGCAGTTCAAGTTTTGAATTTTCAAGAAATTTGTGAACAAACAAGTGCAAAATTCATTAAAACCGGAGTGAGTTTGGAAAAACTTACATAGATCGGGAAAATGGATAAAATAAGCTTTGATTCGCAACAAACTTGAGCGAATTCGGTTGAGAAACGAGCACGAACAAGGGAATTGAAGTTCACGACAATTTCTGGAGCAAAAATGAGCAGCAGCAGCGAAAATGACGAAGAAAGGGGTATATATAGAAATCCCGACTCTAGCGCCAAGCGACAGGCCTTGGCGCCAGACGATAAGGTTTAGCACCTGGCGCTAGAGCCAAATATGCGGCGCCAGCAATATTTCAGCGGCGAAAGAATGTTCAGCCACTCAGTGCGGTTATTTCAACCTATTACAACATTTTGGGTTCCTTGGTACGCCAGTTAGCCCCTCTAAGCAATTTGACAAGATTCAGTAATCAGCTCGATAACAATTGCATAAAGTGATAGACCTGATGAATGATCGTCTCACTTAGCTTAAAGCGCCTAAGCATTGGCTCATCACAAAGCACCGACATAATGGTTTATACGACATAGGCACCGACATACTGGTTCATAATTCATAAGCACCGACATACAGGTTCAAAAGCAGTAAAAGCGCCGACGTACTGGCATAGCGGAAGCAAAGTTCAAACGAGCTTTTAAAGATCGACAAGCGTGGGTCTTCGATAATTTTCCTCGGAATATTATCATAATAAGTGAGGATAACTTCAGGCAAGGATATCTTTGACAGCGTTCCCTAGCTTGCGGAGAGTTGTCACAAACAACTGGAGGTGATTTCAAGCGAAGTTATCTTCGATCGTGTTCCCTGGCTTGCGGAAGATGGTCACAAAGTGCTAGAAGGTCGTTTCAAGCGAAGCAATCTTCGATGGGGTTCTTTAGCTTGCAAAAGTCTATCATGGCAGAATTGGAGGCAATTACAAGCATAGCTGTCTTCAGGTAGCATTCTCTAGCTTGTAGGAGGTCGTCAAAAATACAAAAATATAACAACAATGCAGCAGCAAATCGGTTACTTTCAAAGACGTGTGCTAGACGGTGCAAGATACGCGTTTCTTAACTCTCTTATCTGTCTTAACTAACGCTATTTTGCAGGTATCGGCGTTACAAGAATGATTTAGGATCGCAGAACGTTCTGAATCATTCTCCGACCCTATCGATACTTTGACTTTTGTTTTCGAAACTTGCGTTTCTTCAAACTCTGTCAAAGTGGGGGCTTCTGTAGAAACCCATTTGTGTCTCCTCAAAACCAATCCCGGTGATGAGTACCTTTAACATCGAATCATAATTAAATAAAGTGAAAGTGTGGAAAGTCTAGTGTTGTGGATAGATTTAATTTCTTTTCTTTTCTCTTTGTTTTTGAAAACCTATTTTAAGAAAACAGCCAACCAGTTTGGTTTGGTCCATATCAAGAGTCCAATAATGGTGTATTTAAATGGGGCTTGAAAAGAGCTTTCCAACTATATATTATAAGCCCAATTCCGATGAATAATGAGAAAGTTATGGCCAAATTACTAAATTGAGCCCAGTTTGATACTTATATGCGGCCCAATGATCTAGAGGAGGGCCTAATATGGATTTATCATTCCTAATGCAATTAGAATGGATTTTAGTCTTCTAGATTCTTCTAGAAGTTTCATTTCATTCCTAATTCAATTAGCATTGATAAATTGACTTTGGTTGACTTTTTAGAGTTTTAATCAGAATAAAAGAGTATTTTTAAGGAAAATACGATTTTACCCCTCTGTACGGATAAATTTTATCAGAATTAAGAAAATGCGTGAAAATAATAATTAGCGCCTGACGACAGACATTAGCTCCTGGCGCTAATGCTTGGCGCCTAGCGCTAGCATAAACGCCTAGCGCTAATGTTCAGCGCTTGGCGCTAACCTGTTTGTCCTCGTCGAAACTTTGGTTTGTTTTTCTATCCGTTTGGCTGATTTTCTCTATAAATAGCCTCCTAAAACCTCCATTTTTCATCATCAACTATCATCAATTCTCTCTAATTCTCATATATTCTCTACTTTTCTTATTCTCTCTAGTTTTAAGAATTCTCTTCTCTCTCTAGATTTCTTTAAAAATTTCCGCATTCACAAGACCTAGAAGCACCTAGCCAAGTTCAAAGTTGTCTTCGCCCTTGACGTGAAAGGTTTTAATTTCTGAGGGTTTGGTCCCAAATCTCTCTTTCAATTATTTAATTTAATTGTTTGTTTTATTATTTTCCTTGAAGTTACTAACGTATGTATTTTATTATTAGAAAGAGGTGCGAGGCATCCAAGTAAGTGCTTTAATTGATTTTATTGATATTATGATATAGAAATCATGTTTAGGTTGTTATTATGATTCCTAGTGTCATGTTAGGGCGGTTTGATCTTCTTAGTATCATGTTTAGGGTAACAACTATAATTTCTAATATCAAATATGATAATTGTGATTTCTATGATGCCTTTAGTTGTCTTTCTTAATATATCATGGTAGTATCATGTTAGGGTTAAAGCTTTGATCTTTATTGTTTAGTGACATGCTAGGGTTTGTTATTGATCTTGCTAGTATCATGCCTAGGATCTTGCTTTTATGCTTTAACGTGATTATTTTTATAATTGTTAGGATTATTATTATTGTTATCATTATTATGTTGCTTGATATATATTTATTGTTATTGCTTGATCACACCTTTTATGCATGTTTAAAGGGAATTTGTACTTGTAATCAAGCTTAATAAGATAAGTAATAATCTTGTTTAGGGTAAATATGATTATAATTCAAGTGATCGCCAATAATAGTTTATTTGTGCATTAATATTCAACCAACATAGATTAAACAGGTTTAGGGTTAATCCTATTGATTGCATGTTAGTCAGAAAGCGCACATGAATACGATCTGAATAAATTAGAGGCCTATTGCTAGGGCAGGTTCAATCTCTTTTAGGTTGGATTTTTACCTTCATCCCCGAACTACCAGTCATGGTTCCAGACCTATTGGAGTTAACGATCTCCTGGATCGTTAAGGGGTATAACCTTCGCCTCGTGAACGGTTTACAAGTTCCTAAAACTTGTTGGCGACTCTTTTGCTCTATCTTATTTCCCTTTGGACGACACCATGCTTAAGTGTATGATCACAGCGGGGTTCAAGATAGGGATAATACTTGAAATATTCCCTATAGACTCCCTGCTGGCGGCTCTTCGGGATTTATCGAGTCAGCCTGCATCGTCAGCTTTCCTCCGTGGATTGCTGGAGTTTTGATGGGATTCCACCAACACTTTCCACTTTCCATGGGGATAGATGACAATTACCCCTTTCGATTTCTCTATGATTATGGGTCTTCCTTTTGGAGGCGAGCCCATGTTCATAAAGTTCGTTAAGGGGTCAGATGAGAGACTGCGCGACCTTGTGGGGGACCGTCTTGCGTCGGCCCTTCACGTGTACGCGCAGTCTTGTCCGTACTCGGTTCTTGCCGACGAGTTATCGGCTAACGAGCTTGATCGGCAGTGTACACCTAAGCAGCTGGCTCGGATATACATTGCTCATGTTCTTTCCGTCACTATCTTTAGTGATCGAGGAGAGCGTTTCGCCATTGGGTTACTTATTTGCCTTAGTGATTTAGAGCAAGTAGGTGACTAGAGTTGGGCGGAGGTGTCGTATTCCCGTATGCTTACAGCTATGGGCAAGGCGACCCGGGTGATGGATTCCGCGGCAGCTACTGAGGTGCCTCGGATCTCCCTTACGTGGCATGGTCGTATCCTTAAGGTACGTGTTTTAAGCTTCTTTTGGTTATTACTTTTTCTTTTCTCCTTTAGGCTTATCTTTTCTCGGTTTCAGGCTTGGGGATACTCGTACCTGCCTTTCTTAGCCCCCAGGATGCTTGGGGCTGGTCGTTTTCCTATCGGCCATCGATTGGTCACGATTAAGAAGAGACGAGCCACTTTTTCCGGCGACTTTCGCCACAAGATCCTTTCGGCGACTCGTACGTCGGTGAGTATTCCAACTACATGTGAATTTTTTTTATTTTTTTTATTTTCTGACGTTTTTTCATGTGGTTGTGTTTTATAGATCGATCTTCGTCCTTAGAGTTTGATCGTCGGGGTCCCTGAGGTTATCCGGTCTGGCATAGTTCGTTGTCGTTTCCGGGCCATCTATCCGGGACTTCCGGTGCTCCAGAAGAAAGACACTTGGTTTTTAGGCGAACGTGTTCTCTGGCAGCTTTCGTCCGAGGAGCCTTTGGTTCCTGCGGATCCTCCGATCCGGATGTTACGTCCGAACTTGCTGTCTACTGAGGATCGAGCTCAGGCGATCCTTGGTTATCCAGCGGATCAGCTGGTCCTGCCGGAGGTTTCTTATCCAGCTTTTATTGCATCTAGGCTGACTCCTTTTCCAGCTTTAGTTCCGGTTAGTACTCTAACTCTCTCTTTTCCTTGTTTTTATTTATTTTTCGGAACTTCGACCCTTTTGTCATAGTCATATATATATATATATATAGCGGGTCGAGCTAGGTGGTTAGGTGCCTCCTACAGCGGAGATCACGTATACCGATGATGTCGGATCGGTAATTCGTGAGACCCTTCCAGCAGCGGAGGATGATGAGGGGATACCGTTTGTACCTGAGACGGTTGAGTCGGTATGTCTTTTGTGTATATGTACTTAAATATTTCTATTTATTTTTTGTTTCATATACATTTGTTTACTAACTGTCCTTGTATTCTTGGAACAGGTTCCGCGGGAAACCGTGAACGGTATGGTGAGGACTTTACGTTCTTTCTGAGCTGCTTATCGGAGAGCCCTCGTGACTTTGTCATGCCGTGATCATTGGATGATCGCGGTAAGTTTTATTTCTTTTTCTTTTCAACGAAGTTATTACATTTCATGTATTAATCTTTGTTTTGGATTTTGCAGGATGTGCAGCAATCATCTAGTAGTCGCCGAGCACCATGATTCCTTTTGTACACATATTACATATATTTTCTTTAGGAAACCGATGTACATATTTATTTTTGCATTGTTGTACATATGACTCATTTATTATTATTATTTTTTGTGGTTCACGTGTACGTGTTTATTATTTTATTATTATTATTATTATTATTATTATTATTATTATTATTATTATATATATATATATTTGAAAAAAAAGGCAAAAATTTTCGAGGGAGGGAAAGGGTTCCTGACTTACCCCCCCTCAAAAAAAATAACCAAAACTCGAAAAAGGAAGGGGAAAAGAAAGCAAAAAGAAAGAAAAAGAGAAAAAACAAAAGAAAATAAGGAAGTAAGAAAATAATAAAAAGAAAAAGAAATAAGAAAGTAGGAAAGAAAAGGGACACAAAGGGTTAAAAGGCAAGCGTATGATTTGTCTTAAGATTTCGTGAAGATTCCGTCATTATGTGAGCCAAAATACGGAAATGAATCCAACTCACATGCTGTGACAGGGGAGACACGCGCAACTGAATGAGTTGCGCGCAGCTGTCGCGCGCATGTGAATTGGTTGCGCGCGGATGTCGAGCGCAACTCATGAGTTGCGTGCGCCACCTGTTGGTGAACTTTCCTTTGAGCCAAATTTACCGAAAATTTGACCGTCTTGGGTCTATTTAAATGTGGTTTTGTGTAGGCTTTTGAACATCTTGCATTCACTCGCTTAGTAATATCATAAGAACTAAAAAGAACTAATCTCTCTAAATTCTCACTCTCTTTTTTTTTTGAACAACGGCGAAGACCTTTGAACAACGTTTGAAGCAATGGGTCACTTCCCTTTCAACCGATGACAAACTAGCTTACAAAATTTATCACCTAGACCCTCTATTGAATTATATGCAACTAGTGATTAATTTCGATTTTCTTCATGCCACAATCAACCATTAGGACTCTAACCACCATCTTTTCTTGTTTAAAGGGGACGAAATTGTCCCCCTACCCGGTGAGTTCGAGGCCTTGCTAGGATTCCCTACAAATACTCTCCCTGTGACTTATTCGCCTACTTTGTCGGATCCCAAACCTATATTCCAAAGATTTTTTGGCTTGTCCGACAATGATATGACCAATATTGGAACTGAAGCAGACGTGAACTTGATTCAATTTATTGAACATTTCGTCGCCCCTCGTGACAACATGACTAAACAACGCTTTAAAATTCGTACTTTATGTTATTGCCTTGTTGTTAATTGTTTACTTAGGACAGAAAAATAATACGGAGATTATCCCATGGTGTCCATAGTAGAGCAAATAGAGGGATGTCATTCACCCGCTCCTTTGGCTTTGGAGGAAACCGTTCTATGTTTGAATCGCCTTAGAGGAGACCCTAACGAAAACGGTTTCACGGGAAGTCCACTCCTATTACACGTACGGTTTTTTTTGTCATTTATCAGCGCAAGTTACGAAGTTGCGCTGGCATGACATGCGCAATCTTCTGCGTTGCACGCGGATGGCACGCGCAACAAGTTTTGATGTGCGCGCCACCTGCTTGTGTAAAAATCGCAAATTGATTTTTTTTTTCTTTTTTTTTGTAGATTTGGCTCATGGAGCGTTTGCGAATTGTTGATCAGCCACAAAACCTTGAGGCTAATGGAGTAAGTACATTCCCTGGACGTCGAATCCTTTATAAGCATAAGAATGAAGAGGAATGGATGTCGTTATTCTGTCATGGGGTTCCTAACATACGTTTTGTGATTCCTTGGTGGAACATAAATAGTATAGTTGGGAATAGTCTCAATTTCCCTTACATTAGGCTTTTAGGCCTATCTAGTACTATTTATTTTTTTCCTTGCAGGGTAATGAGACAATACGGGATGAAACAAATTATTCCCCCGCAAGATTGTGATGCCTCTTAAAGATATGATTTTTAAACCCGGGCAAATTTTTCGTTGGATGGAGTATTGGTCAAGTCTTCTTGGATAGGTAGTACAAAATCAACTGCGAGTATTGTATTATCTTCCTTTTACAAAGCTTGGATGAATGCGGTGGATAAGGGCGAATTAAACAAGGCTCGATCTCAATATCAAGCCGTCACAACTCGCAATCAACCGAAGCCCTTGATGCATTCGGCCACCACTACTCCTCCTAGTGGCCAACACAAAGGGGTGAGAAGAAAATTAGACTTATCATCTCCTAAGGCGCGTTCGAAGGAAATAAAAA
Source organism: Chenopodium quinoa (assembly GCF_001683475.1). Taxonomy (NCBI): domain Eukaryota; kingdom Viridiplantae; phylum Streptophyta; class Magnoliopsida; order Caryophyllales; family Amaranthaceae; genus Chenopodium; species Chenopodium quinoa. Next base: position 793,939 of record NW_018742864.1, read on the forward strand.
GAAAAGCTCCCTCCAAACCCGCACAACGAGGTGTGATAATCAAGGAACCTTCGCAACAAATTCGAAAAGGGACCCTGACGAAAGCTTCGGAAAAGGGAAAAAAGATTAAAAAGACCCCAATTCCTAAATTGAAGAACAATGTATGGGTTAAGAAGAAGAGCGTAGGAGAAAGTTCTAAGGTTTCTGAAAATACTGCGATGGAAACTACTCCTCCATCGTCCGTGACAATTGAGGACATAGTAAAACCTTAGAGTGTTACACAATTTCGCTATTAGTTTTAAATTGAATAAAGTGGAATCACTACTATGTTTTTTTTCGTTTACAATCTAGTTCAACAATGTCTCTCTTTTCTTTGAAATTTGAATGAAATAAAATGAGCTTTATATTTTTATATTTTGATATGACGAATCATAAAGATTGCTTACGTATTCGCATTACAAAATCAGGTCTTTGCGTAGTTCTAATGTTTTTTTTATGTATTATTTTTTTTATTTTTCTTTAATCTCTTAGGTAGAAATTAAATGAAAAATTAATAAAACCTTGTTTAAAAAGAATTATCAAAGTTTAATTTTATTGAATGCTAATTAAAATTCAGGGAAAAAAGCAGTAAAAGGGTCAAAATAAGCGTTAGGTGGAGCCTACAAACGGAAAATCCACTGAATTTTTGAAATGGGTGGTAATCTGAGCATTTATTTAAGGAAAAATTGTCAGGAACTACCCGCCTAATAGGTCATTTTGTCAATAACTACCCGCTTAAATTTTTTATAAAAAAACTACCCACTAAATTTAAAAAGTTTGACTAGCACTACCCATTTTGATTTTCCAGCAACAAAATTCAGCGAGTGGGGATCACTTTTTTTTTTTCTTCCAAAGTTTAAATAGAAAATGATGGATAACTCAATTAAGAAGCCAAACCAAGTGAATTCAACATCAATTTAGAAGCATTACTTATTTCTTAACTAAAATCACTATTACTTTCACCCTCTTTAATTGGAAAAATATTAAAAATTTTGTGTTTTTAGGGTGAGTCGTTGTAAAGGTGATAAGATTGGTTATTATATACGAGGTTTAGGCTAAAGTTTTGGGGGAAAAAATAAAATTCGGCCACACTTGCCGGATTTTGTTGCCAGAAAACCAAAATAGGTAGTGCTACTCAAACTTTTTAAATTTAATGGGTAGTTTTTTTGATAAAAATTTTAAGCGCGTAGTTGTTGACAAAATGACCTATTATGTGGGTAATTCTTGACAACTTTTCCTTTATATAATTTAAGGGGTAGTAATTTAAAATAAAGCATTAAACGGTTGGTTAGTTCAAAAATGGTTACATTTTTGGGTTGTTGTCGACAAAATGACCTATTATGTGGGTAATTCTTGACAACTTTTCCTTTATATAATTTAAGGGGTAGTAATTTAAAATAAAACATTAAACGGTTGGTTAGTTCAAACATGGTTACATTTTTGGGTGGTTATATAAAATTTAAGTAAATAATATTTCACGGAAAAAAGGGTGAATTAAACCATATAGATTTGCGTGTCATTATTTTTTAAGTCGAATTGAGTCATTTACTCTGTTTATTTTTTTTGCTTGTTTTGAGCTCAATTTGGTTTCTTAAGATTCAAAATGACCTCCGAAATCTTTACTAGACATTTTTCGGCACGAAGACTGATCCGGAGTGAGCTGTACCTGCAAAACAAACGGAGACACCAGTTGGGTGGTGCTCCGCCTCCGACGCACAAGTTAGAAACTTGAAGGGAGAAAAAGGTGCGGAAATTTAGGTGGGGTTCTGCTCAGATTCCAAGCTCGGGATGTCTCTATCAAAGAGTAAATATGTAATAAATGGTAAAACGTGCCCCCAAAAAGAGAGACATCTCCCTATTTATAGGGTCTTTGGGATTTGTGCCCCTGATTAGGTCACTGAACCCTAATCATTGGTGGGCTGCGCCGTTTTGCGGCTTTCTCGGGATTTGGGCCTGAAGGCCGCCTTTTTCCCTTAATTTCTGAAGTGACACGTGTCAAGCAGGGATTGGTCCACTTTGGGCCATCCTGAGGCTGACACGTGTCATCCTCAGATTGGACCACGTGGCGGGGTAAAATTACCCTAAACATTTTCCCCTCACATATGTGACGTGGCACGCAACGTGGCATCTGTGACATTTGTGACGCTCCGATTGGCGGTAATTTTACCATTTAAAGAGTAATCGTTCACCTTCCGGGTAAATTACGGAAATGCCCCCGTATTCACCCTCTATATATAGCCGTTTTACCCTCATAATCTGGTACGTTTACAAAAAAATTCTAGAGAGAACTTTGAGAGAGCAGAAGTCATCCGTTTGAGTCAGGCGCAAGCAAGAAAGCTCGTTTTCCATCGACCCAGCCGGACCCGCTTAGTCTCTAGATATTATATCAAAAGGTACCGTCTCTGCCTCTCTCAGCTCTTTTTCTTTTTTTACCGTTTGTACATATTTCTTGCAATAAATGGATGCATCACCAACACACACGGCACAGCCTAGGTTAGAGTACAGCCGGTCACCGGGGACGGCTGAGTCTAGGACTGGGAGTGCCGTCTCGGGGTGTTGGGACCACCCTTTGCCTCGGATTCCGACCAGTTATGTGTCTGTGCAGGACACAATGGCTCGGATAATGCAGACGGCGACTGATCCAAATTACAAGAGCGAAGGCTCAGGCGGCCAAATGCCTGAGGGAGAAACGTCTGGTCAAGGAGACCAGACGGCTCTGGAGAGATCCCCTCCGCGCGCCCCTTCAACCCCCGCTGACTCTTTTTTGGAAGAGTGTGACCAAGGCGGCGACGAGGCCGTCTCTTCCCCCTTGACCCAAGATGAGGAAGAGACGGAGAGCGACAGCTCCGCCTCTACCTCTGAGAGCAGTGGTAATTTGCCCCCGCTTCAGGATAGCGAGGAGGAGGAAAGGAAAAAATGGAACAAGAAGGACGATCCCTTCAATATCCACGTCTCCTCCAAGGACCGGATCCAAATGGAAGAAAACTTAAAGAATTTTACTCAATTGCACCCGCTAGGAGACGGGTATAGGATCCGGGTGCCGCCTGAGAATGGCACCATTTCCTGGGAGGACGATCAAGAGAACGCTAGCAGCTATTTCGGCTGTTATGAGGCGGCGTTCAAGGCTGGCCTTCGCTTCCCCCTTCACCAGGCGGCGAAGGCAATTTTAAGAGGCTACGACCTCGGAGTCTGGCAACTTACCCCCAACTCTTGGACAAACATTCTGGGGTATGTTGCCGCCTGCGAGTTCTAGGGGCTTAACCCCGGCTGGGAGGCTTTTGCTAGTATTCATTATCTTACCAGAAGCCCAGGCGGCTGGACAGCGTGGTACACTCTAACCACGCATCCCCAATATATGATGACCTTGGACAAGGTCTCGAAATTCGACGGCTAGAAGCACAGGTTCTACCTGATGTCAGCTCCAACCAGACGGGAGAATTAAGAATTCCGTCTGTACAATAAGAAGCCCGACTTGTTGGGCCGAAAATGTGCTCTTCCCCAGATCCAGAGGAAGACTTTGAAAGATCATTGAGGCAGACTTTTTCGGCCTCACAGACGCGACCTTGTCAACCGGGGAAACAATAAAAGTTCCTAAGAACTGAATCCTCAAGAGCGCCTGGTTCAGGGACGAGTGTTTCTTAGCCGCCTGCGGGCTAGGGCACATGTTTACCAGACGTATGCACCTGAGTTTATATCCGTCTGTAGTATTTTCTATCAAAATTGATTTATGTTATTGACCAATTTCCTTCTTTTTGCAGAGGAAGCATTAAACATGTTACAGACAGAGAAAACTCCCAAGCGGTCCTCTGCACTCATCCGCAAGCAGCTTGCGGAAAAAGTTGCGGCTGAGGTCAAGGCCAAGGTAATAAACGCCTGACCCTTTCTTGAATTGATCTTTAAAACTATTTTTCCCAAATGCTAACTTTGACTTGGTTATTTTCGCAGGGGGAAGAGGTTGGAAAGACGTTTGAGAAACAACTCTAACGGGCTAGGGAGGAGAACCCCTCCGTTCTCAACAAAATCAAGAAATCCACCTCCGCGTCAACTCCTGGCACCTCAGCCGGGCATTAGCAGGTGCGGATAACGGGGTGTAACGAGAAGGTAAGCGGCAGCCTGGGCCTCAGCCTCGTTAACCCCGTAACAGCGACCGGAGGGTTCTCCACGCCTGCAAGCGGTTCCCTCTTGGTTGGTTCTAAAGGTAACTTTTGAATCCCCGCTTAAGCTAGGGTGGCCTTTGCGGGTGAAATCCCACTCTCAACAGACGTCATCTTTAGACGGCCGGCAACAAATAGGTGCTGCCTTAGTTTCGCACTCATCACGTATTGATTGTGGTGCAGATCAATATCCCCGCTGGCCAGACGTCCAGAAGCATGCCAAGGCCATGCTGGAAGCCGTCCGGAAGAGGGATAAAGACAGTATCCCTGGGATAGAGACGTTCAATCTTGAATGCATTCTATCCCTTCTGGCTGAGGTAAGAAACTTGTCAATTCAATTTTATTTTTTCCAAGTGTTTTATCCCGCCTGCAATACTCACACCGCTTGCTTTTTTGCAGGCTATGTTGCGGGTGGACGGGCTCAAACGTCCTTATTCCCGCAAACGGGAAGAGGTAAAAAGGGCCAAGAAGTCCGCCATAGACGCTGCCAATATTGCTTTACACTCAACTATCGTAAATGAACTTGAAACTAAAGCAATCATTATGACACAGGCGTCTAGAATCCAATAGTTGGAGTCAGATCTGGAGGCGGCCAAGCAGCGGGCGACTGATGCTGAGACGGCCCGGAAGAAGGCGGAGGAGGCCCAGAAGAAGGTTGATGAGAGTGCCAAAAAGGCTGGCGAGGCGCTCAAGAAGGCCCAGACGGACCTTGGCAATCTTCAGGGTGTTTCTGAAGAGAACACCAACCTGAAGACCAAGGTTCAAAAACTAGAGAAGGAGGTTGCTCAGGCTCAGAAGAACTTTGCAGCAACCCTGGAAGCGGAGCAAAACCGCCTTGTTGCTGAGAGTGACGCTGATAATGACGCCCGAATGAAGATCGCCTGGGCTGCCCTGTACCCGGACGCGGATTATGGCGTCTGGGCACTGGCTCACAGGTACGCCGAGGACGTGGTGTACCTGAGAGAGAAGGGTGATCCAGAGCCTGAGTCCTTCGACGCCTGGGTTAATGCCAACAATGAGCCCCTCGTACCTCAGCTACCTGGTCCGGGTGAAGCGCAGGAGATACCCTCAGATGATGAGGAGGAGGACCAGGAGGAGCCGCCTGCAGGCCAGAAGTGATTTTCCAGCGGCAGTATGCCAATCCCTCTTTTTTATTTTTTATTTAGTTCTGCGGCAGTATGCCAAAACTTGTTTTTCCGGCCTGCGTGCTGAGTATATTTGTATTTACCGGCTAAGGAGCCGAGTTAATTAACAATCCCTTTCTCCCGGACGGGGTCCGGTTAACATTTTAATCCACTACAACCGTTTGGTTGGGTGGTCTTTATGAAATGCACCGACTGAGTCGGTTTTGATCATTTTGCATCTGAATTTTATTTTTTGCAAATTTTAATTTTTCATCTTTGCCTAACTTATCAAAAGCATGCGTCGATTTTTCATTTTTGCCTAACTAATCAATAGTCTGGCTGTCCTTGCCCCTGGACGGCTGTGTGATTGGTTTCAAGTGGAGTTGGTTGATTGACTTGAAAACGTCTGATGCTGCAAAGAGCATGATATGTTTGTAAGTGAATCAATCACAGTAGTGATTGCCCCAAACCAAGTGCACTGTCGTACACCAACAGGCGTTCCAGTCACTACCCAGACAGCGTTTGTCCGTCTTGGTAGAGATTTCATAGCCATTGAACAACTCTTTTGCCCCAATTGGGGTGGGAAGTGCAATTTTGGCATAAATAACCTAAGTGATAATTTTAGCCGGTGAACGACTGATGCCTCTGGGCATCCGGTATCTGGAAATTTTATCGTTCTTCATAGGTCATTTTGGTCAGACGGCTATGAGTTGACCAATTTGGTCGTTCAATTTTTGTCGTCTACATGGATACGTAGAACCGACAAATAGTCTGTTCTCTGCGACGATTGCACCCGGAGGGGTGTCGCCGGACGCCTTTGTCCATGTCGGGACAGGCGATTTTATAAAATGAGAAACCATCCGGCCATTTTAGCCTCTGGTCTTGTTTGAGACCGGTTGTATAGCCACTAAACGTTTTTGTGCTTAGTTTTTAGTCGGAGTATTGAATTTACACTAAGTATCGAACTTAGTTGTTTAAACAAACGAGTCTGTCTGGGTATTACCCAGACGGACAGGCAATTATTTAATCTTACCAAGTATCAAACTTAGTTAGGTAAATGAAAAATCCGTCTGAGTATTACCTAGGCGAATATTCAAACTTAAATAAACAAAGTATCAAACTTAAATAAACAAGATATCCGAGTATTACCCAGGCGGTCAAACAAATGTAACCTTTACTAAGTATCGAACTTAGTTAGGTAAATGAAGAATCCGTCTGGATATTACCCGGATGGATAATCAAACAATAAATCAATTTTGCAAACAAATTCTGAATCTTCATTAATTGACTCACTGTTTACAAAAAATTTACATTCTCAGAAGTAGTACTTTTTTAGATTGTCTACATTCCAAGTTCTAGGTAGATGCCTTCCGTCTGGAGTTTCCAGGCGGTAGGTGCCATACCTTACTTCTTCATAGATCCGATAGGGGCCTTCCCAGTTTGGGGTTAGCTTCCTCAGCTCATTGGCCTTACCGGTTGCCTCCATTTTTCGTAACACTAAGTCGTCAACTTTCAAAGGACGCTTGTGTACTTTTTTGTTGTAGGCTCTCGTCATTCTCAGACGGTAAATCTCATGACGCAAGGCGGCATTGCCCCTGCGCTCCGGGAGTGAGTCCAATGCCAGGCGCATTGCTTCCCAGTTTGCCTCTTCATCATATAGCATGACTCTGAGAGTCGGCTCGTAAAGTTCAATGGGCAAGACGGCTTCAGCACCGTAAACCATGAGAAATGGGATTTCACCGGTTGCCCCCTTTGCTGTTGTCCGGATGGCCCATAGGACATGGATTAACTCTTCTACCCATAAGCCACCGGCTCTTTCTATTTTCTTCTTAATGCCGTCTGAGATGAGTTTATTGAAGGCTTCAACTTGGCCGTTTGCTTGGGGCCGGACAACAGATGCAAAATAGCTTGAGATCCCCTGATCTCCCAACCAAGTTTTTAGCTGAGGCGTCTCAAACTGAGGGCCATTGTCAAACACCATAGACATAGGTACCCCATACCAGGTGATAATGTTCACTACAACAAAATAAAATCATAGGTAACACTGAGAAACCATTGCCTAATATTAAAAAAGTGTTGTCTTGTAGCTAAGGCAACACATATGAGGTGTAGTTTATGCCCCCGTTGTCTATTCTTAAGGCAACATATTTTTATCCAAAGGCAACAATTATAAAGCCAAGGTAAAACAATACCTTAGGCAACACTTTTTCAAAGGCAACAAAAAACAATTGTTGCAACCTTAGGCAACAACTCAAAATTGTCATCTTTGTCATAATATGCAACCACCTTTTTACTTGTTGTATTTGCCAGTAACACTACAAAATTGTTGCCAAATTTCATAAAGATAACACCTTCAAAATTGTTACCGATAAATTGAACGAACTAAAAAGAATTGAAACTTTTCTTTTCTTATTGTAATTAATTATTGCTTTGATAGTTTAAGTTGAAGGAGTGGAAACGAATTGTTCTATTCTTATGAAGTTGTTATAATAGAAAATTGTTGAACACAAAATATATAATAAGCATTATTTATTAGATTATTTTGAACTAGTGGAATTAGTAAAAATAAATAATAAATAATAATTCAATATCAACGTGTTGATTAAGAGCGTATTGCACGCTATTAATATTAGTTAAGCTAATAAATAGAAAGAAGAAAATTTCAAACAAGTAATAACAATGGAGAAGCTAAAGCAAATTCATATTGATATATAACATCACATTCTTCTTCTTCTTACTGACTGCCTGCCTTCTTCTCCTTCACCTTCCATATTCACTCCCTGTGAAAATATAATAATAATAATAATAATAATAATAATAATAATAATAATAATAATAATAATAATAATAATAATAATAATAATAATAATAATAATAATAATAATAATAATAATAATAATAATAATAATAATAATAATAATAATAATAATAATAAAACCTTGGATGTCACAAATTATTATATAATTATAGTTATGTGGATAAGTAATACACAATTAAATGAAAATATCCAGTAACTCGGATACTCAATATGGCTAAAATAAGAAAGATTTATGAATCAACTTAAGTCAAAGATAACTTTTTAAATGCATCCTTGAACTCAGAGTGAGTGGTGCAAATTTAGAAGCAACTTTAATTTGTTCAAATATTAGAAGCAACAAATTTCCCCATCGTTGCTCAAATCCTCATCTAATCATGTTCACTCTTCATTGTGGCCTACTAATAGCTTATCTTTGAACACCACATGCTAAAAATCCTCGATACACCATAGGGGAAAACACATGAAAAACTGAAATCAATAAACAACTTTAGTGAACTAACTCCATTGCTAATCTAAAAGGATACATATGATTTGACAAGTTTAGAAAAATGGCAAACAAAAGATCATTATAACTTGTTAGTGTATAATCCTTCATAACCAAACTCACCCAAAACAAACCTGTACATCAAATGGCACAAAGAAAGATATTTATATGCATTAAAAGTGTCACCAAAGCTTTAAGCCACAATAAAGATATTTCATGTGAATAGGAACTATACATTGATCCTTACCACTTTGGAAATTTAGTCCTTATTATCCAAATAGTCATTAATCTAATTTAATTAACCACATTAATTTAGGAAATAAGTTGTACATAATAGGAGGGAAAATAAAATAAAACATATAGAAAATGCTAGAGTACTTATTTTAGCAACCCTACCCTACCCCACTCAACTCAACACAACAAGTCAACAACATCACATAGACATCAAGTGGACAATAACATCCCCGCAGCAAAAGAACCAGCAGGCCACAAAAATGTCCAGAAGGCATAACTCCTAGCATACAATTCCAAATCTAGAAATTCTTGAGCCTATATTGGATAACTTTTCAAGATCTACAACTTTCATGAAGGGACTAGGAGATGAAAACGACTGATTTAGGGACAACCAGAACTGCAGCTAAAGGAAAACCGCAAGCAGCAGCAGTAGCAACATTGTAATAGACAGCAGCAATTGTTGTAGCAAGCTAACATAATATAGTAGCAATCGGACAACAAAATTATATCAGCAAAACTTTCTATCAAAGATATTAAAGTGTCAACAATCGCATTCATGCAATGTCACCAACACTAACACCAAACTCTCACACACAAGTTATACAACCCACAAGTAACCTGGTTGGGACTCAACAACCTATCAACTACAAATTTCAATTAACCATCTAATAAGGACCTTTGGTGGTCAGTTGTGATTTGCAAAATTCCTATTGTTGATGTAGTTAATACATTCAGAAGTAGGAGATTAGCTTCAAAGAAAGTGCTAGTAGAGAAGTTATAGGTGATGTGCTCCATGTATGTACTTAAGTTATTAGATTAGAATTGGCAAAAACTCATACACAAAAAAAGAGATAGCCAACAGCAATACAGGTTAAAATAAGAGAAAAGGAAACAAGCTAGCATCTACTTAAATTAGTACAGATAAATCATCTTGATTTCTACCTCTTTTCTTAACTCCAAAAGCCTTATTCAAAACCTAGAAAACCAGGGGGAAGACTTTAGCAAAATTCAAACATAATAAGCACAATAATAAAATAAAATAAAATAGATCAAGGCAGAAGACTTCACAAATATGGGATGATGAAGTCCAGTAGTAGTTCTTTCAATAAATGTACAGAATAAAATCGTTTTGTGGTTAGCAATTCAAAATCTCTAGGTATAGGATATTCTCCAAATACTATACATTTCTTGTTTTTAGCTGAACTAAATTCTGGAAAACATAATTACAGATTATTTAAAAATTATATCCCATTTCATCTGTTTATTGTCAGTAACACAATAGCTTATTTGGCCATGATTATTACCTATTTTTCCCAATCAAACAAGCACCTATCATGATTCATGAACTATAAATTTACATCTTTATTGAAATATCAAAACTAATCAGATTATTTAGCAAAGATCAATATTTCTAACTCAGTCATAATCTAATTATTCTATAAGTAAGAAATCCTCTAAATTATGATAACCATAGACAACTATTATGCTTTTAAAGTTAACTTTCACTAGAGTTGTATAATGTGTATGTTTCACACTTTCACTTCATCTTAAATGCTCTATCTAAAACTAATAGTCAATCTTGTGAGGTTCAAAAATGTTTGTTCTTTACTCTTATAATTGTGAATACAAGTTTTCAATATTTTCAAATGCTAAAAACAACTAACATTTGGAACCTCAAAATAACCACACTACAACAAGTCTTCTTTATAGATTCTCACCAAACTATCCCCAACCCCAACCATGATGACCTTACCAAGCCGCCCTACTGATTGGCTTTGATCTTTACTGTTTCATTGATAGATCAAGTCGTCAGCACCCTCAAAAACTATATCCATAGCCGATAAAACAAAACTGAATCCCGCCGATTTATATTGGGAATAGAAAATAAATTCATTGCAGCAATAATTGTAATGAAAAAAAATCCCAAACTCATTTAAATACTTCAACCAAATTATATGCATGTAAAATTCGATCAGTATGAATATATATAGAGAAATTCAACATGTTCATACGCCAATTAGAATGCATTCAAATTATTAATCAAAGCAAACTCAAATTCACAACAAAATTGAGAAATTAAAAAAAAATAATACATAAAATTCTAACCTTGATATGATGAGAAAACTACTACAAGTTTAAATTTATAGATGCTTCTGGGAGCCATGAATCGGAGTTAGAGTGAGAGATGCTAGAGACGAGTGAACAAATTTAATCTCTAACTGAAAAATCAATACCAATAGCACCCCACAAACAAAAAAAAATAATAAAAAAAAAATTAACCTACAAAAACAAAGTAATTTCACATTTTGGAAAAAATTGAGAGAAAAAAGAGATACCTATGACAATTGAGGTTGACATGGATGTGCTGCGACATGTGAGAATGTGAGATGCAGTGAAAATGAGGTGATAAGTAACTGATTTTAAGTGGGAAAACGTTGGAGACAGAGTTTTTTATTTTACCATTTCCGCGGTTTAACAGATTATTTTTTATTTTTTTGTTCACTCGATTGACCGAACTGATTCACCCTTTGTGCTAATCCAGATTTAGGGAAAGTTCTAGATGGTTAGGTTTCATTCCCCTCCCAATAGTTGTTGGGGGGGGATCGAACACAGGTCTCCATACCAAATATAGTTTCAATCACTACTACACCAACATCCAATTGGTAAATTAGATGAAATATATGATTGACAATATTTCTCTCTCTTTATTTTTTAATTAATTATGTTTTTGTAATCTATCATCTTATAATACTCCGTACATAACTTTTTCTAAAAGAATCTTTATTGAAAAAATATTATTCCCTCAAAATTAAACTGAACCAAATGTATTTATTGAATTGTTAATGACTCGTACCCTTTGAACTAAGCAAGTTCGAATCCGAAATAAGTCGCCTGTTCTTAAATCATTTAAACTCGCTAATTATGTTATATTAAAAAAAATAGATAATACATACACATATTATAATCTTTTATTTTGTAGAACATAGTTTTAAATTAAATGATATATAGAGCCGCTCCTAATGTTACTCGATCTTGACAAAAAAAACAAAAACATGTAATTACTAGATTTAATTTAGGGTATGTTCACATTTACTGAATTGAGTTTAACAGAACTGAAATGAACTGAGCATAACTGATTGGAGCTGAACTAAACTGAATTGATTGGAGCTAAACTGAACTGAACTGAACTGATTGGAGCTGAACTGAACTGAACTAAACTAAACTAAAATGAATATTTTATGAGAGAAGGAAATTAGGAACTAAACTGAACTGAACTGAACTGATTGGAGCTGAATTGATTTGAAATTAAGTAAATGTGAATAGGCCCTTAGTCTTGTGATGCATGATTTTTTAACATACTATTTCGGGCAACTTTTTTGTGAATGTTTTCTTAGATAATAGAAAGGAAACACTTTAAGTAATTGTTGCCTTATATGGTCTACAACAACACATTTACAAATGTTGCCTAGCAATCTAGTATTGATTGTTCTAATGCAAAGTAACATATATGAATTGTTGCCTTACACAATCAAGGGTGACAATTTTAATAGTGTTGCAATTTTAAGTGTTGTCTATTCTTAATCTTTTTGTAGTGGTTTTTCCAGATGATGGAAATCACATCTGAGGTTTTGATGTTTTTAACCGCCTCAGCTTCTACCCACTTGGTGAAATAATCCACAGCCACCAAGATGTAGCGCTTTCCGCCTGGAGTAGGCATGTAAGGACCTAGAATGTCCATGCCCAATTTTGCAAACGGGATTGGGCTGTGGATGGCCGTCAGATCAGTAGCCGGACGGTGAATGAGTTTGCCAAATTTTTGGCACTTGTCAAATTTCTTTACCAACTCCTTGGCGTCTGCCTCAAGAATGGGCCAAAAATAATGTCGTCTGGCTCTGATGGCTAGGGACCTGCCGCCTATATGGGAGGCGCAGTATCCCGAGTGCAGGTCTTCGAGAACTTCCTTGCCCTTTTCAAGGGTGACACACTTCAACAGAGGTTTAAGAAAACCCGCCTTGAAGAGTTCTCCATTTTTCCACTCGAAGCTTGCAGCTCGCTTTTTTAGGACGGCTGCCTCCTGTGGCGAATTAGGAAGTGTGCCGTCTGAAAGATAGGCCCGAATGCTATCCATCCAGGTAGAGCTTCGGTCCAGAACTCTAATGGGATCTTCATAAATGCTTCTCTTTTCAAGAACTTCCCAAAAGACTGACCGAGGTGTATCATGGCAGGCGGAATAGGCCAGTTTTGACAATGCATCCGCCTGATTGTTTTTCGACCTAGCTAGGCACTTGACTAAGCCGGAATTCCTCAAGTGCCTTGGTCTCTTCTTTGACTGCCTGAAGATATTTAATCATAGCCGGATGAGTAGCCTCGTAGCTTCCCTCATACTGGCTAACAACCAATTGAGAATCAGAGTAGACATCAATTTTCATGTCCCCTGCCGCCTTACACATGCGAATGCCGGCTAGCAGGGCTTCATATTCCGCCTCATTGTTAGAGGCTTGAAATTTGAAGCGTAGTGCGTACTCAAATCTGTCCCCTTCAGGAGACTCGTAGATTACACCTGCACCACAACCATTCTTTGTAGAGCTCCCGTCTACATACACTTTCCAAACCTGATCAAGATTATCCGGAGCCACCGGATGGGTCATTTCAACAATGAAGTCGACAAACACCTGACCTTTCACTGCCTTTCTTGGATCGTAAGTGATTTCAAGACTTTGCATTTCAATAGCCTATTTCCACATTCTCCCGGATGAGTCCAAGGTAGACATTGGCCGCTTGAGTGGCTGGTCGGTGTAAATCACCACCGGATGTGCCAGAAAGTAGGGCTTCAATTTTTTGAAAACCATATACAAGGCAAGGCCAAAATTTTCAACCATGGGGTACTGGAGTTCAGCATTTTTAAGAACATGGCTAATGAAGTAAACCGGGAGCTGCACGCCGTCTCGCTCAGCAAGGAGAACGACACTGAGGGCATGATCCGAGACGGCTAAGTACATGTACAACGTCTCCCTAGGTAAAGGACTGACCAACCTAGGTAGAGAATGTAAATGCTCTTTCAACCTCTGGAATGCCGCCTCAGCATCGTCCCCTCATTCAAATCTGGTCTTCTTCTTGATTTCTTGGAAAAAGTAGAGGCACTTGTCGCCTGACCGGCTGAGGAACCTCCCCAAGGCGGCCAGACAGCCGGTGAGTCTCTGCACTTCCTTGACAGAACGGGGTGACTTCATGTCTATCACCGCCTGTATCTTTTCAGGGTTAGCCTCTATCCCCCTTTGATCAATCAGGAACCCGAGAAACTTCCCAGACTCAACACCAAAGACGCATTTCTTAGGATTTAACATAACCTTATGCCGCCTGAGGATGGTGAATGTTTCTCGGAGATCAGCAAGGTGATCCGTCTGGAGCTTGGATTTGACTATCATATCATCAATGTACGCCTCCACATTCCTCCCAATCTGATTAATGAAGACCGTATTAATCATCCATTAGAAAGTGGCAAGCGCATTTTTTAAGCCAAACGGCATCACAGTATAACAGAATAACCACTGATCAGTGACGAAGGCCGTCTTCTCTTGATCTTTCTTCCACAGGGGTATTTGATGGAAGCCGGAGTAGGCATCCATAAAGCTCATCAAGGCGTGACCGGCTGTAGAATCGACCAGACTGTCGATCTTTGGAAGCGGGTAACTGTCCTTTGGACACGCCTTGTTGAGGTCTGTGTAATCAACACACATGCGCCAGGTCCCATTTTGTTTCTTAACAAGGACCACATTGGCCACCCAGTCGGGAAAATTACAAGGCCGGATGAACCTGGCGTCTAGCAGCTTTTTGACTTCGGCAGCTGCCGCCTGACTTCTTTACTCACCGTGGTTTCTTTTCTTTTGCCGGATGGGCTTCCTTTTAGGATCCACAGAGAGCTTGTGGACAGTAAGATCCGGGCTGACGCCTGACATCTCTTCCACTTTAAAGGCAAAAATGTCTTTGAATTCCTTCAGCAGAAGGTGCAAGTCTGCACCCAAAGTAGCATGTGCAACCGTCCCAACCTTTACAGTACGTTCCGGACGGCTGTCATCCAGAACGAGATCAATGCTTTCACCAGCCCATTGGGGACGGAGCTCATCTGACCGTTCACCGGTCAGTGATTGCTATTTTTTCTCTTTCTTCACCTCCATCAGCAGAGGTGCCTTTCTTTTCTTTCCGGCTGCTGGTGGGACAGGTGCTGGATCGATATCCTTGACATTGTCAAGGTCAATTGGTTCCTGACCGCCTGGGGCCACATTGTCTTTGACGGCTGAGAGATAACACTCCCGGGCCGTCTTCTGATCCCCATTCAAGGAACCAATAGAGCCGTCATCCCTCTCATATTTGATGAGCATCAGAGACGGGATGATTACTGCCTTGGCTACGTTGAGGGTTGGCCGGCCAAGGATAATGTTGTAGGCGGTCAACTCCTCAACGACCAAGAATCTGATGACAATATGTTGTCCCTGGCCTTTCTCCCCCAGCCGGATGGGTAAGTCAATTCTTCCGGCTGGGTAGACCATCCCACCCCCAAAACAAACCAAGGGGTGGGTGAACGAATGCATGCTGCTGACATTGTATTTCAGCTTTTCCAAGCACCGGAGGCTGATGATGTCTGATGAGCTGCCGGTGTCAATAAGGATTCTTCCAACCAGTTGGTTGGCAACCTTACATTCAATGACCACCAGGTCATCATGCGGACGGCGGACGCTGCCCCTATCCTTCTCAGTGATCAAGACGTCTGGGAAGGAGGTGATTGCCGACGCCTGCTCATCATCATCCTTGTCTATCTTTCGAAGATGGCTCTTGGTGCCTCGGATGGTAGGGCCACCACAGGAGAACCCGCCTGCTATTGCGTAGACCGGCTCCTTGTCGGTATCCAAGATACTAGCAGGCTGGGGGGTAGTCTTGGAGGACTGACCCTTGTTTTTCTTTTTTGCCCCGGCCGGGGACATAAAAATGTAGGACTTCAACAGCCCTTGGTCAGCCAGACGGACCAACGCCCGCTGAAGACTGAACCTGTCGTTGGTATCATGGCCGACCTCCTCATGGAACTGACAGAATTTATTTTTGTTCCGTGACTGGACAGAACTCTTCATAGGATTCGGCTTCTCAATGGACAGTCGGTCCTTTACCTCCATGAGGATGGAGTTGCAGTCTTTATTAAACTCGTACTTGGGGACGTACGGTTTAAACTCTTTCTTTTTCTTCTGAGACGGCTGGTCAGAATCATTGACCACCCAGATTTCTTTTCTTTTCTTGCTCTCTTCTTTATTTTTGGCCGGCTGAACAGACCGGTTGTCTTTCGGTTTGTCGGACTTCTTGGAGTCCGACTGCTTACCAGGCGAGCAGAGGTTGGTAGCTTGAATGTAAGTTTCCGCCTCTCTCAGGGCCGCCTGTAAAGTGAAAGCCCCTTTTCTGACTAGGTTGAACATAAAGGTCGACCCGTCTCTCAGACCCTTGAAAAAGTCTGTAAAAGCTACCTCATCAGACAGTCCCTGAATCTGAATTCTAATCAGATTTAACCGCCTAACATATGAGCGCAGCCCTTCTCTCTCTCCCTGCTTAACAGTGCTCAAATCAAGGCTTGTTTTATTAGCAGAGATGTTCATTGAGAAGTTAGAAGCAAATAGGAAGGCGAGCTTCCTGAAACTATCGATGGACCCGGCTGACAGATTACCAAACCATTGTTGGGCAATGCCCTTCAATGTAGCCGGGAAGCACCGACACCAAGTGACATCATCCAACCCCTGCATATACATGAGGTTGGTATAAGCCGTGAGATGGTCTTCCGGATTGGTGGTACCATCATAGGTACCAACCAACACATTCTTAACCTTGGTCGGTTGGGCCGCCTCGGTTATCTCCCAGGTGAACGCAGAAGGTTGTTCACCCAGGCGCATCAGACGAAGCTTCCAGTCCAATGGCTGGACATTTGGATATGCCGCCTGACCTCCAAAGAGGGCCAGCTGCATGAAATAAGGGGGATACTGGCCGTAGACCTAAGTAGGCACATACGGTACATCTCCAATCATATGAGGGCCAGAATGGACGGTATTATTGCCTGTCTGACTCTCATGCAAGAAAGATGCATTCCCGGCAGAGGTATTGCTAAAGCTGTCAGGAAAGTTCGACGTGGAAGCCGACTCAGACAGCTGTTGATTTCTCTTCCGGTTGATGATCTCCCGGGCATCAAGAGATGACTTCTTACTTCTCACCGGCTGTTGAGTCCGGCGGGGGTTATTGTTATTCCCCTTAGGAAGAAGAATTTTGGACCAATCAATGGTCCCGGCTGCCTTATCCTTTGGATGAGGAGTGGGCTGCCGATCTTTGACTGACTTCCCCTTTTCCAGAGGAGTCTTCTTGGCCGATTGACCTCTACTTGGGCCAGCCCGGCTCTGGGTGATCAGCTCTTTAATTTCACCCTTGAAACTTGTCATGAATCTCATGAGCTCGTCTCGGGTGACAGACGTTGATCCAGCTGCCGCATGGGTTTCCCCTTCCGGCTGCTCAGGGGGTCTACTTGCACCCGCCTGGGAGGCACCCCGCTCCAGAGTCTCTCTGGGCCGGATGCGCTTGATTCTGAGAGAGCCATCTTCGACTGTAAAGGTTTTGACTTGAGGATCTTCATCCTCATGGTCTGTAAAGACTTCTGGGTCTTCGCCCAGACGGTTAGGGGGTGGTACAGACTCTTGAACCATCTTCGAGGTAACCTCCCCACAGACGGCGTCAAATGTTTTGGGTGTTTTTGTCCCTCGGGAGAGTTACAACATGAATACTGATCCGGAGTGAGTTGTACCTGCAAAACAAACGGAGACACCAGTTGGGTGGTGCTCCGCCTCCGACGCAAAAGTTAGAAACTTGAAGAGAGAAAAAGGTGCGGAAATTTAGGTGGGGTTCTGCTTGGATTCCAAGCTCGGGATGTCTCTATCAAAGAGTAAATACGTAATAAATGGTAAAACGTGCCCTCAAAGAGAGAGACATCTCCCTATTTATAGGGTCTTTGGGATTTGTGCCCCTGATTAGGTCACTGAACCCTAATCATTGGTGGGCTGCGCCGTTTTGCGGTTTTCTCGGGATTTGGGCCTGAAGGCATCCTTTTTCCCTTAATTTCTGGAGTGACACGTGTCAAGCAGGGATTGGTCCACTTTGGGCCATCCTGAGGCTGACACGTGTCATCCTCTGATTGGACCACGTGGCGGGGTAAAATTACCCTAAACAGTTACATTTTTGGGTGGTTATATAAAATTTAAGTAAATAATATTTCACGGAAAAAGGGAGAATTAAACCATATAGATTTTCGTGTCATTATTTTTGAAGTCAAATTGAGTCATTTACTCTGTTTTTTTTTTTTTTTTGCTTGTTTTGAGCTCAATTCGGTTTCTTAAGATTCAAAATAACCTCCGAAATCTTTACTAGACATTTTTCGGCACGCAAATCAAAAAAAATTACTGGTTTCGGCGAAAATGGTGGCTAGAAAACTCACTAAAGATGCGCTTTGCATCCAAGTCATTAGTTTGTGGTGTTTTGACTACTAAGCAAAGTCAGGGTATTGGGTGCACCCTAGTCATAGTTTAGAATGTTGAGGCTAATTTTGCCTTTAACAAAAAAGGATAAAGTATTTAACTCTATTACATTTTAAAAAATGGATAAAGTATTGTCTGATAAAAACTGAAATCCAATCCAATCCAAACCGAATTATTAATTCGGATCGGATCCAAACTTTAAATTGGATCGGGTTGATTTTTTTTTTGAAAATTCAGATTTTTGGATCGGATCGGATTGACCTTGTTTAGATCCAAAAAATCGAAATAACCAAATTATGAAAGCATTATTTTACAAAAAAAAAATTAATATTGTTAATATTATTCATGTTAAACTATGTTTATGGTTATAATAATATTAATCATGTAAACCTATGTTTTCAATACTTGTATTAATTTTGTACTACTTTATTTTCAAGAATTGAATTTTATTATTGCAATTTTAGTTTAATAATCGCATTAGACCCAAAAATAATTAGCAACATATTTTAATTCGGATTTTCGAATTGGATCCAAATAACCAAATTATAATTCGAATTGGATCGGATTGGACGTGGTAAGTAGAGGTGTCAATTCAGATAACCGGATGGAGTTTGGGTCAGGTTTGTCCGGATAAAAATTATCCTTTTAACTCGGATCGGGTCGGATCGGGTCAAATTCGGGTCATGATCTATCGAGTCCGGGTCGGATACGGGTCGAGTCAACTCCAGATCGGTTCACTTTCGGTTCGGATAAAATTTGGATCGAGTTTAAAACGGGTTTAACCGGATAACTTTGGGTCGGAAGAATTTGGGTCGGGTTGATTTCGGTTCGGATGATTTTGGTTCGGTCAAGTTCGGTTTGATTAAGATAAGGTTGATCCGTTGATTCATTAAATGGTCAGTTTCAATTCTATTCTTTTTTGTGTGTAGGGAAGAATTTCAAGCCTTAAATCCCACTAGCTCGAACCCCACTGTGATCATACACTAAAGTACGGTGGCGTCCAAAAGGGAAGAAGATAGAGCAAAAGAGTCGCCAACAAGTTTTTAAGGAACTTGTAAACCGTTCATAGGATGAAGGTTACACCCCTTAACGATCCAAGAGATCGTCAACTCCGTAAGGTCATGAACCAAATAAGGGTCTGGGGATGAAGATACAAATCCAACCTAAAAGAGATTGAACCTGCCCTAATAATAGGCCTCTACTTTATTCTGATCGTATTCATGTGCGCTTTTTAATTAACATGCAATCAATAGGATTAACCCTAAACCTGTTTATCTATGTTAGTTGAATATTGATGCACAAATAAACTATTATTGGCGATCACTTGAATTTATAATCATATTAACCCTAAACAAGATTATTAATTATCTTATTAAGCATGATTACAAGTACCAATTCCTTTTAAACATGCATTAAAGGTGTGATCAAGCAATAAAGAATAAATAATGTATCAAGCAACATAATCAATAATAATCATGAAGAATAATAATAATCATATCATAATAATAATCATAAATAAAATAATCATCATCAAAATAATAATAAATTATAACAATTATAATCATAATCATGTTCATTTTAATATTAAAGCATAATAAAAATAGCAAGATCCTAGGCATGATACTAACAAAATTAATAACAAACCCTAGCATGTCATTAAGTAATAAAAATCAAATCTTTAACCCTAACATGATACTAGCAATCATAAATATTAGGAAGAGCATAGGAAACATCACAAGAATCATATTTAATATTAAAATTACCCTAGACATGATACTAGGAATATCATAATAACAATATAAACATGATTTCTACATCATAATATCAATTAAAACCATTAAAGCACTTACTTTGATGACTCGTACCTCTTTCTAATAACAAAATACACACGTTAGTAACTTCAAGGAAAATAATAATCAAAAAAATTAAATTAAATAATTGAAATGGAGATTTGGGACCAAACCCTCAGAAATTAAACCTTTCACGCCTAGGGCGAAGGCAACTTCGAATATGGCTAGGTGTATCTAGATCTTGCGAATGCGGAATTTTGTATTTGAGAAAAGGCTAGTTCAGAAAAAGAGAGAGAGAGAGAATAATCAAGAAAATCTTGATGAGAGTTGGTGAATTGAAATAAGAATTGATGAAATCTGGTTCTCGAAAACGGAGTTTTAATACGTTATTTATAGAGAAAATCAGCCAAAAAGATAAAATTAACAAAACAGAGTCTGACGCAAGCAAAAAGAGGTTGGCGCCTGGCATTGGCCATTGGCGCTAGGCGCCAATGGCTAGCACCAGGCGCCATAGCTGGCGCCAGGCGCCAGTCCTGGTTCCAGGCGCCAATGCCTGGTGTTAGGCGCCAAGCCCGTTTTTAATGCGTTTTTGATTTTATCATATCTTTTGATCTAGAAGACCAAATCAGGCATATAATATGTCTTTGGAAATCTCTTAAAGTCTACTTTCCAAACCAATTAGAATCAGATTAAAATATTTTATAGATAAAAAGATATGGCCAAATTAGTGGAAGGGTGTCAGTTTTGGATAAAGTTTCATGTCTCATTCATATCTTTTTCCTTATAACTCGAATTTAATATTATAATATATCATCTGAAAGATAATTTAAAGATCTATCCAACCATATAAAATTTGGATAAATATAATGAGGCACGAAAATAAAATCTGAATATATTCCACTTCGTACAAAACAAGGATTCTTAAAAGGAGTAGTTTTATTCAATTTTAAACTCTTTAAAACATAATTATCAATCCTAACTCCATTAGGATTTAAAAGAACCTTCTAGAGTATTCTACAAGACTATGATCAATCCTAATAGCTTTAGGAATGATAATTAATAATAGGCCCTCCTCTAGATCATTGGGCCGCATATTAGGCTCAAACCGGGCCCAGTTTGGTAAATTGGCCATAACTTCCTCAATATTCATCGGAATTGGGCTTATAATATATCGTTGGAAAGGTCTTTGCAAGCCCCATCTAACTACACTACTATTGGACCCATATCATGGACAAACCAAACTGGATTGGCTGTTTTCTTAAAATAAGTTTTCAAAAACAGAGAGAAAAGAAAAGAAATTAAAACTATCCGCAACGCTAGACTTTCCACACTTTCACTTCATTTGATTATGATTCGACGCGAAAGGTACTCATCACTGGGTTTGGTTTTGGGGAGAAACAAATGGGTGTCTACAGAAGCCCCCACTTTGACTGAGTTTGTAGAAACGCAAGTTTCGAAAACAAAAGTCAAAGTATCGATAGGGATGGAGAATGATTCAGAACGTTCTGCAATCCTAAATCACTCTTGTAACGCCGATACCTGCAAACTAGCGTTAGTTAAACAGATAAAAGAGTTAAGAAACGCGTATCTTGCACCGTCGAGCACACGTCTCTGAGAGTAACCGATTGTTTTGACGACCTCCTGCAAGCTAGAGAATGCCATCCCGCTTGAAAACCGCTACGCCCGTAACTGCTTCCAATTTGGAAGATTGCTTCGCCTGAAACGATCCTCCTTTTCTTTGATAATATTCCACATCCAAGGGAACACCGTCGAAGATCGTTTCTCTTGAACAATCCTTAGTTGTTTGTGACAACTCTCCACAATCTAGGGAATGCCACCTTGCTGTTTCGATGTTCACTCGTCTCTGAACAAAGAGCTTCTCTTTGATATGTTCACGCGTCTCTGAACAAAGAGCTTAATAATAGGATGCCCACGCGTCTCTGAGCAAAAGATCTAGAAAATAGGAAATGTCCACGCGTCTCTGAACAAAAGAGCTTGAAAATAGGAAATGTCCACGCGTCTCTGAACAAAAGAGCTTTGATGATATGACCACTCGTCTCTAGAGCAAAAGAGCTTCTGATGGAAATGTTCACGCGTCTCTGAACAATAGAGCTTCGGTGCTTGAATGTTTGTTGCGATAATGTTCTGAAGAAAAATTTCCGAAGACCAATGTTTGTTGATCTCTAAAGCTCGCCTGAACTTTGCTTTCGCTAAAACCAGTATGTCGATGTTTCCGTAATGAGCCATATCTTAGGCGCATTAAGCTAAGCGAGACGATCTTTCATCATGTCGACCACTTATTGTGATTGTAATCAAACTGACTACTTAATCATGTCAAATTGCTTATAGGGGCTAACTGGCGCACCAAGGAACCCAAAATTGCTGTATGAAGTCGAAATCACCTTTTTGAGAGGCTTCGAGCTCTGTTGTTGTTGAGATATTTATGGCGCCAAGAATTGATTCTGTCGCCGAACGCTGTGATAGGGTCTTCCCTGTTCTGCTACACCTGTATTTATTTTTTACTATAGAACTTTGGCAATTTCTTTAATTATCTTAGGGTTGACCTAAGGCTTAATGTATCTTGACTCATCGACTTGACACGACTCAAGGTATAAACTTGACTCGATATGTTTGACTGACTCGAGGTTAACTCGACTCGAAGTAACATGACACATGTGACTCGTGACCCGTGTGTGCATTTTAATGTGATCGTGCGACTCGAAAATGCAAAAAGCAAA
The DNA here is from genome assembly GCF_001683475.1 of Chenopodium quinoa. Taxonomy (NCBI): domain Eukaryota; kingdom Viridiplantae; phylum Streptophyta; class Magnoliopsida; order Caryophyllales; family Amaranthaceae; genus Chenopodium; species Chenopodium quinoa. Next base: position 816,850 of record NW_018742864.1, read on the forward strand.
AATTTTCCGTCATTTTTGTGGCGGGTACCGACTTTCTCCCGGAAAAAAAAGGAAGCGAAGTTTGAAGATGCATGTTGAATGAGCTTAGTCAAATGTCATTTGATACTATCTCTCAAGGTGCAAGGATTAATCCATCCTAAGCTATCTCAATGGTTGACTCAATGATGAAAGTATTTGGGTATCTTAGGCACGGAGGCTAAGCACTTCATACTTCGTGATGCAATGACAATTATGGGTGATGTTGATATGACAAGGTATGCTTCAACGTCGTGTTAAGATTTCATGACAAAGGGTTCCTAAAGGGAAGTATATTTGGTCATGTATCTGTGCAGTGTATGATTGTGACACTAAAGCTAGGCCACAAGAGCTAAGTGTGTGGAAAAACATATTGTTAGAAGAGCCAAATAATGGTGACTCTTAGACTAGGTAAGCTAATTATGTAAGGACCAAGCCCCCAAGTCTAGCTTTAAGTGAAAAGGGATGAGCATTGGAGATTCCTTGATATGATCATGGTGCAAGTGTGTGAATGTGAATATGAATGCATGTTTATTACGGCTGCACCTCGATGTGAGGTTGCCTACGTATCCGTTAGGAATCAGGCCGAACGTAGCTCTAGCCGAACCTCGCACAAGTGTGTGTACCACAAAAAGGTCTTTTAAAGGTTGTAACGCGGTTAGGCTAAAGGTTATAGAAGAAGGGGATAAAGGCTCAAGACCCTAGACAAGCCCCCAAGGTGTGAAACCTTGCTTCTGAATCTTTGTATTTTCATGCTTGAGTTTCTACTGTTTTTTTTAGCTCTCTTTGCTTTAGCATTTATTTTTTTTTATAAGTGTGAGCAATCTCGATCATTGCGGTCTATCACTCACTTGACATTCATGTTTCTCAGGCACGGTACCGAGCACTTGATAAGAGACGCAATCTGAGACGTGTTCTTATCGAAGATATTTTCATATCAAAGACATTGGAACACTTGTCCTTTTGTACACTTTTATTTATTTTTTTTGCTTATTTTAATTTTCTGAATTCACTCATGCTTTTTAGAATTGCATAAGTTGCACACCAACCCATCCCAAGGTTAGGTAAATGTAGGTTGAAAAAAGAAAGGTCTATCGTTAGACGAGGCTCAAAGTGGTTTATGAAGAAAGGATTTGTAAATTAGAAAGGCGAAAGGAGATATGATGTGGCTACAAGGGTTGCCTTAAATCATTGGTATACCTTATGTTTAATTCGACATTGTTTCTTTCTTTCTTTTTTTTTTTTTTAATGCAATATAATGAAATGATCATAGGTAAGGAAATAAATGCTCATTTTATTAAAAAGGGAAAAGAAAAGAAAAACTACAAAAATAATCTAAAGGAAAAGAAAAGGTACCTATGCTAGACTTATTGGGGAAAGGAAAAAATGAAAAAGAAATAGAAAAAGAGGTCATGAAATCTTGTCGTTGAAGCTCGCCTCTTGTCTTGTGTTGTTTCCTTTATCATCACTCGTTCTTCTAGTTAACTGGAGGTATGGGAAGCTTGTTATTATCAATCAAATGTTAGATAGCCTCCTTTAGCTTCCAACAGCTCTCAGTAGTATGACCCCTACCTTGGTGGTACTTGCAGTGTTCGTCTGGATTCCAACTAGGCAATATTTTCTTAAGTGGGGGATTTTTAATAAGTCCTATGGGAGTAATGATTCCCTTTGCATGGAGTCGATCGAAAGCATCATCGTAGCTAATTCCGATAGGGGTAAATTCCCTTTTCGGTTGCTTTCGATTACTCATGGCTAGGATCTCACTAAGGTCGAAAGTACCAACACTATTACTGGAGTAGGTGTTTTCGGAAGAAGAAGGATATTCGTTCTTCTTCCCTTTACAGCCACTGATACTATTGTTACTAATCTTCGCCTTCTTGTCGCGTGGAGGAACATGAAGGAGATTTGAATCAATAAGATCTTGAACACGATCTTTGAGGGCGAGACATACTTCGGTGGTGTGACCACGACCTCTATGGTATCGACAATAAGAATTTGGATCCAATTGGGAAACCGTTTTTCAGGTGGAGGGTCTTAACTGGGACCAATGGGGTGGATAAGACCTTGATCGTGAAGGTAGTCGAAAGCTTCATTGTAAGTCATTTTTATTGGCGTCTATTCTTCAACAGTCCGTTTTGCTTGTGGCTTAGGGGCATTGAGTTCTTCATTAAACTCTTGGCGAGAATTTTGTTCAATGGCCATCACCCGATTTGCTAATCCTTCTACCACATTCAAAAGCATGGCAATGACGTCTTGCAGTTTTCGAATTTCCTCTTTTAGACTTGACGAGTCTTCCTTGGTATTATCTAAGAAAAGACTTTCATCCTCCTCAATTATGGCCACTTCATCGAGAGAGGTCATATAAGCCGTCTCGACCACGGGCTCTCCTACGGATGTGATAAGAAGTGATGGATCAAAGGATGCTTGATCATCTTCGATGGCTAGAATCTCGGAAGTTTCATTGTCATCGAACATATCTTGAATAGCTTCTTTGAGTTTCCAACACTCCTCGGTGTCGTGACCCTTTCCTTGGTGATATTTACAATGCTTATTAGGATCCCACTTAGGTGGCCTGACTTCTGGAACCGAATCTTTGATGGGCCCTATGGGCATGACTAGTCCTTTGTGATGTAGCTTCTCGAAAGCCGTTTCATAACTTATACCAAGTGGAGTGAACACCCTTTTTGATCTTTGGATTTGTGGTTTAGAGGTGTTTGTAGCATGTACCTCATTAATGGGAGAGGAAGAAGAAGGATGGTCGCTCTTCTTTCCTCTCGCACTATTATCTTTCAGAAGGTCATCTTCAATGTCAATGCCTATAATATAGACAGCTTTGAAAGTATTCAAGTTGTGTTGTTACTTTAAGTGCTTTGAATACTTCCCTTCGAGATTCTTGATAAACAGCCTCACATATTCTTTTTCGGTAGGAGCCTTGACCATATTAGCAGAAGTTTCCCTCCATTTAGTGAAGAAAGAAGTGAACCCTTCGTTTTCCTTTTGTTTTAACATCTCAAGTTGTCTGTAGTCTATTTCGTCTTGGATGTTGCACTTATATCTATCTATGAAAGCGTTTGTTATCGACTCCCAAGAAGAGGTTTTTTCTTTCTCGAGAGAAAAGAACCATTGTTGACAAAAGTGTGGCGCCTGGCGACAGCTCTGTCGTCTGGCCCCAAGATACACAGTTGACGCCAGTCTTGTCGTTTGGCCGACAGTTCGGATTATTGGTCGAGTCATCACCTAGTGGCTAATTAACCAGTTTTCTAATTAAGTCGGTTAATTTTCGCTGTCGATAACACCTTGTTGAGTCATTAATTGAGTCTAGTCACATAGTCTAGCCACATGGTCATAACACGAGTCTTAACATATCACCTACACTCACTAGTCTTAGCACACACTTTGAGTATATGTCACCATGACCATGTCTTAGGTTCATGCATGAGTCGGTCTTTTTTGTCATTTGAATTGGGGGTACATTCTATTCCTAATTCTTCATATCCCTCCATCTAAATCTTCTTTCACATTCCATTCCAATCTTTCTTCACTTCCTCCATCCATTGCATGTTGAATAAAGTTTGAGTCAAATAATTAACAATGAATATCCCCAAATTCCTTTTCCATAGTACTTGGTCGAGGAGAGAATGGCGATTAATTAAGGACAACCTCTTTATTTAAGTCTCTCTTTTTTATAAACCAATTCGTCAAAAGAGGAAGGCTAAAATGATAATGGCAAGCCAAGAAGAAGTCAATGAGCTTAGGAACTAATTGGTTACCATGACTAAGACACTAAAGCTACTCACACTCAAGATCGATGATCCCGTGAAGCAACAACAAATGAACCTCATGCAAGAAAGTTTGAGCAAGCTATCTAGTGACTATAAATTTCAGGGCATGAGTTCACAAGGGGTCTCGCTGGACAAGGAACTTCTTCCGCATAAGTTTAACGCCACTGACTTCCCTAAATTCAAGGTAACATATAACCCTTACTTCCATCTAAGAGCTTTCGAATCCATAATGAGCATTAAAGGTATCGATAAGAAGGTTTTCCCCTCTCTGTTCCCACTATCTCTCGAAATCGTTTGTCAACAATGGTTCTTTTCTCTCGAGAAAGAGAAAACCTCTTCTTGGGAGTCAATAACAAACGCTTTCATAGATAGATTTAAGTGCAACATCCAAGACGAAACAGACCACAGACAACTTGAGATGTTAAAACAAAAAGAAAACGAAGGGTTCACGTCTTTCTTCAATAAATGGAGGGAAACTTTTGCTAATATGGTCAAGGATCCTACCAAAAAAGAATCTATGAGGATGTTTATTAAGAATCTCCAAGGAAAGTATTCAAGGCACTTAAAGTACCAACAAAATTTAAATACTTTCAAAGTTGTCTATAATATAGGCATTGACATTGAAGATGACCTTCTGAAAGATAATAGTGCGAGAGGAAAGAAGAACGACCATCCTTCTTCTTCCTCTCCTATTAATGAAGTACATGCCACAAACGCCTCTAAATCACGAATCCAAAGGTCAAAAAGGGTGTTCACTCCACTTGGTATGAGTTATGAAACGGCTTTTGAGAAGCTACATCACAAAGGACTAGTCATGCCCATAAGGCCCATCAAAGATCCAGTTCCAGAAGCCAGGCCACCTAAGTGGGACCCTAATAAGCACTGCAAATATCACCAAGGAAAGGGTCACGACACTGAGGAGTGTTGGCCACAGAGTGGCGCTACAGCTCATCTTTTGGCGCCAATGCTGGAGTTTTAATCTGAGACTGTTTTCGGTGTTATTAATCAACTGAGGTATGCCTAAAGTCGTACTAGGTCAATTGTGATTAAAATATTGGACTTTATTGACTCAAATTAATTAATTAATTAATTAATTAGGCAAAGTTCTTTAAGTCATTAATTTATTTAATCTCAACACAAGTCAAACAAATGGTTAAGAGAAACATAGAATATATGCACAACAAATAATGCACAATTAGTCAAGTAGGCACAATATGATGCAATGAGTTTGCAACCTAACCATGGCTCTAGTTCTCTAAAGTTTGGTATATGGTTTAGTCAATAGAGGGTCCATGGTTAATTGTCCGGATGCACCGCGCGGAAGCCAAATCGTGAAGGGTTGGCGCGAGTGGATGGTACACCGCGAGTTTAGAAAAAACTCGCTTACATGGTTTGGTGAATTCCACATTCTCGGATGTACCCTTTGTTTCACAGAGCGTTCAATCGGGTAGATGGAGCATGAATTCCCAGAGGGTTATGTCCATATGTAGAACACATATGGGTTTCAGAAAAGTGAGAAAAAATTCAATCAGGAAGTAGGATCGAGCAAACAATACGAAAAACCGGTCGAAATTAGAACGCATATTTCTGGCTCGGTATTGGGGGAAATTGGCGCCAGCAAAAAGAGACTGGCGCCAGAATTTAGCTGTAGCGCCTGGCGCCAATGCTGGCGTCTGGCGCTACAGTTAAATGCCTGGCGCCAATGCTCTGGTCATTAGCGCTACTTCCTACATGCCTCAGCAGCTTTATGTGCTCGATAAAATTTTCCTGTTTCGCACGGTGTTATTTCGGTCCTAGTTGTGAAAGATATTTCTCAAATTTCCTACGTGTAAAATCCTATGTTTTTAACTCATTACGGATGGTCTTTCCAATGAGATCTTTTTTATGCATATGACAATAATGTTAATCAAAATTACGCACATGAAATACTTAGAACGTTACGAGTCTCATCCACTCATTCTAAATCATTGCCGAAACAAATTCAGGAATTAAAATAGAAATCCTCCCCGGTGGAGTCGCCAAAACCTGTAGGGAATAATTTCAAGCGTTAACCCCTTACTTGAACCCCACTGTGATCATACACTAAAGTACGTTGGCGTCCAAAAGGGAAGAAGATAGAGCAAAAGAGTCGCCAACAAGTTTTAGAAACTTGTAAACCGTTCACAGGGTGAAGGTTACACCCCTTAATGATCCAATAGATCGTCAACTCCATAAAGTCTTGAACCAAATAAGGGTTTGGGGATGAAGGTACAAATCCAACCTAAAAGAGATTGAACCTGACCTAATAATAGACCTCTACTTTGTTCAGATCGTATTCATGTGCGCTTTTTAACTAACATACAATCAATAGGATTAACCCCTAAACCTGTTTATCTATGTTGGTTGAATATTAATGCACAAATAAACTATTATTGGCAATCACTTGAAATCATAATCAAAATTAACCCTAAACAAGATTATTAATTATCTTATTAAGCGTGATCACAAGTACCAATTCCCTTTAAACATGCACAAAAGGTGTGATCAAGCAATAACAATAAATATCAAGCAACATAATCAATTATAATAATCATGATAACAATCATATTAATCATAATAAAAATAATAATTATAATCATAATCATAACAAAAATCATCATAACAACAATCATATTAATCATAATAATAATCATGTTAATCATAATAATAATAATTATAGCAATAATAAAATTATAATCATAATCAAAACAATTATAAAAATAATCATAAATCATGTTAAAGCATAATAAAAATAGCAAGATCCTAGGCATGATACTAACAAGATTAATAACAAACCCTAGCATGCCACTAAGCAATAAAAATCAAAGCTTTAGCCCTAACATGATACTAACAATCATGAATATTAGGAAGAACATAAAAGGCAACGTAACAATCATATTTAATATTAAAATTACCCTAGACATGATACTAGGAATCATAATAACAATTTAAACATGATTTCTACATCATAACATCAATAAAAACCATTAAAGCACTTACTTTGATGCCTCGTACTTCTTTCTAATTACAAAATACACACGTTAGTATCTTCAAGGAAAATAATAAACAAACAATTAAATCAAATAATTAAAAGAGAGATTTGGGACCAAACCCTCAGAAATTAAACCTTTCACGTCTAGGGCGAAGGCAACTTCGAATATGGCTAGGTGTATCTAGATCTTATGAATGCGGAATTTTGATGTAAAAGCAAATTTAGAAAAGAGAGAATGAAAGAGAATTGATGATTGCGAATGAAAACTGGTTGTAGGTGAATGAATAAGAATTGACGAGAATTGGTTAATGAAAATGGAGTTTTTAATACGTTATTTATAGAGAAAATCGGACAAAAAGATAAAATTAACAAAACAAAGTCTGGCGCACGCAAAACGAGATTGGCGCCAGGCGCCAACATTAGCGGCAGGCGCCAATGCTAGCGCCAGGCGCCAATGGCTGACATTGGGCGCTAATCTTGTTTTTGACGCGTTTTCTAAAATCAGATAAATTTTTCCGTACAAGAGGATAAAATCGTATCTTTTCCTCAAAAATGTTCTTTGATTTTAATTAAAACTCTGAAAAGTCAACAAAAGTCAATTTATCAATGCTAATTGAATTAGGAATGAAAAGAGCCTTCTAGAAGAATCTAGAAGACTAAAACCATTTCTAATTGCATTAGGAATGATAAATCATATTAGGCCCTCCTCTAGATCATTGGGCCGCATATAAGGCTCAAACCGGACCTAGTTTAGTAAATTGTCCATAACTTCCTCAATATTCATCGGAATTGGGCTTATAATATATCGTCGAAAAGGTCTTGTCAATCCCCATACAACTACACTACTATTGGACCCATATCATGGACCAACCAAACTGGATTGGATTTTTTCTTAAAATAAGTTTTCAAAAACAGAGAGAAGAGAAAAGAAATTAAAACTATCCGCAACACTAGACTTTCCGCACTTTCACTTCATTCGATTATGATTCGACGTGAAAGGTACTCATCACTGGGTTTGGTTTTGGGGAGACACAAATGGGTGTCTACAGAGGGTAAAACACCAAGTTCACCAATGAACTTGCGAATCCAAACAGCCTCCTTAGCTGCCTCAGATGCTGCCAAGTATTCGGCTTCAGTTGTAGAATCTGCAGTTGTGCTTTTCTTAGCACTCTTCCAACCAACCTCTCCTCCATTGAGACATAATATGTACCCAAACTGTGACTTAAAGTTATCTCTGTCTGTTTGGAAGCTTGCGTCTGTATAACCCTCAACAACTAATTTATCTCTGCCACCATAGAACAGGAATTTATCCTTGTTCCTTTCAGGTACTTTAGGATATTTTTGGCCGGAGTCCAATGCGTCTCTCCTGGATCTGATGAGTATCGGCTCGTAGCGCTCAAGGCATACGACACATCTGGCCTAGTACATATCATGGCATACATGATCGATCCAATAAGCGAAGCATATGGAATCTGATTCATCCTTTCTAGCTCATCAGGTGTCTTTGGACACTACTTCTTGCTTAAGGTACGATCGGTTATGCCATGCGACAAGGGTAGGTGGCCTTTCTTAGCTTCTTCCATGCCGATTCGAGTTAGTACCTTATCAATATAAGTACTTTGACTCAATCCTATCATCCTTTTTGATCTATCCTTATAGATCTTGATTCCTAGTATGTATTGATCCTCTCCCAAATCTTTCATTGAAAAACATTTTCCAAGCCAAGCCTTTACAGACTCTAACTATGGAATGTTGTTTCCAATGAGCAAAATGTCATCGACATATAAGACTAGGAAGGCGATGTCACTCCCACCGACCTTCTTCTAAACATAAGACTCATCTGGATTCTTGTTAAAACCAAACTCACTAATGACTTCATCAAATCGCAGATTCCAACTTCTGCTTGCTTGCTTTAATCCATCAATGGATTTTTTTAAGCTTGCATACCTTTCTTGCATTGTTTTGGTCGACAAAACCTTCAGGCTGTGTCATATACAAAATTTTTTCCAAAATACCATTTAGGAAGGCAGTTTTAACGTCCATCTGCCATATTTCATAATTGTAATACGCATCAATCACTAGGAGGATCCAAACGGATTTAAGCATTGCGACTGGAGAAAAGGTTTCATTGTAATCAATACCATGAACTTGTCTATAACCTTTTTCTACCAATCTAGCTTTGTAAATGAATACATTTCCATCTTTGTCGGTTTTCAACTTGAAAATCCACTTACATCCGATAGGTGTGTAGCCTTTGGGTAAGTCAACCAAGTCCCATACTTGATTTTCAAACATGGAATCCATCTTTTGCTTGTAGGTTGCCGGTTCATCTCCATCCATGATTAGGGTATCCTTATTCTCGGTTAAAAAAAATCCAAGATATCTATCAGGTTGAGATCTCGGCCTCTGAGACCTACGTAGGGTAATGGACTGAGCATTTGCATTGTCGGTTCGACTTTGCATATTTTGACCTTCGTCAACAGATGCTGCTTGAGCACTTTGACTGTCATTTTGATTTTGTTGCTCATCCTCACGAACTTCGTCGAGTTCGATTTTTCTCCCACTTGTCATTTTGGAAAAGTGCTCCTTCTCCAAAAAGACACCATTGCAATCAACAAACACTTTGCTCTCCGATTTGTTGTAGAAGTAATACCCTTTGGTTTCTTTTGGGTAGCCCACAAAGTAAACCTTATCAGATTTGGGGAAGTTTGTCAGAAATCAATTTCTTGACATATGCTTCGCATGCCCATATCTTTAGAAAAGTCAACCTAGGAGGTTTGTTCGTCCATAAATTGTATGGAATCTTTTCTACAGCTTTCAATGGAGCACGGTTAAGAATTAGTGCCGCAGTTAAAAGTGCGTGTCCCCAGAAAGAGATAGGAAGATCAGTAAGACCCATGATTGATCGTACCATGTCTAACAAGTTCGATTTCTCCGTTCCAATGTGGAGTTCCTGGAGGTGTCATTTCTGAAAGTATACCATGATCTTTCAGATGGTCATCGAATTCTTGGCTCAAGTATTCACCACCTCAATCCGATCGAAGGGCTTTGATTTTCTTGCCAAGCTGATTTTCCACTTCACTCTGAAATTCTTTGAACTTGTCAAACGATTTAGATCTGTGCGACATGAGGTAGACATAGCCATATCTACTATAGTCCACTAGTAGAAAAAGTGCTATTCGTAATTGGCGAAATTGACTTTTTGTAACTAGCATTGTTGGTTGCGAATGCCACCATTACAACTAGTTTAAATTATTCGTAACCGGCTAATGTTAGTTACAAATAATGTATTATTCGTAACTGGCTTAACCCAACGCCAGTTACAAAAAGTCTATTTTCCAAGTAACAAATCACACTATTTGTAACGGACATTAAGTTACGTCGGTTACAATAAGCGTATTATTAGTAACTGGCCAATCATAACGCCGGTTACGAATATAATTTTTTTTTTTTTTAAAATACTATTAGTAACTAGCACTAGATTAAGCCAGTTACTAATAACTAAATTTTTTTATATAAGTATTTGATTCGAATACAAAAATGGTAATATCCTACCAAACGACCCATCGTTAAATGGGTTATAACCTATTACAATTCAACAAAAAAAACACGTACTCCGAATACTTCCATATAACTTAAATTCACCCACAACATACAATAAAAACACTCTAAATAGTTCCACACAACTCGAAATATTCATTCACAACCATACAATACAACAAAATTAATTATACTCTAATTTCCAAAAAACAATTAAAAATTGAATTAAAAAAAGCATTGATTTATAATTTAGAAATGTTATAACAATAAACAATAGGCTAAATAGAATTATATATATATATATATATATATATGTATATATATGTGTGTGTGTGTTATATTATTTTATTAAACTAAATGCGATTAATCATAACATCGATTAATAAGATAATTAGTCTTTCAACAAAAAATTAACCCTAAAAAACTTAGCCTATTGTTCTCGAATCTCATCCAATATTACATCGTTGTAGGTTGCAAGTCTTTCCAAACACTCCTGAAAAAAAAAAATAACGTGTATATAAATTATACTTTATAAAAATAAAAAATCAACCAAAACTCTTATAAAGCATTTTAGCTTGCACAGAAGACCACCAATTTCAAAGAGTAACATAAAACAACGGCAATGGAGAAAAACCAAAAGAAAAGGTGAGTAGACCCAGACTCAAATAATTTGTATATTGTACATTTGTACTCCCTGACATAACAACAACATAGTTTGAAAACTCACTGATTTACCAGAGGTTCATTTTATTTCCTATTATTCTCCGAGGAAGTAAGTTACGCAATCCATGCAGTACCCTCAAGTAATAAACCACACTTTCAATTTATTAACTTGTAAGCAAGACAAATTAAGAATAAATCATTGGTGTATTATAAACTCTACACTAAATGTGCATATTCTGTCATCAAGACCCTCTGACCACAATTCCACCAGACATTCAAACTCATAAATCAGTATAACCCCTTACTTTAGAGGGGTTGATAACATCAATTCCCAGGCTCCAGCACTACAATTTAAAATAAAAGAAGTAAAAAACAAAAAACAAAGAACTATGCCGTTGGAAGACTTTTAGGAGAGCCAGTTAAACAGCTTCAGGGGCCAGCTGAGAAGAATACAAGGTCATTTCGATCTAACAATGGAGAATTCACACATTAATAGCATGGTCCTAATATCTAGAATCACTTATACACATACACACTTCACCTTTCATTGCAACCATATCCTAGTTTGAAAGCCACTCAAACATAAAGTGCCGATTAACCATCATACTTATCTTCTATATTTCACATCCTCCAACATGACATCTCCCCTGCTGTTGGGTTTGGCTTTCAAAATATCTACCAGTTACATCAACTTAGAATTGATAAAAATTATATTAGCCTTCGTAGAACATGTTTTCAGATCCAAGAGAAACCTAACATCTGGATGAATATACTGCCAACAGCCTATTATACTTTTATTTTACTCTCAAAGAACAGGAACTCTAGCTAGTAAAAATACCTGGAACCATGATTGTTTACTTGTAAAGGATCCTAGGGCAATTCACAACACACTATATAAACCCAATGGAAATCCAAAAATCCAACCTCTCTAGTGCAATTCAGTTTCCTTTACAGGATGTATTACAGTAAACCATCACCGAATATTAACGTTGAAAATTTTCACTCAGATTTGTTTGTTCACTTTGGTGCAAACAACCATTGAATAAACAATTAAAACAATCTAAAAAGATTTAACCTGACACAAGATCATCAGATTCTACAAGATAGACGCATCATGAAAGAGAATGTCAATGCATAATTGCATATAGGAACAGATCTTCAAAAGGAAAGAATAGCTATCATCTCAAACATCAATAATCACAATTCAAGACTAAGAACAATGGCAACACACAAACTGATAACAATAATTATAGAGTTTTAATTTCTTTAATTACTCAGAGTCTGACACGCAAAGAAAAAATACATCTATTTCCTATCATTCCAACAATGATGAAAACAACAATGACCTGCTTAACAGGACATAACGGTGAAGCACCACGATGCTAACCAAAAGAATAACATAATTGCCTGGGTGCATATTATTAAACAATGAGAACCAAAATAATCACACCTTTTAAACTAATAAAACTAGAAATAACAAGATCAATAATCTCAGAACAAAAGAAAAGTTTTTTTTTTAACATTATATGAATTATCAACAAAAATAAGTTCAATATTGCACAAAAAAGTTCAAGATCGCACATAAAAATAAGCTCTGAATTTAGTTCTGAATTTTTTCTTGTCATGTGTCTACATTAAAAAATCGAGTTTTGGATGATTGTTAATTTGGAGCTAATAAGCACACAAACAAACAAACAAAACGTAAGATAATTGCTAAAATGGAGCAAGAAGTACACAAGTAAACCAACAAATACTTCTGCTACATACAATAGATAGGATGAAAAGAAAAAAAAACAAAAAAAAACAAACATCCAATACACGTTAGACAAAAGCTTGAATTTTGCAATTATTTTGGGTGGTTTGGTACTTTGGTTAATCATTTGATTTGTACCTTCCTTAAAATAAGGCGTTATTATTTATTAAGCTTGCTTAGTTTATTCCATTTCAATGCTTTAATCTCCATATATTTTAATTCTGTCGCCAGTTATGTGGCTTTCAGATTTGATCAAGAAACTTATATTATAATCACATTAATTAATCAGAGTATTAATATACCAAAGTATGTTGTTGGTCTGGAATGTCTGGCAGAGCTATACCATCCCATCAACAAATCCATATAGTCACATATTGTTTCACCACCAAAATTCTAATTAGCAGTTTAGACAAAGAGATAGATGTATTAATAGATCAAAGTGATTGATTCAATACAAGATTTACACACACACAGTCTCTCACACACACACACAAATTAGTAACACAAACAATAATCGTTTCTTAATTTTTTTGTTTGAAATTATTTATTAAAACCGAATTTTCTTAGTTTTTAATAATCTAATTTCATAGAAAATAAATCAAGTAATTGAAAACAACAACAATCAATTCGAATTTTCATGTAAAACCACTAATTCGAAAGTACAAGAACCCTAATTCAAAAGGAACACATACCTCAAAACCTTGATAAAAATCCCTAAAGCTGATCCCAAATTCGAACAAACCAAAACAACAATTAATGGAGTGAGATGCAGCGAAAGAGAAGGAAGAGAGGTAAAGGAGAAGGAGGAGCAGTGAAGGCGTGAAGGAGGAGCAGTTTGTAATGGAGCGAAAGTGTTAATGATTTTTTTGATTTCTGCGAATTTATATGCATAATAATAGCTACCTTAAATTTTTTTTTTTTTTTTTTTTAAAAACCTTTAATCAAAATTTAAATGAAAATTACTTTTCCAAAAAAAAAAAATTATAATTAAAATTAAATAAAATAGAAACTTAATATTTGTTGCTTTTAAAAAAAAAACAAAAAATATTGTTAAACTTATTATTTATAACCAGCATTTGTAAGCTAGTTACAAAATTTTTGGTCAAATTTACTTTGACTTATTATTTGAAACTGGCGTTTGTAAGCTAGTTACGAATATTTTGGTCAACTTTTCTTTGACTTATTATTTGTAACTGGCGTTTCTAAGCTAGTTACAAATGTTTTGGTCAACCTTTTTTGACTTAATATTTATAACTGGCGTTTATAAACTAGTTACAAACGCTTTGGTCAAATTTTCTTTCACTAAGTATTTATAACTGGCGTTTGTAAGCTAGTTACAAGATTTTTAGTCAAAGTTTTTTTGACTGAACATTTGCAATTGACATTTATTTAGTCAATTACTAATAAAAGTTCAAATAATGATAAACCACATATTAGTAACTGACATTTAGTACGTTGGTTACTAATATCATGGAATTTGTAAATGGCGTTACCTTAGTCGATTACTATTGATGCATCTTTGTAGACACCTAAAAATGTCTCCCCAAAACCAAACCCGATGATAAATAACCTTTCACCGCCACTATTGGTCAGGTTTAGTATTTAATCCCGAGAGTGCTTGAAAAATCGTATTTTATTAAATTCATGCTTTTGAAAGGTCCATGGATTAGTCTTGATGTTTGGTAAAAGCATAGTTTTACTTTCAGCCCAAACTTACTAATTAATTTTAAGCCCAAACCTTTTTATTTTATTATTTATTTTTGGCCCAAACCTTTTATTTATTTTTATTTTATTATTTTATTATTTTAGCCCGAATAATAAAAGTCAGAAAAAAGCCCGAAATTATCAATCGGCACTTAAAAAGCCGAAAGAAATTAGGGTTAAAAATGAATTTAGACGGAAAAATGGACTGGAAGTGACCGTGTCACGGTACAGTCTGACCGTGTCACGGGAACCCTTCCCGTCTGACGGTGGGACTTCCCGTGACACGGGAGGTCTGCCGTGACACGGGACATTCCGTGTCCTTTCCGCGTAAACCCTTAACGCGTTTTTCATTCCGTTTTCTGAAAATTTCCCGCGTCACTCCAAAAGTGTACCGTGTCACGGGAAAGTGTACCGTCTGACAGTACAGTCTGACCGTGTCACGGTACAGTCTGACCGTGTCACGTACAGTATGACCGTGTCACGGGATACTTTTTAGGGTTTTTTTCGTTTTAGGGTTCCGTGTGCTCCCTCACCACATTTTCCCTATAAATACCCCCTCATTTCTAATGTACGGGGGCAACCAGAATTTTATTATTCTTATTTTCTCTCTTCTATGCTATTAACTTAAACACTAGCCTACCCTTTTTACTTCAAAATTCCTTCTTCAAGCACTCAAAGGAGTCCATATTTTACTTGAGGTTCTGTCCTTAAGCCAAGGCGTGAAAGGTAGAATCGTTTGAGGGTTTGGCCCCAAAATCAACCTTATTTTATTTAATTTGATTTAGTTATTGTTTTATTATTTCCTTGAAGTTACTAACTCGTTTATTATTTTGTAGTTGCAAGCAAACAGATTCAAAGTAAGGATCATGCTCCTTTTATTTTTATTATTTTTCTCTCGATTTTATGTTGTTGGAATTGTGATTAAATTGGTTTTAATATTAATGTTATTCTATTTTTTTTATTGATCACCATATTGCATGTTTAAAGGGAATATGTAATTGAAGTGATCACCAAATTTTTAGAATTATGTGTGCATTAATTTTAAACCAGTTTAGCTAAATAATAGTTTGGAGCGAATTGAATATTTTGTTTGTATGCCTTTGAGATCATAGGAATGTTTTTCAATATAAGAATCGAGTAGAGGCCAATACGGGCGAATGTGACTCCATGACTCATTTCGTACCATCATCCCCGATCCTCCTTTCGTGGTTCCGAACCATATGGAGTTAGTAATCTCATGGATTATGAATGGGGTGTAACCTTCACGGGTCAATCGTTGTTGCCTTCGTTGTCCCTTATTCGCGGTTGCCTTTTATGATCCGTGAACGGTTTACAAGTCCCTTAAAAACTTGTTGGCGGCACCCTACTTTATTTGTCCCTAATTGTAATGTCAATTCCCACTTCCTATGAGTGCCAAGCATATTCACAACATGCTTTTAACGTAGGCGCACTTCAAACGACGCCTACAATTTGGCGACTCCGCTGGGGAGGATTCTTAATTATTTATCGATTTGGGTGATCGGTATTTAATTAAGATGAGTGGATGAGACTTGAAAGATTCTTGAAAAAAATATTCCTGTGATTATTTTGGCATTTATGCATCTGCATAGACGTTTTAACGTCACATTCAGGTCTGTCCCGTAGGAAAAATTGGATAACTTGGTTGCGCGCAAAAGCAAACAGTGTACAGTCCTAACATCAGTCTGGATAACTTGGAATTTTTGCCGTGTCACGGCAGTCCTTACATCAGTCTGGTGGCCTATTTTCTTTTCTCATAGTCAACTTCCTTCGATTTTTCTGAAAAACGTATGTGTTCTACATGCGTCTTAGCCCCGGGGGATTTAAGCTCTATCGACCCAAAAATGCTCATAGCAATAAGGGTTCATCCGAGTTATTCAATCCACCCAAACCGTGGAGTCAAGTTCGATTTCATCACGAACTCGCAGAGCCGCCCGTTGGCATACACCCTCAAGGGAGGCTGCCTTGCTAACGCGTCCAAACTCTTAACCATGGTACCCCTTTGACACCCAACGCTTGACCAATAGTTGAACATAGATCTCGACCCTAGGTTGCGAACTTTTTTACATCATCGTGCCTAAATGCTATGTGGTTGTTAGGTGCTAACCCCCATGTGTTTGCTCTTTTTGTTTAACCCATGACCGAGGGTTTTTATTCTCACATAGTAATTAGTACGAATTTAAAATCGATTAAAATCTGAAAAAATCACAAAATTGACCTGGAACTGCGCACCGTGTCACGGCATGTTCTGCCGTGTCACGGTGAACAGTGCCGTGACACGGGAAATTCTACCTTTTGACGATAGACTGCACTGTGTCACGACAGTCTGCACCGTGACACGGTGCCCAAAAAAGTGTCCTGTCAGTCTTTTTCTCGATTTTTGTGCGAATGCTGTGTCCAGTTTTGAGTCGTGTCTAGCTATACGGTTTAAACACGCGTCCATAACCTCACTTAATCACTCACATGTCGTGTTCACACACTTTTTTTGCTTTAAGTCGTGCACCACTTTTTTTACCGTATTTTAGGGAAGTCTTGTTTTTATGTTAAAAAAAAAAAGGGAATTGCCGCGACACGGGATACCCTACCGTGTCATGGTACTGTTCACCGTGACACGGTGGGCCTCAACGAAGAAAAAAGGAAAGAGAGACTCCCGTGACACGGGAATTTATCCCGTCTGACGGGAGAAATGTCCCGTGCCACGTCACCCCCTGGCAAAAAAAAAAATGTCAAATATTCCCGTGACACGGGATGTTATCCCGTCTGACGGGAGAAGTTCCCGTGTCACGGCAAAAAAAAATGTCAAATATTCCCGTGACACGTGATGTTTTCCCGTTTGACGGGAGATGTTCCCGTGTCATGGCAAAAGAAAAAAAAAAGCGTCAGTCAAGTCTTCCGTGTTAATTTGGTCCTCGCGTCAGTCATTTTGGTTATTGTTCACATGTCTAGCCATACGATCATACCACGAGTCTTATAACATCACTTAGTCACTCACGAGTCAAGTATAGTCCACACACTTTCTTTATGTTCCGACTCGAGTCGTGCACCAGGTCGTTTATGATCGTATATTAGGTTCATGCACCCATTTTTCGTCATAATAAAAAATGAGTGGAGTTTTCTCACCTGTTTTCAAATGTCTATTTTTTTTTCCTTCCTTTCCTATCTTGAGCAATGAGTCAAATAATTAAGTGAATTATTTTATTTCACAGTACTTGTTCAAGGAACAGAGATAGATCAATACGGTTCGAGCCATTACTGCGACAATCTCTCAGATCTAATAGGCGTTCAAAGAGAACTTTGTCATCTCCGTTACCCTCATCACCTTTCAATGGCCACTAAAGAAGACATTGAAAACATCAACAAATCCATTGAGGCACTGCCTTCCATGATGAAAACCCTTACCACTAGGGTCACTACCATGGAACAAAACAAGGTCACTGTTTCCACCCTTGACAAACTGAAGGAATAAATGAGTAAGATTTCTGAGGATTTCACTTATGTGGAACGACCTCCCACTCCTTTGAATGTGAAGGACAGACTCCCTGAAAAGTTCTCCACTGCTGATATTCTAAAGTTCAAGCCTACTGACAATCCAATATTCCATTTGAAGGCGTTCTCTGCAACCATGACTCTTAAGGGATTGGACGTAACACTCTTCCCTACGGTGTTCCCTCTCTCCTTAGAATATGCTTGCCAACAATGGTTCTATTCCCTAGATGCCAAGCGTACTGCGACTTGGCAAGATGTCACCAAAAGTTTCATGAATCGTTACAAGTGTAACATTCAAACTAAAACTTCTAAACGTGAACTCTCCATTCTCAAACAGAAAGAGAATGAAGGCTTCACCGCTTACCTGAACAGGTGGAGGGAAACAGCTTCACTCTTGGTAGATCCCCCCAAAGAAAGAGAGATGGTTCGCCTCTTTATTCAAAATCTGACTCATAAATATAGGGAACATCTCAAATTTCTTCCACTGAACACTTTCGAAGCTGTATACGACATCGGCATCAATATCGAGGATGAGCTAATAAAGACTGCTGGTAGTAACAATAATAACACTTGGAAAAACAAGAAGAACGACCATCCTTCTTCTTCATCTTCTAAGCACGAAAATACTACCAACAATATAAGCCAAGTTGATCTCAATGAAGTGTTAGCTCTTACTCCATTGCCCAAGAAGAAAAGAACTTACACTCCTTTAGGAATGACTTATGATGCGGCCTTTGATCGCCTTTACAGTTAAGGCTTGATCACACCTATTGGCCATTTCCAGAGCCAAAACCTGAAGAAAGGAGCGCAAAATGCAATCCCAATGCCCATTGTAAGTACCATCAAGGAAGGGGCCACACTACGGAGCAATGTTGGAATTTGAAGGACGTCATTCAAGACTTGATGGATGCAAATAAACTTCCTGTCCCTCCAGGCGGCAAGAAGTAATGAATACAAGGCACACAGATCCTTCGTGCAAGATTTCATGCTTTTTTTTATTCTTTTGTTTCGACCCTCTCCCCTAATAAGTCTAGCATAGGTTCCAGTTATCCATGTGTCTATGTGTCACATTTCTTACCTTCTTCATAAATGAGCATCTCTTTCTTACATTCGATCATGTGATTAGCAAAAAAAAAAAAAAAAAAAAAAATAAAAAAAAATTGCCGAACTAAACACAAGGTACACCAATGATTTGAGGCACCTTTGCAACCCTGTCATTCCCCATTAACCACTCAATCACATATCCAGTTCTTCATCAACCACTTTGAGCCTCGTCTAACGTTTGGCCTTCATTTCTTCAACCCACATTCACTCAACCCTGGGATTTGAAGATGTGTAATTGTATAACATTCAAAAAGCAAGTAAAAAAAAAAGTAGCAAAGCAAAAATAAAACAATGTCTAAAGGCAAGTGTTCCAATGTCTTTGATATGAACACGTCTCAAATTGCGTCTCTCATCGAGTGCTCGGTACCGTGCCTGAGAAACATGAATGCTAAGTGAGTGATGGACCGCATGATCTGAGATTGCCTACATTGATTCAAAATAATGGAAAGAAAAAAGTTCAAAACAAAAAAAAATGTGTTGAAAATAAACTTGCAAAATTCAAAATTTTCAAATTCACAATTACACATCTTGGGGACTTCTCTCGGGTCTTGAGCCTTTTACCTCTTTCTTCCTTAAACCATCAACTTAACCACATTACAACCCTTGAAAGACCTCTTTGAGGTGTACATACACTTGTGCAAAGTTTGGTTAGAGCTACGTTCGGCCTGATTCCTAACGGTTACGTAGGCAACCTCACATCGAGGTGCGACCACATTCACATTCATATCCACATTCACATTCATATCTATACATGATCGAGTCAAAGAATTTCCAATGCTTATCCCTACCCATTTAGAGCTATACTTGGGGGATTGAACCCAAATCACATTAGCTTACCCAGCCTGAAGAGTCATCATCTTTAACTCTTCTCACATCTCTTTCCATCGCTATAACCCTTGCAGCCAGCCTTAGTATCACATTCACACACTTCACTCACAGATCCATATCCATATCAATCATCCTTCCCTTTAAGAGCCCTTTATCATGAAATCTTGTTTCAACACTGTGCATGTTTCATCATATTTAAAGACAACATTCAGTAGAATAAACATTGTATGCTTGCTTAGCTTCCTGACCTGAGCAATGTTCATTGTTTCGCATAATGTGCTAAGAAACATTTATATATCAATGATTTTTAATCAT
Organism: Chenopodium quinoa; assembly: GCF_001683475.1. NCBI lineage: Eukaryota > Viridiplantae > Streptophyta > Magnoliopsida > Caryophyllales > Amaranthaceae > Chenopodium > Chenopodium quinoa. The sequence goes on from NW_018742864.1 coordinate 837,068, forward strand.
ACAAAGCATATCGTGCTTAGCTCCCTGACCTAAGCAACGTTCATTATGCAATAATCACTATACGTGCTTAGCTTCCAGGCCTAAGTGACGTTCAAAACCGCTTCTTTACACCATATATGATGCTTAGCTCCATGACTTAAGTTCATTCATATATTGTGTCACATGATGTAATTGTCCTTAGCCTCCTGGCCTAAGAACATGCATCACACATTATTTTCAGGACAAACAATTCAATCCATACGAATCATTTTGTCTTGCTCAAGGAGGAAGTTCAAAACTTCTCTCCCTTTTCATTATTTTATTTTGGGGAAGTTCAAAAAACTTTTTCCAAGTTTTCATCGAAGGAAGTTCGAAAATAAAAGTTCAGTTTTCACATCTTTCTTTTTCGGGAGAAAGTCGGTACCCTCCACTCATGACAAAAATTGACGGAAAATTTTTGCTTTTGCATCTTCGTTTGCTTGTGTCTGCACACACACATATACACACACACACACACACTCACAAGTCATAAACATGTCATGTCACATCAAGTCAAACTTGGTCAAGTTAGTGGTCAAGTCAATCACAATATATACGAGTTCATTGGCAAATTTATTTTTGCAAGTCCATCTACAGCCCACGTCCGGGGACAAGCGGACCATCTACAGCCCACGTCCGGGACAAGCGGACCACCATCATTTCATGACGCAAGGTTCTCGATACACAGAGACTTGCAATCTCATCATCTTTCGACTTTCCTCAAGCATGGAAAGTATTATCCGGTGGATTTTTCTTTAAGTATAGAAAACCGCCAAGTCGGCTTTCCCTCAGGCTTGGAAAGCGTTATCGATGGATTTTTCTTCAATTATAGAAAATCGCCAAGTCGGCTTTCCTCAGGCTTGGAAAGCATTATCGGTGGATTTTTCTTCAAGTATAGAAAACCACCAAATTCCTTTGTCGGCTTTCCTCAAGCATGGAAGGCATTATTGGTGAAATTCTTCAAGCATAGAATGACACCAAATTCGTTCATCGACTTTCCTCAAGCATGGAAAGTATTATCCGGTAGCTTTCTTCAGGCTTAGAAAGCTACCAAACTCTTCAGTCGGCTTTCCTCAAGCATGGAAAGTATTTCAACAAACGTCATCCGGTGAATTCCTTCATGCATAGGAAAATACCAAACTCATTTGTCACCGAAACACTGGTGTCAGATACGTATTCTATCCCTTTACTCCTTTTATCTGTAGAACTAACATTTTTCTGCAGGTATCGGCGTATAAAGAATGATTTAGGATCGCAGAACGTCTTAAATACTTCTCCATCATTATCGACTACTTTGACTATCGTTTTCGAAACTGACGTTTCTACAAACTCAGTCAAAGTGGGGGCTTCTGTAGACACCTAAAAATGTCTCCCCAAAACCAAACCCGATGAAACCTTTCACCGCCACTATTGGTCGGGTTTAGTATTTAATCCCGAGAGTGCTTGAAAAATCGTATTTTATTAAATTCATACTTTTGAAAGGTCCATGGATTAGTCTTGATGTTTGGTAAAAGCATAGTTTTACTTTCACCCCAAACATACTAATTAATTTTCAGCCCAAACCTTTTTATTTTATTATTTATTTTTGGCCCAAACCTTTTATTTATTTTTATTTAATTATTTTATTATTTTAGCCCGAATAATATAAGTCAGAAAAAAAGCCCGAAATTATCAATCGGCACTTAAAAAGCCGAAAGAAATTAGGGTTAAAAATGAATTTAGACGGAAAAATGGACTGGAAGTGACCGTGTCACGGTACAGTCTGACCGTGTCACAAGAACCCTTCCTGTCTGCCGGTGGGACTTCCCGTGACACGGGAGGTCTGCCGTGACACGGGACGTTCCGTGTCCTTTCCGCGTAAACCCTTAACGCGTTTTTCATTCCGTTTTCTGAAAATTTTCCGCGTCACTCCAAAACTGTACCGTGTCACGGGAAAGTGTACCGTTTGACGGTACAGTCTGACCGTGTCACGGGATACTTTTTTAGGGTTTTTATCATTTTAGGGTTCCGTGTGCTCCCTCAACACATTTTCCCTATAAATACCCCCTCATTTCTGATGTATGGGGGCAACCAGAATTTTATTATTCTTATTTTCTCTCTTCTATGCTATTAACCTAAACACTAGCCTACCCTTTTTACTTCAAAATTCCTTCTTCAAGCACTCAAAGGAGTCCATATTTTACTCGAGGTTCTATCCTTAAGCCAAGGCGTGAAAGGTAGAATCGTTTGAGGGTTTGGCCCCAAAATCAACCTTATTTTATTTAATTTGATTTAGTTATTGTTTTATTATTTCCTTGAAGTTAATAACTCATTTATTGTTTTGTAGTTGCAAGCAAACAGATTCAAAGTAAGGATCATGCTCCTTTTATTTTTATTATTTTTCTAACGATTTTATGTTTTTGGAATTGTGATTAAATTGGTTTTAATATTAATGTTATTCTATTTTTTTTATTGATCACCATATTGTATGTTTAAAGGGAATATGTAATTGAAAATCACGCCTAATAAGATAATTTGGACAACCGGTTTAGGATCCTTTTTAATCTTATTGTTAATTGAAGTTATCACCAAATTTTTAGAATTATGTGTGCATTAATTTTAAACCAATTTAGCTAAATAAAAGTTTGGAGCGAATTGAATATTTTGTTTGTATGCCTTTAAGATCACAGAAATGCTTTTCAATATAAGAATCGAGTAGAGGCCAATACGGGTGAATGTGACTCCATGACTCACTTCGTACCATCATCCCCGATCCTCCTTTCGTGGTTCCGAACCATATGGAGTTAGTAATCTCATGGATTATGAATGGGGTGTAACCTTCACGGGTCAATCGTTTTTGCCTTCGTTGTCCCTTATTCGTGGTTGCCTTTTATGATCCGTGAACGGTTTACAAGTTCCTTAAAAACTTGTTGGCGGCTCCCTACTTTATTTGTCCCTAATTGTAATGTCAATTCCCACTTTCTATGAGTGCCAAGCATATTCACAACATGCTTTTAACGTAGGCGCACTTCAAACGACGCCTACAATCTGTAACTAGCATAATATACGTTAGTTACTAATAGGGCGTTACAAATAGCATTTTTTCTACTAGTGAGTGGGACAAATAAAAAGTTTAAATCTTTTGTTTGTGTTCAGTCAGAAATTGTTTCCTTTAACTTCAATAAATATTAAATGAAAATTTATAGGAAGTAGTAACTTAATATTTGTAACTGGAGTTTGTAAGATAGTTACAATTTTTTTTAGTCAAAGTTTCTTTGACTTAATATTTGTAACTGACGTTTCTAAGCTAGTTACAAACGCTTTGGTCAAAGTTTCTTTGACTTAATATTTGTAACTGGCGTTTGTACGCTAGTTACAAACTTTTTAGTCAAAGTTCCTTTGACTTGATATTTGTAGCTGACATTTATTTAGTCAGTTACATTAAAATTTCAAACAATGATAAAACACATATTAATAACTGACATTTACTACGTCGGTTACTAAATAATGAAATTTGTAACTGGAATTATCTTAGTTGGTTACTATTGATGCTTTTGTAACTAGCCTAACATACTTCAGTTACTAATAGGGCGTTACAGATAGCATTTTTTCTACTAGTGGTCGTCTGTGAAAGTGATGAAATATCGATGTCCGTTTCTTGTGGAGGAGCTCATTGGTCCACATACATCAATATGCATTAGACCTAATAAGTCACCTGCTCTTTCTCCCAACTTGTAGAATGGCTACTTTATCATCTTGCCTAATAAACATCCTTTGCAATTCTTAAAGGTATCTAAATCGAAAGAGTCAATAATGCCTTCTTGAAGAAGCTTCTTTATGCGTTTGATGTTAATGTGGCCAAGACGACAATGCCACAAGTAAGTTTGATTTGACTCCATGGTCTTAGCTCTTTTGGTAGTATTATTCACATTATAAACTTGTTTGTCTATAGAAAGCACATAAAGACCATTTTTAGAATGTGCGATACCATACATATAAAACATTATCGAGATAAAATGAACATTCATTGTCTTTTACTCAAAACAAAAAACCTTTGGAATTTAACGCCGAAATTGAAATGATGTTTTTGGTAATGTTGGGAACATAGTAACAACTATCAAGTTCTAAATCAAGCCCAAAAGGCAAAGACAAACTGAGAGTTGCAACGAATACGACCGCAATTGTGGCTCCATTGCTGACTCGGAGTTCAACCTCTCCCTTCTCTAGCTTCCTAACGTTCCTTAGTCCTTGAGAATTGGAACAAAGGTGTGAGCCACATCTGGTATCTATTACCCATGATGTTAAGCTAGTGAAGTTTAAGTCTATAACGAATATACCTGATTTAGAAGCAACGGTTCCGTTCTTCTTATCTCCCTTGAATTTGAGGCAATCTCTCATCCAATGTCCCTTCTTCTTACAATAGAAGCATTCAGTATCAGATTTAGAAGATGCTACCTTCTTCTCCTTATTGTCCTTGGTAGCTTTCAGCTTAGGCGAAAAGTTCTTTTTACCTTTCCCCTTGAAGCCTTTCTTCTTCTTGCCCATGCGCTTGAACGACTTGCCCTTTTTCACTATGAGCATATCATGTTTTCCCTCATCCTTGATCATTTGCTTGGCTTGCCTCAACATACCATGAAGCTCAGTGAGGGTTTTCTCCATTATGTGCATATTATAGTTCATCTTGAACGAATAATAGCCTTTGTGCAGCGAGTGGAGGATGATGTCAATTGCCATCTCGGTTGAATACCCTGCATCAAGCCTTCCCATATTCTCAAATAATCCTATCATTTTGAGTACATGTGGGCTGACTGACTCTCCTTTCTTCAGCTTGTTCTCAAGGATCTGTCTGTGGGTTTCAAACCTTTCCGTTCGGGCATGATCTTGGAACATATTCTATAGTTCAGAAATGATCTTAAATGTTGTCTCCTTTTCAAAGAAAGTCTTTTGAATCTCAGGAGACATTGTGGCCAACATGATGCATTTGACATCACAATTGGCAATTATCCATCGGTTTAGGGCAGCCTGAGTCACTTCCTCATTAGGAGCATCAGGCATTTCCTCATCAAGGACATATTCCTTTTGCTCATGCATGAGAACAATTTGCAAATTTCTTTGCCAATTAAGAAAATTTGGCCCACTCAACTTCTCCTTGTCGAGAATTGAGCGTAATGAAAAATGGTTGTTTGAGTTACTTGAAGACATGATTCTACAACTGAAAGAATTTTAATGAAAAACCATTCATAATACTTAAATAAGATTGAATTTAATTCATGCATATTTCAAACTTATTTAACGTCTTATTTACACTTAAATTTGTCCCCTTTTGGTGAAAATAAGTGTAAGGAGGGTGATCCCATCGTAAGGGGTACTCTCCTTAAATGCCCATGGATACTTAAAAGCCTTGGACTTTACACTTGTTAGGGTGTATTAGGATTTTAATTACTTACTATTTGGGAGACCTTGAATTAGAAATGATACTCTCATCACGCTTTTTTGTAAGAAACAAGTAGGAGTCGCTAATGAATTTTAGGAAAACTCATAAACCTCGTTCATGCCTTTCTCCCAAGTAGAGATCAAGGAATAATTAGCACGAATCATTAGTTTACCCATGCCCAAATTGGTCTACATAAACCAGAAATTAGTTCGGGAGCGAGGGTACTAAGATAACGTTCCCTTTAGAGGGGAATCACTATCTTAGCCCTAGTACGGCCGTTACTAGCTCTTCCTTTTTCACAATTTCATTACCAAACAATATATACAACGCGATACCTAAAACTGTGCTAGTTGATTTTACTTACAAGCATTAATTCACGTATGAATTACATCGTAATGTCGTTATTCCTATTTAATCAAATTTGTGAAAAGAACAAGAAAATAAACAAGATTCGCCTTGGCTTAAGTGATCAACCAACAATTATTTAATTCAATTCTAATCTTTATTTAATGCAAGATACTATGTGGAATTGATTAATTAATTATTTTAAAGGTGATCAAACAACACTAATTAATTAATTGAAGTTCTTTTAAACAAGAAAATAAAGGTGATTTAACTAAATGCTCGGGAATTTACCACTTCTCTTTGCTAGATCTCCGTTTAGAACACTTATGGACTCCTTGTTGGGGAACCTCCACAATGGTAACAAAGTATCAAAAGGGTGAGTGTTTAGGACAAGAGGGGCTAGGTTGCACAAGTTCACAAGTATTTCGCCGTAGTTTTAGGTTAATTTCTGTCTGTTTAAGCCTTGGTATAAGCTCGTATTTATAGGGAATGATTAGGTTTAAGGTTTTGAGCATTCTGCCGCAACAGGTGTCGCGCACAACAAAACGAGTTGCGCACGACATCCCAGCGCAAGTGATTTGGTTGCGCTAGTATTTCGCCGTAGCTTTATGGTAAGATTCGATTTTATATTTTTCGTATAATTCTGAATCTTTCATAGCGCAACTCTTGGGGTTGCGCTGGGTGTCGCGCGTAACTAAATTTGTTGCGCGCGGCAGCCCAGCGCGACTCTTTGAGATGCGCGCGACTTTTTCTCCGGCAGCACTAAGATTTAACCTAGGCGCTCCTAAATCCGTCATTAATAGGTTTTAAGCATGGGCTTAAGCCTAATTATGATCTGGTCTAGTTAATTGGACCTTTGCTTTGGATTTTTCTTTAATTTAGGCTAGTCTTTTGTGTTTTGTGGCTTAACTAGTTATCCATAAGTATTCTTCACTTTGATCCAACATGATGATGGTTTATTTATCATCATTGCACTTCCTGTCGGGACAGGAGGCCAAAAGTAGATGTCTACAGTTAGCCCCCACTTTGATCGAGTCTAGAATAGACGATGATCAAAGTAGTCAAGGAAATAAATCCGAGACTCATTCTGCAAAGTTCTCTAAGGATAGAGAATCTTTTAGTAATGTTTAAGGATGTCGAAACAATCCTTGGTTCGCTAAGTGTTTTAAACAAGTAGAAATTAAGGCTAGAAAAAGTTCTTCCTAGTCTTAACGCGCTAAAGAATCTAGATTGATCCTTTGCAATTGTAGAACGCTTTTACAAGTAAAGGTGTTCTGGGTGATGTCAAGTCATGAGAAGAGATCGGTTTTAAAAGGATAAAAGGGGAAGATTTCCTCTCAATCATGTCATCGTTGGTCTAAAGTGTCTCGATATGTCATTGAAACTTTAGCTGGACTTTAACAAAGTAAAAAGATGAAAAAGGGTTTTCAGTATTAGAGCCAAAATGGTCCGGTATTCGAGCCGGAAGTCTAGAAGATAGAAATACATGTCTCAGGACTGGAGGCATATATCCAAATTCAGAGAGAGGGAAGAAAGTCAGCAACTCTCTCATCAGTTTTGTCCACAATATGAGTACACATGTCTAAGGACTGGGGGCACGTGACTACATAGGCGCGACATCATCTCGTTGCTTCTTTATATAGGGGATGGATTCGACACCCTAACTGTCCAGTAAATTAGTAAGCGCACTAACTACCATATTTGCTCTCATTCAAGAAGTACCTATTCCTAAAGGTTTGGCGCGCCTGCGACTCGTGATCTAACGCTTAAAGTAATTCTCTACCTTTTAGTCCCGATAGGTAGATCTCGCAAAGCTTGGGCTGAGTGAAATTTTACGCAACACCTACGCCGAACAATTTTGCGCCGTACGATACGCCATATGCATTTTTACACTACATGAAAACGCCTTCCTTTTTGTATCGGACGTGAAAAAAGAAGAAAACCCGGACATTTGTAACGCTAGTATAGTAAAATGACTAATCTGTCTATGGGTGCTTTTACGTAAAGCACCACCACAGAACGTCTTAAGGCACTCTTACGAAAAATGTTCAAAACGTATGCTTGAGGAAGGCACAAAGCACGGTGTGCATACAATATGATGCAAAAAACTAACAAAAAAAACAAACTACAATATTCAAAGCAATTAAAAAATATTTTGATAATTTGCGCGCCATTACGTCTAATAACGAGCAAAAACCGTTAAAAAAATGATCAAACGGATCAAAATCAAAATCGCAGTCTTTTAGTGAACAGTATCCGCGCGCAACTCAGAAGGTCACGCTGGCAAGGCGCGTGCATCTTTCTGAGTTGCGCTAGTATGTCACGCGTAACAAATTCAGTTGCACGCGACATTTATATCAGTTCCTTTGCCATTTTCAACTCTTTCTCTCTCTAGGAAGCTCGTTTTTTGTGATTTTCGAAGCTAAAGGAAGCAAATTTCGTCCTCAATTCATATTTGCCGCAATCTAATGCAAGTTTTTTGCTAAAATTTGTTCTTTTTCGGCTGAATTTGAACGATTTTCGAATCATTAAACCCCAAATTTCAAATTTGGGGGTTTTCGATTCGTTTCATTTTTTATGAAATTTTTTTCCTCTATGTTGTCATGCTATGCTTAAGGAGTATTTTGCAATAAATTTCATAAAAAATGGTTAAGTATTGAACCTTGTATGAGCATTTCTTTGTTCAAGTGCATTTTATGTAATTTTACTCGAATTTGGTTCAATTTCCTGTTATTTTGTTTCCCAATTTTGTTATACTTGTTAATTATGCAGCAATTGTAGTATAGGAACTAGTTTTGCTTCCATAATTAATATTTTGAAAATTTTGAATCCGAAAAATTGGCGAGAAGTGTATACTTAGCCTATTTTTGCCATATTCGAGATTCAAGATTGTTTGGTAGACGATAATTATGTTTATATTGTTGTTATTCGTCTAGAACTAGTTGATTCTTTTAGATTTTGGAATAAAATCCATTGAATACTTAGTTGAAACTGGTATAGGATGGCCTTGGTGGGTGTTAGAAGCCCCCATTTACTGAGTTTAACTACAAGCATCGTAGCCCCCAAGTATGGATGGCATTCTATTTTCGTGTTTTGCCTTATATTTAGTTTAGTTTAGGAAAATAAAGTAAACTAATTAAAGAAACTTTATCCGTCATAGCATGGACTCGCCTCCATTTGTCGATGCTGAGGAGATTCGTGGTCCAGACGAGGCGGTTCGCCCTCGGAAGAGGGTGACCCGTCCTCGAGAGGAGGTTCGAGAGCGACGCGTCGCGGGAAATCAACGTCGCCAGGAGGATGTGGTTTGGGAGGCTCCTCCCAACTGGGACCCTAGGGTCCTTAAGTGGGACCCAGACCATCACGTTTCGATCATAGGGTGGCGCAGCATCGTGAGGACGCCTTTGTTTCTTTATTTTCTTTTATTTCTCCTTTTTAAACCATAATCGTTTTTTTTATTCTTTTATTTAGAGTGAGCCTAGCATGCGTTTGTATGGCTCTGGTGACCTGCGAGCCCGTTTTGAGAGTTTGCCTGAGGTGGCAAAGGAGATTGTAGCACTTTCTAGGATTGACTCCCAACTGGCGGCTCTTCGGGATTTATCGAGTCAGCCTGCATCGTCAGCTTTCCTTTGTGGATTGCTGGAGTTTTGGTGGGGATTCCACCAACACTTTCCACTTTCCATGGGGAGAGATGACGGTTACCCCTTTCGATTTCTCTATGATTATGGGTTTTCCTTTCGGAGGTGAGCCTATAGTTATAGAGTTCGTTAAGAGGTCATACGAGAGACTACACGACCTTGCGGGGGACCTTCTTGCGTCAGCCCTTCACGTATACGCGCAGTCTTGTCCGTACTCGATTCTTGCCAACGAGTTGTCGGCTGACGAGCTTGACCGACAGTGTACACCTGAGCAGATGGCTCGGATATACATTGCTCACGTTCTTTCGGTCACCATTTTGAGTGATCGAGGAGAGCGTTTCGCCATTAGGTTACTTATTTGCGTTAGTGATTTAGGGCAAGTAGGCGACCTGAGTTGGGCGGAGGTGTCGTATGCCCATATGCTTACAGCTATAGGCAAGGCGACCCGGGTGATCGATTTCGCGACAGCTACTGAGGTGCCTCGGATCTCGCTTACGTGGCATGGTAGTATCCTTGAGGTACGTGTTTTAAGCTTCTTTCGGTTATTACTTTTGCTTTTTTTCCTTTAAGCTTATCTTTTGTCGGTTTCAGGCTTGGGGATGATCGTACCTACCTTTCTTAGCCCCCAAGGTGCTTGGGGCAGCTCGTTTTCCTATTGGCCATCGATTGGTCGCTATATATTAAGAAGAGACGAACTACTTCTGCCAGCGACTTTCGCCAGAGGATCCTTTCGGCGACTCGTGCGTCAGTGAGTATTCCAACTACATGTGCTCTTTTTTTTATTTTATTCATTTTCTGGCAATTTTTCATGTGGTTGTGTTTTATAGATCAATCTCCGTCCTTGGAGTTTGATCGTTGGAGTCCCTGAGGCTATCCGGTCTGGCATGGTTCGTTGTCATTTCCGGGCCCTCTATACAAGACTCTCAGTTTTCCAGAGGACAGACGCTTGGTTTTTAGGCGAGCGTGTTCTCTGGCAGCTTTCGTCCGAGGAGCCTTTGGTTCATGCGGATCCCCTGATTCGGATGCTGCGTCCGGACTTGCTGTCTACCGAGGATCGTGCTCAGGCGGTCCTTGGTTATCCAGCGGAGCAGCTGGTGCTGCAGGAGGCTTCTTATCCGGCTTTTATAGCATCTAGGCTGACTCCTTTTCCGACTTTTGTTCCGGTTAGTACTTTAACTCTCTCTTTTCCTTGTTTATTTTTCGGAATTTTGACCATTTTATCGTTTTTTGTCATATATGTTTTAGCGGGTCGAGTTAGGTGGTTGGGTGCCTCCTACTGCGGAGATCACGTATACCGATGGTGTCGGATCGGTAATTCGTGAGACCCTTCTAGCAGCAGAGGATGACGAGGGGATGTCGTTTGTACATGAAACGGTTGAGTCGATATGTCTTTTGTGTATATGTACTTAAATATTTCTATTTATTTTTTCAAATACATTTGTGTACTAACTGTCCTTGTATTCTTGGAATAGGTTCCGCGGGAAACCATGAACGGCATGGTGAGGACTTTACGTGCTTTCCGAGCTGCTTATCGGAGAGCCCTCGTGACTATATCATGCCGTGATCATCGGATGATCGCGGTAAGTTTAATTTCTTTTCTTTTCAACGAAGTTATTACATTTCGTGTTTTAATCTTTGTTTTTGGATTTTTCAGGATGTGCAGCAACCGTCTAGTAGTCGCCGAGCACCCTGATTCCTCTTGTACACATTTGGTTATTTTTTAGGAAACCGATGTATATATTTTTTTTTTTGCATTTTTTTGTACATATGACACATTTGTATTTATTTCATCATTATTTTTTTTCCATGTGTACATTATTATTAATGCGAAAAATTTTTGAGGGAGGGAAAGGGTTCCCGACTACCCCCCCCCCCCCGAAAAAATAACCAAACTCGAAAAATAAAGAGAAAAGAAGAAAAAAGAGAAAAAAAGAAAATTAAGAAAATAATAATGAAGAAGAAAAATAAAAAAGGAAAATAATAAGAAAAAAGAAAATAATAAAAAAAAGAAAATAAAAAGAAAATAAGAAAGCAGGTAAGAAAAGAGACACAAAGTGTTAGAAGGCAAGCGTCTGATTCGGCTTAAGATTTCGTAAGGATTCCGTCATTATATGAGCCAAAATATGGAAATAAACCCAACTCACATGCCGCGTCAGGGGAGACGTGCGACTGCGTGAGTTGCGCGCGGCTGTCGCGCGCATGTATATCAGTTGCACGTGGATGTCGCGTGCAACTCATGAGTTGCGCGCGCCACCTATTAGTGAACTTTCCTTTAAGCCGAATTTGCCAAAAATTTGCCCCTCTTGGGTCTATTTAAACGTGGTTTCATGTAGGCTTTTGATCATCTCGCATTCATTCGCTAAGTAATATAAGAAACTAAAAAGAATTAATCTCTCTAAATTCTCATTCTCTCCTTTTTTTTTGAACAATGGTGAAGACCTTTGAACAACGTTTGAAGCAATGGGTCACTTCCCTTTCAACCGAGAACAAACTAGCTTTCAAAATTTACCACTTAGACCCTCTATTGAATTATATACAACTAGTGGTTAACTTTGATTTTCTTCATGCCGCAGTCAACCATTGGGACTCTAGCTTAGCCACCATCTTTTCTTGTTCAAAGGGGACGAAATTGTCCCCTTTCCCGGTGAGTTTGAGGCCTTGCTAAGTTTCCCTACAAACACTCTCCCTGTGACTTATTTGCCTACCTTGTCGGATCTCAAACCTATATTCTAAAGATTTGTTGGCTTGTCCGACAATGATATGACCAACATTGGAACTGAAGAAGGTGTGAACTTGATTCAATTTATTGAACATTTTGTCACCCCTCGTGACAACATGAAAAATCAACACTTTAAAATTCGTGCTTTATGTTATTGTCTTGTTGTTAAGTGTTTACTTAGGACAAGCAAAGAATACAGAGATTTTTCCATGGTGTCCATAGTAGAGCAAATAGGGGGATGTCATTCACCCGCTCCTTTGGTTTTAGTGGAAACTGTTTTGTGCTTGAATCGCCTTAGAGGAGATCCTAACGAAAACAGTTTCATGGGAAGTCCACTCCTATTACACGTACGTTTTTTTTTCGGCGTTTATCAGCGCAAGTCACGAAGTGGCGCTGGCATGACCAGCGCAATCTTCTTCGCTGTGCGCAGATGGTGCACACAACTAGTTTGGTTGCGCGCGCCACCTGCTTGTGTAAAAAAATCGCAAGCTGATTTTTTTTCCCTTTTTTTTTCTTCATATTTGGCTTATGGAGCGCTTGCGAATTGTTGATCAACCACAAAACCTTGAGGCTGATGGAGTAAAGACATTCCCTAGACGTCGAATCCTTTATAAGCATAAGAACGAAGAGGAGTAGACGTCATTTTTCTGTCATGGGGTTCCTAACATACGTTTTGTGATTCCTTGGTGGAACATAAATAGTATGATTGAGAATAGTCTCAATTGCCCTTACATTAGGCTTTTAACCCTATCTAGTACTACTTATATTTTTCCTTGTAGGGTAATGAAACAATACAGGATGAGACAATCAGTAGGGAATAGTTTCAAGCCTTTAAAATCCCTCTAGCTTGAACCCCACTGTGATCATACACTAAAGTACGGTGGCGTCCAAAAGGGAAGAAAATAGAGCAAAAGAGTCGCCAACAAGTTTGTAAGGAACTTTTAAACCGTTCACGAGGTGAAGGTTACACCCCTTAACGATCCAAGAGATCGTCAACTCCATAAGGTCATGAACCAAATAAGGGTTCGGGGATGATGGTACAACTCCAACCTAAAAGAGATTGAACCTGCCCTAATAATAGGCCTCTACTTTATTCTGCTCGTATTCATGTGCGCTTTCTGATTAACATGCAATCAATAGGATTAACCCTAAACCTGTTTAATCTATGTTGGTTGAATATTAATGCACATACAAATCTATTATTGGCGATCACTTGAATTATAATCACAATTAACCCTAAAAAGATTATTAATTATCTTATTAAGCGCGATTACAAGTACCAAATTCCCTTTAAACATGCAATAAAAGGTGTGATCAAGCAATAACAATATATAATATATATATCAAGCAACATAATAAAAAATCAACATCATAAAAATAAATTATAATTGAAATAATCATGTTAAAGCATAGCAAGATCCTAGGCATGATACTAACAACATTAATAACCAACCCTAGCATGTCACTAAGCAATAAAAATCAAATCTTTAGCCCTAACATGATACTAACATGAATTAATATTAGGAAGAAAATATAAGGCATCATAAAAATCATATTTAATATTAAAAATACCCTAGACATGATACTAGGAATATCATAATATAAACATGATTTCTACATCATAATATCAATTAAACCATTAAAGTACTTACTTGGATGCCTCGTACCTCTTTCTAATAACAAAATACACACGTTAGTAACTTCAAGGAAAATAATAATCAAAACAATTAAATTAAATAATTGAAATAAAGATTTGGGACCAAACCCTCAGAAATTAAAACCTTTCACGTCTAGGGCGAAGACAACTTCGAATATGTTCGGTGTTTTTAGATCTTGTGAATGCGGAATTATTTATTTGAGAAAATGCTAGTTTAGAAAAGAGAGAGAGAGAGAATAATCAAGAAAATCTTGATGAGAGTTGATGATTGATTAAGAGGAGATATGACCTCTATTTATAAGAAAAAAGAGAGTCGAAGAATTAAGAAAAGAATCCAAATTCGAATCGAAATAAAACTCGTAGAGAGCAGTTTTTGCGGATTTTGTTTTTATCATATCTTTTGATCCAGGAGTCGGAATAAGATGAATAAGATGTCGTTGGAAATATATTGAAGTCTACTTTGTAACCCAATTTGAATCAGATTAAAATATGTTGTATAACAAAGATATGAACGAAATAGTGAGACGGTGTCAGTTTTGGATAGAGTTTGATATCTTATTCATATCTTTTTCGTTATAGCTCAGAATTATTATTATAATATATCATTGGAAAGATAATTTCAAGATCTATCCAACCATATAAAATTTGGATAAAAAATATGAGGCACGAAAATAATATCTGACTGTCTTTGAACATGTTTAAATCCGAATAGAATTAGGACTTTAAAAAAAAGAAAGTTTTATAAAAAAGGAAAGTTTATATTTAAATCAAATTCCTTAATCTTATCTTTTCAAAAAAGGATAATTAAGATATTTTAGAAACTTATAGAAGATTCTAATCAATCCTAATTAGTTTAGGAATAGGATTAAACCTTTGGACCCTCCTCATGATCTTTGGGTCGTAGGCAAAATCCGGTTTGGGCCCAGTTTAGTATTTTGGCCATAACTTCCTCATTATTCATCGGAATTGGGCTTATAATATATTGTTGGAAAGGTCTTTGCAAGACCCATCCAACTACACCACTATTGGACCCGTATCATGGACCAACCAAACTGGAATGGACGTTTTCATAAAATAGAGTGGGTTTTCGCAAACAGAAAGAAAGAATTTTAACAAAAACTAACCGCAACACTAGACTTTTCACACTTTCACCTCATTCGATTATGGTTCGACGTGAAAGGCACTCATCACCGGGTTTGGTTTTGGGGAGACACAAGTGGGTGTCTACAAAAGCCCCCACTTTGACTAAGTTTGGAGAAACGCAAGTTTCGAAAACAAAAGTCAAAGTAGCGATAGGGACGGAGAATGATTCAGAACGTTCTGCGATCCTAAATCAATCTTATAACGCCGATACCTGCAAAACTAGCATTAGTTAAACAGATAGAAGAGTTAAGAAACGCGTATCTTACACCGTCGAGCACACGTCTCCGAAAGTAACTGATTTGCTGCCGTACTGTTGTTTTGATGACCTTCCGCAAGCTAGAGAATGCCATCCCGCTTGAAAACTGCTACGCCTGTAACTGCTTCCAAATTAGAAGATTGCTTCGCCTGAAACGATCCTCCCCGCTTTGATAATATTCCACATCCAAGGGAATACTATAGAAGATTGCTTCTCTTGAAACAATCTCCATCTGCATTGATAATATTCCAAATCCTAGGGAATATGATCGAAGACAACTTCGCCCGAAATTACCTTTAGTTGTTTGTGACAACTCTCCACAATCTAGGGAATGCCACCTTGGTGCTTTGACATTCTGAACAAAGAGCTCCTTTTTGATATGTTCAATTTCCACTGTGATAGTCTTCGAAAAGATCACTGCTTTTTAATCCTTAATACTGCCATGCCAGTACGTCGGCGCTTTGCTGCTTATGAACCAGTATGTCGGTGCTTTTGCTGTGATGACAATCCTCTTTTCTTTGGGAATAGTTGCCAACACAACTCTTGTATGATGTATGACAATCCGATTTAGGGAAAGTTGTCAATGCCACGTAACAATCCATCCTTGGAAATGTTGTCACGATGAAGCGACAATCCGTACCTCGGAAAATTTGCCAAAATCCAATTTTTGGAAAAGTTGCCAATGCTTCGTAACAATCTTTCATAAGAACTTTGCTACGATCAACAATCCACATCTTGGAATATAACTCTTGAGAGCAATCCACCTTGGAAATTTGCCAACGCTGTGTGACAATCCTTTTGGGAAAATATTGCCACTATTGACAATCCGCGTCTTGGAACATTTGCAAAAAAGAGTCGACCGAAAATCCACTTCGGGAAAAGTTGCTACTTACTGAAATGAATGACAATCCACGTTGAGGAACTTTTCCAAAATTTATAATGAATAGAGACTTATGACAATCCTTTGGGAAATTTTGCTATAGGGAACTAGGTGTATGACAATCCAATTTCGGAAAACTTGCCAGCGATGACAATCCAATCTTTGAAAAAATTGCCAAACAAAGAAGGAGCACGACAATCCACGCTTGGAAACTTTGCCAGAGATGACAATCCAATCTTGGAAAAATTGTCGTTGAAGAAGATGCACGACAATCCATTTTTGGAAATATTGTCAGTTCGGGATGACAATCCAATTTTTGGAAAACCTTGTCGTTTAATAAGAATGCGCGACAATCCATATTTGGAAATATTGTCGTTTGAGTGCTTGCTTTTGAACTGATTGTAATGAGCCAGTGTTTTAGGCGCTTAAGCTAAGTGAGAGGATCTTTCGTCAGGTCGATCACTTATTGCAATTGTAATCAAACCGACTACTTAATCATGTCAAATTTCTTATAGGGGCTAATTGGCGTACCAAGGAACCCGAAATTGCTGCATGAAGTCAAAATCACCTTTTTGAGAGGCTTCGAGCTCTGTCGTTGCTGAGATATCTCTGGCGCCAAGTATTGGAGTAGGGTCTTCCCTATTCTGCTGCACCTGTATTTATTTTTTGACTATAGAACTTTGACAATTTATTTAATTATCTTAGGGTTGACCTAAGGTTTAGCGTTGCTTGACTCATCGACTCGACACGACTCAAGGCATAAACTTGACTCGATATGATTGACTGACTCGAGGTTGACTCGACTCGAAGTATAATGACACATGTGTTAGACTCAAATCGAAATGATATGACACGACATGACTCAATGTGTACATGACTCGTGTGTGCATTGTAATGTGATCGTACGACTCGAAAAAAGCAAAAAAGCAAAAATTTTCCGTCAATTGTGGAGGGTACCGACTTTCTCCCGAAAAAGAAAGACGTGAAAAAGAAAATCAAAAGTTTGAAGATGCATGTTGAATGAGCTTAGTCAAATGTTGTTTGATACTATCTCTCAAGGTTCAAGGATTAATCCATCCTAGGCTATCTCAATGGTTGACTCAATGATGAAAGCATTTGGGTGACTTAGGCACGGAGGCTAAGCACTTCATACTTCATGATGCAATGACAATTGTGAGTGATGAGCGATAAGGCATGCTTCAATGTTGTATTAAGATTTCATGACAAAGGGTTCCTAAGGGAAATATATTTGGTCATGTATGTGTGCAGTGTGTGAAAGTGACACTAAAGCTAGGCCGCAAGAGCTAAGTGTGTGAAAAGATATTATTGTTAGAAGAGCCAAATAATGGTGACTCTTAGGCTAGGTAAGCTAATGATGTAGGGATCAAGCCCCCAAGTCTAGCTCCAAATGAATAGGGATGAGCATTGGAGATCCCTTGATATGATCATGGTGTAAGTGTGTGAATGTGAATATGAATGCATGTTTATTGCGGCCGCACCTCGATGTGAGGTTGGCTACGTATCCGTTAGGAATCAGGCCGAACGTAGCTCTAGCCAAACCTCGCACAAGTGTGTATACCTCAAAAAGGTCTTTTTAAGGGTTGTAACTTGGTTAGGCTAACGGCTAAAGAAGAAGGGGATAAAGGCTCAAGACCCTAGACAAGCCCCCAAGGTGTGCAACCTTACTTTTGAATCTTTATAATTTTATGCTTGAGTTTCTACTCTTTTTTAGCTCTTTTTGCTTTAGCATTTATTTTATTTTTATAAGTGTGGGCAATCCCGATCATGCGGTCTATCACTCACTTGGCATTCATGTTTCTCAGGCACGGTACCGAGCACTCGATAAGAGACGCAATCTGAGACGTGTTCTTATCGAAGATATTTTCACATCATAGACATTGGAACACTTGCCCTTTTGTACACTTGTTTTCGTTTTTTTATTATTGCTTATTTTTTTGCTATTGCTTTCTTTTGAATTTGCTCAAGCTTTCTTTAGAATTGCATAAGTTGCACACCATCCCATCCCAAGGTTAGGTAGATGTAAGTTGAAAAAAGAAGGGTCTATCGTTAAACGAGGCTCAAAGTGGTTTATGATGAAAGGATTGTATAATTAAAGGGCGAAAGGAGATATGATGTGGCTACAAGGGTATACCTTGTGTTTAGCTCGACATGGATTTTTTTTTTGATGAAATGCAATGTGATGATCATGTGCAAGGAAATAAATGCTCATTTTATTAAAAGAAAATAAATAAAGAATCTACAAAAATTAATCTAAGGGAAAAGAAGGTGCTTATGATAGACTTATTGGGGAAAGGAAAAAATGAAAAAGAAATAGAAAAAAGAGGCCATGAAATCTTGTCGTTGCAGCTCGCCTCTTGTCTTGTGTCATTCGCTTCATCATCACCCAGTCTTCTCGTTAGCTAGAGGCAATGGGACCTTGTTTGCTTCTATGAGGTCTTGAATGAGATTTTGAAACCTGTAGCATTCATCAGCGGTATAACCGTTTCCTCGATGGTACTTGCAATAGGAATTTGGATTCCATCTCGAAGATCGATTTTCTGGTGTTGGATCCTCGGTAGGGCCAATAGGTTTGATTAATCCTCGATCATAGAGACGATCGAAAGCAGCATCGTAGGTCATTCCAATGGGTGTGAACTCTCGCCTGGGTTTCCTTTTAAATCCTTGATTGTCCATGGCTAAGACGTCATTATGGTCAAAGGTACTAACATTATTGCTAGAGTGGGCGTTTTCGGAAGAAGAAGGATTGTCGCTCTTCTTTCCTTTCCAGCCACCGTGGTTGCTATTGTTAGTAGCTTTTTGCTTTGCGAGGTCATCTTCGATCTCGATACCTACGTCATAGACGGCCTTGAAAGTATTCAAGTTGTGTTGATATTTTAAGTGCTTTGAATACTTTTCTTGGAGATTCTTTATAAACATCCTCACGGATTCTTTTTCAGTGGGGACCTCAATCATCTTGGCGGAAGTTTCCCTCCACTTATTAAAGAAAGAAGTAAAGCCTTCATTCTCTTTTTGTCTTAGCATCTCAAGTTGTCTATGGTCAGTTTCAACTTGGGTATTGCACTTGTACCTACCGACGAAAGCGTTCACTATCAATTCCCAGGTAGAGGTTTTCTCCTTGTCAAGGGAGAAGAACCATTGTTGGCAAACGGTTTCAAGAGATAGTGGGAACAGAGAGGGGAAAACCTTCTTATCGATACCCTTAATGCTCATTATAGTTTCAAAAGCTCTTAGATGGAAGTAAGGGTTATCTCTTGCCTTGAATTTAGGGATGTCAGTGGCGTTGAACTTATGCGGAAGAAGTTCCTTGTCCAGCGAGACCCCTTGCGAACTCATGCCCTGAAATTTGTAGTCACTAGATAGCATGCTCAAGCTTTCTTGCATGAGGTCCATCCGTTGTTGCTTCACGGGATCATCAACTTTGAGGGTGAGTAGTTTCAGTGTTTCAGTCATGGTAACCAATTGGTTCCTAAGCTCATTGACTTCTTCTTGAGTTTCCATTATCTTCTTAGCCTTCCTCTTTTGACGAATCGGTCTATCAAAAAGCGAGACTTGAATAAAGAAGTTGTCCTTGATTAATCGCCCTTCTCTCCTGGACCAAGTACTGTGGGAAAGGAATTTGGGGATACTTATTGTTAATTATTTGACTCAAACTTTATTCAACATGCAATGGATGGAGGAGGTGAAGAAAGATGGAAGAATGTGAAGAAGATTAAGATGCAGGTGGAGGGATATGAAGAATTAGGAATAGAATGTACTCCCAACTCAAATGACGGAAAGACCGACTCATGCATGGACCTAAGACATGGCCATGGTGATGTATACTCAAAGTGTGTGCTAAGACTAGTGAGTGTAGATGGTACTTTAAGACTCGTGTCATGACCATGTGGCTAGACTATGTGACTAGACTCAAGCAAAGAATAATTTAAGACTTCACGTATATGTATTAAACTGGACAGACTGTGGTATTTTAGTCATAACTTTTGATCTGCGATTCTGATTGGGATGAAACCAACGCCAAATTAAATATAAAACTCGGGGCTACAGATCCATAGGCTGTACGACTCTTAGTTCTTTCTAGAACTCCAGATATGACCAAAACAAGTTGACGTTTGTGCAGTATACGGGAATAAAAATCTGGGTTGACTTAAAGGAACTTTGACTCGATTTTATGTTTATTTATTAGCTCAAATTAATTAATTAATTAATTAAATAAATTCCTTTAGTCATTAATTTTAATCTCAACACAAATCAACAAACGGTTAAGAGGAACATAGAATATATATGCACAACAAATAATGCACAATTAGTCAAGTAGGCACAATATGATGCAATGAGTTCGCAACCTAACCATGGCTCTAGTTCTCTAAAGTTCGGGATATGGTTTAGTCAAATAGGGTCCATGGTTAATTGTCAAGATGCACCGCGTAGAAGCCTAACCGTGAAGGGTTAACGCGTGTGGATAGAACACCGCGAGTTTTTTAGAAAAAACTCGCTTCCATGGTTTGGTGAATTCAACCTCTCAGATATACCCTTTGTTGCCAGGAGCGTTCAATCGGGTAGATAGAGCATGAATTCCCAGAGGGTTATGTCCATATGTAGAACACATATGGGTTTCAGAAAAATGAGAAAAAATTCAATCAGGAAGTAGGATCGAGCAAACAATACGAAAAACCGGTCGAAATTAGAACGCATATTTCTGGCTCGGTATTGGGGGAAATTGGCGCCAACAAACAGAGACTGGCGCCAACTTTTAACTGTAGCGCCTGGCACCAATACTGGCGTCTGGCGCTACGGCTAAAAGTTTGGCGCCAAGCTCTGGCCCCTGATGCTACTTCCCACATGCCTCAGCAGCTTTCTGTGCTCAATAAAATCATCCAGTTTCGAGCGGTGTTATTTCAGTCCTAGTTGTGAAAGACATTTCTCAAATTTCCTACGTGTAAAATCCTATGTTTTTGACTCATTACGGATGGTCTTTCCAATGAGAACCTTTTTATGCATATGACACAATGTTAATCAAAATTACACACATGAAATACTTGGAACTTTTCGAGTCTCATCCACTCATTCTAAATCATTGCCGAAACAAATTCAGGAATTAAAATAGAAATCCTCCCCAGTGGAGTCGCCAAAAACTGTAGGGAATAGTTTCAAGCCTTTAAAATCCCACTAGCTTGAACCCCACTGTGATCATACACTAAAGTACGGTGGCGTCCAAAAGGGAAGAAGATAGAGCAAAAGAGTCGCCAACAAGTTTTTAAGGAACTTGTAAACCGTTCACGACGTGAAGGTTACACCCCTTAACGATCCAAGAGATCGTCAAATCCATAAGGTCATGAACCAAATAAGGGTTCGGGGATGATGGTACAAATCCAACCTAAAAGAGATTGAACCTGCCCTAATAATAGGCCTCTACTTTATTCTGCTTGTATTCATGTGCGCTTTCTGATTAACATGCAATCAATAGGATTAACCCTAAACCTGTTTAATCTATGTTGGTTGAATATTAATGCACATACAAATCTATTATTGTGATCACTTGAATTATAATCACAATTAACCCTAAAAAGATTATTAATTATCTAATTAAGCGCGATTACAAGTACCAAATTCCTTTTAAACATGCAATAAAAGGTGTGATCAAGCAATAACAATATATAATATATATATCAAGCAACATAATAAATAATCAACATCATAAAAATAAATTATAATTGAAATAATCATGTTAAAGCACAACAAGATCCTAGGCATGATACTAACAAGATTAATAACAAACCCCAGCATGTCACTAAGCAATAAAAATCAAATCTTTAGCCCTAACATGATACTAACATGAATTAATATTAGGAAGAAAATAAAAGGCATCATAAAAATCATATTTAATATTAAAAATACCCTAGACATGATACTAGGAATATCATAATATAAACATGATTTCTACATCATAATATCAATTAAACCATTAAAGTACTTACTTGGATGCCTCGTACCTCTTTCTAATAACAAAATACACAAGTTAGTAACTTCAAGGAAAATAATAATGAAAACAATTAAATTAAATAATTGAAATAGAGATTTGGGACCAAACCCTCAGAAATTAAAACCTTTCACGTCTACGGCGAAGGCAACTTCGAATATGTTCGATGTTTCTAGATCTTGTGAATGCGGAATTATTTATTTGAGAAAATGCTAGTTTAGAAAAGAGAGAGAGAGAGAATAATCAAGAAAATATTGACGAGAGTTGATGATTGATTAAGAGGAGATATGACCTTTATTTATAGGAAAAAAGAGAGTCGAAGAATTAAGAAAAGAATACAAATTCGAATCGAAATAAAACTCGTAGACAGCAGTTTTTGCGGATTTTGTTTTTATCATATCTTTTGATCCAGGAGTCGGAATAAGATGAATAAGATGTCGTTGGAAAGATATTGAAGTCTACTTTCTAACTCAATTAGAATCGGATTAAAATATATTGTAGAATAAAAGATATGTACGAAATAGTGAGACGGTTCAGTTTTGGATAGAGTTTGATATCTTATTCATATCTTTTTCGTTATAACTCGGAATTATTATTATAATATATCATTGGAAAGATAATTTCAAGATCTATCAAAACAAATTAAATTTGGATAAAAAATATGAGGCACGAAAATAATATCTGACTGTCTTTGAACATGTTTAAATCCGAATAGAATTAGGACTTTAAAAAAACAAGAAAGTTTAATAAAAAAGGAAAGTTTATATTTAAATCAAATTCCTTAATCTTATCTTTTCAAAAAAGGATAATTAAGATATTTTAGAAACTTATATAAGATTCTAATCAATCCTAATTTGTTTAGGAATAGGATTAAACCTTTGGACCCTCCTCATGATCATTGGGTCGTAGGCAAAATCCGGTTTGGGCCCAGTTTAGTATTTTGGCCATAACTTCCTCATTATTCATCGGAATTGGGCTTATAATATATCGTTGGAAAGGTCTTTGCAAGACCCATCCAACTACACCACTATTGGACCCGTATCATGGACTAACAAAACTGGAATGGACGTTTTCATAAAATAGAGTGGGTTTTCGAAAACAGAAAGAAAGAATTTTAACAAAAACTAACCGCAACACTAGACTTTTCACACTTTCACCTCATTCGATTTTGGTTCGACGTGAAAGGCACTCATCACCGGGTTTGGTTTTGGGGAGACACAAGTGGGTGTCTACATACAATTAATTCCCCCGCAAGATTGTGATGCCCCTAAAGATGTGATCTTTAAACCCGAAAGAATTCCTCGTTGGATGGAGTATTGGTCAAGTCTTCCTAGGTGGGTGATACGAAATCCTACCGCGAGTATTACATTATCTTCCTTTTACAAAGCTTGGATGAATGCGGCGGATAACGGGAAATTAAACAAGGCTCGATCTCAACTTCAAGCCGCCATCGCTCGTATTCCACCTAAGCCTTTGATGCATTCAACCACTACTACTCCTCCTAGTGGCCAAAACAAAGGAGTGAGAAGAAAATTAGACTTCTCATCCCCTAAGGGTCATTCGAGGAAACCAAAAGGAAAGCTCCTACCAAACACACACAACAAGATGTGAAAATCAAAGAACCTTCACCAAATACTCGCAAGAAAGCTCCAATAGTCAAAGGGAAAGGAAAACAGGTTGAAAAGGCCCTAATCCCTAAATTGAAAAACAATATTTGGGTGAAGAAGAAGTGTGTAGGGGAAAGCTCTAAGGTTTCCGAAAATGCTGCGATGTAAACTACTCCTCCATCATCAGTGACAATCGAGGACATAGTAAAACCTTAGAGTGTTACACAATTTTATCATTAGTTTTTTTTTTAATAAAGTGTAATCACTACTATGTTTGTTTTTTTTTTTTTTTACAATCTAGTTCAACGATGTCTCTCTTTTGAAATTTAAATGAAAAAATGAGCTTTATATTTTTATATTTTGATATGACTGAATCATAAAGATTGCCTACGTATTCGCATTACGAAATTAGGTCTTTGCGTAGTTCTAATGTTTTATTTTATTTTATTATGTATTTTTTATTTTTCTTTAATCTCTTATATAGAAATTAAATGAAAATTTAATCAAACCTTAAGAATTAAATCAATGTTTAATTTTATTTTCCGAGTATATGTTATATTTAGGAAACACCCTCTTTTGCCGCAAGTAGAAATCACAACTTCATTCAAACGCAAAAATTCGGGTTCGCAGTTCGTCATCAGGTGGCGCGCGCAAAGAAATCTGTTGCGTGTGACATCCGCGCGCAACTCTTCCAGTTGCGTGCGATACTTGTGCTATGAATGTCTCGAAAAAATTATTTTTAAAGTTCTTTATTATTACCCCCCCAAGTGTGAAGATTTTTTCATGATGTTCGAAAAAATTTGAACACTTAGAACAGTTTATTATTTCTAAATTAAGCCCCCCCAAGTGTTATGTATTTTAACGTGTTATTCGGTAAAATGCATAATACTTAGAATCTTTCAAATGAATGCTAATTAAAAATTGGTGATAAGAGTGAACGCGTTTATCCGGATTTCATATGTAATATTTCTTAAGGCGATCAATGTTTAGTAACTGGCGAATTTCATCTCCTCCAATATCCATTAATCTGACGACTCCTCCTGATAGGATTTCAATTACGCGGTAGGGACCTATCCAATTAGGTTTGAAAATTCCCTCTTGGATCGGTTGGTGGACCCCTAACCTCCTTTAGTACAAAGTCACCTTCTTTTATATTTCTAGGTTTGACTCTTTTATTGAAATGACGCGCAATGCGCCTTTGGTAGACTTGTACATGATGCAAAGCTGTCAATTGTCGTTCATCGAGGAATAAAAGCTCTTCATACCTCGCTCTTACCCATTCAGCTTCCGGTAGCTTACTTTCAAGTACGATGCGCAGGGATGGTATTTCTAGTTCGACTAGTTTAACTGCGTCTATTCCGAAAACTAAGGAGTATGGGGTTACTCCTATTAATGTTCGTATAGACGTTCTATAACCCCATAATGCGAAGTGTAGTTTATTCGGCCAATTTTTATAATTTTCTGCCATTTTCTTAATGATGACTGTTATATTTTTATTTTCCGACTCTACAGCTCCATTCATTTAAGGTCTGTATGGGGATGAATCATGATGTTTTACTTTATAACGAGTTAAGAGGGTCTCGACTTCAGCTTTGAATTGAGATCCCTGATCACTAATTAGTTCATGTGGAACTCCATATCTACAAAATATGTTTCGTTCGAGAAACTTTGCGACATGTTTAGAAGTGATATTCACATAAGAAGCAGCCTCAATCCACTTAGTGAAGTAATCGATGGCTATTAATACGTACTCGTGCCCTCCTGTTCCTATTGGAGAGACTTTTCCAATTATGTTAATTCCCCAAGTCGAAAAAGGCCAAGGGGAAGTGAGATTGTATATTTCGGATGGTGGAAGGTGTTTAAATTAGCAAACATTTGGCACTCTAGACAATTTTTAACATATTGTATGCAATCATGTTCCATAATGGACCAATAGTACCATTGTCGTGAAATTATTTTGAAAGCATTTTACCATTCATGTAAGGTCCACAAACACCTTTGTTAGTATTTTCCATAAGGCGTGTCGCTTCCGGTTGGCCTATACATAATAAACTTTGACCATTAGGTCCTTTTTTGCATAATTGACCATTTACTAGACCATATTGGGCCGCAAGTGTTTGTAAGGCTCGTTGGTCTTTCGATGAAGTATTTTCGGGATATGTGCCATGAGTAATATATTGGAGGATATGATCATACGAAGGATTGTCTCCTTCAATGTAATTTATATCCTCTATTGCGTTGCAATACGTTGGTTCTTCTCTTCTATCAACGCATAATGGAATCATATTTAAGTGATCTGGAATGTTGATCATTGAGGCTAATTTTGCTAGCGCATCGGCAAATTGATTTTCATCCCTTGGGAGATATTTAAAATCAATATGTTCAAAATGCTCGATGAGTTGCTCTAGGTGTGCTTGGTATAATATCATTGTGGAGTTCTTTATTTTCCATTTTTTTTAGTATATGATTTAAAATCAGACTAGAGTCTCCATATACCTCTAATTTGCACACCTATGATAGCTGCGGCTTCTAATCCAATAATGCACGCCTCACATTCTGCGGCATTATTAGTAACCTCAAAGTCTAGTTTAACAGAGATTGGAGTATGTTCTCCCTCTGGACTTATGAGTAATACACCTACGCCACATCCTTTTTTATTAGACGCACTGTCAAAGTACATTACCCATTTGTCATCTTTTGTCATGAGAATCTCTTCATCCGGAAGATGAGTAGTTTCTGCACAACTTGTTTGAATTGGATGTTGTGCCAGAAAGTCAGAAATTACTTTTCCTTTCATTGATCTTTCAGGAATATATTTTAGCTCAAATTCAGCCAATATCACCAACCACTTAGATATCCTTCCTTATATGGGTGGTTATTCAAACAAATATTTTATCGGATTTTGTTGAGAAATCACATGAGTAATGTGTGGTAACATATAATGTCGTAAATTTTTGGTTGCCCACACTAATACTAGGCTTGTCTTTTCCAAGGTGCTATATTTTGTTTTATATTGGATGAATTTTATTACTTAAGTAAAATATTGCACGCTCAAATTTTTCTACCTCTTGTGCTAACATGGCGCGTGTGGTTGTTTCTGTAACTGTAATGTATAACCTAAGAGGTAGTTTGGGTACTAGTAGTGCTAAAATTGGTGGACTTTTGAGATAATCTTTGATTTTCACAAAGGCCTTTTGGCATTGATCGTCCCATTCATGTTTCTCCTCTTTTTTCAATTTTTTAAACATTGGCTCACAAGTCATAGTCAATTTATTGATAAATTAACTAATGTATTGTAGTTTGCCAAGGAATCCCCTAATTTCTTTTTCTGTTTGAGGGGGAGGCATGTCAACAATTGCCTTTATATTAGAGGGATCGATCTCTATGCCACGTGTGCTTACTACGTATCCGAGTAACTTGCCAGAAGTTACTCGGAAGGCACATTTTTGTAAAACCAATTTTTTAATGTTATCATCTTCGTTAGATTGTTTGTTATAGAATTCAAAAGATTCAAGAGAAGGAATATACTCGGAAATAGAGCTCATATTATTAAAATTAAAAGAGAGTACATCCAAAGAAGAATCCTTTTTGGGATCTTCATCCTTAGAACTAAAGAAATAAAGACTCAGTAATGGCCACAAGGCCTAGATTTTCAATTTCCCTAGAGTCTATGATAGATTCATCGTCCGATTCTTCAAACATCTTCCCTTCGCCTGTGACGATTTCCAGTTTATCGCCTTTGTGATTGGTCCATTTAAAAGATTTCCTCCATCCATGCTGGAAGTTTTGTTTGAAGGGGTGATCAACAAGGTTGGGTCAAAAGCTTCATCTTGAATGGCGTTTTGATTGGTGATTGTAGCAACATGATTTTTATCTAGTCCAAATGGCAAGTTAAATGCTTGCCCATCATAGAATCCTGGAATTGGGTGTTTTGATTTTACGATACTAAGATCGTCATCCAAGAAGTAGCAATCATGAAATATTTCAAATTCATGCTTCTTGATTCCTTCCAAAACTAAGGGATCCGGAAAGTCCTAGCATGGGTAATCTTCTCCCTCCCTAATGAATTGTCCATCCAAGAAGTAGCAATCATGAAATATTTCTTATTATTGTCTCTACGTGCTTTGTTTTTCGCATCGTGAGACTCCAATTCTTCTTTGGTTGGTTTGTATCTGTAGACAACCATTTGTGTCTCCCCAAAACCAAACCCAGTGATGAGTACCTTTCACGTCGAATCATAATCGAATGAAGTGAAAGTGTGGAAAGTTTAGTGTTGCAGGTAGTTTTTATTCTTTGCTTTCTCTCTATTTTTGAAAACCTATTTTAAGAAAATAGCCAATCCAGTTTTGTTTGGTCCATGGAAAATGTCCAATAATGGTGTAGTTGGTTCAGGTTCGAAAAGAGCTTTCCAACGATATATTATAAGCACAATTTCGATGAATAATGAGGAAGTTATGGTCAAATTACTAAACTGGCCCCGGTTTGATATTTATGTGCGGCCCAATGATCTAGAGGAGGGCCTATTATTGATTTATCATTCCTAATGCAATTAGGATTGATTATAGTCTTCTAGATTCTTCTAGAAGGTTCTTTTTCATTCCTAATTTACCCTCTCGTACGGCTAAATTTTATCAAATTAAGAAAACGCGTGGAAATTTATTTCCAGCGTCTGACGACATGACCAGCGCCTGGCGCCATACCTGGCGTCTGGCGCCATAATTGGCGTCTGGCGCTAGACCTGACATCTGGCGCTAGAGTCAAGCATCTGGCGCCACGTCTGGCGTCTGGCACTAGATCGTGTCGTTAGCGCTGCTGTCGTGTTTTATTCTTTTCGAAACTCTGATTCGTTTTTTATCATATCCGACTGATTTTCTCTATAAATAGCCTCCTAAAACCTCCATTTTCAATCATCAACAACTCTCTAATTCTCTTTTCTCTCTAAGATAAAGCTTATTCTCTCTCTCCCTCTTTTCTAAGCCTAGCCTTTTACAAACACAATTCCTCATACATTAGCACTAGACACACCTAGCCAAGTTCGAAGTTGCCTTTGCCCTAGACGTGAAAGGTTTTAATTTCTGAGGGTTTGGTCTCAAATCTCTATTTCAACTATTTAATTTAATTGTTTGTTTTATTATTTTCCTGAAAGTTACTAAAGCGTGTATTTTGTTATTAGAAAGAGGTACGAGGCATCCAAGTAAGTACTTTAATTTAGTTATTGATATTATGATATAGAAATCATGTCTAGATTGTTATTATGATTCCTAGTATCATGTTAGGATGCTTGATGTTTTGAATGACAACAATGATTCCTAGTATCATGTTATGGTAACAACTATAATTTCTAATATCAAATATGACAATTGTGATTTCTGTGATGCTTCCTATTCTTTTCCTAATATTCATGTTAGTATCATGTTAGGGCTAAAGCTTTGATTTTTATTGTTTAGTGACATGCTAGGGTTTGTTATTAATCTCGTTAGTATCATGCCTAGGATCTTGCTACTATTATGTTTTAACGTGATTGTTATTATTATTGTCATGATTATTTTAATTGTGATTGTTATAATCATTATTATTTTGATTTATTATTGATTATTATGTTGCTTGATTATATTTATTGTTATTTCTTGACCACACCTTTTATGCATGTTTAAAGGGAATTTGTACTTGTAATCACGGTTAATAAGATAATTAATAATCTTGTTTAGGGTTAATATGATTATAATTCAAGTGATCGCCAACAATAGTTTTGTTTTTGCATTAGTATTCAACTAAAATAGATAAACAGCTTTAGGGTAACCTATTGATTGCATGTTAGTCAAAAGGCGCACATGATGAATACGATCAGAATAAAGTAGAGGCCTATTATTAGGGCAGGTTCAATCTCTTTTAGTTGGATTTGTACCTTCATCCCCAAACTACCAGTCATGATTCCAGACCTATTGGAGTTAACGATCTCCTGGATCGTTAAGGGGTGTAACCTTCACCCTGTGAACGGTTTACAAGTTCCTAAAACTTATTGGCGACACTTTTGCTCAAGCTTCTTTCCCTTTGGACGCCACCGTACTTTAATGTATGATCACAGTGGGGTTCAAGATTGGGGTAATGCTTGAAATATTCCCTACAGTTTTTGGCGATTCCAGTAGGGAGGATTTCTATTTTAATTCCTGAAATTTATTTCTGCAATGATTTTAAATGTGTGGATGAGACTCAAAAAGTTCTAAGTATTTCATGTGCGTAATTTTGATTAACATTATTGTTATTTGCATAATAAAGATATCATTGGAAAGACCATCCGTAATGAGTTAAAACATAGGATTTTTACACATAGGAAAATTGAGGAATATCTTTCACAACTAGGACCGAAATAATGCTGCGCGAAACTGGGAAAATTTTATCAAGCACGGAAAGGTGTTGAGGCATGTAGGAACTAGTGTCATAAAACAGAGTCTAGCGCCGAGGATTTGACTCTGGCGCTAGGCGCCACTCTTCTCACCAGGCGCCAGAGCCAAATCGCGGTGCCAGCCTCTGTTTCCTGGAGCCAAGTTCTTTTAATACCGAGCAAGAAATATGCGTTATAATTTTGACCATTTTTAGCACTGTTTGCTCGATCGTACTTCCTGATTGAGTTTTTCTCACTTTTCTGAAACCCATATGTGTTATACATATAGACATAACCCTCTGGGAATTCATGCTCCATCTACCTGATTGAACGCTATATACAACAAAGGGTACATCCAAGAATGTTGAATTCACCAAACCATGGAAGCGAGTTTTTTAACTCGCGGTGTCCCATCCACTTGCGCCAACCCTTCAAAAGGTAAGGATTCCGCGCGGTGCATCCGGACAATTAACCATGGACCCTCTTTGACTAACCCATATCCCGAACTTTAGAGAACTAGAGCCATGGTTAGGTTGCAAACTCATTGCATCATATTTTGCCTACTTGCCTAATTGTGTATTATTTGTTGTGCATACTCTATGTGTTTTTCCTAACCATTTGTTTGACTTGTGTTTAAGACTAAATAAGCTAATTAATGGCTAAAAGGACTTTGCCTAATTAATTAATTAATTAATTTGAGTAATTAGAGTCTAATAATTTAATCAGAATTGACTTAGTACGACATTAGGCATACCCTGTAGATTAATAATACCGAAAGCAGTCCCAGATCAACGTTCCAGGAATGGCGCCACGATTTGGACTGTAGCGCCACATTGTGTTGTGCGGCGACAGTCCTGTTGCTTTGGCGATAGTTCGGTATGTTGCTCGAGTCATCACTATGAGTCTAATTAAACAGTTTGCTAATCAATTCGATTATTTTATTAATAATAATACCTCGTTAAGTCCTTAATCGAGTCTAGGCACTAAGTCCCATGGTCTTACACAAGAGTCAAAGCATGTCATTTGCACTCACAATATAAAGCACACACTAACATGTATGTATACTTTGACCATGTCTAAGAGAGTCTTGTATGCGTGTGTTTTCCGTCATTTTTAAGGGGGGTAAGTCGGATATTAATCCTCCAATTAAACCACTTGTTTGAACCCTATACTTGATCCCAAAGATATACACCATATTTTTGCTTTTTTCTTATTCTTTATAAACCCGTAAAGTCAAAGTCAATTTGAGTCAAGTCATTAAAACAATAAATGGTTTAATTTATAGCGCGTGATCAAGAAAGGAAGGGCATTTGATCAAAGACAACCTTTCCATTCAAGTACAACTTTTTGAAAAGCCAATCGCTCGAAAAAGGAAAGCTAAGAAGATAATGGGAACTCAAAGAAGTCAATGAACTTAGAAATCAATTGACTGACGTGACTGAGGCGTTGAAGGCTTTAACCGTCAAAATCAATGACCTTGTGAAGTAACAACAGATGGACCTCATGCAAGAAAGCTTGATCAAGCTATCTAGTGACTACAAGTTTCAAGGCATTAGTTCACAAGGGGTCTCGGTGGAAAAGGAGCTTCTTCCGCAAAAGTTCAATGCCAACGACATCCCGAAATTCAAGGCAACTGACAACCCTTATTTTCATTTAAGAGCTTTTGAAACAATAATGAGTATTAAGGGTATTGATAAGAATGTATTTTCCTCTTTGTTTTCTCTATCTCTTGAAACCGTTTGCCAACAATGGTTCTTCTCCCTTGACAAAGAGAGAACCTGTACTTGGGAACCAATAGTAAACGCTTTCATTGATAGGAACAAGTGCAACATTCAAGTTGAAACTGATTATAAGGAACTTGAAATACTCAAGCAGAAAGAGAATGAAGGTTTCACTTCTTTCTTCAATAAATGGAGGGAAACCTCTGCTAGGATTATTGAAGTACCAAGCGAGAAAGAATCTGCGAGGTTGTTCATCAAGAACCTTCAAGAGAAGTACTCCAAGCATCTGAAATATCAAAATAATCTACATACCTTCAAGGCCTTTTATGACATCGGAATTGAAATCGAAGATGACCTCGCAAAGAAAAAAGCTACTAAGAATAGTAACCACAGTGGCTGGAAAGGAAAGAAGAACGACAATCCTTCTTTCGAAAACGCCCACTCTAGTAATAATGTTAGTACCTTTGACCATGACGGTGTCTTAGCTATGGATAATCAAGGATATAAAAAGAAACCCAAGAGAGAGTTCACACCCATTGAAATGAACTACGATGCTGCTTTTGATCGTCTCTATGATCGAGGATTAATCAAACCTATTGGCTCTACCGAGGATCCAACACCAGAAAAGAGATCTTCAAGATGGAATCCCAATTCCTATTGCAAGTACCATCAAGGAAATGGTCATACTACCGATCAATGCTAAAGGTTTCAAAATCTCATTCAAGATCTCATAGAAGCAAACAAGATCCCATTGCCTCTAGCTAGCGAGAAGACTGAGTGATGACAAAACAAACAACACAAGACAAGAGGCGAGCTTCAACGACAAGATTTCATGACCTTTTTTTTTTTCTATTTCCTTTTCCTTTTTTCCTTTCCCCAATAAGTCTAGCATAGGCACCTTTCTTTTCCCTTAGATTAATTTTGTAGGTTTTTTGTTTTTCCCTTTTAATAAAATGAGGATTTACTTTCTTGCATATGAGCATTGCATTGCATGCAAAAAAAAAATTCCATATTTAACTAAGCACAAAGTATACCAATGATTTGAGGCACCCCTTGTAGTCACATCATATCACCTTTCACCCTTCAAATATACAATCTTTTTTTTTTTGATAAACCACTTTGAGCCTCGTCTAACGATAAACCTTTCATTTTTCAACCTACATCTACCTAACCTTGGGATGGGATGGTGTGTAACTTATATAAATTCAAAAGCTTGAGTGAATTCAATAAATAAAAGTGAACAAAAGGGCAAGTTTTCCAATGTCTTTGATATGAACACGTCTCAGATTGCGTCTCTTATCGAGTGCTCGGTACCGTGCCTGACAAACATGAATGCCAAGTGAGTGATAGACCGCATGATCGGGATTGCCTACACTTATAAAAATAAAATAAATGCTATAGCAAAAGAGAGAGCAAAATATAAACCAAAAAAAAAGAGAAAAGCGAGTTAAAAAAGAGTTCAAAGCCTCAAGCATAAAAATATAAAGATTCAAAAGCAAGGTTACACACCTTGGGGGCTTATCTAGGGTTTTGAGCCTTTATCCCTTTTTTCTATAACCTTTATCCTAACCACGTTACAACCCTGGAAAAGACCTTTTTGAGGTTTACACACACTTGTGCGAGGTTCGGCTAGAGCTACGTTCGACATGATTCCTAACGGATACGTAGGCAACCTCACATCGAGGTGCGGCCGTAATAAACATTTATTCATATGATCATATCAAGGGATCTGCTATGCTCATCCCTATTCCCTTAGAGATAGACTTGGGGGCTTGATCCCTACATCATTAGCCTACCCGGCCTAAGAGTCACCACCATTTGACTATTTTCAATATATTTTTCCACACACATAGCCCTTGCGGCCTAACTTTAGTATCACCATCACACACATCACAGATACATGACCAAATATACTTTCCTTAGGAACCCTTTGTCATGAAATCTTAACACAACGCTGAAGCATGCCTTGTCATATCAACATCACTCATCAATCATAATCATCATTTCATCACAAAGTATGAAGTGCTTAGCCTCGGTTCCTAAGTTACCCAAATACTTTCATTATCATGGAGTCAACAACTGAGATAGCCTAGGATGAATTAATCCTTGCACCTTGAGAGAAAGTTTCAAACAACATTTGACTAAGCTCATTCAACATGCACCCTCAAACACTTTGATTCTTTTTCGCGTCTTTCTTTTTCGAGAGAAAGTCGGTACCCTCCACAAAAATGGTGGAAATTTTTTGCTTTTTTGCATTTTCGAGTCGCACGATCACATTACAATGCACACACGAGTCATGTACACATTGAGTCATGTCGTGTTATCACATAAAGTCAACACTAAGTCTTAGGTCAACCCTAAAGAAAGATGAGCTAAGTCCTATAGTAAAAAAAATAAATGTAGGTGCATCCCAGCAAGCAAGAACATTCCCGGATTTCATGAGATTCTTCCAAGATGAGAAGAGTTACATAGGTCAGTAAATTAGAGATGAATAGCTTTAATTTACAGCGGATTTGGAAACAACCAAGTTCAAAGTTCGGAACGAAACCGAGCAACAATAGAAGCAAGGGTAAAATTGCAAAGATCCGATTCCAGCTCCAGATGACAAGGCTGTCGCCTGGCGACAACATTTGTCGCCTGGCGACAGAAGCAAAGTGCGGCGCCAGCGGTTTCCAGCATGCGCCTGTGCAGCGACAGGATACATGGCTCCATATTGGATTATGCGGACCTCTTACAACAATTTTGGGTTCCTTGGTTACGCCAGTTAGCCCCTATAAGAAAATTAACATGATTAGTAGTCGGCTTGATTACAATCGTAGTAAGTGATTGACCTGACAAAAAATCGTCTCACTTAGCTTAAGTGCCTAAAACACTGGCTCATTACAAGCATCAAGGCATCGGTTCAAAAGCAAGCGCAACACTTATACGACAATTTTTCCAAGATTGGATTGTCATCTCTAACTGACAATATTTCCAAAATATGGATTGTCACGCATCTTCTTCAACGACAATTTTTCCAAGATTGGATTGTCATCTTTGGCAAAGTTTCCAAGCTTGGATTGTCGTGCTCCTTCTCAGTTTGGCAATTTTTTCTAAGTTTGGATTGTCATTTTTAGAAAGTTTCCGAGATTGGATTGTCATACACATAGTTCCCTATGGCGAAATTTTCCAAAGGATTGTCGTAGGTCTCTATTCATCATAAATTTCGGCAAAGGTTCCTCAACGTGGATTGTCATTCATTTCAGTAAGTGGCAAATTTTCCCGAAGTGGATTTTCGGTCGACTCTTTTTTGCAAATGTTCCAAGACGCGGATTGTCAACTGTGGCAATATTTTCCAAAAAGGATTGTCGCATAGAATTGGCAAATTTCCAAGGTGGATTGCTTTCAAGATACTATGCGTTCAAGTCTCGCTTTCTAACTAGAGATTATCCAAGTTAATTCTCGTTACCACCCATAGGCAACCTAGTGTTGGAAACCTTGGACCATAACTACGAATTAATCATGTAACCTCTAAGTCCCCAGTGGAGTCGCCATTGTAAAGAGGGTGATCCCATCGTAAGGGGTACTCTCCTTAAATGCCCATGGCCACTTAAAAGCCTAGGACATTACACTTGTTAGGGTGTATTAGGATTTTAATTCCTGACTGTTAGGAGACCTTGAATTAGAAATGATAATCTTATCACGCATTTTTGTAAGAAACAAGTAGGAGTCGCCAATGAATTTTAGGAAAACTCATAAACCTCGGTCATGCCTTTCTCCCAAGTAGAGTTCAAGGGATAATTAGCACAAATCATAAGTTTACTGATGCCTAAATTGGTCTACATAAACCAGAAATGAGTTCGGGAGCGAGGGTACTAAGATAACGTTCCCTTTAGAGGGGAATCACTATCTTAGCCCTAGTACGACCTCTACTAGCTCTTCCTTTTTTCACAATTTCATTACCAAACAATATATGCAACGCGATACCTAAAACTATGTTAGTTGATTTTATTTACAAGCATTAATTCACATAGGAATTACATTGTAATGTCGTTATTCTTATTTAATCAACTTCGTGAAAAGAACAAGAAAATAAACAAGATTCGCCTTGGCTTAAGTGATCAACCAACAATTATTTAATTCAATTCTAATCTTTATTTAATGCATGATACTATATGGAAATGATTAATTAATTATTTTAAAGGTAATCAAACAACACTAATTAATTAATTAAAGTCCTTTTAAACAATAAAATAAAGGTGATTTAACTAAGTGCTCGGGAATTTACGACTTCTCTTTGCTAGATCTCCGTTTAGAACACTTATGGACTCCTTCTTGTTGGGGAACCTCCACCATAGTAACAAAGTATCAAAAGGGTGAGTGTTTAGGACAATAGGGGCTAGGTTGCACAAGTTCACAAGTATTTCGCCAGAGTTTTAGGTTTTCTGTCTGTTTAAGCCTCGATCTAAGCCAGTATTTATAGGGAATGATTAGGTTTAGGGTTTTGAGCATTATGCCGCAGCAGGTGTCGCACGCAACAAAATGAGTTGGGCGCGACATTCCAGCTCAAGTGATTTGGTTGCGCTGCTAAGGGCAGCGCAACTAATTGTCTTCTGCGCGGCTTTATGGTAAGATTCGAGTTTATATTTTCCGTATAATTCTGAATCTTCCGCAGCGAAACTCTTAGGGTTGCGCTGGGTGTCGCACGCAACTAAACTCTTGGGCTTTTTCTTTAATTTGGGCTAGTCTTTTGTGTTTTTTGCCTTAATTAGTTATCCATAAGTATTCTTCACTTTGATCCAACACGAA
Source organism: Chenopodium quinoa (assembly GCF_001683475.1). Taxonomy (NCBI): domain Eukaryota; kingdom Viridiplantae; phylum Streptophyta; class Magnoliopsida; order Caryophyllales; family Amaranthaceae; genus Chenopodium; species Chenopodium quinoa. The sequence continues at coordinate 873,630 of NW_018742864.1, forward strand.
GATGGTTTTATTTATCAAGACAAGAGGGCAAAAGTAAATGTCTACAATAAGTCGATTTCAAGATCCAAGGAAACAAAGAGTGGCTAAGTATGCTTAGGATTCTCTTAGCACTCAATCTCCCATGGTAAGCAATGCTTTGCTAATGGCTCTAAGCCACTCTTGGTTGAGTAAATTGTTGTATCTAATGCTCTCTCAATAATTTATCCACTTTGCCACGACATGTTAGGACTCCATCACTCAGATCGTTGAGTACAACCAAAACCAACTTGCATACCCGGTATGCCATATGAGTGTAGGGAGTAGTAGTGATGCCTCGCTTTGGCGTAGCCCATCACTACTCTCAACAAGTCGATAACTGTTGTTTTAGAATGACAATTTTACTCAATATTTAGGAACCTAGGGTTTCTATGTTGGTTGATTTAAGTGAACATAATTAATTATCACAACATTTGAAATCCTAAACATGTATCTAACATATAATTCATATATAAATAATCATGAATATGTAAAGCACAAGAATTTTGATGCATATTGGCAACTAGCATGACCCCTTGAATTCTTCAAGTCTTCAAAAGGTCTTCTTTTGCAACTTCATGGCTGTGTCTTCCAAGAACCTCCAACTTCAAGACTTGACTATAATTATGAAATACTAGTATATACGATTAGGACTAATCTAAATATTAAGGTACAAAAATACTCAACGGTACGCAGACGGTATTTAGATTTACAAAAATACATCACGGATCGCAGTCCGTATTTTCTATCCTCTTCGAGACTGATAAGTGGTTTATTTGACCACTTATTGTGTAAATTTAAACCCGATTTTGCGATCATTTCCCCTCTTTCTAACCCAATTTTGAATGAAAATGTTTTGTCTCGGCTTTCCCCCCCTCTTGGTTTGTGTTTGTCCATGTTTTGCAGGTGTATGGACTCAATTAGGCAGGCTTTCGGTGCATGAATCGTGTTTAAGAAAAGAGGATTGAAGATTAGAGAGGGCGCTCCAGGGGAGCGGGCGTGCACCTCTCATGGAGCGGGCACTCCTCGACTCTAGCCACATTCTGCCCAAGTTCAGGTGCTGTTAGGAGCGGGCGTGCTCCTCACCAGGAGCGGGCGCTACTCCCTTTAAAGATTGAATCTGTCCATGCTGCTGGAACAGGGGAGCGGGCGTGTATCATGTGAGGAGCGGGCGCTCCTCCCTGACACTTTCAAATCTGATCCTTCATTGAAGCATTCTGGAGAGGGCGTGCAGCCGAAAGGAGCGGGCGCTCCCAGCTTAGGAGCGGCCGCTCCTCATTGTGGAGCGGGCGCTCCTCGCTGGGAATCCGTTTTCTTTTGACGGATTTCCCTATGTGTTTCGGGGAGTATAAATACTTCCCCTTTAGCTCATTTAGAAAGGGGGTACAGTAGCCTAGTTTTCAGAAACCTCTCTTAGTTGGAAACATTCCTTAGGATTAATTTAGCTTAGTTTTCATCAAATCAAATCATTGTATTAGTGAAATTCAAGAATTATTCTCAAAGTTTGGCAATTTGTATTCAACATTTGAAGCTTCAATTAGTAATTTCTCCAACCTTCTTCCTTTTAATTTCAGATTTTATTTGGTATTTGCATGTTATTTAAATCTTCTTAGTTCTTGGTAATTTGTTATTGGATGATAGTTATTTCAATTGTTAATCACTTTTCCCCAATTATTGAAGTATTTAGAACCCTAATTCTTGATTGCATGTTGATAAACATGAGTTGTGAGTAGTCTTCTTGCTAGGGGTTGGGTGAAGCTCGACCTTTTGGGTTAACTATGCAAATGTGGGAGAAGCATTGATGTTTGTATTGCAATTAAATTGATTATATGAGATTGCTTGTTAGTTCCTCATGATAGGTTTAGCTACCCTTGACTAAGGAGCTTGATAGTATGATATGCCTAATTTGACATGGAAGTGTAAATTGAGTACGTCATTACTTATTGTAATTTGATTATGTATCATCTATTGCTAAACTAATGAGGAATTTAAGTTTAGTAGTGTGAGTTGTTTTCTAATTGCATGAGGTTGATTTTACATATAGTCCTTGCTATATCTTGTCTATTTTACTCCCCGTTTGCCTATTTTCCTTGGTTGAGTGGATCTCATTCCCTAGTATCTTTAATTCATTGATTTAGAACCATAGTTTGTTTGTCTTCTTGACGAACCCCAATTCACCAATTGACTTCGAGTTAGCTTAAGTGTAAAGATCTTTGGCAATCATATCCCGTTCCTTGTGGACCGAACTCTTACTTGTAATTATGCTTGGTTTGTAAGGTGTTTGTTAATAAATGTGTTTGATTGAGTGTGGAATGTACGACCGTTCTAACGCCCATCAAAATGGCGCCGTTGCCGGGGAACGGTGTTGTTGATAGCTAATTGATTACTTGAGTCTAGTTCACCATAAAAAAAATTTCAAAAAGATTGTTTCTTTTTGGCTACACTTGTAGCCTTGGTACTAATTGCGTTTGTTGAGAGTGTATGCGCAGAACTCATAACAGGATCTTGGTACCTTACGATCACGAGATTGAGCAAACTTATAGAAGGAGAAAAAGAGCCGGTTCTAGGCCGTTTACTACTCCCCCAGCTAGGGAGACAAATTTCGAGGAGGGTCGAGATCAAATGGGTGACGCGGAACCACCACCTCAAAGACCTTTAAAGGAGTTGGGAACTCCGGGAGCTTATAGAGCTTCAAGCGGCATTGCTCCACCCGTTACTCAAGCCAATGACTTCGAGATTCGGCCCGCAATGATTAATTTGATTGAAAGGAGGCAATATAGTGGAGCAAAACATGAGAGCCCTCTTGCACACTTGAACGAGTTCGAAAAATATTGTAACACGATCAAGATAAATGGGGTAACTCAAGAGTTTATGAGACTAAAGTTGTTTCCTTTTTCTTTGATAGGAAGAGCTCTTGAATGGCTTGAGAAGGAGGTGAGGCCTAACTCCTTGAGAACTTGGGACGAGGTCACCACGGCTTTCTTAGGAAGATTCTATTCCCAAAGAAGACGGCCGAGGCAAGAGCTTTGATCCAAGGTTTCCGTCAAAAAGCTAGTGAAACCATTTATGAAGCATGGGAACGATACAAGGAATATCAAAGGGAGTGCCCTCATCATGGCATTCCGTCATATCAAGTGCTTCAAATTTTCTATGGGGGCTTGAGCCCACAAGGAAAGACTAGCTTGGATGCAGGAGCGGGTGGCCCGATTATGAACAAGACGGAGGAGCAAGTCATAGAGATAATTGAGGATGTGGTGAGGCACCACATGGATTGGCAAGAAGGAGAGAGAGATTCTCTAAACAAGGGAGGAAATGCGGTTTACTCCGTTGATCACCTTAATGCCATCAACAATTTGACCTCCCAAATTGCCAACCTTGGAAAGGAGATGACGTCCATTAAGGCAAAACTAGAGACCTCTAGTTCAACACAAGAGCATCCCTCCCAATCTAAGGGGAGAGGTATGAATTCTAACTCTTCTCCCTCTAGTTCTAATAACATGCCTCATGGATGTTTGTTTTGTGAAAATTGTGGGTCTTATGACCATGATACCTCTTCTTGTAATTATGATTTCCAACCCCAACCCCAATACGAAGATGGTAATGAAAATGAAAATGAACAAGTCAATGCCTTGTCTTATGATAATAGACATAGGAATGACAATCAAAGATACTTACCACCAAATAGAAGAGAACAAGGGGGGAATTCCTATAACCAAAGAGGAAATGATTACGATTACCATAATCAAAATCAATGGGGAAGTAGGAACCAAAGGGACCAAAATCCCCAAGGTAACTACAACCAACAAGGTGGTTATGGTAACCATAATCATAATAATCAAGGAAACTATGGGAATCAAGGGAAATTTCACCAAGGGGGAAACTCTAATAATCGGAACAATTGGAACAACAATAATAATAGAGGTTCTTCTAATCAAAATACGTCCAATTCGAATGTTAGAGGTAATAGGGCTTCCCAAGACAACCACTATGCACAAGCACCACATAGTAGGTCTAGCTTGGAGGAAATGATGGAAAATCAAACTAAAATGTTCAATTCTTTCATGGCCTCAAGTGAAAAGAAATTTAGTGAAGTGATGACCCATAATAAAATGCTAGAGACACAAATTTCACAATTGGCCAATGCTTTGAAGGAAGGGACTAGCACTTCTAAACTACCACCCCAAGGACTAGATCCTAAGAGGCCCGTAAATGTTATATCAACAAGGAGTGGTAAAGTTTTGGAAGAAAGTGTTCATAAAAAAATCAATGAGAGAATGAACATGAGTGAGCCTCCCATTAAAAGTGATTTTGAACAAGAGAGAGAGCAAAACCATGAGAATGAAAAGGAGAAAGAATGTGAGAAAGAAAAAGAATTTGAGAAAGAGAAAGATTTTGAAAAAGAGAGTGAAGAGAGAAGAGAAAAAGAGAGAGAAACAAAACAATTGCAAAAACTACCATATCCTCACAAATTTGTTAGAAACAAATTAGATGTGCAATTTGGAAAATTTCTTGAAATATTGAAACAAATTCACCTTTCAATTCCTTTTACCGATGCTATCAAGCAAATGCCTAACTATGCTAGGTTTTTGAAAGATATTTTGAGTGGAAGGAGAAAGTGTGAATTGGTTGAAACAGTGAGTCTCACCGAGAATTGTAGTGCAATTATCATGAACAAGATGCCACCCAAATTAAAAGACCCCGGTAACTTTTCTATCCCATGTGCAATATACAAGATGCAAATTGATAATGCTTTGTGTGACCTAGGGGCTAGTGTTATTCTAATTCCATACTCGGTATACCAAAGACTTGGGATAGGGGAACTTCTACCCACCAACATCACCCTACAATTGGCCAATCGCTCTATTAAATTCCCAAAGGGTAAGGTAGAGGATGTTCCTCTAAGGGTGGGGAAGTTTGTAATCCCGGTGGATTTTGTTGTGTTAGAGATGGATGAAGATGTTAACATTCCAATAATTCTAGGAAGACCTTTTCTTGCTACTTTGGGTGCTTTAATAGATGTTCAAAGTGCTAAAATTTCACTAAAAGTAGGAGATGAGGTGATAGAATTTGATTTGAATGAGAGCATGAAATATCCAAGCTCTAGTCTTGATAATTGCATGATCATTGATACTATTGATTCTATTGTAACTTCTATGCATGAGCACTTGCTCACTACTAACGATGCCCTTGAGAATGTCCTTTTGAACAAGGAAAAGATAGGTGACCAAAGCAAAGAGATGGCATTGTATGAAGAGATGCTTGAAGGAAGTACGGAATCAAGCAATGAGAAAGTGTGCATGGGAATCACAACACATGATGCATTAGAAGTAGCTACCTCAAGAGAAGGTAAGGGTGTTCTAATGGTAGAGTTGAAACCTCTACCATCACACCTAAGGTATGAGTTTTTGGGCCCCAATTCAACTTTTCCGGTTATTGTGAATTCTTCTTTGAACGAGTGCCAAACTCAAATGTTATGTGGTGTTTTGAAGAGATCTTTCAAGGTGAATGGGCATCGCCTCAAGCTTTACTACGAGGGTGCTCATGTGGGTGTTTTAGAATCAACTCAATGTAATCTTACCTCCTGAGTGTGGAGGTTGTCAAGCTATTGACGTTAAAGAAGCGCTTCCGGGAGGCAACCCGAATAAAAAAAAAGAAAAAAAAAAGAGAGAGAGAAGAGAGAGTCAAGAAAATAAAAGGAGTGAAAAATAAAACAATGAATGAGAGAAGAAAAGAATATGAGTGTTGGGAATATCTGATTTTGGCCAATATTGTTGAATTTTGTTCTTGTGGTTTTGATTTAGGTACTTGAAGCAAAAAGAGCCGAAGAAAACAAAACAGGAAGCTGTCACCAGCTAGGAGCGGGCGCTCCAACACAACTGCAAGCCCTCTCCAAGCTCAATGTACGAAACAGTAGGCTTCAAGACTGGTAGGAGCGGGCGCTCCAACTCAACTGTACGCCCGCTCCTGTCTGGGTTAGCAAACAGGTTTCCAACATAGCATTAGAGCGGGCGCTCCACTATCATTGCACGCCCGCTCCTGTCAAATGTCGTAGCCAAAATTGATTTCAGGAGCGGGCGCTCCAACTCACCTGCACGCCCGCTCCTTGCTGGGTCAGAAAGTCAGATTCTCAACTTCGGCTTGGAGCGGGCGCTCTAACATCTCTGCACGCCGCTCCAACACGGTTTTAAAACAGGCAGAAACTCTTTCTCATTTAGGAGCGGGCGCTCCTACCCTTCTGCACGCCCGCTCCTACCTGTCCGGGTAAAAAAAAGAGGAACTTATCTCTCTTTTAATCACTTTACCCATCATTTCCCACCTCTCATTCAAACATTCATACTCTCTCTCCTCCTTCCCATCTACTTCCCTCTCTAAAAACCTCATATTCTCCAACTTCTCTCTTCATTTTCATTATCAAATCTCAACTTTCTTCAACCAAAATTAACAAATTCTTAATCTACATCAAATTCTCTCTCCAAAAACCATAATTTCATAAAAATTTGGGCAAAAATTTCGAAGACCCACAAGTGGGAATTGAAGAAAATCAATAGGGAAAGGGGCAAGCTTGCTAGTAAAGGAGGAATTTGAGGAAATTGGAGGATTTTAGAGTATTTTCATACTCAAAGTGGTATAATTTTCTTCCTTACTTCACTTTCCCTCTTAAACCTAAGGGTTTTTCTTCAATATTTCTCTCAATTTGTTTATTTCATGATTGTTGTGTAATTAGTTGCATGATTAGGTGATTTAAACAAATTTTCTTGCCTTTGATAATTAAATTGTTGGTTTTTGTGGATAATTGTGGAGTAAGGGAATGGCTTGTGCATGAAAAATTAATTATAATTTGTGAATTTTTGTGTGAGAATTGTTGTGTTAAGATTGTTGGTTGGTTGTGTGGAATTATTATTGAATTGTGAGCAGGTACCTTGGTTTAATTTGGGGGATTTGAAGTTAAGGAGGTTGTGTTTGTTGAATTTTGGTGTTTGTGTGAGGAGTTTTGAGTGAACCCTTTTTACTCCTTTTTCCAAATTTTGTCAAGATGGTGCTAAGATTATTTGGAGGTGCGGGAGGAAAGAAAAGAAAGACTTCCAGCATCCAAATATCCGAAAACCAAAACCAAAACCAAACTCAAAACCAAGACAATGCTCCTCCTCCCATTAGAATCCCCGAAAAATTTAAAAAGTATCACTCCGAGCTTTCAAAACGAAAAATCCTTCCAACAAGATTTTACGACCAATCAACTTGCCATCTTTTAGGGATAGATGAAGGAATTCGGCGAGTGGCCGATATTTTCGGATGGTTAAACTACCTCAAGAAGAGGGAGCTAACCTACGAATCGATCACTCTCGAGTTCCTTTCAACCTTAACCATGCGCCGAATCAGTGGTGAGGAAGAGCCTCTTGAGTGCGAAATTAAGTTTAGACTTTTCAATCAAGAAAAGACTCTAACCTTAACTCGCCTCAATGAAATATTTGAGTGGCCCGTGTATAATCAAATAGACAACCCCGATAGTTTCTACCTTTCTAGCTACGAAGAGAAAAAATGGTGGAATACTATCGCGGAGTATCCTAATTTCACCACCCGGTCTAGCCACGCTAGCCACATTGTCCACCTCGTACTCCGTATATTCATGAGAATTATGGGGTACGCTTGTTTCTCAAAACAAGATCTCGGGAAGCTAACAAAAGAGGAGATCAAATGCCTCTTTATAGCTTCCCGATTTGAGGGGGACCTTGAGGGTAATGTGAACATGGGATACTTGTTTATCCAAAGGTGCCTTGAGATTAAGAGAAGTACGGAGTTTAGAGGGGAGATAAAATGTGGTGGCATGATCACAATAATTGCCAAGGCTTTGGGTTTAACTAATTGGGTTGAGCAATTAACCCCGGTGAACGGGTCCAATGTCCTTGACCTTGCCGGACTTGCCTCAATGCAAATGCTTGTGGAGATCCGTGGATATGTCACCACATACTCTTGGTTGGTCAAGGGTAAGCACCGTTTCTTTCTCCCTAATGCGGCGGTAATGAACACCGTGGGGAACACTTGGCAAGTACCAATTGAGCCACTCCCCGCGAATGTTCCCAACCCTGACCAACCATCTCAACCTCGTCGCCATAGTATTTCTACCGCTCCTAGGTTTTTCAGCGGCTCCTCTTCTTCTTCTTCTTCTTTCTCCTTCGACCTTGAATCGGCTTTTCACCGCCTAAATCTTTCCAACCAAAGAATCCTCCAAGAAAATGAATATCAAAGTTATGTGTCTCAAATGACATATCAAAGCCAAGTTGAGAGGGGAGACTTTCTCCCCTATGTCAACTATCCTAACTGCCCCGTTCAAGAGGGGTCGGTTGCGGGTTGGAACAACAACCAACCCACCTACTCTTATTGGCAAGGACCTCGTAGCTCCATTTCGGAGCTACGATCCTTTCCTCCCTACGATTATACACAACCCGGGGGTTGTGATTTAGGGGGGACCCTTCTTATTACCACGTCCCCGAGACATGTGGTAATATGACTCCCGAGGAAATCGATAACCACCCCTTAAGGGGATACTTCGGGTTTCCACCCGGGTATGATGGTGGGTGGGGCACTAGTAATGCACCGGACTACGGTCACTATCGTAGTAGCCCCAACTATGATCTTCCTCCATTCATGGATCAACCTTCCTTTTCCGGCGATGTAGACCTCAACTATAACTACATGCCATCACCGCCTAGGGAGGATGATCGGGAGTAGCCTTTAGACATTTGTTTTTACCGTTCCCTTCTCTTCTTTTCCCATCATGTGTAACACCGAGGCCGGTGTCGAGTTCTGGCTTGGGGGGGAGATGTTTCTCATTGTGTCCATCTATCGTGGGAACGGTAATCAAATGTCTAGCTTGGGGGAAGTCTTGGGGTCTTTGTGTCTAGGATAGTTTTCGGTTTTGATAGGAAATGTGCTTTCTTGTGATGCCTTTTGTGCTATGTATGGAGAAATTTGAGATTGTATGTGGAATGTTTGGCATGAAAGGCTTAGTCTAGCCTTTGAGACTTGTGGTAGGATTCATAAGGTACTATGTTCTAGTTTGCATGCCTATATTAGGTTGGTTGTTACCCTTTTCACGTTTTTATGGCATGCCTAGGCTAGAACAATTGCATATTGATGCTTTTGTCTCACTTCTCTTTATGAGTGTGCTATTTGGAGCATCTTATCTATGGATTTGATATGATCATGCTTTGGTTGGTTTGATTGTTGGTTGGTATCATGGTTGATTGGCATTGTTCTTGGTCTTGCTTGATGATGAATTTTGATGATGATTTCCCTTAATATCCAAATTTCTTTTTCTTATCATCTAACCCCTCTAACATCCAGATTCCCTAATATCCAAATTCCCTAATATCCAAATCCCTAATATCTAAATTCTTTAATTAGTTTCTCTTTCCCCCATTTTCAACCTTTTTCCAAAAAAAAAAAAAAAAAAAAAACAAGAAAAAAAAGGGATTTTGTTTGCCTTTGATCGGTTTGCAATGATGATATTGAATTGTATGTGGTGGATGTTTGTTTTCTTTTCGTAATAAAACTTCGAGCATGGTTTAGATGCCCTTGGTGGAACATATAATTGGTTAGTTTAGGCTAGTGTGAGAATAACTTTCCCGAATGTGCGAAACTTAAAGTCTAGGTTTGTGGTAAGATGGAGTCGCCCATATCAAAGGAATTTGAACCCCGAAAGGTAGTAATTGATCCCTCATTGTTCCCAAAAGTGAGGTTGTAATACTTTTTTTCAAGCCTACTACATTTTGAATGAGTGGCGAGGATCCTCTTTGATTTAGTACCTAGATCGAGAACTTGAGTCCTGACTCCCAAGATCGCGGCCTAAACTACTCTTAGTAATATGAAGTTGTTATGTATTGTTCATTCGCACAAAGTTAAGGCATGTCATTCTTGTTTCCTTAGTTCAATCTTTAAGTTGTTATAAATAATAGTTTGTGATGTAAATGCCCAAGTTTGAAAAAAAGTGATGAATAGCCACCACCCTAGCAATTAAACAAGCTTGGGGGTGCGTTTTTGTTTCAAGTTTATTCATAGTTTGTATTTTGGGTCAAAGTTAGAAACCTCTTTAGGTTTGCTCTTAGTGCTATATATCTTAGCTTGACTTTAATTGCAAAGCACTTCTAGTTTTCTCTATGCCTTAACTTTGTGTCGTATTCCTTGAGTCTTGTAATGTTAGTAGAATAGTTGAAGCCATAGACGGTGGAGGGAGTTGGCTCACAAGCATATGGAGAGGGTATTTATCATTGAGATGTCGAGTGCTCTAAACCTTCTTTGGTCTATTTTTCTTTCGGCTCCTTCGAGGAGTCATGAGACATTACCATTAAGGGGAATTTGAACTTTGTGTTGGGGACGCGGTAAGATTGGTTGAATGGACCAAAGTTGAGTACATTCGGGAAGGTTAGCTAGGCCTTGGCTAGTCATGACCGTGGTTGATCTTAGGCATATACCTCATGCTCGAGTTTTATTGCTTAAGGATTCTCATATCTATGCATGTGCTTTTCTTTGAGCAAATTGATCTTTGGGTTTGTTTTTGGGCAATGTGAATTGCTTGAGGACAAGCATTTGGCTAGCTTGGGGGGATTTGATAAGTGGCTTATTTGACCACTTATTGTGTAAATTTAAACCCGATTTTGCGATCATTTCCCCTTTTCTAACCCAATTTTGAATGAAAATGTTTTGTCTCGGCTTTCCCCCCCTCTTGGTTTGTGTTTGTCCATGTTTTGCAGGTGTATGGACTCAATTAGGCAGGCTTTCGGTGCATGAATCGTGTTTAAGACAAGAGGATTGAAGATTGGAGAGGGCGCTCCAGGGGAGCGGGCGTGCACCTCTCATGGAGCGGGCGCTCCTCGACTCTAGCCACATTCTGCCCAAGTTTAGGTGCTGTTAGGAGCGGGCGTGCTCCTCACCAGGAGCGGGCGCTACTCCCTTTGAAGATTGAATCTGTCCATGCTGCTGGAATAGGGGAGCGGGCGTGCATCATGTGAGGAGCGGGCGCTCTTCCCTGACACTTTCAAATCTGATCCTTCATTGAAGCATTCTGGAGAGGGCGTGCAGCCGAAAGGAGCGGGCGCTCCTCATTGTGGAGCGGGCGCTCCGCGATGGGAATCCGTTTTCTTTTGACGGATTTTCCTATGTGTTTCGGGGAGTATAAATACTTCCCCTTTAGCTCATTTAGAAAGGGGGTACAGTAGCCTAGTTTTCAGAAACCTCTCTTAGTTTGAAACATTCCTTAGGATTAATTTAGCTTAGTTTTCATCAAATCAAATCATTGTATTAGTGAAATTCAAGAATTATTCTCAAAGTTTGGCAATTTGTATTCAACATTTGAAGCTTCAATTAGTAATTTCTCTAACCTTCTTCCTTTTAATTTCAGATTTTATTTGGTATTTTCATGTTATTTAAATCTTCTTAGTTCTTGGTAATTTGTTATTGGATGATAGTTATTTCAATTGTTAACCACTTTTCCCCAATTATTGAAGTATTTAGAACCCTAATTCTTGATTGCATGTTGATAAACATGAGTTGTGAGTAGTCTTCTTGCTAGGGGTTGGGTGAAGCTCGACCTTTTGGGTTAACTATGCAAATGTGGGAGAAGCATTGATGTTTGTATTGCAATTAAATTGATTATATGAGATTGCTTGTTAGTTCCTCATGATAGGTTTAGCTACCCTTGACTAAGGAGCTTGATAGTATGATATGCCTAATTTGACATGGAAGTGTAAATTGAGTACGTCATTACTTATTGTAATTTGATTATGTATCATCTATTGCTAAACTAATGAGGAATCTAAGTTTAGTATTGTGAGTTGTTTTCTAATTGCATGAGGTTGATTTTACATATAGTCCTTGCTATATCTTGTCTATTTTACTCCCCGTTTGCCTATTTTCCTTGGTTGAGTGGATCTCATTCCCTAGTATCTTTAATTCATTGATTTAGAACCATAGTTTGTTTGTCTTCTTGACGAACCCCAATTCACCAATTGACTTCGAGTTAGCTTAAGTGTAAAGATCTTTTGCAATCATATCCCGTTCCTTGTGGACCGAACTCTTACTTGTCATTATGCTTGGTTTGTAAGGTGTTTGTTAATAAATGTGTTTGATTGAGTGTGGAATGTACGACCGTTCTAACGCCCATCAGAGACCCACTAGTTGCCATTTTTATAAAACCTGTGAGAGAATATACATTCCATTCATCCATTCACTATTTGTCAATGACCCATGCATTTTACAACGATAAACAAGTAACGATGCATAAAATCACGATAATTAGTAACTAATCTAGGTGGTTAATCTAGTTAACACGCCTAATTAAAACTAGTCAAAGTTATTTTAACCGATTATGTAAATAAGCGCAATTAATATTTGAAGCTCCAACTAAATTTCGCATCCATATTAATTAATCTAATTAATTAAGCCGGTAAAACCCAATTATTTGCCAAAATAAAGTTTTGCAAATGCCGCTCTTTAAAACCGTGGCCTAGCCTCCAAAATTTATTAAAATAATTAAAACCAAATTAGATTAATAAAATAATTAAACGGCAAAATAAGCAAACACAAAGCCAACCGTACTCAAGTGGTTCACGCACTACATACGTGCCATATAAAAGTCAAGGTTATTTAAGAATCCCGCAATATACAGCTTGGGGCACGTGCCTTCACCACCCCACGTAGCACTAGCTAGGTACACCTAGTAGCGTTTGCTACGGGTTACAAGGTGCTAGACACAAGGCCACGACTTCTTGCCCCTTTACACCAAAACACCAAGCACATACACGCACTAAAACGCTCGCACACCCACGCACCATAGCAGCCATGGGCTGCGCCACGGCAGCAGCACGCACGCCATGCACATGGCTGGTGCTGGTGCGTTGCTGCTGTGGCTGGGCGCGCATGCCATGCACATGGCCGCGCGCATCGAGCAGCCCCTTGGCAGCCACATGCGGGCTGCTATGCAGCCCAGCTAGCCAAGGGAGGCTTTGCCTCGATTTGCGTACCATAGTCTCGGGATTTGAATCCCAAATTTTGCGTGACAATTTATTAATTCTAAATTAATTTTAGAACTAATTTTCATGAGCAAAATTGAAAATTTTAACAAGTCTAACTTAAATAAAAAAATCATCCAAGTGCATGTAACTAAAATTAATTCCAAGAACCATTCTTTAATAAAATTAGTTTAACTTGGTGCAACAAAAATAAGAGGGCAATTACTCACTATCAATTTAATTAATTTAAATTAATCTTGAGTTTTTGACAAAATAAATGGGAGTTGGAAAAATGAACATATGTTCAAAAAAGATTCCAACTTTAATACTTGTGAATCCTTGAAAAATTATATCTTCCAATACGAAGATAAACAAATTTCTATCACATGTTTCAAACTTTATGATTCCAATCAACTACAAAATGATTAAATCAACAAACTTCAACAAAAATTCATGAAATTTAGTAACTTAATGTTTCACTCACTTAACATAATTAAAGATTGAATCTTTAGTACTTAGAAGCCTCAAAGAACAACAATTTAACACTTAATGCAATTAGTTTGCAATTATGTGAAAAATAAAACCAAGCTTTCAAACACAAATTGCCACCAATTAATCATGACTAAAGAGGTTTAAAATTGCATATAAAAAATGTATTGAACCAATTAAATAAACACCATGAATATGCAATTAATTTTTAAGGTTAGAAAGACTTAAAATTTTTCGTAAAAACGAAAAACCCCTCGAAAATTGCATTTCTGGTCGTTTCTTGCCTAAAAACGGAGTCCTAAAAGAGTAAAACAATTTCCAGAACGCCTTTTCCACCCAAAATTCACTAACTTTGGGTTGAAATCTGTGTTCGAGAGCTGAAGTTAGCTCTAATACTAGGTTAAAATGGATAAAACAAGCTACTAATCTAATTAGCAACTTAAAACCAGAAAAATTAAGCCATAAAAACACCTTGAAAAATTTTATGATTTTTAAAATAAACGAGCAAGGCTCCGATACCGCTGTTGGGGTTTGGTGAGTCTGACTCACCGCGGAAACAAACCCAAAAACAAGATCGCACTCGCAATAAATAAAGCCATAAACATAATCAAATAAATCACAAGATTAAGATAAAACGATTACCTTTGGAGCATGCTTTTCCGGACCGCTTGGGCTCTTACTTGAAAGCTAGCTTTGAAATTACGAAGCCTCCGACGTTGATCCACCCACAATCAACGAATACCGATAAGGTCCAATGTCTTGGGGTTAGCAAGACCCGACCGATAAAACCCGAGTAATTGAGTTCAAAGGCTTTCAATAAATGTGATACCTTTTCCAACTCTTGAGTTCAAGGGTTTTCACTTACTTGTGATCCCTTTTCCAACTCTTTAGTCCAAGGGTTTTCACTTACTTGTGATCCCCTTTCCAATTCTTACTCAAGCATCATTTCCAATGCCCTTACTTGGATATTTATAGGAAATGATGAGAGTATGATTGTCTTTCCCACCAATGTGGGATAGTGAGATTTTCACATTTTATTTTAAAGGTAAATTAAAATTATTTAAGCAATCTAGTAATAAATCAACAAGTGTCAACTATTCATGAGAGAGCAAGTGAGGACAACTTAGAGGGGGGGGGGGACCAAACTAGCTCCCCACTCTCTTCCTCTCCATGTGCCAGATGTCCTCCGTTTCACTAAGCTCCAACTTACTCCTCCCTTGCTCACGGCGCAGCTAGCCGCCCCACGGCCCAGCTACCCGCGCCACGGCCCAGCTACCCGCACCACGGAGATGCGGGCTACTGCTGCTTGCGGCTAGCAAGCCTCGCACTCTGTGTGCGAGCTGCTGCTGCTCGCAGCTAGCATGCCGCGCACTCCGAGTGCGGGCTGCTGGATCTCTCTGCCCTTATATGCCGAGGCTGGTCCTTGGCTGCTAGCAATGGTGCACCAGCACGCACTAGCCAACCTAGGCTCGGCTTGGTGCACATGCTAGCCACCATGCTATGCATTATGCCCCTAGCACTCGGATTTCTTGGGGCTCTCCGATGCTAGGGCTGTTTTGGGAATTATGTTGATTTATTAATATTTGCATGTCTCGTCTTTTATTTTTTTTTACTCGACTTCTGACGCTTGGTTTCGATGCTTTAAGCTCGAATTTCTGACGTCTAAATAAATATTACTCGGCCGACTCATTAATTCCTTCCGAATTAATTCGTCGCTTCGGCTCGTTGATTGCTTGGGTGTGACCCGAAGGGTTAAGTCAAGATTAAGCTGTAATATTAATTATGCATTAATCTTACTGATCGGAAGCGGCCTCCACCCAGGCATTCCGATCACTTGACCCTACTAAATATATTAGCTTTCTAATAATTTTGAACCCACTATCAGAATAATGTACACTTGTTCGAAGGAAACTATTCCTTTCACTTTTCACTCTCCTTACTCTTCCTAGAAACAATTTCTTCAAGGACCTTACCACTCCTAGTGGTAATAGAATAGACCAGTTCCTTAGGATCAATCGCTTGTGAGGGTAAAGAAGAGGAACTAGCATATTCTATCAAAACATTGGCCAATTGAGAAATTTTGTTCTCTAACATCATACTATGAGTCATCATGTCATTAAACCTTTTGTCAATAGACGATATGTGAGCGTTCTACACCTTGATTTGATTTTCCATGACATTCTCTAAACTACTCATAGAATAAGATAGTTGAACATAGGAATTATCACCTTGGCCTTGGGTCTTTGGAGTAAATCCTCTTTGAACATTGTTTTGAAAATTTACTTTACTTTGGTTACTCCAATTACCTCTACCTTGATTTTAGCCAAAATTTTGGTTATGGTTACCACAACCTTGGTTATGATCCCCAATATCCTTTGCCGTGACTTTTATCACTATAACCTTGGTTGTTATATTAGTTACCACGGAAACCTTGGTTTCCTTGGTTCCTATAACCACTCCCTTGATTGTAGTTGTCAAAATATCCTTGGTGATGATAGTTCCTATTCCCATCATAGTCATCACATCCATCACAAGAAGCATTAGGGAAAATGGAAGCATCATGATCATTCAATCCACATAAATCACAAACCCAACATTCACTAATCATGTAACAAGAAGAGGTAAGAGAGTTAGGGTAAGGAGGTGTACCTCTCCCTTTAATTTGGGAGGGAAGAATTGGTGCTAGTGAAGAAGCATTATCAAGCTTAGTCTTGATAGAAATCACCTCTTTCCATAGGTCCGAAATTTGTGTGGATAATTTGTTGATGACACTAATCATTCAATCCACATAAATCACAAACCCAACATTCACTAATCATGTAACAAGAAGAGGTAAGAGAATTAGGGTAAGGAGGTGTTCTTCTCCCCTTAATTTGGGAGGGAAGAATTGGTGCTTGTGAAGAAGCATTATCAAGCTTAGTCTTGATAGAAATTACCTCTTTCCATAGGTCCGAAATTTGTGTGGATAATTTGTTAATGACACTAAGTTGATCAATCGAGCCACTTTTTCTTGTTAACTCTTTCATACCCTCTTGCCAATTCATGTAGTGCCTCACTAAATCGTCTATCACGTCCACACCTTCTTCCTCCGTCTTGTTCATGATTGGGCCTCCGGCTCCGACATCAAGACATGACTTTCCTTGGGGACTCAATCCTCCATAGAAGATTTGTATGATTTGGTAGGTCGAGATTCCATGGTGAGGACTTTCCCAAGCCTCATACAAACTCTCGCTAGGCTTTTGCTTAAAACTTTGGATTAGATTTCTTGCCTCGGCGGTCTTCTTTTGAGGTTAAAAGCGAGAAAGAAACTCTTTTGTGACCTCATCCCAAGTTCTCAGGGAATTAGGCTTCACTTCCTTGTCTAGCCACTCTTGAGCTCTTTCGATTAGAGAGAAAGGAAATAGCTTAAGCCTTATGAATTCTTGTGTGACCCCATTCACCTTAATTGTGTTGCAATATTTCTCAAATTCCTTAAGATTATTGAGGGGGATCTGATTTGTTCCACCATCATATTGTCGTCTTTTAATCAAAGTTATCATCGCTGGCTTGAGTTCAAAGTAACTCTCCAGAGTTGTTGATGGAGCAATACCGCTCTCATACCTATATGCACCTAGAGTGCCCAATTCCTTCAAAGTTACCCTTGGAATTTCTACCATGTTCACTTGCACACAATCTCTAAGGAAAATATTAGTAGCACGGCTACAAGTGTAGCCTAAAAGAGAAAATCTTTTTGTATTTTTGAAGTGAAATGAAATGAAATAGACTCAACAACTATAGCAAACAACTACGCCATTCCCCGACAATAACTCCATTTTGACGGAGGTTGGATTCTAGGTCGTTGAAACTAAAATTCCTCCAATCAAACTAAATTTGTAACCAAACCTACACCTAGTAATAGGGCAAGTTCTGGTCGAACCACTAGGAATGGGGGGAAGTATTCTACGGCAAAAGTCAAGTTATTTCGAAACGTAAGAGGTACTGTAGGTTAACTAAATTCAACTAAAAAACAAAGTAAATCAATATATCAAGACACTAGGGATTTAGGATCCACATATTCTTGCAATGGAAACACACTAATCGGGTTGGAGATTGATTAATTCGAGTATTATGAGGGAAGATAGACAATGAAATCAAAAGAGCTCAACAAGCTATCTCCTAGAGGTCTAGCTAGATCACACTACGAAAGATTCTAACTAGGATGTCACTAACCAAGCTCAATCGACAAATGCAACCTACAAATCAATTGTCCGTATCAATGTAGGCACACAATGCAATCTAGAATGACAATTAAAGTTAACTACTCTTTAATTAATCACACACATGCACAAAATCAATCAACCAATTTCATCACAATGCTAAATCAACTAAAAACTCCAAATTAGCTATGATCCATCACTCAAACATGCTTCAAAACCTCCCTAGGAAGTAAACTACTCACAATCCATGGAAGAAATCAAGATCGAAATTAAGCTAATCAACAAATTCATCATCATCATTTCAATCTGACGAGGGGTGGAACTAGGTCGTTGAAACTAATCCTCCCTCGGTCAAACTAAATTTATATACCCTTAACAAACCTAAATACAAGTATAGTGGTAAGTCAAGGGTCGAACCCAAAGGAATGGTAATGTTCAAGCACTCTCAATTATGTGCCTAAGCTAGGTCAAAACCAAAGATAAAAGGTAACACTAATAACTAACAAAACAAACAACCAAGGAAATAAAACACAAGGAATGGGGATCAACAAGTAATCATGACAATTACAAAAACTTGGGACAAACATGCCAATAAAAGGTTGTGAAGACTAATGGTAAGAGCAATCAATTGGAATCAAAGAGCTATCTCCTAATCGTTAAGCTAGATGTCTCTACGAATAACAAAATAAGAGAATCACAATCCAAACCAATCGATAATTGCATTTCGTAAATCAATTGTTCATGTCATTAGCAATTACAATGCAATCTAGAATAATTCTCAAGTTCTAATCGAATTACACATATGCAAAATTTCCATTAATCACTTTAATCTCAACAATCAATCAACACAATTCCCAAATTAATCACAATCAATCAATCATACAAGTTTCACCAAATTCCTAGCCAAACAACTACTCAAATATCATCATTACACTAAACAAGAATCAAACATGAAAATCAAGCCATACAATCATGAAACCAAACAAACCAATAGAATGAGATAAAGTTAGAAATACTCATTGATAATAAAGAAGATATTCAACACAATTGTCACCATTGAATCTTCAATCTCTCAATCACCATTGAAATTCCTCACTTTCTCTTTCTAAATCTACTCCTAAACTAACCCTAAAACTAGAGAAGGGGATGAGTGACCGCGCAAGGAGAGGTGTGCGCCCGCGCCCGAGCCGAACCTCATACAATACCTACAACCACAAAAAGAGAATAAATAAAGGAGAAAAGACTAGAAAAACCATTAAAATGCACAAAACCACAAAATAAGAGAGAAAAGGTATAACAAAGAGAAAAAGCATGAAACTAAGCATTTATTAAGAAGGAAAAGCTGTCAAAAGAAGGTAAGAACAACAAAAAAAAACTCATCTAATGGGTGCCATTTATGACAACAAATGTCCCCAAGCTTATCTTTTGCTCGTCCTCGAGAAAAACAAAACCAAGGGAGAAATGATGAGCTTATTCAAACAAACAAAAGAAAAAGAGATTAGACAAGAATATACACTAACTCACTTTCATAGGAATCAGGGTGAATTTTAGCAACAATTGACAAGCCATTTAAACCCCTAGATTGCCCTAGAGGACGAGTAATGCTCTTGTAAGGGTTTCCTAAGAGATTAACCCATAACTCTCACAAACAAAACAAACAAGGCAAAACTCGAAAAAGAAGAAAAAAGAAAAGAAAAGAAAAGGAAAGAAAACAAATGTTCATGAACGGACTTTTTGCAAATGTACAAGTATAAATGATTGCAATTCTTACTGAACAAGTAAGGGAGTGCACGTTCTAAGATATCTAAGTTTGATTGAAACATAGGATATTATAAGAATAGAGAACTATCAAGACTCTATTCACTTTCATCTCAAAACATGTTTAGCACATTCTCCCAATTGGCTATAAATCTACTTTTAGCAAGCATCTCTATAGTTCCTCAAAGGAACCGGAAAAACAAATAGATTTGAGGTTTCTGGACATCTTGACTTTGCATCACTTCTCCTTAGGCTTTAACTCAGAGTGCCCTCCCTCGATATGTGAATCAACCTCTAGGTCAAAAGGGCTTTCCCAGAGGTTGTAACATAAGGACAAAAGGGTGAGGGTAGGCTTAAAATTTAGAATTTGGTGGTATTCCTAATTAGTGAAGCAAAAGGGTGATCAAACCTTCTCCTTATAACCAAGTAATCACCAAACAAAAACAAACTAACACCCCCAAGCCTATTCAATGCTATAACCACAATCATATATACAAAAAAGCGTAAGAACGCTTCCCCCTAAGCTTGAACAAAGCATTGTCCTCAATGCTTAAAATTAGGAGAAACATTTACATCAAAATGTTTTTTAAATTTTTATTTTTTCACTTTTTTAATCAATTTTTGCCAAAACTTTTTGAATTTACTTTGCTTTTTCTCAGTTTTTTCAATTTTTTCGTTTTTCACTCTATTCATTGTCCTCTCCTCTTTTAATTAAGGACGACTTTTTCAACTTTGCATTTGAATGTCCTTGCCTTTTTTTAACTTTGGACGATTTTTTCATTTATTCACTTGCCATTATTCACAAAATATACAAAACACAAGCTTGCTTACAAATAAGAACCAACATCCAAACTCATAAACCACAATCTCCAATAGCATGATCATTTTCTCCACAAAAACCAAAAATGGAACAAAAAGAAACAAAACGCTCAAAGTTCTAAAGATGTGGCTTGAAAAGAAGGGAAAAGGCTCAAATGGCTAGCAAGCAGACAAATGTAAACCTAAGAACTAAAAATTAAGAAGAATATCCTAGAAAAGAAAAATTACCACCCCGAAAAGATGCCTTTGTCCTCCCTAGATGGTTCGGTCTCGTGTTTGAGAATTATGAGTCAAGATTCAAGATTAGATCTGCAATAGTCAAGGATCCATGCCGCTTATGCAAGTAATTGTAGAAGGCTTGAAAACAATAAAACCTCACATGGTTGTAGCAAAAATTCACTATTAGTTTCAAATTCACATAAAAAAGCAATCGCAAATTTTCAAAAACAATAGAATCCGGCTTCAGGGTCCCAAAAGTTCTAAACCACTACCTTAGCATACTCTATCCTAAAGTCAACAAAACATACTCTCAAATCATGCACACCGTTACCATTTAAGAAGAAAAGAATTCAACTATACAAGTCCAAAAGTATTATGTCCAAAGCAAGAACAAAACAAATCACATTACAATTTTACCTTAATAGAAACACATAAATCTTTTTGGATTTTTTTTTCAAGATAAAGAATCATGGAAATGCATATACAAAGGTGCATGGCATACATGAATCAACATCCCATTAAACATGATTGAATACCCTCCCCCAAGCTTGAATGAAACAACATGTTAAAACATAAGTCAAAGAATTCATGCACTACTACAAAATTGCTCAAAGAGACCTTAAGTAAGACCATTTAAATAAATTTTTGGTCTCTTGGATTCAAGAGACCAAATATTTCAAATAAATGGTCTCTTATGTATAATTTTAGAGAGATGAAAATGTACCAAAGACCATCTATTTTAAGTAAGGGGTCTCTCCTTCTTTTTAATTAAATAAGTTAAAAAAGAGAGACCATTTATTAAGGAGAAGTGGTCTCTCCTTTTTTTAATTAAATAAATAAACAAAAGAAAGATAATATATATTTAGAAAAAGTGGTCTCTCATTTTTTTTAATTAAATAAATAAATAAAACAGAGAGACCATCTATTTACAAAAATGGTCTCTCATTTCTTTTAATTAAATTTATAATAAAAGAGAGAGATCATTTATTTATGAGAAATGGTCTCTCATTCTTTTTAATTAATTAAAAAAATAAAACTTATGATAGGATTTATTAAAATATGGGGTAAAAAAATATAAACCGGTGAAGCCACCCATAAGCTAAAAACTTAAAACCCTAACTCCATCCTTATGCTCAGCCGCCACCCTTCTCTCTCCACTTTCATTTATGATCCTCCCCCTATATCTATCTATTCTTTCCTCTCTCTTCTTTCATTTTCGATCTCCCTCTTCACTCACCCAAAGTCCTTAATTTCTCCTCCTCTCTAAACTCCATATAATCTCATTCCTACTCCACCATTACTACCCTTTTAACTCCATCTTCTTCACTTACGTCAAGATCCTCCATTGCAACGAGCATCGTTGAGCCGAAGAACTCGCGTCGAGCGTTGCACACCTTCTACCCTTATTCGTCGTAGCCCTTACCTAAGCACTCGTGTCGAGCACCGCACTCTGGCCTTCAACCACTGTTGTTTCCCCGCCTTCGTTTACCCAGAGTCTAAGGTTTTTTTAATATTAGATCTTATTTAAGTTTAGATTAAACTATAGATCTAGGTATATTTTGTTTCGAACTTCTAAATATGATTATCTTTTTCATATGTTTGTAATTTAAGATTATAATTTGTTAAATAATTGTATTATAATTCTTTTTCAAATTTTTTGACTTTTTTTGTAATGTATATTTGCAGTTAGTATTAATTTAAATTTTAATTGTTTTTAATTTTTGAGATATAAATGTTGGTAATTTTGTAATTTTTACGTTTTTTTTTTTTTTTATGATGTGGCCGTGGGTGGAGTGGTTAGATTAGCTGGTGGCCAATGGTGTGGGTTTTAGGTGGGTGGAGTATGCTGTTTGGGGGTTTAGGTCATGGGTTGGGCTTTGGTCCTGGTGAGGGTGAGGGTGGGTTTGAGTCAAGGTAGATGGGTTAGGTGCATCGAGGTAGGTGGAGGTGGAGCGGGCTGTATGGGGGTTTGGCATGGGGAGGGTGGGTTTAAGTCGAGGTGGGTGCAGCCGTGCAGGTGGCTTAGGGACGTTGCAATTAATTTTTTATTTTTAAAAATGAAGAAAGAGACCATCTATTTAAAATAGGTGGTCTCACTTTTTTAAAAACTGAGACCATCTTTTCAATTAGGTAGTCTCGGATTTTAAAAAATTGAGACCATTTATTTTAAATAAGTGGTCTAAAATTTAAAAAAATTGAGACCATCTATTTAAAATAAGTTTTCTTACCACTTGTGATGAAATGGTCACTCTGGCCAAAGACACCTCTTAGTTAGAGACCCCACCTAAAATGGTCTCTTTGGCTTTTTTGAGATGATTTCTTCGGAAAATTTTGTAGTAGTGATGGGAGGAGAAAACAAAGAGATCAATTAAACAATACCAACACATGTCCAACAAGGCATCAACCGTTAGGGAAAGAGCAAGGAAAGATATTACCAGATGTTAGGTGGGTGTAAATACCCGCAAATGACCTAATTTAACCTGTCAAAGCCA
The DNA here is from genome assembly GCF_001683475.1 of Chenopodium quinoa. Lineage (NCBI taxonomy): Eukaryota > Viridiplantae > Streptophyta > Magnoliopsida > Caryophyllales > Amaranthaceae > Chenopodium > Chenopodium quinoa. The sequence continues at coordinate 896,622 of NW_018742864.1, forward strand.
AGTTCATCTATCATTGAATCTTGTTTTCCATATCGTGTAGGGAATATTTCAAGCCATCCCATACTTGAGCCCCACTGTGATCATATACTTAAGCATGATGGCGTCCAAAGGGAAGGAAGCTAGAGTAAAAGAGTCGCCAACAAGTTTTAAGAACTTGTAAAGTGAACGTAGGTTACACCCATTAACGATCCAAGAGATTGTTAAATCCAATAGGTTTGGAACCATGACTGGAAGTTCAGGGATGAAGATACAAATCCAACCTAAAGGAGATTGAACTTTCCCTAATAATAGACCTCTACTTTATTCTTCTCATATTTATGTGCGCTTTCTAACTAATAAACAATTAATAGATTAACCCTAAACCTGTTTATCTGTGTTGGTTTAATATTAATGCACAAGCAAATCTATTATTGGTGATCACCGGAATTATAATCATGTTAACCCTAAACAAGATTATTAATTGTCTTATTAAGCGTGATTACAAGTACAAATTCCTTTTAAACCTGCAGAAAAGGCGTGATCAAGTAATAACAATAATATATCATATCAAGCAACATATTAAATAATCATAACAATCATAACCATGAAAATAATAATCATATTAAAGCATATTATTATTAGCAAGATCCTAGGCATGATACTTACAAGATTAATAACAAACCCTAGCATGTCACTAAACATTAAAGATCAATTAGCCCTAACATGATACTAACATGTCATTAGGAAAGAAATAGGAAGTATCATAATAATCATACCTGATATTAGAAATTTTAGTTATTACCCTAAACATGATACTAGAGAGCAATAAAACATCCTAACATGATACTTGGAATCAATAAAATATTCTAAGCATGAGTTCTATATCGAAAGATCAATAAAACAATTAAAGTACTTACTTCGATGTCTCGTACCTCTTTCTAATAACAAAATACACACGTTAGTAGCTTCAAGGAAAATATTAAAGTAGTAAATCCAATCAAAGAATTGAAATAGAGATTTGTGACCAAACCCTCAGAATTATTAAACCTTTCACGTCTAGGGCGAAGGCAACTTCAAACTTGGCTAGGTGTGTCTAGAGCTAATGTATGAGGAATTTTGAGAGAGGGAAGGTTTAGAAAAAGAATAGAGAGAGAGAGAAAGCTTCTAACTTTTAGTGAGAGAGAATAGAGAAAGATGACTTGATTATAGATTGTAGATGTAGGTGATTAGAAAATAGGGAAATACGACCCCTATTTACAAGAAAAATAGCACGAGATCAAAGAAAATCATATTCGGAATAAAATATCTCTCTCGCAAACAAAAGAAGTCAGCGCTAGACGACAGGCTCGTCGTCAGACGACGAAGGTTAGCACCAGGCGACAAAAGTCAGCGTCAGGCGACGACTCTGTCGTCTTGCGCTGGTTCAAAACTACAACACGCTTCTACACGCGGAATCACTTTTTAAAATGGTTACAGGTAATTCTGCGTCCAAGCAGATTTAAAATCAGATTTAATATATATAATATAAAATGAAACATCTTTAACAATATAATTATCAATCCTAATCTTATAAGAATTAAGAGGAACCTTCTAGATATTCCTAGAAGACTAAAATCAACCCTAATCACTCTAGGAATAATAATTAATAGGCCCTCCTCTAGATCATTGGGCCTAATTTAATTTAATCCATAACTTCCTCATTATTCATCGGAATTGGGCTTAGAATATATAATTGGAAAGCTCTTTTCGAGCCCAATCTAAATACACTATTATTGGACCCTTATCATGAACCAAACCAAATTGGACTAGCTATTTTTCATAAATAGGGTAAGAAAAGAAATATTTTTGAAAACAGAAAGAGAAATATTTTAATAAAAACATCCTCATCATTAGACTTTTCACATTTTTAGTTTGTTGGATAATCAAATGATGTGAAAGGTATTCATCACCGAGTTTGGTTTTGGGGAGACACATTTGGGTGTCTACAATATGGTAGCAAACTAGGAGTCAATCTTCCTTGATTCTTGATTCAAACCATTGCACCAAAGTATATAAAGTCATGTACCTAGCAAAAGGCACATAAACATTTCCATGAGAGAAAATCTATTATAAAAAGTAAATAAAATGAATGCAATAAAGCACGGGTTACTTCCGAAAAAGGCTTGCTTAAGGTCCAAGCTCGACCACTCTAGAAAATAATAATTCAACGCATGCAAGAGCTTGTCAAATGCACTACTACACGTTTTATAAGATAGAAGGTAGGCAAATGACGGGAAGAGGATGTGCAACAAGCTTATTGCACACCCATGAGGGTAGAGATGCCAAGAAAATGAAGAAAAATCAAAAGCAAGTTCAACAAAAGAAGAAGAAGAAGAAGAAGAAGAAGAAGAAGAAGAAGAAGAAGAAGAAGAAGAAGAAGAAGAAGAAGAAGAAGAAGAAGAAGAAGAAGAAGAAGAAGAAGAAGAAGAAGAAGAAGAAGAAGAAGAAGAAGAAGAAGAAGAAGAAGAAGAAGAAGAAGAAGAAGAAGAAGAAGAAGAAGAAGAAGAAGAAGAAGAAGAAGAAGAAGAAGAAGAAGAAGAAGAAGAAGAAGAAGAAGAAGAAGAAGAAGAAGAAGAAGAAGAAGAAGAAGAAGAAGAAGAAGAAGAAGAAGAAGAAGAAGAAGAAGAAGAAGAAGAAGAAGAAGAAGAAGAAGAAGAAGAAGAAGAAGAAGAAGAAGAAGAAGAAGAAGAAGATGAAGAAGAAGAAGATGAAGGCAAACTCTCCTCAAAATGGTTTTAGGTGGCATAATCACCCTTTTCCTTAATAGGGGACGAATGAGGAACATGAAAATCATCATAGACAAGAGGGTCCCTAGTAGGCTTATTGACAAAAGAAGGGAGGGATATAAGAATGTAAGGGATATGGTTGAATCTTCTTAGAAAAGGGACATGAGAAAAGGGAATAAGGGTTATGGTCTCACAAATGAACTCTTTCTCACCACCATGCCTCAAATCACCAATAAGAGCATGAAAATCAATCATAGAGCCCTTAAAAGAAGAACACTCATGATCTCCATCTCCCTCAAATATCCAACTTCAAAGAGGAACTATATAATCCCCTCCACAACAACAATGAACAACAACTCTCTCAACATCCTTAAAGCCTAAATTCTCAAAACCATGCATGAAAGGATGCAAATTCATTTGAAACTCATCTATCTCCCATGAAGCATCCCCAATGAACTCATTTAAAAGGCTATGGGTTTTCTTTTGACTCTTAAAAACTTATGGGACATAACCTCAAACGAGTCTAAGTACTCATGGATAGAAGAATCACAATCATGTAATAGAGACTCATCAAGATGGGATAGAAGGTTGAGGTTTTCGAAATTAACACAATCTTCACTCTCAACTCTTCACCATCACTCAAATGTTTACCAAAGGGATCCTCACCTTCTCTTGGTTGTTCACAATCATCATCATCATCATCAAAAAACACATTAGATAGGGATTTTTCACAAACAAGCATCAAGGATGACAATTCATTTTCCAACTCTTCTTTTCTTTTCAATTCTTCATTAAAAAGATCCCCACGCTCTCTAATCATCTCCAAATGGCTCCTTAACGTTTCTATCATTTGTCTCTCCAAGGGCCTAAGGTTAGGATTCATCTCTAACTCCGTCAAAGATTCATCAATTTGGCTATAGGGGACTAAAGACTCATCACAAGAATTTGCAGAATGAAAAGGTGAAGATGTTTGATCAATGGTAAAAGAAGAGGCACAACCAAGGGTAGGATCATCAACATTAAAATCATGAGCATATTCATCACAATAGGGAGTAGGAAAACAATCAAACACATGATATTCGTTATTGAGGGAGCAAAGCACATCATAAGAAGGCATGGTAAATAACGAAGAAAATTGAAACACACCATTAGCATCAACTTCAACATGCACTTCATCATCATGAACAAAAGGGGAAATAGAATTGAAAACATTTGTTGTAGGTTCACTAATGGGATTATGTGACAAATCATGAGAATTCATGCTAACATTAGAAGAATTAAGACATTGCACATCAATATTAGAAACATGATTACCTCTATTGTATACATCCCTAGCAAACCAAACATAGAAATCCCAAGCATCATCAATTGATAACGCTCTAAATTCACCATTATGCATGCTTTCTACTATGTCCTCAGTTTGCACATTCAAACCAAAATAACAAATCTCACAAGCCTCCCAAACACTACAACAATTATAATCTAAAAATCCCTAAAGTCTATTGAAATATTCACAAAATGGCTCATTATCATATTGAGGAAATGAGAGACATGCCTTTTTTTCACAAAACAAACAAAAATCAAATAATACAAAAGTATATACAAAGACCTAGACTCAAGCAATAAAAAACAATCAACTATATACACCGTTCCCTGGTAACGACGCCATTTTGATGAGGGGTGAAACTAGGTCGTTGAAACTAATCCTCCCTTAGCCAAACTAAATTTATATACACTTAACAAACCTAAATACAAGTATAGAGGCAAGTCAAGGGTCGAACCCAAAGGAACGGTAATGTTCAAGTACTCTCAAAGCCAAAGATAAAAAGTAACACTAACAACTAACAAAACAAACAACAAAGGAAATAAAACACTAGGAATGGGGATCAACAAGTAATCATGACAATTGCAACAACTTGGGAAAAACATGCCAATCAAAGGTTGTGAAGACTAATGATAAGAGCAATCAATTTGAATGAAAGAGCTATCTCCTAATCGTTAAGCTAGATGTCTCTACGAATAACAAACTAAGAGAATCAGAATCCAATCCAATCGATTATTGCAATTCCTAAATCAATTGTTCGTGTCATTAGCAATTACAATGCAATCTAGCATAATTCTCAAGGCTTAATCGAATTACACACATGCACAATTTCCATTAATCACTTTAATCTTGACAATCAATCAACACAATTCCGAAATTGATCACAATCAATCAATCATACAAGCTTCACCCAATTCCTAGCCAAACAACTACTCAAATATGATCATTGCACTAATCAAGAATCAAACATCAAAATCAAGCAAAACAAACATGAAATAAAACAAAGAAATAAAATGAGATAGAGTTAGAAGTGCTCATTGATAATAGAGAAGATCTTCAGCACAATTCTCACCATTGAATCTTCAATCTCTCAATCACCATTAAAATTCCTCACTTTCTCTCTCCAAATCTACTCCTAAACTAATCCTAAAACTAGATAGAGAAGCTCTCAACTAAGCTAAGAATATGATCAAAATTATGTCTAAAAACTTTTCACAAAATCGGTTAAGAAAGTTATTTATAGAGGCGTGGAAAAGAGATCGAACGAAGCCGGAAAGAAGGGAAGGAGTGACCGCTCGAGGAGAGGTACGCGCTCGCGCATCCAAGTCGCGCTCCCGCGCGGCTTGCTTCCGTGCCCGCTCTGATCTGGGTTTTTTCCAACTTTCTTTACCGCTCGTGCGCTCGATATTGAACCGGCGAGCTCCGGATGATGCATGATGGTATACTGAGCAAGTTTGAGCACTTTTGGTGGGTTCAACACCACTTTGTTCATGGGAGCATAGCTCGAGAGCGCAAGAGCTAGAACTTGGAGCTTACTCTAAAAGCATCTTGAGCTTTCTCAATGCTATGAGCTTACTCTAAAAGCATCTTCCAACTTGGAAAATCATCACTATCCAGACTCGAACCTCGTACAATACCTACAACCACAAAAAGAGAACAAAAAATGGAGAAAAGACTAGAAAAACCATTAAAATGCACAAAACCACAAAATAAGAGAGAGAAGGTAAAACAAAGAGCAAAAGAATGAAACTCAGCATTTATTAAGAAGGAAAGCTATGAATATAAGGTATAAAAAACCAAAATACTCATCAAATGGGTGCCATTTATGACAGTCATCACAATCAAATAAATTTAATCAACTAATCAACAAACTTGAATAATCAACAAACAATTGAAATCAAAAGCTAAAAAATGCATTAAAGTAAAAGAAATCCTTACAAACTTTGGTGAAATAAAAGGAAAATGTGCTTAGAATCATCAATCATCAACCATGAATTTCTCTCTCTAAAAAATCTATACTCTAAAAGATCTAATTAATTCTTTCTCTAAAATGAATTCTCTCATGAATTCCCAACTAAAAGTAGAAGAAAAATCTATATATAGTAAGACTAACAAAGAGAAGTTAGTTAGATCATCCAAAATAGACCCGTACAGGCGCGACCTTCTTCAAGATGATGCGCGGACATGCAAAAGAAGGTACGGAACAGTAGGAGTAACAGACGCGGTCGCACCATCGTCGCCCACGCCTAGGAGTAGGGCAGCTTCCTTTCCCTTCATCTTGACGCTCCTCGTGCGCTCCACATAGTTTGCTTGATGAACACGAAGAATGGAAGATACTAAACTCCTTGATGGAAGGTTCAACACAAAAATTTGTACCCCCACGGCTTGAATGCACGGCCTAAGGTTACTTAGAATTTGCACAACTCCATACTTGGGCTTCAAATGGAAGACACTAGGCATCCCAATCTGAATGGAATGGTGTCCTTCGAACAAGTGTATTATTCCGATAAGGGGTTCGGAATTATTAGAAAGCTAATTATTCAGTGAGATCAAGTCATGGAAATGCCTGCGTGAAGGCCGCTTCCGATCAGTAATACTAATTTATAATTAATATTACAGCTTAATCTAGACTGAACCCTTTGAGTCACACCCAAGCAACTAACGAGCCGAAGCGACGAATTAATTTGGAAGTAATTAATGAGTCAATCGAGTAATTAATGTTTAGACGTCAGAAATTCGAGCTTGGAGCGTCGAAAGTCGAGTCAAAAATATTAAAAGACGAGACGAGAAAACACTAATAAATAAACAATGACCAAAATACCCATAGCATCGGAATACCGAGGGCTAGGGGCGCGACCATGCTAGCAGCCTGCACCAAGTACGGGGCTTGGCTAGCATGCCACATTAAGCAGCTCGCACCAGTGCAAGGCATGCCAGCAGGCAGCAGCTAGAAGCCCGCACATGGTGCGCGGCATGCTGGCAGCTAGCCTCGGCCAAGTAGCCCGCACGCATGGTGTGTGGCTTGCTGGGCCGTAGCACATGGAAGCCCACCTTGGGTGCCACGTGGTCGCGGGTAGTGGATTCTTGAAGGTGTAGGTTGTGGTTCCTTGGAGGAGCTTGAGGAGCAAGTACGATCCCCTCTCTCTTAAATGGTCCTCACCTAACCTCTCATGTGAGCTTGACACTTGTTAATTTATTACTAGTTTGATTATTAATTATATTTTTGCTTTAAAATAAAATGGGAAAATCAAATTGTTCCACATTGATGGGAGATCTTTTCACACTCTTGCTCTTCCCTATAAATACCTAACTTGGGGTATTGGGAAGAGTACATGAGTAAGTGTTGAAAAAGGCATCACCATTGTTAAAACCTTTGAAAACATTTATTACTCGGGTTTTTGTTGGGCCCCGCTAACTCCAAGGCATTAGACTTTTGTCGGTGGTCGAGTTGTGGGTGGACTTCTGTTGGAGGTCGTCGTACTTTCGAGACATTCTTACGAAGTAAGAGCCCTTAAGGTCGGGCGAAGCACGTGTCAAAGGTATAATTACTATCCTAATCTTGTCATTAATTTAATTATGCTTTGTGGTTTTATTTATTGTGAGTGCGGTCTTGGCTTGGGTTTTCTTCCGCGGTGAGTCGGATTCACCAAACCCCAACACAATCAATGCAAAACTCGAGAAGAAACCTCGAGAATCCTTGGACAACGATCTTAACTTGAAAATGAAAGAAAACAAACAAATAAAAGGGAAAAAGACAAAATAAACCAAGAAATGCATAAAAATGGAAAATCAACTAAGGAAAGTGCAAATTAAAGAAATAAAGAGCAAAATTAAGGAAAAAGGAATGAAAAGAGCTATAAAAGCAATCTAAAATCACTCTAAAAGAGAACAAATGAGAGCCATAAATGACACTCATTAGAAAACTAATGTCAAAGTTTGGATTATTAAATAATAATAAAAATTTGGGATTATTAAAATTAAATTGCCCAAAGTTGGTATTTTTGAAGTGAATTTTTCCTCAAAAAAAAAAAACGAGGATATAGTTAAAGTGAATTTTAAAAGGAGAAGATCCAATAGAATTAGAATGATTAAAAAATATAGAATGATAGATTAGATTGGATAGAAAATGAGGAGGATAAAATAAAAGAGGATGATAACAATGGCGGAACTAGGAGTAAGGAAACCCGAGGGTACAAAATTAAGTTTGATAAAAACAAAGATTTTATTAAATAATATGTTTAGTCCAATCATTTTTTTCTAACTAAATTAAGGGTAAATAAACCATTACACTATTGTGTTGCATTTACGTGTACGATACACTCATTCTCCAATAAGGCTTAAAATTGAGTAACTGAAAATGTTTGTGGGTAAAAAACGAGATAATATAAGAGACTAGGTATTTGTGACAGCAGGTCTCTTTAATCAGAAAGTACTATTATCTAGTTAAGAAAATAAAAATATAACCTAAGAGACCAGATTTTAAAACAGGTGATCTCTTTGAATTTAACACAAAAAATGGGTTGATTCGTTGCTTTGGCTAACTACATAAGAGACCTGCAATTAGAAATAGGCAGTCTCTACTGTTATCAATTTTTTTATTTTTATTTTTTTTTTTTACAGAGTAGGGGTATAGTTGTACCTTCGTGTACCCCCTAGATCCCTCAATGGATGGTAGAATAAGAATGGACAGATTATGAGGACATAATAATGAGGTTGATAGAAGTAAAACAAATAGGATTAAAAATAATAAAATAAAAGATGTACTAGAGTAAGACTCTTAAGAGTGAAAAACAATTAAAAAAAAGTATATGATGAAAGATTGACTCTTAAAATATTACAATTAGAAAAGGATTAGAATGCTAAAATTCTATCTTTAAGAGTTTGATATGGAATAGAGTTCTAAAATTGTTAGGACTTATAAGATAATTAAAAAAAATAAACTAAAACAATTTACAATACTACCTTTTGAGAATATGACATGATTTAGAATCCCAAATGACGTAAAATATTGGTTATGACTCAAATCTAATGATGATTGACATAAAAAAGATAAAAAAGTTATCCACCAACACTAAAGATAAGATTCCTAAACCATAAAGGTTGTAGTATTGTAGGAAATATTTCAAGCATTACCCCTAACTTGAACCCCACTGTGATCATATATTAAAGTACGGTGGCGTTCAAAGGGAAAGAAGATAGAGTAAAAGAGTCGCCAACAAGTTTTAGGAACTTGTAAACTGTTCACGATGTGAAGGTTACACCCCTTAATAATCCAGGAGATCGTTAAATCCAATAGGTCTGGAACCAAGACTGGTAGTTCGGGGATGAAGGTACAAATCCAACCTAAAAGAGATTGAACCTGCCATAATAATAGACCTCTACTTTATTCTGATTGTATTCATGTGCGCTTTCTGACTAACATGCAATCAATAGGATTAACCCTAAACCTGTTTATCTATGTTGGTTGAATATTAATGCACAAATAAATCCATTATTGGCGATCACTTAAATTATAATTAAATTAACCCTAACAAGGTTATTAATTATATTATTAAGCGTGATTACAAGTACCAATTTCCTTTAAACATGCATAAAAGGCGTGATCAAGCAATAACAATAAAAATAATCAAGCAACAATAAATAAATCAAATAATAATAATAATCATATGGATAATTTGCCAATTATTACCGTAAGTTAATACCACTTTGTAAATTACTACCGCAAATTAAAAAAGTTGTGAATTACTACCGCAAAAAATTTTAAGATGTTGCGATTACCACCAAACCCCCATTAAACCCAACTATGACGTCATTATATCCCTTGAAAACACTCTTCTATTCTAATTAAAACTCTAAAAAGTCAACAAAAGTCAATTTATCAATGCTAATTGAATTAGGAATGAAAAGAACCTTCTAAAAGAATCTAGAAGACTAAAACCAATCCTAATTGTATTAGGAATGATAAAATAATATTAGGCCCTCCTCTTGATCATTGGGCCGCATATAAGGCTAAAACCAGGCCCAGTTTAGTAATTTGGCCATAACTTCCTCATTATTTATTGGAATTGGGCTTATAATATATCGTTGGAAAGCTCTTTTCAAGCCCCATCCAACTACACCATTATTGGACCCATATCATGGACCAACTAAGCTGGATTGGCTGTTTTCTTAAAATAGGTTTTCAAAAACAGAGAGAAAAGAAAAGAAATTAAAACTATCCGCAACACTAGACTTTCCACACTTTCACTTCATTCGATTATGATTCGATGTGAAAGGTACTCATCACCGGGTTTGGTTTTGGGGAGACACAAATGGGTGTCTACATAAGCCCCCACTTTGACTGAGTTTGGAGAAACGCAAGTTACGAAAACAAAAGTCAAAGTATCGATAGGGACGGAGAATGATTCCGAATGTTCTGCGACCCTAAATCACTCTTGTAACGCCGATACCTGCAAGACTAGCGTCAGTTAAATAGATAAAAAAAGTTAAGAAACGCGTATCTTGCACCGTCGAGCACACGTCTCTGAAGGTAACCGATTTGCTGCTACATTGTTATATTGCTGTATTTTTGACGACCTCCTGCAAGCTAGAGAATGCCGCCTGAAGACTTCTACGCTTGTAACTGCCTTCAATTCCGCCATGATAGACTTTTGCAAGCTAGAGAACCCCATCAAAGATTGCTTCGCTTGAAACCACCTTCTAGCATTTTGACCATCTTCCGCAAGCCAGGGAACACGATCGAAGACAACTTCGCTTGAAATCACCTTCAGTTGTTTGTGACAACTCTCCGCAAGCTAGGGAACGTTGTCAAAAGATATCCTCGCTTGAAGCTATCTTCATTTATTGAGATAATATTCTGAGAAAAATTACCGAAGACCCACGCTTGTCGATCTTTAAAAGCTCACTTGAACATTCCTTCCGCTATGCTTGTATGTCGGCGCTTTTGCTGCTTTTGAACCTGTATATCGGTGCCTATTGTTGTATTTTGAACCAGTATGTCGGTGCCTTTCCGCTGTATGAACCAGTTTGTCGGTGCCTTGCGATGAGCCAATGCTTAGGCGCTTTAAGCTAAGTGAGACGATCATCCATCAGGTCGATCACTTTATGTAATTGTAATCAATCTGATTACTAAATCATGTCAAATTGCTCAGAGGGGATAACTGGCGCACCAAGGAACCCAAAATATATTGCAGGAGGTTGGATGAACCGCACTGATTGGCTGAACATTCTGTCGCCACTAATATAATGCTAGCGCCGCATAAATGGCTCTAGCGCCAGACGCTAAGCCTTATCGTCTGGCGCCAAGGCCTGTCGTTTGGCGCTAGAGTCGGGTTTTCCATAAATACCCCTTTCTTCTCCGTTTCCGCTGCTGCTGCTCGTTTTTTGCTCGAGAATCGCTCAGAACTTCAATTTGCTCGTTCTTGCTCGTTTCTTAACCGAATTTGCTCTAATTTGTTGCAAATCAAAGCTTATTCCATCCATTTTCTCGATCTATGTAAGTTTCTTTCAAACTCACTCCGGTTTTAATGAATTTCGCGTAAGTCTGTTCTCAAATTTCTTAAAAATTTAAAACTAGAATTGCTTAATTCTCTTTGTTTGTCAAAATTTATGCCATGAAATTGCTTGATTACGTTTATATATTTCCTTGGGAGTAATTTGAGACTTGTTTGACTCAATTTGGTGAAGAAACGAACGAATCACCATTGTTGGACCTCTTAAGGTCGGGAATACAATGTGGCTTGTTCTTGATATTTTTGCTAGAAATTCTTGTCTAATTTGTCACAATAATTACTATAGTATTGCAAGAAATTGTTTCAATGCTTGAATAATCCGTATATGCTCAATTTGAATTTGTGCTCTGTTTTAGTACTACGTACTCTGTTTTTTTTTTGCGAACAGAGTATCATGCGGCTAGGCGAACCATAGATACTATAGAACCTTAATTTATGATAATTTTGCACAATTTAGTATGGCTAGACAGCGAGGTTCAGGTTCACGGTCCCGAGACGTACGACGGGAGCACGAGCCCGTAGAGGACGACGCCGACCCGTCAACTTCTCTCGATCCTCTCCCGGAGTGGGATGAGCAAACTTTGTACTTCTCCCCCGTCCACCACATTTTTGAGAGGGTGCGACGTGGGATCACGGTTGGTAGGACGCGCTGCCACGATTCAGGTTGCGATACTTTGGGCGACCTGTACAAGATGTACATCGGTAATGAAAGAGAGGTGAGACTTCTCTGGGAGTCTTGCGGACTGGCTGCGCTTTTGGAGACCTCAGAGGCCATTATTGCCTCTAGCGAGGTTCATCACGTGGTTCGTGCCTTGGTGGAGTTCTTTTGGGACACCACCAACAATTTCCACTTTCCTTGGGGGGAGATGATGGTCACCCCGACCGACTTCAGTCTTATTACGGGACTGGAGTTTAGCTCTGTTGCGCTGCCGTTTGACAACGAGATCAGCATGTTTTCCCCTGAGGTCAAGGAGCTGTTGGGTCTAATTGTTGTTCGGGCTCGTGCTAAGGTAGAGTCGAATCAGTTCAGCGCGAAGGGGATTCGTCGTTCGACTCTAGCAGCGGCTTTTGATGATGATGCGACCACCAAAGAGCAGCGGGTGCACATCTTTGTGCTTATCTTGCTGTCTGGGACGTTCTCCCCTGACAAGGGTAGTAGAGTGCTGCTTTACTACCTACATGCGGTCTGTGATCTACACTTTATCGGGACTTATGACTGGGCATGCTTGGCCTATGCTGACTTCATTCGAGCGTTACGAGACTCGTGTCGACACCGGTCCTTCACGGGGAACGTCGCTCTATCTGGCTTCTGGAGGATCGTAGAGGTATACTATCTCCCATAAAGTTTAGCTCTAAGCTTTTGATTAGCACTTGCTGATAATTTTTGCCATTGGTAGCTCTGGTTCTACGAGTACTTTCCCTCGGTTGTGTCGGCGAGACCGTCGTCGTTGCTCTGGTTCTACGAGTACTTTCCCTCGGTTTCCAGTGAGTGCCTCCTAGGGAATCCGCCGTGCTGGGATGTCCACTGCGTATGTCCGAGATTGGATCATCTCGGTATGGTTCTTTATATATTTGAACACTTTTGCATTACCTTTGATGGATTCTTATCTGATAGGCATTCTTCCCAGAAGCCTGACGTGTTGTACCGGCCGTGGGTCGGCTTGGTTGTTCCTGGGCTAGCCGCAAAGTATACTGCTGAGCGTCACTACTTTATGGGGACATATGGAGCAATTGCATACCTTGGAGAGAGGGTTGCTATTCAGCATTCCTCAGACACTTTCATTGTTCCTGCTCCTCCACCGCGTCACATGTTCAACGACGCGAGGTTGGTAAGCATGTCAGAGAGAGTTGGTACCCCTTGGCAATCTTATACGATCCCTGGGCGGTGCTATGAGGAGGAGCTACTGCCGTTGTTAGCTCCAGTCCCTGTAATGGCTGAGGAGGTGGAGGTATGATTTTCAACTTATTCTTTTCGTTAAGTAGCCCCCAAGTAATGTTTTACTGACTTTGATTTGCTTTTGTGAGGCTTGACCTACTGAGTTCGTTCCACCTTGTATGTCCATCCATTCTCAGGGGACATACGGGCTGATCGAGGAGATGATTCCTCCAGCTCCTGAGGGTGAGCGCTTCGTGGAGAGGTCGATCCCTCGTCACCAAACTCGGGTAAGCTTATTTATTTGCAGCTAGTGTCCATATATGTTATGCATCATTACTGACTTTATTTCTTTGACAGTTCTCGCGCGAGGTGGTCACGGCGATGGCACGGTGCATAGATGCCTTCCGGAGCCAGCTCGTTCGGATGAGGAATGTGGCTACGTGTCGTCGCGAAGACGCCGTTCAGGAGGTAGTTTCCTTTCTTATTTTTGCATTACTGCTTCTATTTTGCTTGTTTCTGATTTAGTTTCTTTTGCAAGGTCAGCCCATTCCTTCACGTACCCGTACTAGACCTGAGAAGCGGAGAGAGCCGGCGAGGTCTAGCTCGAGACGTCGCCGTACTGGTTCTGGTGGTCGGGGTGGTCATTCTGAGGCTGCTCGCACTGAGGCGGTGGAGGGCTCGGGCTCTTCATCTGAGGGTGCACATGCTGCGCCGGTAGGTCAAGGAGAGGCTACCTCGGCTCTTTGAGGTAGTGGGATGTATGAGGTCGGCTCGTCATCGCAGCAGCCTCCGCAGCCTCAGCCTCTTGTTGATCCTGGGTGGACAAGTCCTGTGCTTAGTTTTCCACCTCCCGAGGAGACTGGAGCTGGAGCTGGAGCTGGAGCTGGTGGAGAGGTTACTCCTCGTACGGCGAAGTTCTATGACATGATAGGTGTACGTCCTCCGGCGCCTGTAGGGAATACTTTCAAGCCTTTAAATCCCACTAGCTCGAACCCCACTGTGATCATACACTAAAGTACGGTGGCGTCCAAAAGGGAAGAATATAGAGCAAAAAAGTCGCCAACATAATTTTTTAAGGAACTTGTAAACCGTTCATAGGATGAAGGTTACACCCCTTAACGATCCAAGAGATCGTCAACTCCATAAGGTCATGAACCAAATAAGGCTTCGGGGATGAAGGTACAAATCCAACCTAAAAGAGTTTGAACCTGCCCTAATAATAGGCCTCTACTTTATTCTGATCGTATTCATGTGCGCTTTCTGACTAACATGCAATCAATAGGATTAACCCTAAACCTGTTTAATCTATGTCGGTTGAATTTAATGCACAAACAAACTGTTATTGGCGATCACTTGAATTATAATCAAAGTTAACCTAACAAGATTATTAATTATCTTATTAAGCGTAATTACAAGTACAAATTCCCTTTAAACAGGCATAAAAAGCGTGATTAAGCAATAAAGAATAAATATCAAGCAACATAATAAATAATCAACATCATGATAATAATAATAATCATAAAAATAATAATCGTAATCAAAATCATGCTCATAGTAATATTAAAGCACAATGAACATAGCAAGATCCTAGGCATGATACTAACAAGATTAATAACAAACCCTAGCATGTCACTAAGCAATAAAAATCAAATCTTTAGCCCTAACATGATACTAACATGAATAAATATTAGAAAGAGAATAAAAGGCATCATAGCAATCATATTTAATATTAAAAATACCCTAGACATGATACTAGGAATATCATAATAGCAATATAAACATGATATCTACATCATAAATCAATAAATCAATTAAAGTACTTACTTTGATGCCTCGTACCTCTTTCTAATAACAAAATACACACGTTAGTAACTTCAAGGAAAAATAATAATAAAATCAATTAAATTAAATAATTGAAATAGAGATTTGGGACCAAACCCTCAGAAATTAAAACCTTTCACGTCTAGGGCGAAGGCAACTTTGAATATGGCTAGGTGTATCTAGATCTTGTGAATGCGGAATTTTGTATGAAAAAGCAAGAAAGAATTGAATGCTAAAGAATACTTGAGAATGAGAGAATTGGTGAATGTAGATGATGAATTCGTGAATGAAAACGGAGTTTTTAATACGATATTTATACAGAAAATCAGCCAAAAAAGATAATTTAACAAAACAGATTCTGAAGTTCGCAAAACAGGATTGGCGCCAATGGCTAGGGCCTGGCGCCAAGCCTGGTTCCAGGCGCCAAGGCCTGGGGTTGGACGCCAGTCTGAATTCTAACGCTTTTTCGAAAATCCGATAAGTTTACCGTACTGGAGGATAAAATAATACAATTTCTTCGAAAATGCTATTTGAATTTGATTAAAACTCTGAAAAGTCAACAAAGTCAATTTATCAATGCTAATTGAATTAGGAATGAAAAGAACCTTCTACAAGATTCTAGAAGAATAAAACCATTCCTAATTGCATTAGGAATGATAAATCATATTAGGCCCTCCCCTAGATCATTTGGCCGTACATAAAGCTCAAACCGGGCCCAGTTTAGTAAATTGGTCATAACTTCCTCAATATTTATCGGAATTGGGCTTATAATATATCGTTGGAAAGGTCTTTGCAAGCCCCATCCAACTACACCACTATTTGACCCATATCATGGACCAACCAAACTGGATTGGCTGTTTTCTTAAAATAAAGTTTTCCAAAACAGGGAGAAGAGAAAAGAAATAAAACTTTCCGCAACATTAGACCTTTCCACACTTTCGTTTCATTCGTTTATGTTCGACGTGAAAGGTGCACATCACCAGGTTTGGTTTTGGGGAGACACAAGTGGGTGTCTACAGCGCCGTAGTTTATTCCCGTGCTTTTATTTTATTTTGACTTTGTATAGAACTTTGCCTTTATTTAGACTTATTATTTAGACATGTTTGTATATACATACTACCTATGAGTTTATTTATCTATTATTTTTTCATTTTTAACTTTTATGTGCATGTTTTTGTGTGCAAAGAATTGTGATAATTAATTTTGCGCAAAAATTCCGTCATTTTTATTATTGATGGAGGGTATCCGACTTTCTCCCCCAAAAAGAAATAATGAAAAAATAAGAGTAAAAATATTGGATTTATAAAAACTAATAGAATCCAAAAAATAATATAATTAATATAATGGTTATATTAATTAAGAAGAAGGAAAAAATAATTTCGAAAAAAGGAATAATAAGAATAGTAAAAATCGTAAAGTCATTGGTCAGACTTGAATCAGGAAAAAAAACGCGATTTTGAATTGCTCATATGATAAGACACGCCAGGGTCATCTGGCGCCACGCGTTTTGAGTTAGCGCCAGGCGTTACTCTTAGCGTTTTGTGTTAGGCGCCAATGCCTGGCGTCTAGTGCCGACTCCGAATCCTTTCCGGATTAAACTGTGCCGATTTTGTGCATAAATAGCCCCCTGCCCAGCCGATTTTCTTCATAATTTCAGCAGATTAAATATATTCTTAGCTTTTGAAAAAATAATAATCATGTCTCTAGTCTCTAAAAGTTTTACCAACTTTACTCATGAATGGTGTCGGTCTCTAACTGCCAGGGGGAGAAAGGAGTTAGATGTTTTTCATATGGGGGGTATTTATGGTGTCAAAGGGGTAGATCTTGATGTAGACTTTATTCATACCGCCCTAGAATATTGGGATGTGGATACTCACTGTTTTAGATAAGGGTATGATGAAATTAGCCCTTTGCCGGAAGAATTCGATGCTATATTAGACTTCCCTGCATTAGATCTTGTAGTAATCCCTAGAATAAACGAATATTATTAAGGGTTTCCTACGTATCCTTTCTTAAGGAATTAGGCCAAACGTAGCTCTCCTTAGTGTCCTACTCAAGTAATTATGGGTAGTACTTTTTAAGTTGGTCAAGATTTGTCATGTTCGAGAACTCATTGCCATCCATATTAGTTAATTTTGCTGCACCTCCTGACAGGATTGTTTTGACAATATAGGTTCCAGACTAATTAGGTCTAAATTTTCCCCTTGGATCTAAAACATTTTTCCTTAATGCTTTTAACACCAAGTCTCCTACTTTGATGTTTCTTGTCTTAACCTTCTTATTAAAATGTCTAGCCACACGAGTTTGGTAGCATTGAGTATGATGTAGAGCTTCTAGTCATTTTTCATCAAGTAGGATTAGCTCCTCATATCTTGCCTAGTCCATTCAACTTCATCGAGTTTTCTTTCTACTGCAATGCGCAGAAATGGTATCTCTAGCTCTACAGGTTGTAAGACATCCATTCCACAAACCAAGCAAAATGGCGTTTTTCCTGTTGATGTGCGAATTGACGGGCGATAACCCCACAATGCGAAGTGGAGTTTGTCAGGCCAATCCTTGTAATTTTCCATCATTTTCTCGATGATAGTCTTTAAATTTTTATTAGCTGCTTCGATTGCTCCATTTTCCGGAGGTCTATAAGGAGAAGAATGATGATGTTGAATACCATATTTTTGTAGCAATTCTTCACACTCAGCTTGAAAGTGAGTTCCACTGTCACTTATCATTTCATGTGGGACTCCATATCGACAAATAATATTTCTTTCGATAAAGAGTGCTACACGTTTTGCAGTGAGTTTAGCGTATGATTGCGTTTTGACCCACTTTGTTAAGTAATCAATTGCCACTAAGATATATTCATGACCTCCTGTTCCTGGGGGAGTGATTTTGCCAATGATGTCAATTCCCCATGTAGAGAATGGCCATGGTGAAGTGTAGGTGTAGAGTAGAGATGGAGGAACATGTTGTAAATTGGCGTAGATTTGGCACTTAGGGCATCTTTTTACGTATTGATGAAAATCCCTATTCATGGTAGTCCAATAGTATCCTTCTCGCATTATCTTTTGGACTAGCATTTTGCCATTTACGTGAGTTCCACAAATTCCTTCGTGGACTATCTTCATTGCTCTTTGAGCATCCTTTTGTCCTACACATAAGAGAGCTCGACCCTTAGGTACCCTTTTGTGTAACTCGTTGTCTATGAGTACATATTGTTAAGCTAAGAGTCTTAATGCTCGCTTTTCTCTTTTGTCAGCATGGGGAGGGTATTCTCCTTAGGTGACATAGTTGAGTATATCCGTATACCACGGTTCTTCTTCTTCTGCTTCTTCTTGGATCATTTCATCATCTTCTATAGCTTTAATATAAGCCGGTTTATGCTTTTTTTCTATTGTTAGAGGCATATGCTCGATTTCCGTAGGAATCCTAACCATAGAGGCTAGTCTTGCTAAGGCATCAGCAAATTGATTTTCTTCTCTAGGTAGATACGTGTATTCCACCTTTTCTAACTGATTAGTGAGAGTTTCCAGATAAGTTTGGTAAGGGGCTAGACTTTCTCTCCTCACTTTCCATCTTTTAGAGATTTGATTGATGATCAATGAAGAGTCTCCGAATATCAATAATTTTTTCACTCCCAATGCCAAAGCTGTTTCAAGGCCTACCACGCATGCTTCATATACAACAGCATTGTTGGTAACGTCGAATTCAAGCTTTATGGAGATAGGAACATGCTCTTCTTTAGGTGATTCTAGTAATACTCCAACGCCACATCCCTTATGGTTTGAGGCTCCATCAAAGTATAAGGTCCAAGTATCGTCCTCGATGACCATCACGTCTTCGTCTGGAAATTCATTGTTGTGTATTGGCGTCGACTCTTCTGTTGGAAAGTCTGCTAGAAAATCCGAAACCACAGATCCTTTGATAGCTTTTTGGGGCATGAATCTTACGTCAAATTGAGCTAAGTTGACTATCCATCTTGATATGCTCCCATTGAGTGTAGATTTCTCGAATAAATACTTGAGTGGATCTAATCGGGAAACTACAAAGACTGTATGCACGAGCATGTAATGTCTTAACTTGGTTGTGGCCCACACCAATGCGAGGCACAATTTCTCAAGCAGTGTATTGTGTACTTCATACTCGAGCATCTTTTTGCTTAGATAGCAGATCGCGTTTTCTTTTCCTTCTACTTAAGTACAACCTAAGAGGTGTTCCCGGAAGTGCTGTTGCTAATACGGGAGGATTTGCGAGATAAGCTTTGATCTTTTCAAAGGATTTTTGACACTCTTCATCCCATATTACTGGTACATTCTTTTAAGCTTTTTGAAAATTGGTTCACATATTGTTGTCAATTTTGATATGAACCTACTTATGTATTGCAACCGGCCAATAAATCCTCGAATTTTCTTTTCGATTTTGGGCGGTGGCATTGACATGATTGCCTTGATCTTGGTTGGGTCTATCTCTATTCCTCTATAGCTTATGACATAACCCAAAAGCTTTCCTGAGGTGACTCCAAAAGCACACTTGAATGGATTCAACCTCATGTCGTATTTTCCTAGCCTTCCGAAGAATTTTCTCAATGCTATTTGATAGACTAGGCGATCTTTTGATTTCACAATCATATTGTCCACATATACTTCGACTTCTTTATGCATCATGTCATGGAGCAAGGCAGTCGCTGCTCGTTGGTAAGTAGCATCCGCGTTTTTCAACCCGAATGGCGTTACCGTGTAGCAGTAAGTACCCCACGGTTTTATGAAGGTTGTTTTCTCCATGTCTTCTTCCGCCATGAGAATTTGATTGTGACCCGCGTATCCATCAATGAACGAGAGAAGTGCATGATTCGCTGTGTTATCTACCAGAATATCAATGTGTGGTAAAGGGAAGTCGTCCTTTGGACTTGCCTTATTTAGATCTCGATAGTCGACACACGTTCTTACCCTTCCATCCTTTTTCGGAACTGGGACGACATTGGCGACCCATTCAGGGTATTAGGATATCTTGATAAAACCTGCAGTTATTTGTTTTTGAACTTCTTCTTTTATTTTAAGAGTTACGTCGGGTTTCATTCGACGCAACTTTTGTTTTACAGGTTTCATTCCTGGAATTAACGGTATGGTGTGTTGAGCTATTTCCCTATTAATGCCTGGCATATCTTCATATGACCAAGCGAATACATCGATGAATTCTTTAAGCAAGTTAATTAAATCGGTTCTTTCTTGTTCATTAAGTGTTAATCTGATTTTAACTTCTCTTTTATTGGTTGAATCATTTGAGATATCAACCGTCTCAGTTTCCTCAATTATCGGTGTTTTATTTTCAAGTGTTTCCATTGCTTTAATAAGTTCTTTGTCATTTTCATTGTTAGTTAAGCAATGCTCGTCATCTTGGGTTAAAGAAGAACACAAAGAGTAAGAAGAAGAAGACGTATTATTACATCAAAGAGAGATATGTCCTTAGGGACTTGATCGCTAACTATCCTAAGGGAAGAGATAGAAGGAGGGGGCGCTACAACTAAAGACTTAGATGACTATATAGGAAGAGACTCTGACTCTGAATCTGACTCAGACGACTCTTCAAACATCGATCCTTGCCCCGTTGTGATGGAGATTTTTCTTCCGCTTGGAGTAGTCACCTTGACGGTCTTGCGCTACCCTTGTAGTGATCCTTCCGCTGGAGTGATGAGCTTTGAGGGATCAAAGCTTTCGCTTTGTAGGATCGTTTGGATGAGCGAGGAGTTAAAATCTTTGTATGTTGGCTCATCTTTTTTCCGCCCAAATAGTAATCCCATGACATTAAAGTCAAAGCATGGGGGTGCTTTCTCCTTATGAATAAGAGTTGGGATTTCATCTATAAAATGGCAATCTAAGAAAATCTGGAATCCCGGTTGCCTTATGCCATTTATGACAAAAGGTTCGGGAAATTCGTAGCATGGATAGTCCTCTGCTTCTTTTATGAATTGTCCATTGAGGGTAAGAGGATACTGATCCATTAGAATTGCTTTCTTTTGGATGCGAGCGTCCCTAGGTGCTTTTGACTTTTCCTGGGCTCGCTTGAGATCTTCCCGAGTCAGTTCAAAACCAAGTCCAAAAGTGTCTAATTTAGGGAGGCTAGGTGATTCCATCGGTTTTGCTATTCCTTTCTTTTTCCTAGGGTCATCCCAGGAAAATTTCCTTGTTTCTTCAGAATAGCGTTCACTATCATATTGGAGTAGGGGTCGTGGCAGAGAGGGATCCTTTCATCCTCCTCGATTAAGGAGACCTCTTCATTAAAGCCCCATAAGTCTTCATCATTTTCATCGTGCCCCACATTAATTATTGGATTTTCTATGGCTTTAATCCTCATGGGTGAAGCATCAATTGTAATGGGAATGCCTCCAACTGTGGCCTTTACCTGTTGGTGCAGAGATGAAGGGACGGCCTTTAGGTCATGAAGCCAAGGGCGTCCCAACAATAGATTAAATGAAGCATTAATATCTACTACTTGGAATTCAGAAGCGTGTTCTATTGCTCCTGCCGTTATATTCATAGTGATCTTTCCAAGAGCTTGATGATGAGCATTGTCATAAGCTCTTATTTCTTGCATTGACGGGGTTAGGTCCTCATCCCTTATGCCTAGAATCCTCGCAGTTCTGAGTGGACAGACATTAATGGCCGATCCATTGTCTACAAGAGTCATAGGGACGTTCATTCTCTTGCAAACCACTGTGAGGTTTAACGCCTTATAATTCTTATCACCTTCTGGAGGTAAGTCCTTGTTGGAAAAGGTGATCAAGTTGATAGGACTAGGGAGATCACTCATAAAGAAGTTAGCCAACCCCTCAGGTGTGGTGTCAGAATCTATCCCTATCTTATCCAAAGCATTCATTACTTCCAACCTATGTTCTCGAGATGTTGCTAGAAGCTTCCGTACATTCATTTCAACTTTAGTTTTCTTGAACTGTTTGACAATATCATTGTCTTCTATGATAGGTTTGGGAACTTTCTTCGTTGTTGGCATAGGTTGTGTCAAAATAGGAGGTTGCATTCTCCCATATCTTGTGAGGACGTCTATTGATGAATCATCTTCCACCCAGAAATCATCCATGGCATATGACGCCGAAGGTGGAGGTCCTACCATATCTTTTAAATAAACGTATTCTTCATCACTGTCCCAAACTCCATTAATAATTATGTCTTCTTCTTGTGGAACTTGGACTAGTCTTTTGTCATCAATCATTTTCTGAATTAAATCCTTAAATTTAAAACAGTTTTCAATAGTGTGACCCCTTGATTGATGGTATTGACAATAGAATCTGTCTGTCCTTTTTAATGATTCAAATGATCTCGGTTCGAGAGGTTTGACCTCGCCACTCTCGGAGAGCATTTTGAACATTTGAGGATATGGAATCCCAATTGGAGTATAGAGTCTATTACTCTTCTTGGGTTTATCGATTACTTGCAGAGAAAAGGGTTTCTTCGTTTTCTTGCTAGCTAGAGGCAATGGGATCTTGTTTGATTCCATGAGATCTTGAATGAGGTTTTGAAACCTGTAACATTCATTTGTGGTATGACCATTTCCTCGATGGTACTTGTAGTAGGACTTGGGATCCCATCTTTAAGATCGCTTTTCTGGTGCTGGATCCTCGGTAGAGCCAATAGGTTTGATTAATCCTTGATCAAAGAGACGATCAAAAGTAGCATCATAGGTCATTCCCATGGGTGTGAACTCTCTCCTGGGTTTATTTTTCGTGGGTGGAACCTTGTCACACTTTATCTAAAGCTCTTCTAATTGTTTCTTCGCAACTTCGAGAGCTTCACGTAGCAAGTTTGACCCCTCTAACATGGACAACGTAAGTTTCTGGAAGGTTATCCAGGGAATCGAAAAAGATCTCCTCCTCTTCTTCAATAGAATGGATTTCTTCGATGGGCCTGATGAGAGATGAGGGATCAACCTCGTTTTCCTCATCAGAGATGGCAAAAGAGTGAGCAAGAGGCGCATTATCAATGTTCGAATTCTTACTGGCAGGAGGCAGTTGCAGTTTGTTGTTGTCGATTAAATCTTGGATAGCTTCCTTAAGCTTCCAACAATTCTCGGTAAGATGGCCCCTACCTTGGTGATACTTGCAATGTGTATTGAGGTTCCAATTAGCTGTCCTCTTCTCGACTGGTGGGTTTCCAAATGGTCCAGTAAGAGTTATAAGACCTTTTGCATTTAATCGATCAAATGCGGTGTCATAACTCATACCTATAGGAGTAAAGTTCCTCCTAAATGGTTTCTTTTGTCCTTGATTATTCATAGCAAGGAATTCACTTAAGTTAAAGGTACTAACATTGTTTAAGTGGGTGGTTTTGGAAGAAGAAGGATTGTTGTTCTTCTTGCTTTTCCAGCCACTGTTAGAGTTATTGTTAGCAGCTTTCAGCTTAGCCAGGTCGTCTTCTATATTGATTCCAATGTCAAAGACGGCCTTGAAGGTGTGGAGATTATTCTGGTATTTAAGATGCTTGGAATACTTTTTTGAAGGTTCTTGATGAATAACCTCACAGATTCTTTTTCACTTGGCACCTCGATCATTTTAGCAGAGGTTTCTCTCCATTTATTGAAGAAAGAGGTGAAACCTTGATTCTCTTTTTGCTTGGGGATGTCAAGTTCCCTATAGTCAGTCTCAACTTAAATATTGCATTTATATCTATCAATGAAAGCGTTTACAATGGACTCCCAAGTAGAGGTTCTTTCTTTCTCAAGAGAAAAGACCCATTGTTGGCAAACGGTTTCGAGAGATATTGAGAACAAAGAGGGAAACACCTTCTTGTCAATACCCTTAATACTCATTATTGTTTTGAAGGCTCTTAAATGAACATAAGGGTTGTCAGTCGCTTTGAATTTCGGGATGTCGTTAGCATTGAAGTTCTCCGGAAGGAAGAAGATCCTTGTCCACCGAGACCCCTTGTGAGCTAATTCCTTGAAACTTATAGTCACTAGACAGTTTGCTCAGACTCTCTTGCATGAGGTCCATCTGTTGTTGTTTCACAAGATCATCAATCTTAAGGGTTAGAACCTTTAACGCCTCAGTCACAGTAATTAGTTGGTTCTTGAGCTCATTAACTTCCTCTTGAGTTGCCATTATTGTCTTAGCTTTCCTTTTACGAGCAATCGGTATGTCGAAATGTTGGACTTGAATAAAAAGGTTGTCTTTGATCAAACGCCCTTCCTTTCTTGACCACGCGCTGTAAATTAAACCATTTTTGTTTTTTTACATGACTCAAATTGACTTTGACTTTACGGTATTGGAAAAGAAAAAGCAAAAATAGGTGCATATTTTTGGCAAAAATAATGTATATATTTTTGGGAGTTAAGTATAAGGTTCAAACAAGTGGTTTAATTGGAGGATTAATATCCGACTTACCCCCCTAAAAAAGGATGGAAAATACGCGCATACAAGACTCCCTTAGGCATGGTCAAAGTGTACATTAGTGTGTGCTTTATGTGGTGAGTGTAAGTGACATGCTTTGACTCCTGTGTTAGACCATGGGACTTTGGTGCTTAGAGTCGATTAATGACTTGACAAGGTATAATTACCAGTAAAAATTAACTGAGTGGACTAGAAAGGCATATAAACAAAATATTAAATTTTCTCAAACTATTATTATGCTAAATTGGTTGAATATTAATGCAACACATAATTCTAAATTATTTGTGATCACTTGTTAAACAACAAGATTAAAAAGGAACCTAAACCGATAGTCTAATTTATCTAATTAGGCGTGATTTTCAATTACATATTCCCTTTAAACATGCAATATGGTGATCATAAAATATAATAGAATAAACATTAATATTGGAGGCAATTCAACAATAATAGCGTTAGTCAAATCAAATATAAAATTAACCTAATCATGATACTAGCAATATTAAAATAAAATAAGAGTAATTAAATTAATTAATTACTCACATTCCACGCATTCCTTAAAATTGCTACATCATGAATAAATTGTTAGTAACTTCAATAAAAAATATAAAACAAATGAAAATTAAATTAAATAAAGGTAGATTTGATTTGGTCCAAACCCTCAGTTATTTATACCTTTCACGCCTTGGTTTAAGGACCGAACCTCGGGTTAAGTATGGACTCCTTAGAGTGCTTAATGGAAGAACGGTGTAATTAGGAATACAGGTTTAAGGCTTAGAATATGGGAGTGAGAGAAGAGAATGATTTTTGGTGTAAAAGAGAGAAAGAGAGAAGAGCTTGATGATCAAGCTTGTTGATTATTGAAAAAGGGAGATATGACCTCTATTTATAAGAAAAAAAAAGGTTTAAAAAATCAAGAAAAGATAAGAATTCGAGTCAGAAAAAACTCTTGCAATAGACAGCAGTTTTTGCGGTTTTTGTTTTTATCATATCTTTTGAAGCAGAAATTGGAATAAGATGAATAAGATATCGTGGGAAAGCTCTTGAAGTCTACTTTCTAACCCAATTGGAATCAGAATTAAATATTTTATAAAGATATGGCCGAAATAATTAGACGGTATCAGTTTTGGATATAGTTTGACATATTATTCATATCTTTTCCGTTACAGCTCGGAATCGATATTATAATATGTCATTGGAAAGATAATTTCAAGGGATATCCAACCATATAAAATTTGGATAAAAACTATGAGGCACAAAAATGATATCTAACTATCTTTGAACGTCTTTGTATTTGGATAAAAATAGGATTTTCAAAAAGAAAAGTTATATTCAATTTCAAACGCTTTAATCGTATCTTTTCAAAAAGGATGATTAAGATCTTTTAGAAACTTATAGTAGCTTCTAATTAATCCTAATTGTTTTAGGAATGGGATTAAATAATTTGGACCCTCCACATGATCATTGGGTCGTAGGTAAGGTAGACTTAGGTTCGGTTTGGGCTCAGTTTAATATTTTGGTCATAACTTATTCGTTATAACTCGGATTTGGGCTTATAATATATCATTGGAAAGATATTTTCAACCCCAATCCAATTATTAAATCATTGAACCCAGATTATGAACCAAAATAAACTGGATTAAACGTTTTTACAAAAAGGATACGAAATGAATGATTTTAAAGGACACGAAATGAATTATTTTGGGTTTAAAGGCACGAAAAGAGGAAAATAAGTTATGGTTTGGGGAAATGGGCTAGAATTTGGGTTGGTGTATTAAATGGAAATATGGATTTAAGCACTCCAAGATTAAATACTGAATCCGACCAATAATGGCGGTGAAAGGTTGTTCATCATCGGGTCTGGTTTTGGGGAGAATCTTTTAGGTGTCTACAATGAATAATAAAACATGTATTTTCCTCGTCTTCTTTTGGCATTAAAACTTGGTTGTAACCTACGTATCCATCCATAATAGATAACATCTCATGTTCAGCCGTGTTATCTACCAATATATCAATATGTGGTAGAGGAAAATCGTCTTTAGGGCTAGCTTTATTAAGATCCCTAAAGTCGACACACATGCGAACTCGTCCATCCTTTTTACGGACTGGGACGATGTTCGCTACCCATTTTGGGTAATTATATACGCGAATAAAACCAGCGTTCAACTGTTTTTGTATTTCTTCTTTTATTTTTAATGCAACATCAGGTTTCATTCGTCGAAGTTTTTGTTTTACTTGTTTAGAGGTAGGGTTCAAGGGAATGGTATGTTCCGCAATTTCCCTATCTATTCCAGGCATGTCCTTGTATGACCAAGCAAACACGTCTTCGAATTCTTTGACCGTCGATATGAGGGTCGATCGCTCTTCCGAAAATAGAGTTAAGCCAATTTTGACTTCTCTTTTATTTTCGTTAGTTCCTATGTTAACTATTTCAGTTTCTTCAACAATAAGGTTCTTTTTTTCTCATTCATTCATTAGTTCAGCCAACTTATTAATGTTATCATCATCGTTAGATTGATTGTTATAGCATTCGAAAGATTCAAGAGAAGGTATATACTCAGAAATAGAGCTCATATTATTAAAATCAAAAGAGAGTACATCAAGAAAAGAATCCTTTTTAGGATCTTCGTCCTTAGAACAAGAAAATAAAGACTCAGTAATGGCCACAAGGCCTAGATTTTTAGCTTCCCTAGAGTCTATGATAGATTCATCGTCCAATCCTTCAAACATCTTCCCTTTGCCTATGATGATTTCCAGCTTATCGCCTTTGTGATTGGTCCATTTAAAAGATTTCCTCCATCCATGCTCGAAAGTTTTGTTTGAAGGGGTGATCAACAATTTGGGTTAAAATCTTCATCTTGAATGGCGTTTTGATTGGTGATTGTAGCGACATGATTTTGCTCTAGTCCAAATAGCAAGTTAAATGCTTGCCCATCATAGCACCCTGGAATTGGGTGTTTTGATTTTACGATACTATGATCGTCATCCATGAAGTAGCAATCATGAAATATTTCAAATCCAGGCTTCTTGATTCCTTCCAAAACTAAGGGTTCCAAAAAGTTGTAGCATGGGTAATCTTCTCCCTCCCTAATGAATTGTCCATTAAGGGTTTGTTGATAGGATGGGAGTAAGGTGATTATCCCTTTCTTATTATTGCCTCTACGTTCTTTGTTTTTCGCATCGTGAGACTCCAATTCTTCTCTGGTTGGTTTGTATCCCAATCCAAAAGAAAATCTTTGCTTTGGGATAGGAAGTAAGAGAGATTTCTTCATTCCTATTCCCAAAGGCATCCCAGGAAAATAACTACTCTTGAGTAAGATGTTGTTTACTATCCGAGAGGAATATTGATCAATCTTGAATGGTTTTTCAAAGTCTTCTTCCATTTCAATTGTGAAGATTGGCTCCACGGCGAATCCTACATGTCCTCTTCATCATTATCATGGTTTATTTCTAAGAGTGATTGATCATTTATTGCTATTTTGAGTGGAGAAACATGTATAGTCATAGGACGCCCGAATCACTTTTCACTATAAGAATCGAGTAGAGGCCATTACGGGCGAATGTGACTCCATGACTCACTTCGTACCATCATCCCCGATCCTCCTTTTGTGGTTCCGAACCATATGGAGTTAGTAATCTCATGGATTATGAATGGGGTGTAACCTTCACGGGTAAATCGTTGTTGCCTATCGTTGTCCCTTAATCGTGGTTGCCTTTTATGATCCGTGAACGGTTTACAAGTTCCTTAAAAACTTTTTGGCGGCTCCCTACTTTCCTATTCCCTAATCGTATATGTCAATTCCCACTTCCTATGAGTGCCAAATATATTCACAACATGCTTTTAACGTAGGCGCACTTCAAACGACGCCTACACCCCTTTGGGTACGTATTGCTACACAGTCATGCGATTCGGTTTAAAAAATGCAGGAGCTATGTACCAAAGAACGGCTACGACTCTCTTGCATGATATGATGCATAAAGAAATAGAAGTGTATGTGGATGATATGATCATGAATTCCAAAGATATAATAGGACATATAAAAAACTTTACGCAAATTTTTCACTCGCATAAAAGAATACAAACTGTGATTAAATCCACAAAAATGCGCCTTCGGAGTAACTTCTAGCATGTTACTCGGATAGTAAACACACGTGGCATCGAGATCGATCCCTCTAAAATAAAGGCAATTGTTGACATGCCTCCCCCTCAAATAGAAAAAGAAATTAAGGGATTCCTTGGCAAACTACAAAACATTAGTCGATTTATCAGTAAATTGACTATGACTTGTGAGCCAATATTTAAAAAATTGAAAAAAGGGGAGAAACATGAATGGGACGATCAATGCCAAAAGGCCTTTGAGAAAATCAAAGATTATCTCAAAAATCCACCAATTTTAGCATAACCAGTACCCAAACTACCTCTTAGGCTATACATTACAGTTACAGACACAGCCATAAGCGCCATGTTAGCACAAGAGGTAGAAAAAGTTGAGCGTGCAATATATTACATAAGTAAAAAATTGATCCAATATGAAACAAAATATACACCTTGGAAAAGACAAGCCTAGCATTAGTGTGGGCAACCAAAAAATTACGACATTATACGTACCACAAACTACTCATGTAATTTCTCAACAAAATCCGATAAAGTATTTTTGTAAACAACCACCCATACAAGGAAAGATATCTAATTGGTTGGTAATGTTGGCCGAATTTGAGCTAAAATATATTTCTAAAAAATCAATGAAACAAAAAGTAATTTCCGACTTTCAGGCACCAGATCCAATTCAAACAAGTCGTGCAGAAACTACTCATCTTCCAGATGAAGAGATTCTCATGACACAAGATGACAAATGGGTAATGTACTGAAAGGAATGATGTCCTTCGAACAAGTGTATTATTCTAATAGCGGGTTTAGAATTATTAGAAAGCTAATATATTAAGCAAGGTCAAGTGATCGGAATGCTGGGTGGAGGCCGCTTCCGATCAGTAATATTAATGTATAATTAATATTACAACTTAATCTTCACTGAACTCTTCAGGTCACACCCTAGCTAATATACGAACCAACTCGATGAATTAATTCGGAAGAAATTAATTCGTCGCCTGAGTATTAATTATTTAAACATCGGACATTCGAGCTTAGAGCGTCAAAACCGAGCGTCGGAAGTCAAGTAAAAAAAACAAGACGAGACACGAAAATAATAAATTAACAAGACCAAAATACCCCTAGCATCGGAATGCCCCGAGCAAACCGAGTGCTAGGGGCATTAGGTATAGTATGGTGGCTAGCATGCGCACCAAGCCGAGCCTAGGCTGGCTGGTGCGTGCCAGCGCACCAATGCTAGCTATGTTGGGCCAACGCGCGCAAGGTGCAAGGCACTCAGCTAGAAGCCCGCATCATTGATGCGTGGCTTGCTGGCCGAGTGCGCCAAGCAGCCCGCACACACAAGTGGTGGGCGTGCTACGCCAGCTGCGCCAAGCAGCCTGCACACGCAAGTGTTGGGCGTGCTAGGCCAGCAGCGCAAAGCAGCCCGCACAAGCAATGCTGGGCGTGTTGGGCCAGCAGCGCCAAGCAACCCGCATGCTTGTGCTGGGCCTATTGGCAGGCGCACATGGCAGCCCACCTTAGGTTGCCTTGGTTCCCAAGTGTGGTGCCTTGTGGAGCATTGTGAGGGGTAGCTTGATGCATGAGGTGGAGGTTTTTGGAGAGGGAGTGGGGAGTAAGTTTGCCCCCCCCCCTCCAAACGGTCCTCACCTAAACTCTCTCATGAGCTTGCCACTTGTTGATTTATTACTAATTTGATTATTTTTTTTATTTTAGCTTTAAAATAAAACGGAAAAATCAAATTCTCCCACATTGATGGGAGAGCTTTTTCACTCTCTTGTTTTCTCTATAAATACCCAAGTTGGTATTGGGAAAATCACTTGAGTGAGAGTTAAAAAAGGCATCACCATTGTGAAAACCTTTGAACTCATTTAATCACTCGGGTTTTGGTCTGACCTTGCTAACCCCAAGGTAGAGGACCTAAAAAGTCCATGTTCATCCTTTGTGGGTGGATACCGTTGGAGCTCTCGTGTGAGAGGGGCTAAAGCTTTCATGTAAGAGCCCGTCTTTGAGGGCGAAGCACGCGTTAAAGGTAAATTACTATTCTACCCTTTTATGTTTATTTGTTATGCTTCATGTTTTTTGCTTTATGGTTTTATTAATTGCGAGTGGTTCTTTGGGTCGGGGTCGTTTCCGCGGTAAGTTGGACTTACAAAACCCCAACAGCGGTATCGGAGCCACGCTCGTTTATTTTTAAAATCATAATATTTTTTCAAGGTGATTTTTATGGCTTATTTTTCCGGTTTAAGTTGTTAATTAGAGTAGCAGCTCGTATTATCTATTTTAACCTCGTATAAGCTACCTCCAGCCCTGAACCCAGATTTCGACTCAAAAATAGTGAATTTTGGGTGGAAAATGTGTTCTGGAAATGGTTTTATTCTTCCAGGGGCAGTTTTTAGCCAAAAACCGACCAGAAATGTTATTTTTGAGGGTTTTTTTCGTTTTTACGAAAATTTTTAAGTCTTTCTAACCTTGAAAGTTAATTGCATATTTATGGTGGTTATGTAATTGGTTCAATACATATTTTATATGCAATTTTAAACCTCTTTAAGCATGGTTACTTTGTAGTAATTTGTGCTTGAATGCCTGGTTTTATTTTTCACATAGTTGTAAACTAATTGCATTAAGTGTGAAATTTTTGTTCTTTGAGGCCTCCAAGTATTAAAGATTCAATCTTTAATTATGTTAAGTGATTGAAACTTTATATTACTAAATTCCATGAATTTTTGTTAAACTTTATTGATTTAATCATTTTTTAGTTGATTGGAATCATAAAGTTTGAAACTTTGTGATAGAAAAATTGTTTATCTTCATATTGGAAGATATAATTTTTCAGGGATTCACAAGTATTAAAGTTGGAATCTTTATGGAGTTTATGTTAATTTTTCCAACTTTCTCTTATTTTGTCAAAACTCAAAGTTAATTTAAATTAATTAAATTAATAGTGAGTGTATGCCCTATTATTTTTAATTGCACCTAGTTAAACCAATTTAATTAAAGAATGGTTTTTGGGAATTATTTTGGTTGCATGCACTTTAAAAATTTTGTTTGAGTTAGACTTATTTAAATTTTAATTTTGCTCATTAAAATTAGTTCTAAAATTAATTTATAATTAATTTCAAAAGTCACGCAAAAATTTTTTAGGATCAAATCCCGAGACTAATGGCACGCAGAACAAGCCATGAAAACCCTTAGCTAGCCATGCCCGTGCGTGCAACCATTGTGTGGCTAGTGCGCGCGGCCGCAAGCAGCAGCAGCACGAGCAGAGTAGCACAGCAGCACGCTGCCATGTGCGTGCGTGCATGTGTGCTGTGTTGCAAGCACTTGGGCTACTTAGTGCATGTATGCGTGGCGCGGTGATGCGGGGCACGAGCACATGGTGCATCGTTTAAACTTAGTGCATGTATTATGTAATTAGGGGTATGCGTAGACATTGCTTGCAAAGCAATATAGTGCAATGAATTCGTTCAACATGGCTATCGAGGGCCACGTTTTTGATGTGTGAAAGTTCGCTGATGTGGGCGGTGTAAAGCTTAGCGACATCGAGCCCACTCCCACGTTCATTGAGCATCTAACGTTTGTTCGAAATATGAGCACTCTGTGTGATAGTGCTAGGCACTTAGACACTTTGGACTACGTAATTTTGCTTAAAAATTGTCGTTTTAATTATTTTATTAATCTAATTTGTTTCAATTATTTTAATAAATTTTGGAGGCTAGGCCTCAGTCTTGAGCGGCATTGTAAAAATATATATTTTGACAAATTTTTGGGAGTTACCGGCTTAATTAATTGGATTAATTAAGTTAGATGCGGAATTTAGTGGGAGCTTTAAATATTAAATTGCACTTATTTACATAACCGGTTAAAACAACTTTGACTAGTTTTAATTAGGCGTGTTAATTGGATTAACCACCTAGATTAGTTACCAGTTCACGCGTGTTTTATTTGTATTGTTTCTTGTTTACCGTTGTAAAATTTATGGGCCATTCACAAATAGTGAATGGATGAATGGAATGTATATTCTCTCACAGGTTTTATGAAATTGCAACTAGTGGGGCCCGATTAGGATAGAAAATACGGACTGCGATCCGTGATGTATTTTTGTAAATCTAAATACGGTCTGCCTACCGTTGTGTATTTTTGTACCTTAATGTTTAGATTAGTCCTAATCGTAGATACTAGTAGTTTCATTTATTTATGGTCAAGTCTTGAAGATGGATTTTCTTGGAAGACGTAGCCATGAAGTTGCAAATGAAGACCTTATGAAGATTTGAAGATCTCAAGGGGTCATGCTAGTTGCCAAATGCATCTATATTTATGTTTTTTCAATATATATATATATATATATATATATATATATATATATATATATTATATGTTAGATGCATGTTTAGGATTTCGAATGTTGTGATGATTAATTAAGTTCACTTAAGTCACCCAACGTAGAAACCCTAGGTGCCTAAATATTGAGTAAAAACTTGTCATTCCAAAACAACACTTACCGGCCGAACGAGGGTAATGATGGGCTACGCCAAAGCGAGGCATCATTATCTCTCCTAGGAAGTAAGGCATACCGGGTATGCAAGTTGGTTTTGGTTGTACTCAACGATATGAGTGATGGAGTCCTAACAGTCGTGGCAAAGTGAATAAATTGTTGAGAGAGCATTAGATGTGACGATTTATTCAACCAAGAGTGGCTTGGAGCCATTAGCAAAGCGTTGCTTACCTTAGGAGATTGAGTGTTAAGACAAGCCAAAGCATGCTTAACCACTCTTTGTTTCTTTGGATCTTGGAATCGACTTATTTATCACCAAAGTGGGGACAACTTTAAATGTGTGAATAAGACGTTTTAAATAAGTTTGATTAAAATGCATGAATTCAATCTTATTTAAATTTCATGAATGGTTTTTCATTAAAATTCTTTCAATTGTGGAATCATGTCTTCAAATAACTCAAACAACCAATTCTTGTTACGCTCAATTCTCAACAAGAAGAAGTTGAGTGGGCCAAATTTTCTTGATTGGCAAAGGAACTTGTAAATTGTTCTCATGCAAGAGCAAAAGGAATATGTCCTTGATGAGGAAATTCCTGAGGCTCCCAATGAGGAGGTGACTCAAGTTGCCCTAAATCGATGGCAAAGAGCCAATCGAGATGTCAAATGCATCATGTTCGCCATAATGTCTCCAGAGCTTCAAAAGACATTCTTTGAGAAGGAGAAAGCTTTTGAGATTATTTTTGAATTGCATAATATGTTTCAAGAGCAGGCCCGAACCGAAAGGATTGAAACCCACAGGCAGATCCTTGAGAGCAAGCTCAAGAAAGGAGAGCCAGTCAACCCACATGTACTCAAAATGATAGGATTGTTTAAGAACATGGCAAGGCTTGATGTAGGGTATTCAACCGAGATGTCAATTGACATCATTCTCCACTCGCTGCACAAAGGCTACGATCAGTTCAAGATGAACTATAACATGCATAGCATGGAGAAAACCCTCACCGAGCTTCATGGTATGTTAAAGCAAACATAGGAAATGCTCAAGGATTAGGGGAAGCATGAAATGCTCATGATAAAAAAGGGCAAGCCGTTCAAATTCTCAGGCAAAAAGAAGAGAGGCTTTAAGGGGAAGGGCAAGAAGAAAACCTTTCCGCCTAAGCCTAAAGCTACCAAGGATAACAAAGGGAGGAAGAAAGTAGCATCTTCTAAATCTTATTCTAAATGCTTCTACTATAAGAAGAAGAGAAATTGGAAGAGAGATTGCCTCAAGTTCAAGGAAGATAAGAAGAACAGAACCGTTGCTTCTGAATCAAGTATATTCGTTATAGACTTTAACTTCACTAGCTTAGCATCATGGGTATTAGATACCGGATGTGGTTCACACCTTTGTTCTAATTCTCAAGGACTAAGGAACGCTAGAAGGCTAGAGAAGGGAAAGGTTGAACTCCAGGTCAACAATGGAGCCAAAATTAGTGTCGTATCTGTAGGAAATATCAGTTTGTCTTTGCCCACCGAGCTTGTTTTGGAACTAGATAACGTTTATTATGTTCCCAACATTACCAAAAACATCATTTCAATTTCGACGTTGGACGCCAAGGGTTTTGAATTTCGAGTAAGAGACAATGAATGTTCGTTTCATCTCGATAATGTTTTATATGGTATTGCACATTTTGAAAATGGTCTTTATGTGCTTGATCTAGACAAACAAGTTTATAATTTGAATAATTATACCAAAATAGCTAAGACCATGCAGTCAAACCAAACTTACTTGTGGCATTGTCGTCTTGGCCACATTAACATCAAACGCATCAAGAGAATTCTACAAGAAGGCGTTCTTGGCTCATTCGATTTAGAATTGTTTGAGAATTGCGAGGGATGTTTTTTAGGCAAGATGATTAAAAGGCCATTCTCCAAGCTAGGAGAAAGGGCAGGAGACTTATTAGGTCTAATACACACTGATGTGTGTGGACTAATGAGCTCAACCACAAGAAATGGACACCGATATTTTATCACCTTCATAGATGACTATCGTAGATATGGTTATGTATACCTAATGTCCCATAAATCTGAATCATGTTAAAAGTTCAAAGAATTTCAAAGTGAAGTTGAAAATCAGTTTGGCAAGAAAATCAAAGCCCTTCGATCGGATCGAGGTGGTGAATACTTGAGCCAAGAATTCGATGACCATCTAAAAGAAAAAGGTATACTTTCTAAATTGACACCTCCGGGAACTCCTCAATGGAATGGAGTATCCGAATGGAGAAATCGAACCTTGTTGGACATGGTACGATCAACAATGGGTCTTAGAGATCTTCCTATCTCTTTCTAGGGACACACACTTCGAACTGTGGAACTAACACTGAACCTTGCACCATCAAAAGTTGTAGAAAAGACTCCATATGAATTATGGACAAAGAAACCTCCTATGTTGTCTTTTCTAAAGATATGGAGATGCGAAGCATATGTCAAGAAATTAATTTCTGACAAGCTTCATCCCAAATCTGACAAGGTTTACTTTGTGGGCTACCTAAATGAAACCAAAGGGTATTACTTCTACAACAAATTGGAGAACAAAGTATTTTTTGCTAGCGATGGTTTCTTTTAGAAGAAGGAACACCTTTCCAAAATGACAAGTTGGAGGAAAATCGAACTCGACAAAGTTCGTGAGGATGAGCAACAAAATCAGAATGACAGTCAAAGTGCTCAAACAAGCATCTGTTGACGCAGGTCAAAATGATAAAATTGTGCAAAGTCAAACCGACAATGCAAATGCTCAATCCATTACCCTACATAGGTCTTAGAGGCCGAGATCTCAACCTGATAGATATCTTGGTTAAGTGTTATCCGATATATCAGAGGACATCCTAACTATGGATGGAGATGAACCGGCAACCTACAGGCAGGCGATGGCAAGCACCGACTCTGCTAAATGGCATGAGGCCATGAGATCTGAAATAGATTCCATGTTTGAAAATCAAGTCTGGGACTTGGTTAACTTACCCGAAGGTTATACACCTATCGGATGCAAATGGATTTCAAGATGAAAATCGAAAAAGATGGAAATGTATTCATTTACAAAGCTAGATCGGTGGCAAAAGGTTATAGACAAGTTCATGGTATTGATAACTATGAAACCTTTTCACCAGTTCCAATGCTTAAATCTGTTTGGATCCTCCTAGCGATAGCTGCATATTACAACTATGAAATATGGTAGATGGACGTCAAAACCGCCTTCTTAACTGGTATTTTGGAAAAATTGTGTACATGACACAGCCAGAAGGTTTTGTCAAACAAAACAATGCTGGGAAGGTTTGTAAGCTTAAGAAGTACATTTATGGACTTAAGCAAGCTAGCAAAAGTTGGAATCTGCGATTCGATGAAGCCACTGGTAAGTTTGATTTTATAAAAAATCCAGATGAATCTTGTGTTTACAAGAAGGTCAGTGGGAGTGACATCGCCTTCTTAGTCTTATATGTCGATGACATATTGCTCATTGGAAACAACATTTCGTTGTTAGAGTCTGTAAAGGCCTGGCTTGGAAAATGTTTCTCAATGAAAGACTTAGGAGAGGCTCAGTACATACTAGGCATCAAGATCTATAGGGGTAGATCAAAAAGGATGATTGGATTGAGTCAAAGTACTTATATTGATAATGTACTTGCTCGATTTGGCATGGAAGGGGCCAAAAGAGGTCACCTGCCAATGTCACATGGCATAACCCTAAGCAAGAAACAGTGACCACAGACACCTGATGAGCGGGAAAGAATGAATCTGATTCCATATGCTTCTATTATTGGACCAATCATGTATGCCAATATATGGACTAGGCCAGATGTATCGTATGCCATGAGTGCTATGAGCCGTTACCAATCAGATCCAGGAGAGGCCCATTGGACTGCGGCCAAGAATATCCTAAAGTACATGAAAAGGTACAAGGATAAATTCCTGGTATATGGTAGTTTAGAAGAATTAGCTGTTGAAGGTTATACCGACGTAAGCTTTCATACAGACAGAGAAGATTTCAAATCGCAATCTGGATATGTGTTCTGTCTTAATGGAGGAGCGTTCAGTTGGAAAAGTGCCAAGCAGAGTACAACTGCATATTCTACAATTGAAGCCGAGTACTTAGCAGCTGCTGAAGCGGCTAAGGAGGCTGTTTGGATTCGTAAGTTCATTGGTGAACTTGATGTTGTACCCTCCATAAGGGGTCTAATAGCTCTCTATTGTGACAACAACGGAGATATTGCTCAGGCCAGAGAGCCAAGGGAACATCAGAAAGTCAAACATGTCAAACGGCGGTTTCACATGATTCGAGAATGGAAATCAGAAGGTGAAATCAGAATTTGCAAATTTAAAACGGATGAAAACGTAGCCGATCCACTTACTAAACCTTTGCCTCAAGTGAAGCACAACAAGCACGTTGAGGCAATGGGAATCAGGCATGTAGGAGACTAGCTTTGATTTCCCTATTTAGTGTTTTAGTTTAATTTTGAACCTTTAATGTAAGACATTAAGAAAAATCATTCAAGTTCTGGAGTAATATAAATTTCATGCAATATTTTATTACTCCGTTTGATATTTAATTGTGGTTTAGGAATAAATAATGAGTCCATTCGATTTTTGAAATATTCAAAATAGGGTATCAAGACCAGTCTTGATAAGGAAACACCTATTAATGAACATTGAATATCATAATCGAAAATTATCCCTAATCGAGGTCATTTAAACGATGGACGATTAATGACCAATTGAGATTAGTGTGTAGTTTGATTTATAGCACTGTTTCTTGTGCTACGAGGACATGATTGTCATAAATCATTTTCACAGGTATTGGTTTAGAACCATATTGGATCGACCTATGAGAATACTTTAAGAGATTAAAAATCATCATAAGTATATTCTCATTATGGCTATTGGAACCTATTTCCTTGACCACAAGTATTATGAGTTCTCTTGTTTGAGTACTACTCCGTTTTTATGTTGTCAAACGTCTGCCGTAATAGGAGATTATAACGGCAAGACTCGGGCGGCTAGGTACTCTATGTAAGAGGAGCTAAATTACAAAAATGGGAATGCCCCCTTACTAAAATAGGGAAGATGACTTTGTTGTATACAAGGCCTCTCGTAGAGCGAGACTGTAAAATGCCTGGCTGTGCTCGGATGGATTTTAGAAATCATCTATTTATTGACAGTCGGACTTGGAATCAAGAAACACCTCTAGACGTAATAAGGATGACATAATAATCTTACCTTATAGTTCATGAAGAGACATTAAGCGACATAGGAAAAAGGTTGTACACTAAATGCGCACTTGTCTAGAAGACAAGTGGGAGATTGAAAGGAATGATGTCCTTCGAACAAGTGTATTATTCTGATAGCGGGTTCAAAATTATTAGAAAGCTAATATAATACGCAAGGTCAAGTGATCGAAATGTAGGGTGGAGGCCGCTTCCGATCATTAATATTAATGTATAATTAATATTACAACTTAATCTTCACTGAACTCTTCAGGTCACACCCTAGCAAATATACGAACCGACTCGATGAATTAATTCGGATGAAATTAATTCGTCGCCTGAGTATTAAATATTTAGACGTCGAAAATTCGAGCTTAGAGCGTCAAAACCGAGCGTCGGAAGTCAAGTCAAAATAATAAAAGACAAGACACGAAAATAATAAATTAACGAGACCAAAATACCCCTAGCATCGGAATGCCTCGAGCAAACCGAGTGCCAGGGGCATTAGGTATAGTATGGTGGCTAGCATGCGCACCAAGCCGAGCCTAGGCTGGCTGGTGCGTGCCAGCGCACCAATGCTAGCTATGTTGGGCCAACGCGCGCAAGGTGCAAGGCACTCAGCTAGCAGCCCGCATCATTGATGCGTGGCTTGCTGGCCGAGTGCGCCAAGCAGCCTGCACACGCAAGTGCTGGGCGTGCTAGGCCAGCTGCGCCAAGCAGCCCGCACATGCAAGTGTTGGGCATGCTAGGCCAGCAGTGCCAAGCAGCACGCACAAGTAGTGCTGGGCGTGCTGGGCCAGCAGCGCCAAGCAGCCCGCACGCTTGTGCTGGGCCTACTAGCAGCCGCACATGGCAGACCACCTTGGGTTGCCTTGGTGCCCAATTGTGGTGCCATGTAGAGCATTGTGAGGGCTAGCTTGATGCATGAGGTGGCGGTTTTTAAGAGGAAGTGGGGAGCAAGTTTGGTCCCCTCTCCTCAAAATGGTCCTCACCTAACCTCTTTCATGAGCTTGCCACTTGTTGATTTATTACTAGTTTGATTATTTATTTTATTTTAGCTTTAAAATATAATGGAAAAATCAAATTCTCCCACATTGATGGGAGTGTTTTTTCACTCTCTTGTTTTCCCTATAAGTACCAAAGTTGGGGTATTGGGAAAATCACTTGAGTGAGAGTTCAAAAAGGCATCACCATTGTGAAAACCTTTGAACTCATTTAATCACTCGGGTTTTGGTCGGACCTTGCTAACCTCAAGGTAGCGGACCTTAAAAGTCGGTGTTCGTCCTTTGTGGGTGAATACCGTTGGAGGCTCTCGTGTGAGTGGGGCTAAAGCTTTCAAGTAACAGCCCCTCTTTAAGGGCGAAGCACTCGTCAAAGGTAAATTACTATTCTACCCTTTTATGTTTATTTGTTATGCTTCATGTTTTTTGCTTTATGGTTTTATTAATTGCGAGTGGTTCTTTGGGTCGGGGTCGTTTCTGCGGTAAGTTGTACTTACCAAACCCAAACATGTACTTCGACAGTGCGTCTAATCAAAAAGGATGTGGCGTAGGTGTATTACTCATAAGTCCAGAGGGAGCACATACTCCAATCTCGGTTAAACTAGACTTTGAGGTTACTAATTATGCCGCAGAATGTGAGGCGTGCATTATTGGATTAGAAGCAGCAGCTAGCACAGGTGTGCAAAAATTAGAGGTATATGGAGACTCTAGTTTGATTATAAATCATATACTAAAAAAATGGAAATAACGAACTCCACAATGATATTATACCAAGCACACCTAGAGCAACTCATCGAGCATTTTAAACATATTGATTTTAAATATCTCCCAAGGGATGACAATCAATTTGCTGATGCGCTAGCAAAATAAGCCTCAATTATCATTATTCAAGATCACATAAATATGATGCCATTATGCGTTGATAGAAGAGAAGAACCATCGTATTGCAACGCAATAGAGGATATAAATGACATTGAAGGAAACAATCCTTGGTATGATCATATCCTCTAATATATTACTCATGGCACATATCCCGACAATACTTCATCGAAAGACAAACGAGCCTTAGGAACACTTACGGCCCAATATGGTTTAATAAATGGTCAATTATGCAAAAAAGGAGCTAATGGTCAAAGTTTATTATGTGTAGGCCAACCGGAAGCCACACGCCTTATGGAAAATACTCACAAAGGTGTTTGTGGACCTCACATGAATGGTAAAATGCTTTCAAAAATAATTTCACGACAAGGGTACTATTGGTCTACTATGGAACATGATTGCATACAAT
The DNA here is from genome assembly GCF_001683475.1 of Chenopodium quinoa. Taxonomy (NCBI): domain Eukaryota; kingdom Viridiplantae; phylum Streptophyta; class Magnoliopsida; order Caryophyllales; family Amaranthaceae; genus Chenopodium; species Chenopodium quinoa. The sequence continues at coordinate 937,415 of NW_018742864.1, forward strand.
ATGTTAAAAAATGTCCAGAGTGCCAAATGTTTGCAATTTACAACACCTTCCACCATCCGAACTATACAATGTCACTTCCTCTTGGCCTTCTTTGACTTGGGGAATTGACATAATTGGAAAAGTCTCTCCAACAGGAACAGGAGGGCAAGAGTACGTATTAGTAGCCATCGATTACTTCACTAAGTGGATTGAGGCTGCTTCTTACATGAATATCACTGCAAAAATATGTCGCAAAGTTTCTCGAACGAAACATATTTTGTAGATATGGAGTTCCACATGAACTAATTAGTGATCAGGGATCTCAATTCAAAGCTGAAGTCGAGACCCTCTAAATTAGTTATTAAGTAAGACATCATCATTCATCCCCATACAGACCACAAATGAATGGAGTTGTAGATTCGGCAAATAAAAATATAACAGTCATCATTAAGAAAATGGCAGAAAATTATAAAGATTGGCCGAATAAACTACCCTTTGCATTAAGGGGTTATAGAACGTCTAAACGAATATCAATAGGAGTAACTCCATACTCCTTAGTTTTCGGAATGGACGAAGTTCAACCAGTCGAACTGGAAATACCATTCCTACGCATCGTACTTGAAAGTAAGCTACCGTTAGCTGAATGGGTAAGAGAGAGGTATGAAGAGCTTTTATTCCTCGATGAACGACGATTAAGAGCTTTGCATCATGTAAAAGTCTATAAAAGGCGCGTTGCGCCTCATTTCAATAAAAGAGTCAAACCTAGAAATATAAATTAAACTGACTTTGTACTAAAGGAGGTTAGGGGTCCACCAACCCATCTAAGAGGGAAATTCAAACCTAATTGGATAGGTCCCTACCGCGTAATTGAAATCCTATCAGGAGGAGCCGTCAGATCAATGGATATTGGAGGATATGAAATTTGCCAATTAATAAACATTGATCGCCTTAAGAAATATTACATATGAAATCCGGATAAACGCGTTCACTCATACAACCAATTTTTAATTAGTATTCATTTGAAAGATTCTAAGTGTTATGCATTTTACTGAATAACACGGTAAAATACATAACACTTTGGGGGGTAATTTAGAAATAATAAACCGTTCTAAGTGTTCAAATGTTTTCAAACATCACGAAAAAATCTTCACACTTGGGGAGTAATAATACAAAATTTTAAAAAACAATTTTTTCGAGACATTCGTAGCAAAGGTGTCGTGCGCCACTGGAAGAGTTGCGCGTGGATGTCATGCTTAACAGATTTCGTTGCGATTGACAGGCTCGCGCAACTACATACGTTGCACGCAGCAGCTGATGACGAACTGCGAACCCGAATTTTTGCGTTTGAATAAAGTTGCGATTTCTACTTGCGGCAAAAAGAGGATGTTTCTTAAATATAACATATACTCGCAAAATAAAATTAAACTTAGATTTAATTCTTTTAAACAAGGTTTGATTAATTTTTCGTTTAATTTCTATCTAAGAGATTAAAGAAAAATAAAAAATATATAATAATTAAAAAAAACATTAAAACTACGCAAAGACCTTTTTTCGTAATGCGAATACGTAGGTAATATTTATGATTCAGTCATATCAAAATATAAAAAATATAAAGGTCACTTTATTTCATTCAAATTTCAAAAGAGAGACATCGTTAAACTAGATTGTAAACGAAAAAAAACATAGTAGTGATTACACTTTATTCAAAAAAAAAAATTATGATAAAATTGTGTAACACTCTAAGGTTTTACTATGTCCTCGATTGTCACAGATGATGGAGGAGTAGTTTTTCAATTTAGGAATTGGGGCCTTTGTAGCCTGTTTTCCTTTCCCTTTGACTATTGGAGCTTTCTTGCGAATATTTGGTGAAGGTTCTTTGATTTCCACACCTTGTTGCACGGGTTTGGAGGAAGCTTTCCTTTTGGCTTCCTTCGAATGAGCCTTAGGGGATGAGAAGTCTAATTTTCTTCTCACTCCTTTGTTTTGGCCACTAGGAGGAGTAGTAGTGGTTGAATGCATCAAAGGCTTAGGTAGATTGCGATCGATGGCGGCTTGAAGTTGAGATCGAGCCTTGTTTAATCACCCTTATCTGTCGCATTAATCCACACCTTGTAAAAGGAAGATAATGTAATACTCGAGGTAGGATTTTGTATCACCCACCTAGGAAGAGTTGTCCAATATTCCATCCAACGAGGAATTCTTTCGGGTTTAAAGATCACATATTTAGGGGCATCACAATCTTGCGGCGGAATAAATTGTCTCATCCCGTATAGTCTCATTACCCTATAAGGAAAAATATAAGGAGTACTAGATAGGCCTTAAAGCCTAATGTAAGGGCAATTAAGACTATTCCCAATCATATTATTTATGTTCCACTAAGGAATCACAAAACGTATGTAAGGAACCCCATGACAGAAAAACGACGTCCACTCCTCTTCGTTCTTATGCTTATAAAGGATTCGACGTCCGGGGAATGTCTTTACTCCATTAGCCTAAAGATTTTGTGGATGATCAACAATTCGCAAGCGCTCCATGGGCCAAATCTGAAAATAAAAAAAGAGGAAAAAATAATTCAGTTTGCGATATTTTACATAAGCATGTGGCGCGCGCAACCAAACCGGTTGCGCGCACCCTTCGTGCGCAGCGAGGAAGATTGTGCTGCTCATGCCAGCGCAACTTCATAAATTGCGCTGAAAAACGTCGAAACAAAACGTACGTGTAATAGGAGTGGACTTCCCGTGAAATAGTTTTCGTTAGGATCTCCTCTAAGGCGATTCAAGCACATAACGGTTTCCGCCAAAACCAAAGGAGCGGGTGAATGACATCCCTCTATTTTCTCTACTATGGACACCATGGAATAATCTCCGTATTCTTTACCTGTCCTAAGTAAACAATTAACAACAAGACAATAACATAAAGCACGAATTTTAAAGCGTTGTTTAGTCATGTTGTCACGAAGGGCAACAAAATGTTCAATAAATTGAATCAATTTCACGTCTTCTTCAATTCCAATGTTGGTCATATCATTGTCGGACAAGCCAAAAAATCTTTGGAATATAGGTTTGGGATCCGACAAGGTAGGCGAATAAATCACAGAGAGAGTGTTTGTAGGGAAACCTAGCAAGGCCTAAAACTCACAGGGAAGGGGGACAATTTCGTCCCCTTTGAACAAGAAAAGATGGTGGTTAGAGTCCCAATGGTTGACTGCGGCATGAGAATTTAATTCAATAGAGGGTCTAAGTGGTAAATTTTGAAATCTAGTTTGTCTTCGCTTGAAAGGGAAGCGACCCATTTCTTCAAACGTTGTTAAAAAAAAAGAGAGAATGAGAATTTAGAGAGTTTAAATCTTTTTAGTTTCTTATGTTACTAAGCGAATGAATGCGAGATGATCAAAAGCCTACACGAAACCACGTTTAAATAGACCCAAGAGGGACAAATTTTCGGCAAATTCGGCTTAAAGGAAAGTTAACTAACAGGTGGCACGCGCAACTCATGAGTTGCACGCGCAACTCACGCAGTTGTGTGCGTCTCCCCTGACGCGGCATGTGAGTTGGGTTTATTTCCATATTTTGGCTCATATAATGGCGGAATCTTCACGAAATCTTAAAACGAATCATACGCTTTCCTTCTAACACTTTATGTCCCTTTTTTTATTATTATTTTCTTATTTTATTATTATTTTCCTTTTTTTCTTTTTCTTTTTATTTTCTTCTTATTATTTTCTTATTTTCATTTTCTCTTTTTTCGTCTTTTCGCTTTATTTTTCGAGTTTGGTTATTTTTTCGAGGGGGGTAAGTCGGGAACCCTTTCCCTCCCTCAAAAATTTTTCGCATTAATAATAATGTACACATGGAAACAAAAAAAATAAATAAAAATAATGATGAAATATATACAAATGTGTCATATGTACAAAAAATGCAAAAAAAAAATATATATACATCGGTTACCTAAATAATAACCAAATGTGTACAAGAGGAATCAGGGTGCTCGGTGACTAATAGACGGTTGCTGCACATCCTGCAAAATCCAAAATCGAAGATTAAAACACAAAATATAATAACTTCGTTGAAAAGAACAGAAATAAAACTTACCGCGATCATCCGATGATCACTGCATGATAAAGTCACGAGGGCTCTCCGTTAAGCAGCTCGGAAAGCACGTAAAGTCCTCACCATGCCGTTCACGGTTTCCCGCGAAACCTGTTCCAAGAATACAAGGACAGTTAGTAAACAAATGTTTATGAAAATATAAATAGAAATATTTAAGTACATATACACAAAAGACATACCGACTCAACCGTCTCAGGTATCAACGGTATCCCCTCGTCATCCTCTGCTGCTGGAAGGGTCTCACGAATTACCGATCCGACAACATCGGTATACGTGATCTCCGCTGTAGGAGGCACCCAACTACCTAACTCGACCCGCTAAAACATATATGAAAGAAAAACGATAAAAGAGTCAAAATTCCGAAAAATAAACAGAAATAAGGAAAAGAGAGAGTTAGAGTACTAACTGGAACAAAAGTCGGAAATGGAGTCAGCTTGGATGCTATAGAAGCCTGATAAGAAGCCTCTGGCAACACCAGCTGCTCCGTTGGATAACCAAGGATCGCCTGAGGTCCATCCTCGGTAGACAACAAGTCCAAACGCAGCATCCGGATCAGGGAATCCGCAGGAACCAAAGGCTCCTCGGACGAAAGCTGCTAGAGAACATGCTCGCCTAAAAACCAAACGTCTATCCTCTGAAACACCTAAAGTCTCTTACAGAGGGCCCGAAAACGGCAACGAACCATTCCAGACCGGATAGCCTCATGGACTCCGACGATCAAACTCCAAGGACGGAGATCGATCTATAAAACACAACCACATGAAAAATCGTCAGAAAATGAATAAAATAAAAAAAAGAGCATATATAGTTGGAATACTCACCGACGCACTAGTGGTCGAAAGGATCCTCTGGCAAAAGTCACCGGCAGAAGTAGCACGTCTTTTCTTAATAGCGACCAATCAATGGCCGACAGGAAAACGAGCAGCCCCAAGCACCCTGGGGGCTAAGAAAGGCAGGTACGAGTATCCCCAGGCCTGAAACCGAGTAAAGATAAGCTTAAAGGAAAAAACGAAAGTAATAACAGAAAGAAGCTTAAAACATGTACCTCAAGGATATGACCATGCCACATAAGTAAGATCCAAGTTACTTCATTGGCTGCCGCAGAATCCATCACCCGGGTCGCCTTGCCCATAGATGTACGCATACGGGCATACGACACCTCCGCCCAACTCAGGTCGCCGACTTTCCCCAAATCACTGAGGCAAATAAGTAACCCAATGGCGAAATGCTCTCCTCGATCACTCAAAATGGTGACGGAAAGAACGTGAGCAATGTATATCCAATCCAGCTGCTCAGGTGTACACTGCCGGTCAAGCTCGTTAGCCGACAACTCGTCGGCAAGAACCGAGTACGGACAAGACTGCGCGTACAAGTGAAGGGACGACGCAAGACGGTAACCATCAAAAGGTCGCGCAGTCTCTCGTCTGACCCCTTAACGAACTCTATAACTACGGGCTCACCTCCAAAAGGAAAACCCATAATCATAGAGAAATCTAAAGGGGTAACCATCATCTCTCCCCATGAAAAGTGGAAAGTGTTGGTAGAATCCCACCAAAACTCCAGCAATCCACGGAGGAAAGCTGATGATGCAGGCTAACTCGATAAATCCCGAAGAGCCGCCAGCTGGGAGTCAATCCCAGAAAGTGCTACAATCTCCATTTCCACCTCGAGCAAACTTTCAAAACGGGCTCGCTAGTCACCAGAGCCGTACAAACGCATGCTAGGCTCACTCTACATAAATCAATAAAAAAACTGTTATGGTTTAAAAAGGAAAAACAAAAGAAAAGAAAGAAACAAAGGCGCGAAAAACTCACGATGCCGCCAACCCTCTTATCAAAACGTGATGGTCTGGGTCCCACATAAAGACCCTAGGGTCCTAGTTGGGAGGAGCCTCCCAAACCACATCCTCCTTGCGACGTCGATCGGCTATGACGCGTCGCTCTCGAACCTCCTCTCTAGGACGGATCACCCTCTTCCGAGGGCGAACCGCCTCGTCTGGACCACTGAGAATCTCCTCAGCATCGACTAATGGAGGCGAGTCCATGTTATGACGGAAAAAGTTTCTTTAATTAGTTTACTTTATTTTTCTAAACTAAACTAAATATACGTATTCTAGACCCATTTCGGCAGCGTAACGGCTGCCGATAGGGCAAAACACGAAAATCAAATGCCACCCATACTTGGGGGCTACGATGCCTGCAGTTAAACTCAGTAAATGGGGGCTTCTAACACCCACAAAAGCCATCCTATACCAGTTTCAACTAATTATTCAAGGGATTGTATTCCAAAATCTCAAAGAATCAACTAGTTCTAGAAGAATAACAGTAATATAAACATAATTATCGTCTACCAAACAATCTTGAAGTTCGAATATGGCAAAAATAGGCTCAATATACACTTTGCGTCGAATTTTCGGATTCAAAATTTTTAAAATAATAGTTATGGAAGAAAAACTAGTTCCCATACTACAATTGCTGCATAATTAACAAGTATAACCAAAATGGGAAAACAAAATAACAGGAAATCGAACCAAATTCGAGTAGAATTGCATAAAACGCACTTGAACAAAGAAATTCTCATAAAGGGTTCAATACTTAACCATTTATTATGAAATTTGTTGCAAAACACTCCTTAAACATAGCATGACAACATAAAGAACCCCAAATTAAATTTGGGGTTTAACGATTCAAAAATCGTTCAAATTCAGCCGAAAAAGAACAAATTTTAGCAAAAAAACATACATTGGATTGGGGAAAATATGAATTGAGGACGAAATTTTCTTCTTTTAGCTTTGAAAATAACAAAAAACCGAGTTTCCTAGAGAGAGAAAGAGTCAAAAATGGCGAAGGAAGGAGAAAGAGTGAAGTAAAAAATTGCGTTTGCGATTTTCACTTTACTGATATAAATGTCACGTGCAACGGAATCTGATGTGCATGACATCCCAGCGCAAATCAGAAAGATGCGCGCACTTGGCCAGCGTGACCTTCTGAGTTGCGCGCGGATACTGCTCAAAAAAAGACCGGGATTTCGATTTTGATCCGTTTGATCATTTTTTTAACAGTTTTTGCTCGTTATTAGACGTAATGGCACGCAAATTATCAAAATATTTTTTAATTGCTTTGCATATTTTAGTTTGTTTTCTTTTTTGTTAGTTTTTTGCATCATATTGCATGCACACCGTGCTTTGTGCCTTCCCTAAGCATACGCTTTGAACGTTTTTCGTAAGAGTGCCCTAAGAGGTTCCGTGGTGGTGCTTTACATAAAAGAACCCATAGACAAGTTTGTCATTTTACTGTACTGACGTTATAAATGTCCGGGTTTTCATCTTTTTTCACGTCCGAAGCAAAAAGGAAGGTGTTTTCATGCAGCGTAAAAATGCAAATGGTGTAACGTACGACACAAAGATGTACGGCGTATGTGTTGCGTAAAATTTCACTCAGCCCAAGCTTTGCGAGATCTACCTCTCGGGACTAAAAGCTAGAGAATTACTGTAGGCGTTAGCTCACGAGTCGACAGGCGCGCCGAACCTTCAAGAACAGGCACTTCTTGAATGGGAGCAAATACGGTATTAGTGCGCTTACTAACTTACCGGAAAATTAGGGTCTCAAATTCATCCCCTGTATAAAGAAGCGACGAGACGATGTCGTGCCTATGTAGTCACGTGCCCCCATTCCTAAGACACATGTACTTATCTTTTGACAAAACCGATAAGAGAGTTGCTGACCTTCTTCCTTCTTACTGAATTTGGATATATGCCTCCAATCCCGAGACATGTATTTTTATCTTGTGGACTTCCGCTCGAATACCAGACCGTTTCGGCTCTAATACCGAAAACCCTTTTTCATCTTATTACTTTGTTAAAGTCCGGCTAAAGTTTCAATGAAATATCGAGGGACTTTAGACCAACAATGACACGATTGAGAGGGGATCTTCCCCTTTAATCCTTGTAAAACCGATCTCTTCTCATGACTTGACATCACCCAGAACACCTTTACTTGTAAAAGCGTTCTACAGCAAAGGATCAATCTAGATTCTTTAGCGGGTTAAGACTAGGAACAAACTTTTTCTAGCCTTAATAGCTACTTTTTTCAAACACTTAGCGAACAAAGGATTGTTTCGACATACTCAAATATTACTGAAAGATTCTCTATCCTTAGAGAACTTTGCAAAATGAGTCTCGGATTTATTTCCTTGACTACTTTGATCATCGTCTATTCTAGACTCGATCAAAGAGGGGGCTAACTGTAGACATATACTTTTGGCTTCCTATCCCGACAGGAAGTGCAATGACGATAAATAAAACCATATTCGTGTTGGATCGAAGTGAAGAATACTTATGGATAACTAGTTAAGTGACAAAACACAAAAGAATATCCCAAATTAAAAATAAAAGCCAAAAAAAAAGTCCAATTAACTAAACCCGATTATAATTAGGCTTAAGCCCGTGCTTTGAACCTCAAAATGACGGATTTAGGAGCGCCTAGGTTAAATCTTAGTGCTACCGCAGAAAAAGCCGCGCGCATCTCAAAGAGTCGCGCTAGGCTGCCGCGCGCAACTAATTAAGTTGCGTGCGACACACCATCGCAACATCAAGAGTTGTGCTGGGGAAGATTCAAAATTATACGGAAAATATAAAGTCGAATCTTACCATAAAGTCGCGCGCAAGACAATTAGTTGCGATGCCCTTAGCAGTGCAACCAAATGACTTGCGCTGGGATGCCGCACGCAACTTATTCTATTGCGCGCGACAGATGATGTGGCAGAATGCTCAAAACCCTAAACCTAATCATTCCCTATAAGAGCTTATACTGAAGCTTAAACAGACAGAAATTAACCTAAAACTCTGGCGAAGTACTTGTGAACTTGTGCAACCTAGCCCCTCTTTTCCTAAACACTCATTCTTTTGATACTTTGTTACTACGGTGGAAGTTCCCCAACAATAAGGAGTCCATAAGTGTTCTAAATGGAGATCTAGCAAAGAGAAGTGGTAAATTCCCGAGCACTTAGTTAAATCACCTTTATTTTCTTGTTTAAAAGGACATTAATTAATTAATTAGTGTTGTTTGATCACCTTTAAAATAATTAATTATTCAATTCCACATAGTATCTAACATTAAATAAAGATTAGAATTGAATTAAATAATTTTTTGTTGATCACTTAAGCCAACGCGAATCTTGTTTATTTTCTTGTTCTTTTAACGAATTTGATTAAATAAGAATAACGACATTACGATGTAATTCCTATGTGAATTAATTCTTGTAAATAAAATCAACTAACATAGTTTTTAGGTATCGCGTTGAATATATTGTTTGGTGATCAAATTGTAAAAAAGGAAGAGCTAGTAGAGGTCGCACTAGGGCTAGGATAACGATTCCCCTCTAAAAGGAACGTTATTTTAGTACCCTCGCTCCCGAACTCATTTCTGGTTTATAGACCAATTTGGGGGTAAAATTATGATTTGTGCCAATTATTCCATGAAATCCACATGGAAGAAAGGCATGAAATAGGTTTTTGAGTTTTTCCCAAAACTCATTGGCGACTCCTACTTGTTTCTTATAAAAAAAGCGTAATGACATAATCAATTCAAATTCAAGGTCCCCCAAACAGTCAGGAATTCAAATCCTACTATACCATAACAAGTGTAAAGTCCTAGGCTTTTAAGAGGCCATTGGCATTTAAGAAGAGTACCCCTTATGATGGGATCACCCTCCTTACAGTGGCGTCTCCATTGGGGACTTCGAGGTTACATGATTAATTTGTAGTTATGATCCAAGGTTTCCAACACTAGGTTGCCTATGAGTTGTAACGAGAATTAACTTGGATAATCTCTAGTTAGAGAGCGAGACTTGAACGCATAATATCTTCCTTTTGCACGAAAGTAAAAACTAAACAAGCAACATTGCATCATGCATAAGCATAGCACACTTAAACCATTGGAGATTAGCTAATTGACAAGGGGTCGCCAACATTAGCCGTCTATCCTGAAATCAATAACAATCATCCCACCCATACCACCAACAAAATGTTGGGAGGGCAATGTCATGAGTCAACGCATTGAGTGATTGATTTGTGCGTTGTTTCTTAAGATATGGTACCTTTGGACACCCAAGACTTTTTGAACTTAGAACGGCATTGCGTGAATCTTGACTTATGGCATGCTTATGTGATTATGTGACTATAAGCAACGCGTTAAGATAGTCTTCTTTTTCTCTTTTTAGTTTGGTCTAGGTTCCCAATTACGAAGTTGTCTCTTCGTGATTTAGCGTCATATTCAAAAGATAACAAAAAAAAGAGTAAAAAAAATCGAATAAAAAAACGATGACAAAAAAATGCTAGAATTTAAAAAAAAAAAAAATTACGAGCAGGTGGCGCGCGCAACTCATTTAGTTGCGCGACCCCTCCCACCGCAAGAGATTTTGTTGCGCTCGACAGCCGCGCGCAACTGAGTCACTAGCGCGCGCCCACTAGACGAGTCAGTTTTGATTTCTCAAAAAACAAATTGACTCATCCAAATAATATCTTCATTAGAAGAATTGTTAAGGGCGATGTTTATATTTTACGTCTTTTTTCCTTTTTTCTTTTTTTTTTTTAAGTGAGCGTATCGATTTACTTATCCTTTCGTACTCCTTTAGGGCCGGTTTTCAAGCATAGGAAAGAGGACCCCCCAGGAACTCGCATTCTACGTTTACCACCCAAAGATAAACCCCTTTCAAACCACTTTTCTTCGACAACTAATCCTAGTCCAACAACAATGCCAACCACCGAAGAACTTCAATAAGAGATTCTTTGTTTGAGAGAGAAGAAGGCTCAAGAGGCTGAAGAGAGAAGAATTATGAAAATGGAAAATGCTTAAAAGAAAAAAGCTAAAACTTTAGCCTTACAAGAACAGATGGAACAATTATCCATCAAAAAAAAGTCATTGGAGAAGCTATTTCTTCGCTCTACAATGGGGAACAACTACTTTGACGCAGAAAAGTTTGCTCCTCCCCCATGACTTGCTTGACCTAAAAATTTCGTAGCTACGAACTTGCCAATATTTTAGGTGACTAATAATCCACAAAATCATTTAATATGTTTTACTGGCACCATGGCACTAAAGAGAGTTGTTATGGAAATATAAAGCCGCATAACTCTCCCCATATGTTTATACGCAAGGTATATACATTCCAAGAGTTTTGGTGCGTAATCTCTTTCACTTTTCGTTCTTTACAATTTATTAACTTGGTGATGACTCTCAACTCATAACAACATCAAACATCATTATTATTCAAAAAATTTAACACTTTAATTTAATTCTTGAATTATTAGTGACCACATAATATTTAATTTTGAACCCATTTTAAATCTACCTCTGTGCCAAATACACCTTAAACGCTTAATGTGCAAAAAAAAACCTATCCCTAAGTGTTAAAAACACCTTAATTGGAGTAAGACACCAACATAAAATTTATTCCTCGTGTATATAGACACTTACCTAGTTCCTTTTTCATGCATAAAGCACCAATAAAAATTATATGAACCATAATAAAATTCTCTTTTAATATTCCAAACCAAATTAAACATTTAGTTTAATTAAACATGCTTTCTATCATGCCATTAAGAAAAGTGTGGTTCATATTCAACATTCCAAACTATTATTTCCCAACCATTGATCCGTCAAAAATAAATCATGCTTCATAATACAATCAGCAATAACAACCAAATCATAATTTCCATTCCAGATATAGCACGATACTACAAGTAATAAATTAGACACATTTAGCATGCTACTACATTATCAAAATTATGCTAAGTATGCGAACGTACCTTGAATACTATATTAATATCGCCACGACTAATAGAAATCACTCACTTCGAAGTCTTCTACAATTTAAAATCACAGAAGGGTATTAAAATCCTCTATAAACAAATTTCCAGTAATATATACTATTACTAAACCACTCATAATTTAATTTAAATAAGCTGAAATTATATTTAAAACATCGTACTTTAAACTCAATTAATAGGTAATTAAAATTCTTTAAATAAACTTGATTTTTAATGCACAACCAAAAATTCCAGCATTATATTTTAATGAAAACTTGGTGTACTTAGGCCTTAAAACACTTAAATCAATGGTTTAAACCATCCTATATCATAATCCTTTAATAATTAATAATTTTTTAATTTAGAGTTTCAAAATTGGGCCTTTTTAATTAGAATTAAAATCTGATAAATAAATTACATACTTCTTGTGATCAAACATCATAATATTAATCACTAAACTCATATTTAATAATTACATCAAGGATTAAATCAATTTTTAAAACAAAAGATTAATATTATTATTTGTTTTTATTTTCGGAGGACCGGGCAGCAGCGGAGGCACCACAGCCGGCGGCGTTGCTGGCGGTGGCCGGCAGCCTATCGGTGGTGCGGTGGTGGCCAATGGTTGTGAGGCCGAAAAAGGGGAAGGGGAAAAGGAAAGCAAAAGAAAAGAAAAATAAAATAGAAGGGAGAGAAATAAAGTTTACCTTGAGTTTTCTCCACTCTGGGCAAAGTTTGATTTACCCCAAGTGTTGAATATTTATAGCCCTTCTCTATAAACCCTTCTTCCTAAACTTTCCCTTTTTAATCTTTCCTAATCCCTTTCCTAATAAAATTTGACTAAAATAAAATTTTCTTAAATTAATCCCCACCTTAAATAAAATAATAATTTAAATAAACTTTCCTATTATACAAATTTTTCTAAACTTATTATAATGAATAATTAAAATACTATAAATAAAACATTTCAATTTCTTTAATCACTTCACAAAATAATTATTTTAAAAAATAAACGTATAAAATACGGGGTATTACAGTTTTTGAAAAGACCAAGCCCTCTAGCTTGAGAAGCAATGAAAATATTAAGTTGGAATGTCTAAGGGATTGGTAACTCGTGGACAGAACGAACTCTTCGCAGCTAGTATTTGAATGAGAGGCCAAACTTTGCATTTATTATGGAGACCATGATAGATATTTAAAGACTTGAAAAATAAAGAAAAGATGTGGTTTTTATAAAGTTATTTGTGTGAGTAGTAATGGTATATCGAGTGTTTTAGGTTTTTAGTGGAGTGATATGGAGGTGCATGCGATGCCTTTTTCTACTCATCATTATGCTGCTGATGTATTACCCCTCATGATTGCTTTAAAGTAGCATAATATGCTACTAATATCAATAAAATGCAGCTTTCTTTTAGGGAACTCATATGCTGTGATACTTGTAGACACCTGATTGTGTCTCCACAAAAAAAAACCTAGTGATCTGTACCTTTCACGTCATTGGATATCGAGCAAAGTGAAATGTTGAAGAGTCTCGTGAATTTCTCCCTTCCTAAAATGTTTTAATTCAAAATAAATTATTTCATATTTTGAAAATCATTCATTTCATATCTTATTTATGAAAACGTCCAAACTTGTTTATTTTGGGAAATAATATGAGTTCAATAATTGTGTGATTGGATAAGGATTGAAAAGAGCTATCCAACGATATATTATAAGCTCAATTTCGAGTTATAACAAAGAAATTATGGGGAAAATACTAAATTGGGCCTAAATCAAGCGTTATAAGTGAACCCAATGATCATGTGGAGGGTACATTAATACTAATTATATTTTTAAAACAATTAGGATTTATCTTACTTTCCTAGTATTATCTGGAAGGTTGTTTTAAATTCTAAAGACATTAGGGTTTATTATTATCTTCTAGAATGTTTTTATTTATTATATTTTGAAAAGATAATGATTAAGAATTTTATATCAGAAAAAACAAGTGTTTTTAAAAGATTTAATTCTAATTTAAAAAGGATAAGTACGGATATTTGACTGACCCAATTTGATTGGATGTCAGATTCCGGACAAATATTTTCTGGAAAATATCGCGCATCGATGGATCTATCTCACATCGATAGAAATATCGCGCAGCGTTGAACCTATTGCGATGAAAATATCACGCAACGATGGACATATCGCGACGTGATGAAGCCATCGCACCATAATAAATCTGGTGCGTCGCGATAAATCCTGTTTTACTTCTAGTCAGATTCTAACTCGTATTCTAATCTTTTTTTTGGTCATTTTCTCTATAAATAGGGGCAATTTTCCACGTTTTCTATTCACCAACAATTATTAACAATCACCCACAATCATCATCTCTTCTCCCTCTCTAAGCTAAAAGCTTATTATTTCTTTCTCTCTATCTCTCTATTCTAAGTCTAAGCCTAGCCTTACAAACACACATCCTTTTGATATTTATTTGGTCATGGTTACTCGTTCTCAAGACTTGAATACAAAAATTCGAAGTTGCCTTAGACCTTGACGTGAAAGGTTAATTGTTATGAGGGTTTGGTCCCAAATTTACATTTCAATTAATATTATTTTAATTGTTTGATTTAATATTTTTATTGAAGTTATTAACGTGTGTATTCTTTTAATAGAAAGAGGTAAGAGGTATCAAAGTGAGTAATTTGATTACTTAATTATTCATTTGTATAGAAATTATGCTTAGACTTTTATATTAATTCCTAGTATCATGTTAGGATGTCTTCATGATTTCTAGTATCGTGGTTAGGGAATTAACTAATATTTCTAATATCATATATGATTTCTAGTATCATTTCTAGGATAAGGCTTTGATTTTTATTATTTAGTGACATGCTAGGGTTTATTATTAATCATGTTAGTATCATGCCTAGGATCTTGCTAATACTCCCTCCGTTCCGCAATGATGTTCTTGTTTGGAATCTTTGACTTTTTTAAAAATTAGATAATCTTCTATATTTCTCTTAATCTGTAAGAACAAATATATATTTATGTGGAATTCAGTTTGATTTATCTTGGTGAATAGATAATTAATATCTAACTTTAATAATTTTTGCTAGTCCAAGATTAAAGATATTTGCGGTCAAAGATAGGTAAAAATTTCATCGATTTACGAAACAGGAGCATCATTCTGAAACGGAGGGGTATTATATTGCTTTGAGAATGTTATTACTATGATGAGATTTGTTGTGTCAATATTATATTAATTATACATTGCTTGACTATTCTTGATATTATTGTTATTTCTTGATCACACCCTCTGTTGTCAACTTAAAGGGAATTTGTACTTGAACTCACGCTTAATAAGATAATTAATAATATAATTTTGGCTAATTAATATGGTTTTAATTCAAGTGATCGCTAATAATATATTTATTTGTGCATTAATAATCAACCAACGTAGATTAAATATGCTTAAGATTAATATAATGATTGTATGTTTATTAGATAGTGCACAAAAATATGAGAAGAACATAGTAGAGGTCTATTTAGGGTTGGTTCAATCTCTTATAAGTTGGATTCGTTCCATCATCCGATCCCCAAATATCGATCTAGTCATGGTACTGGACACCTATGGAGTTAGCGATCTCTGTTATCACGACTAGGGTGTAACTTTCACCCATAAACGGTTTACAAGTTCCTAAAATTTCTTGGCGAGTCTTTTGCTCTAGCTTCCTTCACTTGAGACACCATCAAGATTAAGTGTATGATCACAGTAGGGCTCAAAGTTGGGTTTTTGAAATATTCCGATACATTTTTGGCGACTCCATTAGGGAGAATTTCTATTTTACCTCCGACAATTTATTTTAGCAATTAATTTAGAATCAATGGATGAGACATGAAAAGTTCTAAATATTCATGTGCGTAATTTTGATTAACATTGTGGCATTAGCATAAAAAGGTTTGCATTGTAAAGACCATCCGTAATACGTAAAAAACGTAGGATTTTTACATGTAGGAAAATTGAGAAATATCTTTCACAACTAGAATCGAAAAAATAATACGATTCTTAGAAAATCTAAAGAACACAGAAATCTGTCGAGGAGTGTAAGAACAGTTGTGATAGGACAGTGTCTATCATGACATGATGGATTCATTCAGCCCGATAAGGTCATCGCTGCATATTGACCCTGTTTTCTTGCGCCGAGCTCTTTCAACAACGAGCTAGAAATCTGCCTTCTTGTTTTGACCGATTCTAGTACCGTTTCGCCGATTTTTTTTCCTGATTGAGTTTTTCCTTATTTTTTGAAATCCATATGTGTTCTAAATATGGCTTTAGCCCTTTGGAATTCATGATCCATATATCTACCTAATAGAACGCTCCGTACAACGAAGGGTACATCCGAGTTTGTGAATTCACCAAACAATGTAAGCAAGTTTAACTTGCGGGGTCCCATCCATACGCGCCTACCCTTCCAAAGGTATTGCTTCCGTGCGATGCATCAAAAGTCATAACCATGGAACCACTTTTACTACTATAGTTCTTGAACTTAAGAGAAGTAGAGCCATGGTTAGGTTGCAAACTCAATGCACCATATTGTCACTACTTGACTACTTGTGCATCTCTTGCTTGTTTATAGCCTATATGTGATTGAACTCACCATTTTTTTTAACTTGTGTGTGTAAATAAGTCCAAACAAACTTACTAATGACTAAAAGACTTTGCTTAATTAATTATTTTGGATTAATAAATTCTAATTATAATTGACTTAGCGAGAATGTAGGACTACCCTTTTATTTGGTGCCTCATTTTTTTATCTAAATCATATATTATTGGATAGCCCTTAAAATTATCTTTCTAATGATATATTATAATATCAATTCTTAGCTATAACGGAAAAGATATGAATTAAAAAATAAACTCTGTCCAAAACTGACACCGTTCCACTATTTCGGCCATATCTTTTATTCTACCAAAGGATTTTACTCTGATTCTAATTGGATCAGAAAGTCAACTTCAACAGCTTTCCAAATACATATTATTTATTTTATTCCAAGATACAAATCAAAAGATATGATAAAAATAAAACCGTAAAAATTGTTGTCTATCGAGTTTTATTCTGAAGTTTTTCGAATTTTATCTTAATCCTTCGATCCTTCTTTTTTATTATAAATACCTGAAGTTCTATATTTAAACCAAGGCGTGAAAGGTATAATTAAATGACGGAATGGACCAAATAAACTCTACTTTTAATTTAATTATTTTAATTTAATTTTGTTTATTGAAGTTACTAACAATTTATTCATGATGTAGCAACTCAAGGAAACGTGAAAAGTGAGTAATTAATCACATATTTACTCTTATTTTAGATTTAAGTTTTGCATTAATATTCAACCAATTTAGCTTAATAATAGTTTGGAGCAAATTCAATCTTTGTTCGCATGCCTTTGAGATTGCATGAATCACTTTTCACTATAAGAATCGAGTAGAGGCCAATACGGGCGAATGTGACTCCATGAATCACTTTGTACCATCATCCTCAATCCTCCTTACATGGTTCCAAACCATACGGAGTTACCAATCTCATTGATCATGAATGGGGTGTAACTATCACGTGTCAATCGTTGTTGCCTTCGTTGTCCCTTTATCGCGGTTGCCTTTTATGATCCGTGAATGGTAAACTAGTTCCTTAAAAATTTGTTGGTGGCTCCCTACTTTCCTTGTCCCTACATTCCTTGTCCCTAATTGTATAAGTCAATTCATACTTCCTATGAGTGTCAAGCATATTCACAACATGCGTTAACGTAGGTGCACTTCAAACGATGACTACAACCAAGCGGTAGAAATATTGCAGAGTGATGGGATTTACAAGACACGATAGTACTATCATTGAGCGATGGTTTAGTTTTTTTCTCATACCCTCGCGTGGAGTCTTATTCGATAATTAATTAATAACCAAGGTCATAATTCGGTCGTTGTTCGAGTCAACTCACATAGTCCCATGGTCTTCGCACAAGTCTTAATTATGATTTGATCCTAAAAATATGCACCCATTTTTTTGCTTTTTCTTAAACCAATTAATTCAAAGCAAATCCAAGTGAAGTCATTAAAAGAGTCAACGGTTTAATATTACAGCGTTTGATCAAGGAAAGAAGGGCGTCTAATGAAGGACAACACCTTTGTTCAACTACTACTAATGTATAAACCGATCTATCAGAGAAGGAAGTGCAAGATAATGTTCCCTCAAGAAGAATTTCAAGGGCTTGAACAGACTGTCAAAGGACTTACTGAGATGTTTAAGGGGATTTCTACTCAAGTCGATGACCCTAGAAGGAAAGTACTCGTCTATACCATCAAGAGCATCGAAGATAGTCTCATCCAAATATCTAATGACTACAGGCTCCATGGGATTAGCTACCAAGCGGCCTTAGTGGACAAAGAACTTCTTCCACAAAATTTCAACGCCAATGAAATCCCTAAGTTTAAGCTAATTGACAATCCTTATTTTCGTTTAAGGGATTTCGAGATAATTATGAATATTAAGGGAATTGATAAGAAGGTCTTTCCTTCACTTTTCCCACTTACTCTTGAAGTTGTATGTCAACAATGGTTTTTCTCTTTAGATAAATAAAAGATCGTTGTTTAGGAAACTATTATAAACTCCTTCAATGGTAGATGTAAATGTAACATTCAAGTTGAAACTGATCATAGAGAAGTTGAAATACTAAAATGGAAAGAAAATGAGGGATTTTTTTACTACTTTTAACAACAAGTGGAAGGAAACTTTCGCTAGAATGATTAAATTGAAGGATTTATGTATAAATCATGTGAAACTATTAGATATATATAAATGGATCAAATTATGGAGATAATTAAGTTCGTACATTTGGGTCGTTGTTGTATCATAGGTAGATGTACTAACGATCTTTGGGCTAGTAAGTTAGGCTAAAGTCCATTTGAACGGATCCTATAAGTTCATACATAGGGCCTAGATCGAGCACGAAAAGACGAGGCCCATGTTGGGCCTCATTTCCTAGCATGGCTGGCCATATGGAGGATTAAGGAGGGTTTGGGCATCATGACTTAGTTTAATTATAATAAGATTATAAATAGACAAGGTGCCTAAGGTTTTAAGTAATGCAATTTAGTGATCAGTTTGTTCAAATCATAATTAGCAAACACGAAGCCTAACCCCTCTCAAACTGTCTCTCTCCTCCCCTCCGCGCCGGTGTAGGTGGTTCGTTGTGGTCGGTTTAGTCCATTAAAGGTGGTGATCGGGGTTTTCCTCTATCACTCAACCAATATAGTATTGGAGGACGGATCGTTCGAATCATGTGGACCAAGTATAGGAGCAATGCTTGAGGATTTATTCTCTCCCTAATGTGCCAGTCGAAGAACTACGTGGAATTCACGCTTCAAAGGTATGATTACGTGTCTTGTGTGTTATGCATGCGATCTTGGGATTAGGTGCTTTATGAATATGGTTCATGTTTTTCCGCTTTATAGTACCTTTAAACTCCTACAGTGGTATTAGTTGCCTCTTGCATGAACACTCTTGATGATAATAATACGATTAATTAAAGTCCATGTTCTTAATTTTATAATCAATTAAAAGGGATAAATTAATTTAATTATGGTTCAATTATTATTTTAATGTGATTAAAATTTTGGAATTGATTAAATGCAATTTAATTATGCTTGAAATAGCCATGAAGAGGACCGATTTATTCCCTAATTCATTCGAAAGTTTGAATCCTAATCCTATTATTTTTTATTTTTTTGAAATCAGCAGCCCTAAATTTTTTTTTTTTTGTGATTGATTTTGATGTAATTCAAATTGTTTTATGTATCATAATTTTAATTGAATTGATGTATGCATAAAAGAGTTTTGTGTATGATCATCGAATTAATTTTAAAAGTTAGAATAAAATTAGGATTAATTATATGATAAACCCTAATTATAAAATTCAATGGGGATTTAATTTTAAATTTTGGACCGATTTAATTTAATTTTTAAAAATATTGTTTTTGTTAAATTAGAAACTAAAAAGAATATTTTTTTAAGCCGACAGCCACGGTGGCTTCTAACTAGGTGGCCGTTCCTAGAGGGAGGAGAAGAGGAGGACGGAGGTCTGGGGGGTTGTGACAGCAACGTGCAAGAGTTACACAACTGCTGCCATGACTGCAGCTGGCCGGCTGCTTACATGGCTGCAACTGGGCTGATGTTGCTGTCTTGCGCGGCAGTGGCTGCTGCAAAGCAGCTAATGTAGACACCTAAAAAGTCTCCCCAAAACCAAACCCGATGATGAACCACCTTTCACTGCCATTATTGGTTGGGTTGAGTATTTAACCTTTGGAGTTCTCCAGTCCATATTCATTCCCATCCACTTCATAAACCAACTCTATTCCTAGCTCAATTCCCTAAACCATAACTTACTTTCCACTTTTCATGTACACATCAATAAATCGAGTGAAATTTATTTTGTGGCCCTTTAATTTTGATCCAATTATTATTTGGTTGGATAGGAATTTTCCTAAACTTTCCAACAATATATATTAATCCCAATTTCGATTTAAAACGAAGAAGATATGAGCAAAATACTAAACTCGATCAGCCAAAAACCAACGCCCTTTCACTAAGACGACAATATCTTAAATTCTAAAAATTATTTTTACCTGATTCTAATTGGGTTGAGTATTTTACCTTATTTTGAGTTACGGATCAAAAGTTATCTTACGTTTAAAAACATGTAAAAAACTGGAATTACTGCGCATCAGCTAAAATGTCGCGATGCAGCAAAAGCTGAAGTGGTGTGGCGCATATTGCTGTGACACGGTATTATACACTGTATCACAGTTCTTTTTTGTGTGTGTTTTACATGTCCCCTCACGCTATTGGGAATATTTCAAGAATTACCCCAAACTTGAGCCCCACTTGGATCATACACTTAAGCATTGTGGCGTCTTAAGGAAAGGAATGTAGCGCAAAAGAGTCGCCAACAAGTTTTAGGAACTTGTAAACCGTTCACAGGGTGAAGGTTATACCCCTTAACGACCAGAAGATCGTTTAACTCCAATAGGTCTGGAACCAAGACTGGAAGTTCGGGGATGAAGGTACAAAGCCAATCTAAAAGAGAAAGAATCTGCCCTAAAAATAGGCCTCTACTTTATTCTTCTCGTATTCATGTGCGCTTTCTGACTAACATGCAATCATCGGGTTTACCCTAAACCTGTTCAATCTATGTTGGTTGAATTTAATGCACAAAGAAATCTATTATTGGCGATCACTTGAATTATAATCAAATTAACCTAAACAAGATTATTAATTATCTTATTAAGCGTGATTACAAGTACAAATTCTCTTTAAACATGCATAAAATGTGTGATCAAGCAATAACAATAAATATAATCAAGTAACATAATAATAATAATAATAATCATAAATTTAATAACCAAAATAATTATGATTAAATTAATCATGTTAAAAATAAAGCATAATAATAGCAAGATCCTAGGCATGATACTAATAAGATTAATAACAAACCCAAGCATGTCACTAAGCATTAAAGATCAAAGCTTTAACCCTAACATGATACTTACATGCCATTAGGTTAGAAAATAGGAAGCATCATAGAAATCATTGTTAAATAAGCAAATCACCCTAAATACGATACTAGGAAGTAATAAAACATCCTAACATGATACTAGGAATCAAAATAACAATCTAAACATGATTTCTATATCATAATTACAATTAACCAATTAAAGCATTTACTTGGATGCCTCGTATCTCTTACTAATAACAAAATACACTCGTTAGTAACTTCAAGAAAAATAATAAAGAAAAAAAATTAAATTACATAATTGAAATAGATAATAAGAAAGTTTAAACTAGATTTGGGACCAAACCCTCGGAAATATCAAACCTTTCATGTCTAGGGCGAAGGCAACTTTGAACTTGGCTTGGTGTGTCTAGTGCTAATGAGTGGGGAATTTTGTTTGTAAAAGGCTTGGCTAGAAAGAGGGAGAAAGAATCTAGAAATTCTTGATGAGAGTTGATGGTTCAAGCTTTTGATTTGAAATAGGGGAGATATGACCTTTATTTATAGAGAAAAAAAGACGGTCGAAGAATAAGAAAATAATTCGAATTCGAATAGAAATAAAACATGATGGACAGCAGTTTCTGCGGATTTTGTTTTTATCATATCTTTTGATCCAGGAAAAAATAAAACCCAAAATTCCACAAACACCTCAAACCCTTTTTCCCCCTTCTTCGATATTTTGGCTGCTCTAAAAATGGGATTCAATCCCCTACTTTACACCCCATCAAAATCCATCATCAAGCTTTATCATGAAATCACCACCGTTCATCTTCAACAATACTCATCGAGCATCAATTCAAGCCGTTGATCTTCATTAATCACCACGTGTGAAGCTCGTGGAGTGGTTCAATCGAACCGAGGGTGGGTTCGACCGAACTATGGTCTGGTTCGATCGAACCATGGGTGTGTTCGACCACACCTCTTCAAATGAGAAAACTTCAAATGATTGTGATTGTTTTTTGCACTTTTACTCCGATCGAACTCCTATGCGGTTTGCCCGAACCCGATTGTTTTGTTATTTGCTATGATTTTGGGCGCTTAATTGTAGGGTTGTGATTGGTACGGTGTTGGTTGCAATGATGCGGTGATGATGGTGCGGGCTGGTGGTTTATTGCAACGGTGTACAGCGCGGCTGTAGGGGAAGTGAGTTAGGGTTGGTGTTAGGTGCGGTTGTGCTTTGGTGTTGCAGGGTGGCTTTGAGGAGCTGTTGTATTCGATGTTGGGATAGTGGTGAAGTGGGTGTTGGTTGGATGCGGCTGTGAGGTGGAGGTGTGAGCTGATACGGGCTGTGATTGGAGGTAGGTGGTGGATGCTCTGTTGCCGGTGGTTAGGTGTTGATTGGAGATTCGGGGTTGGTTGCGGTTTGTGGGGATGTGAGAAGATGGAGCAGGAGCTGCTATGTGCGCTGATTTGGGTTGGTTGTCTGTGGGAGCAGGGGATGCTGGTGGTTTGGTGCGTGGTGTGGGTAAAGATGGAGAAGGGGCTGTTGATTGGTTTTGGTGGGCTGTTGTGTGAAGTTTGTGGGTGCTGGTGGTGATGGGAGTGATGATGGAGCAGGGGAATTGTTGGTTGATGGTGGAGGTTGGTGCAGCAATGGTGAATAAAAGTTGGAGTAGGGGAGGCTGTTTTGGTGTGGTGAAGGGTAAGGTGAATAGAGAGGGGGAGTGTGGTGAAGGTTAATGTGATAGTAGTTTGGAGGGTAGGTGCGTGAGTTTGAGGGGATTGATGACAGTTTTCGGTTGTAATTGGACGGCTTGGCTTGGACCTTGAACTCAAACCTACACACAAACAAACCTGAGGGTGAAACCGAGACAAATAAAATAAAATAAAATAAATAATAAAAAAGAAATAAATAAAATAGAAATAGAAATATGAGAAATAAAACTAAAACTAATAAAAATATAAAACTATACAAGTAGATAAATATAAAATAAAATAAAATAACAAAATAAACTTAAAACTAATAAAAGCATGAATAGAACTAAATCGTGCCAAAATAATGAAATAAAATAGAAAGTTTATTAACGAGAAAATATGAGAATTAAAGGGGAAATTAAGAGAAACCGAGCAAGAAAATGACTCTAAAACTACTCTTTAAGAGTGACATAAATGTCACTGATCAATGACATTGGGATTAATATTGAAGACGACCTTGTAAAGCAAAAACATGCTAACACTAACTCCAACAGTGGCTGGAAAGGAAAGAAGAACGACAATCCTTCTTCTTCCAAAACCACCCCCACAAGTAATGTTAGTACCTTTAATCTGAATGAAGTCTTGACTAAGAATAATCTAGGATAAAATAAACCATTTAAGTGAAACTTTACTCCTATTGGTATGAGTTATGACACCGCATTTGATCTCTTCATACAAAAGGTCTTATAACTCCTATTGGACCATTTGGCAATCCACCAGAAGAAAAGAGAACGGCTAATTGGAACCCCAATGCACACTGCAAATACCATTAAGGTAGGGTCCATCATACTGAGAATAGCTGGAAGCTAAAGGAAGCTATCTAGGACTTGATTGACAACAATAAACTCCAATTGCCTTCTGCAAGCAAGAAGCTAAGCATCAATAATGCACCACTTTATGACTCATTGGCTATCTCTGATGAGGAAAGTTGTGTTAATCCCTCATCTTTAATCAAACCAGTCGAAGAAACTCATGCCCTTGAAGAAGAAGAAGTATTCTTCGACGCCATGAGTGAATCGTCCCCAATGCAACAAACGGCCACTAAAGAAGATGTGCTGCTCCTCGTATATACGGTAGAGAAAATGATAGACATGTGTAGAAGAGTTCTTGAACGCATCGAACAAGAACAAAATAAACATGTCAATGAAGAGATAACACCTATAAAGACTACTATGAAGAAATATTCTCTCTTCAAGTAGTCAAAACACCCAAAAGGAGCCATAAGCCCTACACTCCAATTGGGACCACCTATGCGAATATGTTCAAAATTCTCTCCAAAAGATACAAGATTAAACCTCTCGAACCGAGACCATTTGTATCACTAAAGAGGACAGATAGGTACTGTCCATATCATCAATCAGGAGGACATATAATAGAACACTGTTTTAAATTTAAGTATTTAATTTAGAAACTGATTGATATAAAAATTTAGTCCAAATTCCACAAGAGAAAGATGCTACTATTAATGGAGTTTGGGACAGTGACGATGAGGACGTCTACCTTAAGGATATGGAAGAGACCTCACTCTCCACAATATATCCTGCGGACGATATTTGGGATGAAGAATATTCACCCTTAGATGTCCTCACAAGATCCGGGAGAATGCAACCTCCTATTACTGTGCAACAACCAACCCCTACTACTGAGCAAGTTCCCATATCCATCGTAGAAGACAACGATGTTGTACAGCAACTAAAGAAGACTAAATTTTATATGAACGTATGGAAACTCTTAGCAACATCCCATCAACATAGGTTAGCAGTGATGAATGCTTTGGACAAAATAGGATTAGATTCTGAAACCACTCCTGAGGGGTAGCTAACTTTGTCACGAGTTATCTTCCTAGTCCCATCAATTTGATCACCTTTTTTGACAAGGACCTACCTCCAGAGGGTGATAAACATAACAAAGCATTAAACCTCAAAGTAATCTACAAGATGATGAATGTCCCAATGACTCTTGTAGATAATGGATCAACAATTAACATCTGTCTACTCTGAACTGCAAGAATGTTAGGGATAAAGGATGAAGACTTGTCTTCGTCTACACAAGGAATAAGAGCCTATGACAAAACTTGCCGGCAACCTCTTGGGACTATCACCATGAATGTAATGGCAAGATTCATAGAACATGCTACTATTTTTCAAGTGGTAGACATTAAAGCATCTTTTAACCTACTGTTGGGATGCTGATATACGTGTTTTATACAATGGTTTTCCCCGGTTTTACTTAGTAATTTTATATGGTTTTGAGCTCTACGGAGCCATTTCTTGCTAACAATCTCTTCTTTAGTGTATTCGATTGTTTTAGTAAGCTTTTCAGGAATATGAAGCGTTTCTAGGCAATTGGACGTGTTTTTAGTAGATTCGGAAGAGTTGATAGCCAAGAACTGCAATTTATGTGGAGTGCCCGACCGGGCATGGCTTGCCCGGGCAGACCGGGCAATGAAGAGTTCACAGGAAGAAGCCCAATTCTGAACGGTGCAACGCGCGCCCGATCGGGCAGGCTTCGCCCGGTCAGACCGGGCGATGAAGAAGTCAAGTTATGAAGATGCAATTCTGGAAACGTGTTACGCGCGCCCGACCGGGCGAGGTTCGCCCGGTCTGACCGGGCAAAGAAGGAAAACTGTCGTATTTTACGCAGCCTTCCTCCGCCCGATCGGGCGAGGTTTGCCCGGTCTGACCGGGCGATGTTCAAGATTGCGCGATTTCAGCTATTTCCGAATTTCTATCTTTTGAGGGTATAAATACCCTTTTGTAATTAACTTTTAAGAGGGGAGTTTTTCATTAGTTTTTCTCCTTAAGCCCTAGAAAACTCTCAAGAACCCTAGTTTTATTTCCTTTAAGCAATTTCAATCTTTTAATCCCAGATTAATCAATTGTTCATCAACAATTTGAGTTCTTTCAATTGGAGTAATTGGTATTTATCTTACTTCACTCTTTTCTGATATTCACTGTTCTCTAAATATGTTTTCTTTACTGTTTCTTGTTTTTGAACTTGATTTTGATTTTATTATGATGTGTGAGTAGTTTCCTTAATCCGGGATCTTGCTAAGCCCGATTATGATTGATGTATAAAGTAGATCTTTAAATTCCCCAATAATAATCCCAATTGACATGCTTAATTGATTGTGTTTATGCCAATACTAGATTAGGAATAATTAGTATTGTTATCATCCCTTTGTTCTTATTGCAACGGAAGTTGGGTATTAACGGGATTAGGTTATTCCAATTAAGGGTTTGAAGATCATCACGGAAGTAGATGATTGAATAATTAGGAATCTAGGCATGGTGTTTAATGTCCCTTATTCGCTTGATTCCACGGAAGTAGGCTTGATAGTTAATTTGGGAAGCCATTGATAACTTGGAAGAGACCTTTGGTATTATTATTAGGGATTGCTTTTCTTCTTGTCAATTGATTTATATATTGGGGGTAGATTTATTAGTTTATCAATCATAATCGTGGTAATGCTTGATCTTGGATGCTTTAGTTTATTGATTAATATTTCCTCTAGTTAATTGTGTTATTTAATATATTAGTTGATTATTATCATCCATTATTGATTGGTGACGTGCTTAGTGATTAATTGAGTCTGATTAATTGAATGAACCATAGTCTCTTGGGATTCGATCCTTACTTGCCCTACTACATAGTTAGAAGGAATAGTTAGGTTATTTTTGTTAGGTACGCGATAAGCCTATCAAATTTTGGCGCCGTTGCCGGGGACTAACGGTTTCATATTGATTTTCCGTGATTCGTTTTTACTAAGCGTTGTTTGTTGCTTCGGCTATTGCCTCCTGTGTTTTTGATGTTCTTTGCCTAGTTCTTTGTTGTATGCAAACACGTCGCTCAGGGTCAGACGACTTAGTGCCTCTCGATTCAGAAATTGAAGCGACTGCAAGAAGACGAAGAAGTAGAAGAAGAGCAGGTAACAGAAATATGGAAGACCAAGCAACAAAGTCTCTTTTGGAGTACGGTATCCCTGACACAACAACCGGACTCCTTTCTAGCATTGTTAGACCACCTATCACCGCTCAGAATTTTGAATTGAAACCGCAGTTTATTCAATTCATATCCAATGATTCATTTGCTGGCACACCTCTTGATTGCCCAGTGAATCATATAGATGGTTTCTTGGAAAAGTGTGACACTATGAAGCTGAATGGTGTTACAGATGATGCTCTTAGACTTCGCCTTTTTCCATTCTCATTACGGGATAGGGCGAAGGAATGGTTAAGAGATGAGGGTTCTGGTTCCTTTGATACATGGGATAAACTAGTAAAAGCTTTTCTGGTCAAGTTCTTGGGACAAGAAAAGACTGCAAGATTAAGGAACGAGCTATCCACTTTCAGGCAATCAGATGAAGAATCCTTATATGACGCATGGAGGAGATTCAAGAGATTACAGAGACAGTGCCCTCATCATGGCATACCTGAATGGATGTTAATCCAAACCTTTTATAACGGTCTAACCCATGAATTCCGGATCTATATCGACGCCGCATCTGGAGGCTCCCTTTTAACTAAAAATCCAACCGAAGCAAAGGAGCTGGTTGAGAAGATGTCAGCCAATGACAACTATCACCCAGGCGGCCGAAATAGTGTCAAGAAAGGAGGTAAATTAGATGTTGATGCTCTAACTCTTTTAACTAGTTCTGTGCAGGCACTTTCAAGCAAGTTTGATAGATTACAAACTGGATCTTCTAATAATGTGCTAGAAACTTGTCAAATGTGTAATACTCAAGGTCACATCGCACCTAATTGCCCACGAAATTCGAATGAGGTATCAATTGAGGAAGCCAATGCCTTCTACAATTCCAACCCTAAAAGACCATACGATCCCCATTCTAATACTTATAATGAAGGTTGGAAGAATCACCCAAATTTCTCATACAAAAACACCCAGGCTCAGCAAAATCCACCTCCGCCCCCACCTCGAAACAACAATTATAATCCACCTGGTTTTCAACCAAGACCACCCCTAGTACAACAACCCATGCAACCTATGCAACCACTCCCTCAAAAATCCAATCTCGAACTAATGATGGAGAACTTCATCAACACCACAAATAATTCCATCCAACAGTTACAAGCCCAGAATAAGCTCATGGAAAATCAAATAAGCCAACTTGCTCATCAAGTCGGCCAATCTTCAAAAACACCAGGTACGTTTCCTGGCCAAACAGAGCAACCACAAAAGGGGCACATGAATGCTGTAATTTTAAGGAGTGGAAAACAGTTGGAAGACCTTCCCGTAAGGGAACCATCAACGATAGATATTGAGGGAATGAGTGAAAAACAGGGGATTTTGCAAAATTCTTCTTCGCCCGGTCAGACCGGGCAATGTCCGCCCGATCGGGCGCGAGAAGCAGTCGACGAAAAACAGGGGACTGTGCGAATTTCTTCTTCGCCCGGTCAGACCGGGCAAGGTCCGCCCGATCGGGCGCAAGAAGAAATTCCAGACAAACAGAAGAACATAAGCAGCTCTTCTTCGCCCGGTCAGACCGGGCAATCACTGCCCGACCGGGCGGGAGATCCAGACAGCCTAATTCCAAGGAATGATGTTCAAGAAAAGCCACGGGAACCGATCCCACCTCTCGCCCCATACATGCCAAGAGTCCCTTTCCCACAGAGGTTAGCCCAGGCTAAGTTAGAGAAAAAGTACGGTAAATTTCTAGACATCCTTAAGAAACTTCACATTAATATACCGTTCTTGGATGCAATTTCTGAAATGCCTTCTTATGCAAAGTTTTTGAAAGACATGCTATCTAACAAGAAGAAGCTTGCAGAGAATGCTACTGTTTCTCTAACTGCAGAATGTAGTGCCATTCTGCAAAACACTCTTCCTAAGAAACTAGGTGATCCAGGCAGCTATTCAATCCCAGTGAAGCTCGGAGATATAGAGATCAATAGAGCGCTATGCGATCTTGGTGCAAGTGTAAGCCTTATGCCGCTCTCCATCTGCGAAAAGCTTCAAATGGGTGAGCTAAAGCCTACAAGGATATCTCTGCAACTTGCAGACAGGTCAGTTAAATTTCCCCTCGGTATACTTGAAGATGTTCCATTGCGAGTTGGTAAATTCTTTATTCCATGTGATTTTGTTGTTATGGAAATGGAAGAAGATGCCCATGTCCCTATTATTCTTGGTAGACCATTCTTAGCTACTGCAGGTGCAATTATTGACATGAAGAATGGGAAAATAACATTTGAAGTAGGGGATGAGAAAATGGAGTATTCATTACTGAATGCTATGGGAAATCCGTCTATGGGTGAGACTATTTGTCAAGTGGATGTCCTCGATGATCTACAACAAGAACAACTTCCCCTGATCAAAAAGGAAGATGCTCTTGAAACGGTGTTGATAGGGAGTATCCATGATGAAGATTGGGAAGTAAGGGAGTACACGAGGCTACTAGAAGACGCAAAAGCTAATCCAATCATCGCTCCAGTCAAGGAAGTCCTTAGTACATCGAGTGTTGGGGAGAGTTCGACGCCTCCCGAGGTAGAGTTGAAACCCCTTCCATCTAATCTTAAATATGCATATCTTGGTCCTAAAAATACATACCCTGTTATTGTTAATGCTGAGCTTAATAACATTGAATTAGAGAAACTTCTCGCTGTTTTAAGAAAATATAGAAATGTTATTGGGTATACCATTGATGATATCAAGGGTATTAATCCCTCTTTTTGTATGCATAAGATCATTCTTGAGGACGATCATGCCTCCTCTAGAGAACCTCAAAGAAGGCTAAATCCAACTATGATGGAGGTAGTCAAGAAAGAGGTTCTCAAATTGCTTGCTGCAGGAATAATCTACCCTATCTCAGATAGTAAGTGGGTTAGTCCTGTACAAGTAGTACCAAAGAAAGGAGGTATGACAGTTGTCAAGAATGACAAAGGCGAGCCTGTTGCCACAAGAACTGTTACAGGGTGGCGGATGTGCATTGATTACAGAAAATTAAATAAAGCCACCCGTAAAGATCATTTCCCCTTGCCTTTCATTGATCAAATGCTCGAACGATTGGCTAACCATTCCTTTTTCTGTTACTTGGATGGATATTCCGGTTTTTTTCAAATCCCCATCCGCCCTTGTGATCAGGAAAAGACTACATTCACATGTCCATATGGCACCTTCGCATATCGCAGAATGCCATTCGGACTGTGTAATGCCCCAGCCACGTTCCAACGGTGTATGATGGCTATTTTCTCAGGTCTCATAGAAAATTCTATGGAAGTTTTTATGGATGATTTTTCTGTTTATGGTTCATCTTTCGATATTTGCCTTGATAATCTAACAAAGGTGCTCCATAGATGCCAGGATGTCAATCTGATATTGAACTGGGAGAAGTGCCATTTTATGGTACAACAGGGAATCGTTTTAGGCCATGTAGTTTCAAACAAAGGGATTGAGGTGGACAAAGCCAAAGTAGAGGTAATAGAGAAACTTCCCCCTCCAAATTCTGTGAAAGAAGGAGAGCAAGTCCTTCTATTCAATTCAAGGTTGAAACTATTTCCAGGGAAACTCAGGTCAAGATGGTCGGGCCCTTTCACGGTCTACAAAGCATATCCTTATGGCACCATTGAATTATGGAACAACACCGGGGGCACCTTCAAAGTCAATGGACAAAGGGTGAAGCACTATCGAGCGGGAGATCCTATTGAAGAAAAGTCTGATATCACATTCTCTTCCTCACCACAAACTCAATGAGGATGAATACGGTCAAGCTAATGACCTTCTAAACAAGCGCTTGCGGGAGGCAACCCGATTCTTTTTGAGGAGCCGTCGAGATTCCTATGCTCTCCTTACGCTGCAATGAGGCCATTGCCGCATTTAGCTTGGGGGAGTTGCTTCGTACATGTGGTACTCTCTCTCTCCTTATCTCTCTTATCTTTCTTGTTTTATTTTAGTGTAGTTATTTTAGTTTTTTTTTTTTTTTTTTTTTAAAAAAAAAAAAAAAAAAAAAAAAAACATACAAAAAATACGATCCAATGAATAATAAATCATGCTTCCCTGTGCCCCATTCATGAAAATTGTTTTAATTCTTGGTATATGATGACGAGTATTGTGGATAGGTTAGCCATGATTTGATGTTTGATTACTTGGATGTCTTAACATGAGTCAATTTTGCCCAACTACTTGTGAATATAGTGCTTGACTAGTTGATTTGGTTAGGAATGTGTGTTAGTTCCTGGTATGTCAATGAAGTTGAGTATTGGTTTATAACTTTGAGTAATGTTTGCATGACTCATTAATATGCACATTGAGGAGGACGAAGGCATTTGTTCCTCTAGGTGGCTTTCAGACGATATTAGATACATTTGTTCCCTTCTTGCTACCCATGTTGTTGCTTGTGCCCTTTTATTGTTTATTTTGCCACATTACAAGCCTATTTAAGCCCCATTGGTTACTAGTCCCAAGCTTGGCTTGGGGGAGCTAATAGTGAGTGAGGTGAGGGAGTTGTAGTGTGCATGTAATCTGCACAATTTTGGGTGGATTTGAGAAGTTTTTATTTGTTCTTATTGTTGTGGATTGAAAAAATTGAAAATTTATTGTGCAAAGAAAAAATTCCAATGTGAGATGAAAAAAAGGGAAAAGAAAGAGCAAAAGAAAAAAATTGTTTCAATGTTCAAGTGTTCTAATTGAAGGCTGCTCAAGAAAAAAAAGGAGAGTTCAAAGTTTGTTTGTTCACTCAAGTTCTATAATTTTATATTTTGTATATATGAGTGAAATTTTAAGTGTTGGAAATTTTTAATATAATTGGATGTTTGGTGAATTTTTGGTAGAGTTGAGTTGTGTTGGAGATGATTTGGTCATTAATTCATTTTGATCTTGGTTTTATTTATTAGGATTTTGGCTCCCTTAAGCATAGCTTTACTCTTACATTTTCCCAAATATTTCCTACCTTTTATCCTAGCCTTACATTACAAGCTTTGAAGACCTTCTGACCTTTGTGCATAGAGTTGTGTGAATGTGAAATTAGTTGTTTTCCAATGCAAAGAATGATTTGATATATTTCGAGTCGACTGCTAGGTTGAGTGCTTGTTTTCTTTAAACACACGAGTGCGTGAGTTTGGGAGGGCATTGTTCACATTTAAAGGAGTTGGATGGAGAGCGATCGAGTATATCTTTTACTCGCCACATAAATGAGAGTTGAGTGTGTGAACACTAGTCTTGAATTCTATATGCTCTTGTGGTTTGCTCTATTTGACTATTGTCAGACAGGATGAGTAGTCAGATGGATTTGATTGGTTGACTTTGATGCATAACTGTCGAGTTTACCTTTAATCGTATTTATTGATTTGAATTGCTTTTGGGGTGAAGTATTGATTTATTTATTCATTGCTTTGCTTAGGGACAAGCAAAGGTTTAGCTTGGGGGAATTTGATATACGTGTTTTATACAATGGTTTTCCCCGGTTTTACTTAGTAATTTTATATGGTTTTGAGCTCTACGGAGCCATTTCTTGCTAACAATCTCTTCTTTAGTGTATTCGATTGTTTTAGTAAGCTTTTCAGGAATATGAAGCGTTTCTAGGCAATTGGACGTGTTTTTAGTAGATTCGGAAGAGTTGATAGCCATGAACTGCAATTTATGTGGAGTGCCCGACCGGGCATGGCTTGCCTGGGCAGACCGGGCAATGAAGAGTTCACAGGAAGAAGCCCAATTCTGAACGGTGCAACGCGCGCCCGATCGGGCAGGCTTCGCCCGGTCAGACCGGGCGATGAAGAAGTCAAGTTATGAAGATGCAATTCTGGAAACGTGTTACGCGCGCCCGACCGGGCGAGGCTCGCCCGGTCTGACCGGGCAAAGAAGGAAAACTGTCGTATTTTACGCAGCTTTCCTCCGCCCGATCGGGCGAGGTTTGCCCGGTCTGACCGGGCGATGTTCAAGATTGCGCGATTTCAGCTATTTCCGAATTTCTATCTTTTGAGGGTATAAATACCCTTTTGTAATTAACTTTTAAAGATAGTTTTTCATTAGTTTTTCTCCTTAAGCCCTAGAAAACTCTCAAGAACCCTAGTTTTATTTCCTTTAAGCAATTTCAATCTTTTAATCCCAGATTAATCAATTGTTCATCAACAATTTGAGTTCTTTCAATTGGAGTAATTGGTATTTATCTTACTTCACTCTTTTCTGATATTCACTGTTCTCTAAATATGTTTTCTTTACTGTTTCTTGTTTTTGAACTTGATTTTGATTTTATTATGATGTGTGAGTAGTTTCCTTAATCCGGGATCTTGCTAAGCTCGATTATGATTGATGTATAAAGTAGATCTTTAAATTCCCCAATAATAATCCCAATTGACATGCTTAATTGATTGTGTTTATGCCAATACTAGATTAGGAATAATTAGTATTGTTATCATCCCTTTGTTCTTATTGCAACGGAAGTTGGGTATTAACGGGATTAGGTTATTCCAATTAAGGGTTTGAAGATCATCACGGAAGTAGATGATTGAATAATTAGGAATCTAGGCATGGTGTTTAATGTCCCTTATTCGCTTGATTCCACGGAAGTAGGCTTGATAGTTAATTTGGGAAGCCATTGATAACTTGGAAGAGACCTTTGGTATTATTATTAGGGATTGCTTTTCTTCTTGTCAATTGATTTATATATTGGGGGTAGATTTATTAGTTTATCAATCATAATCGTGGTAATGCTTGATCTTGGATGCTTTAGTTTATTGATTAATATTTCCTCTAGTTAATTGTGTTATTTAATATATTAGTTGATTATTATCATCCATTATTGATTGGTGACGTGCTTAGTGATTAATTGAGTCTGATTAATTGAATGAACCATAGTCTCTTGGGATTCGATCCTTACTTGCCCTACTACACAGTTAGAAGGAATAGTTAGGTTATTTTTGTTAGGTACGCGATAAGCCTATCATTATTCCTTAATCAGAATTCATGTTTATATCTATTATGCTTTTGGAATTCATTATTGCTTTGATTATGAATATGTGTGAGTAGTCTCGTAGCTAGGGTTTCGGGATGAAACCCGGCCTAGGTAATCTATGTAATTGAGGATTGATTTTGATAAACGGATTGTGATTAAATTGATTATATGCGATTGCATGTTAATTCATTATAATAGGAGTAGCTAACCTAGAATCTTGAATTTGATTGCATGATATTCTTGATTTGAACAAGAGATTGTGAATTGAGTATTTCATTATTGAATGTGGTTTGATTATGTATCGAGTAATGTTAAGTGCATGAGAAATCCAAGCTTATTATTGCCCGTTGTCTTCCTATAACATGATATTGATCAGACTTATAGTCTTTGCATATCCCGTTTGTCTCTGTGATTCCTTGTTGCTTAGTTACCAATGGTTAGGCGGATTCCCGTTCTCCCTAGTGTCTTAGTTTATTGATTAATTCCATCTTATTAGTATTATTTTAGAACACCATTTTCCATTGATTTTGAACTAGCTTAGGTTTAAGATTGATTTGCAATTACTCTCGTTCCTCGTGGACCGAACCTTTATTTTCCATTGTACTTGGTTATAGGGTGTTCGTATAAGTATTGTTTGATTGAGAGTTAGATTTTAGCGACCGATTTAACCCTTGTCAAAATGGCGCCGTTGCCGGGGAACGGTGTTTGTTAATTGCTTTTTGATTTCTTGAGTCTAGTTCATCATAAAAAAGCAAAAAAAGATTTTTTCCCTTTTTGCTACACTTGTAGCCCTGCTATTTAATTGGTTTGGTTGGTGTGTATGCGCAGGTCTAAATAGATAGAATTAATACCCTTCGATCCAGAAATCGAAAGAACTTTGAAGAGCAATCGTAAATCTCGATTGACGTCATCAAACTCTCAAGGAAAGGAACACAACACACAACAGGTTCCAATGGCAGACATACCGCGCCAACCCAATCGGCCAGCACCACGACCCCTTAAGGAGTTGGGAACTCCTGGGGCGTATAGAGCTTCAAGTGGGATTGCTCCACCCACTACTGAGGCCAAGGAATGGAAGATTTGAAGCTCGAGGTAGCGGATTTGCGCCGGTCGAACGAGGATATGACCTCCGCCTTCAGAGACCTGAAGAGGAGTGTTGATGATATGGCCTCCCGTTTCCCTTATGGCCCGGGCGGGCCTAGCTCGTGATCCCTTTCCCTTTCCCTTTAGTTAGCTCCCTCTCCTTACTATTGTAAGTCCTTGATGTATAAACATTGAGGACAATGTTTGATTCTAGCTTGGGGGGGGGTCTTACTTGTATTCATTCTAAAACAAAAAAAAAAAAAAAAAAACAGATTTACTGCTTTCCTAGACTAACCTTAACTTGTTTTCTAGTATGTCTTTCCTTTTTGCAGATTGGGAACATTCGAGACGCGACATGAGTTTGAAGAACGATGCTATGGCCGTTAATTGGAGCTCCCGGGAAGCAAATTTGGTGAGATCTTTTCTTTTTTTGTGTGCTTAGGATAGTTTAGTTTAGGAAGAAGTTGAATGGTTCGAGGATGTTTGATCGGTTCTAAGGAACCTGGGATCGTTGATGTTTATATCATTCGATCACTTGTTTGTCGATTGGGATTTTATGTGATTTTTATGCCTCGTTATGTGCCTTTCAACTTATTCAGTTGGCTTAGTTGTACATATGTTTGTGTTAGATAGGAAAAGCTTCTGCTATGAGGATGTGTGGTTTAGCTTATATGATATGCCTCGTAGTCTTTTCCTATGTTTTTGGATCATAATAAACTTGTCTAATTGCAAAATTTTGGAATATTGTTCATGTTGGATTCGAAATGTGAATGAATGTGTATGGAATGTCTATTTCCACTTAAGCCAAGGATGAATACACAGTTCGAGTCTATTGTTGATCAATGTGGACGAGTCTAGGCGAAGGCTAGAAATAGAACACTTTTGTCATGTGAAACTCTATGCCTTTGGGCTGTGGTAAGATGGAGTCGCTTCCCGGTTGTGGATTTGACCCCCTTGATTGGTAGTTGCTTTATTTGTTAGATCCCGTGAGGTTTATTTGTTCTAGCCTTCATCATTCTTGTTGAGTGGCATATTTGGATCCTTGATTACGCATTTTTCGATCTTTGTGTTGACTAGTAGCTCCCGAGACCGACTTGACACTTTTAAGGGAGGAAGAGGGCACCTTTTTCATTTTTCTTATTTTGTTCCTTTTGTTTTGTTACAAATTGATTTTCTTTTTACATCATCTTACTTGCTAACCATGTTGAGCTTTAATTCCATTCTTGGTTAACCGTGTTACAAACCCGATGGCCAATGTTTTACCAACCCTTAGTTGTGAAGCGTTTACCTAGATAGGTTTGTTGAGCTTATTGTTTACTAATCAAGAAATAAAGTTTGATAGTTGGTTTGAGCAGGTGTGAAAGTGAGCCTAATTGTAAATATGTAATGTGAAAGTCATTTTGCCATCAATAAAAAAAAAGAAAAAAAAAGAAGAAGAGAAAAGCCGTCCGAATTGTGAAAAAGGCAAGGACACATAAATAAAGTTTTGAAGTTTGAAAGAGGTCATTTGAGTGTGTATTATATGGATAATTTGGGATGTGTAAGAATGTGAATCAATGAGATTGTGGAAAGTGAATTACATCTATTGAACTATTGTTTTTGAGAATTGTGATTCTTGCGCTTCATTTAGGAATTAACCCCACTTTTTTAAATTGTTTTCACCTACCTTACACATTGCCAATACCTTACAACCCTTTTAAGACCCTTAGACTTTAGAGGTGTTCGGTTCTCAAACGGTGGAGGGAGATACCTTTCAACCCTATGGAAAGATTATGCGTAATCGAGATGTCGGGATACCTTTGTTATTTCCTCAAAACATCACTTCTTCCGGTTCCTTCGAGGAATCACGAGGGGCCAATTAGGGTGGTGATTTGAAGCAAAAGGGGAGGACGTGGCCGGTTTGGTCGGGTTTAGAGGGAAGCATGATTTCTTTGTTCTCTATGCTTGGTTTAGGTCTTGTTCCCATTTGATCAACGATATCTTGGATTGTGTGTCTCGTTGCTTGTTTGAGTGAGTTTTCCTTCCGTGCATGGTTGTTCTAAGTAGGATCCATTGATTTCATTCCGTGCTTAATTTGATTTGTTCGCAATGGCATAGTTTATTTGATCTTGTGTGTGTTTCCCTTGGTTTTTGCTCGAGGACTAGCAAAAGTGTAGCTTGGGGGGTTTTGACAAGCGCACTTTAGGGCGCGCTTTAGAGCATATTTTAGGATGATTTTGGATGTATTTGGGGCCGCTTTGGCCGATTATAACCTTGTTATGCTTACGTTCCCCATATTACGTGCTTCACGGGTTTTCGGTTTGTTTTTGATGTGTTTTCAGGTAATATCAACCGAGTTTAATCGGATCCCGAGCCCTTGATGCGTAACCGAGCTAGCCTTGACCGGAGTCCGAGGAGTTAAGGAAGTTCAAGTGCCGTGCATTGATTACATAGCACAGGCAGCACGACCGTGTTACCATAGGCACACCCGTGCTGGCCTATAAGCAAGCAACCCCAGGCAAGGCAGCACGGCCGTGCAAGCCAATAGCACGGCCGTGTCAGTATCCACGCACCCGCACGGCCGTGCAGGCCATTAGCACGGCCGTGCCAGATGTTGCACGTGCCCGTGTCAGCTTCAGTATGAGCCCCGTGCTAGAGCATATTCAGCACGACCGTGCCATTTTTAGCACGGCCGTGCCATATATAGCACGACCGTGCCAATTTGAAGAAGAAATCCGGTTTACTTACTGACAAGCTAGCACGGCCGTGCCAAATACAGCACGGCTGTGCTGATCTAGGGTTAACTGCGCGCTTGACTTTTCCGCATTAGAAGACGTATATAAGGCCCAACTTTAAGAGGATTCCTCAGACAGTTTTAGAGATAGTTTTGAGAGCCTTTGTAGAGAGTTATTGTAGAACGTTCTTAGTATTAGAGATTCATTAGTTTTCTTAGAGATATTTCTAGAGATTTTAGTTTTCTTGGATTGATTTGAAGCAAGATTTGCGAAGATTCTTTGTATTATTCATTGACGACGGATATCAAAGTTCTGAACTTTTCCATTGATTCGCATCAATACAATTGGTATTATTCATTCTTGTTTATTAATCAAGCTTTATTATTCCTTAATCAGAATTCATGTTTATATCTATTATGCTTTTGGAATTCATTATTGCTTTGATTATGAATATGTGTGAGTAGTCTCGTAGCTAGGGTTTCGGGATGAAACCCGGCCTAGGTAATCTATGTAATTGAGGATTGATTTTGATAAACGGATTGTGATTAAATTGATTATATGCGATTGCATGTTAATTCATTATAATAGGAGTAGCTAACCTAGAATCTTGAATTTGATTGCATGATATTCTTGATTTGAACAAGAGATTGTGAATTGAGTATTTCATTATTGAATGTGGTTTGATTATGTATCGAGTAATGTTAAGTGCATGAGAAATCCAAGCTTATTATTGCCCGTTGTCTTCCTATCACATGATATTGATCAGACTTATAGTCTTTGTAAATCCCGTTTGTCTCTGTGATTCCTTGTTGCTTAGTTACCAATGGTTAGGCGGATTCCCGTTCTCCCTAGTGTCTTAGTTTATTGATTTATTCCATCTTATTAGTATTATTTTAGAACACCATTTTCCATTGATTTCGAACTAGCTTAGGTTTAAGATTGATTTGCAATTACTCTCGTTTCTCGTGGACCGAACCTTTATTTGCCATTGTACTTGGTTATAGGGTGTTCGTATAAGTATTGTTTGATTGAGAGTTAGATTGTAGCGACCGATTTAACCCTTGTCAGGCAACCTCTTCTTCTTTCACCTCAGAATCTTCTGGATCACCAGCTGTGAGAGCCAAGCCTTTTCCTTTGTCTCCTTCACTATTGCTTGTTCCTAAGTGCAACTCATGAGTCATGAGGGAACCAACAAGTTGCTCAATGTTGAACTTCGTGAAGTCCTTAGTTTCTTGTAAGGCAGTCACCTTGGCTCTCCATCTTTCATCTTGAGGGAGGCTTCTTAGAACTTTCCTGACCTGCTCATCAATTGGGATTTGCTTTCCAAGAGAAACAAGCTCATTAATAATGTTAGTAAACCTGGTTAATATTTCCTGGATTGTTTGTTAAGGTTGCATTTCAAAACGTTCATATTTAGACATAAGCAGATCAATTTTAGAGCGTTTCACCTCGTTAGTTCCTTCATGTGTTACATGAAATAAATCCCAAATTTCTTTAGCATTTTTGCAGCCCATAACACAATTGTGTTCATGGGATCCAAGACCACAGTGAAGTAATTTAACAGCAAGTGCAGTAATTTAACAACAAGTGCATTAATTTCCATTTTTTTCAAAATCTTCCTTATAAAATTCAGATATGGGTTTAGGTACTACCTCATTTTCACCAGTAGTTTTGGTGATTTCAAAATAAGCAAATTCAATAACTCTCTAAACTATAGTTGTCAGCTTTAATAAAAATCTCCATCCTGTTCTTCCAATAGGTGTAGAACTTCCCATTGAATATAGGAGGACGCTGCATAGAGTAACCTTCTTCTTGTTTCTCGTGATTGTTCATCTTGCTTCCAGGACCTTAACTCGTTAGGGTTTCCTGATTTCTTCGAGGAACTAGCTCTGATACCAATTGTTGACTCGACTAAACAATACAAGAGGGGGGTGAATTGTAATGTAGAGGAACTAGGGTAATTTTTGCGGAATTAAGAGAGAAACTCAAACAAAAACTAATATTGCAAAGAGAGATTTTATGTGGAAAACTTCTTGGCCCTAATCAAGAAGGAAAACCACGACCACAAGGGATTTTAAACTCAACTCTTAATAATAATAGGCAAAACAACCTATTACAAATTAAGACTCTATACTCAAGTTCCTCAACAAACTTAAGTACCCTTCAACTGATCCCTCAATCAGTTGATCACTCTAACTCTCTCTTTCTCCTTGCTTCACTCAAAGCAATAAACACTCTTAGAGTTTCCCCAAACTCTAACCCAAAACAACTCAAGATTAAACTCGAAATGCTAAGCACTAAGACACTCAAGGACTTAAGTGGATTATGACTCTTTTTGTAAGCTAAAAGATTCTAATGCACAAGTATGTTTTACTCAATAGAAAACCAAGTCTTTTTATAGAGGAAGAAGGAAGTTAAAAACTGCCATTTTGCCTTAATCTCCACTCAGCCACAACTTCCATAAAACTAGGAAGTGTAGATAATGGGAACTTGGGCAGATTGCTAATCGAATTAACAGGAAGTGGTTTTACTGACTTCCTGGTTTTTCTCAACCTCTTTGACAAAGTAAAAACACGTTTAAAAGATATTTTCCCAAAACAGATTTTCCAAAAAGATAGCTTTGAATAAAACTAAAAAACTTGTTTAAAAAGATATTTTAACTAAATGATATTTTTCGAAAATAAACAAGTTAAAATATGAAAAATAAAATCTTTTTCATATAAAATTAAAAACCACTTAAATCCAATCAATTATCATTGTACTTACCATAAATACAAGAAGCCTAAAATTAAAGATAAAATTAAAAAGACTCCTTGACACTTTGAGAAGCTTCGACTCTGGAGCTTCAGTTCCTCACTCAAGGAACTTGTCTTGAAGCTTCGGCTCTAGAGTTTCAGTTCCTCACTCAAGGAACTTGACATCTGATTAACTTCTTTATCCTTCCATAGCAGACTTAGACTTTGAACCATGCTTCATTCTTACTCCAGAATCTCGTAGCATAAACCTGTCAATAATCAAAGCTAAAACAGAAGTTAAACTAGTTATGGTTTACTTAGGTTCCTTGAGTCATCATCAAAACTTAGGGTCAACAATAAGTATAAATTATAAATTATTATAAGTATAAATTACGGAAAAATAATAATGTTGAAGATGTACATTAAAAAGAGTTTGAACTTGTATTTCCTCCTACAATACTAGTGTAATATTTATTTAATATATTAGCAAAATATGGTGGTAAATTTCAAAATGGTATTATGGAACCAAAAGCATACAATGAGAATTATGAGAATATCGTTATGACCCCTTTTCAAGTATTTTGGGTTTCTGGCATTGGGTTAGCCAGGGATGTCGCACATCATAACACAATACCAAAAAAAAGGCACACTATTATTATGTGTGTCAGGCCGTAAGCCATGCATGGACTGCATTTTTTTTTAGAAGTACAATAAGGCATGATATATCATACTAAAATAAGGTAAATTCGTTTTAAGCACACAAACATAGCAGTATGTGGGCTTTAGCTATTCTTAGGCCGCTCTTTTAAAATTTTTGCACAACATGTAGCGAGTTGGCTGATTGTGGATCAGACATGGCAACATACACAACCAAATTCGACCCAAAACCATAATTACTACTTTTCATTGCCTCTACTTTTCCATGTCACTGATCCACCAAACGCCTTTATATTCAATTGAATTGCACTTTACTTTTTCTTTTTCTTTTTTAAAAAAAAAAATAAAATAAAAATTGAAGCAGCCATATAAGACTGGCAATTATATGTGGTACTAATTAACAGACTGTAGTAGTCAATACTTGACTTCTAAGAGACTATTCCATGATGTTTCCTTACACCAAGGGAATACTAGTAAACATTGCACCAACTAAAGTGGACATTTATCAATGGTTTTAGCCTTGTGCTTTCAAATGCCTATAAAATGTTGGACATCTAGATAATGTTTTAGAGCTTTAATCATAGTCCTTATTAATTTTATCCAAGAAAATTAAAAAAATATGGCTTTTCCACTTGTATTTCTATTAGTCCTTTCCATCCAATATCATACACTAAAGAGTGAAATACCAGGTGCAAGGGGATTGTAAACAGAGAAGAAAGAGTAGAGAGAAGAGGGAGAGTCTGTGATAATATTCAGATAAAAAACAGATTACAATTCCTTAGAGAAAAAGTAAGAAAACTAGCTGGGAATATAAACACTACATGACAAAGTTACCTAACCAATCAACACTAATCATTGGTCACTGAATACAACGAACCTGCGAGGAAGCTAC
Source organism: Chenopodium quinoa (assembly GCF_001683475.1). Classification (NCBI taxonomy): domain Eukaryota; kingdom Viridiplantae; phylum Streptophyta; class Magnoliopsida; order Caryophyllales; family Amaranthaceae; genus Chenopodium; species Chenopodium quinoa. The sequence continues at coordinate 979,568 of NW_018742864.1, forward strand.
AACAGGACAGGTGGTATACCAACATTGGAGCAGCAACTGTTATAGCTGTCATACAGCCACCAATACTTAACCATGATTAGGAAGATGGTTAGAACAAAGGTTATACCCTTATTACCCCCTCTGAAGCTGAGTGGTTGTGGGAACACACCCAGCTTGAGAAGTAAAAGGTTATGCTGCTTCACTGGCAATATTTTGGTGAGAACATCAGCTAACTGCTCTGTTGAAGGAACATGCTAAGTGATTAAAGTACCATCCTTGACCATATCTCGAACATAATGATAGTCCATTTCCACATGCTTGGTTCTTTCATGAAGCACTGGGTTGGCAACAATAGCAAGGGCAACTTGATTGTCACACTTTAAAATAGTTGGAGCAAGACAATTCAAACCAAGGTCTTTGAGAAGAGATTTCAGCCAAGTAACTTCACAAGCAGTCATAGCCATGGCTCTGTATTCTGCTTCTGCTGTAGATAAAGCCACTTTAGATTGCTTTTTGGCCTTCCAGGAAACAGGAGAATCACCAAGTAGAATGCAATAAACTGTAGTGGAACGTCTGGTATTGGGGCAGCTTGCCCAATCACTGTCAGAGTAAGCAGTCAAGTGAGCAGCAGAGGAGGAAGCAAGTAAGATGCCCTGAGATTTTGTTCCTGCCAAGTACCTAAGCAATCTCTTTGCAGCTTGCATATGAGTAGAGGTAGGAGCATGCATGTATTGGCTGAGCAATTGAACTGAGAAAGCTATATCAGGTCTAGTTACAGTCAAATATATAAGCTTCCCAAGAAGCTTTTGATATATGACAGGACTGGGAAGAAGTGTCCCTTTCTCTGCTGTAAGTTTGAGATGAGTGTCCATGGGGAGTTTAAGAGGCTTCACATCAAGCATGCCCTGATCCTTTAGAAGATCAGTGCTGTATTTTCTTTGAGATACAAATATACCTCTATTTGTTTGATCAATTTCCAATCCCAGAAAATATCTAAGAGCTCCCAAATCTTTCATGTTGAAGTGAGAACACAGAAGTTCTTTGAGGTGGCTAATCTCATGCTTGTCATTTCCAGTTATCAAGAGGTCATCAACATAGACCAGGATTGCAGTAATAGATTCACCAGAATGCTTAGTTGTAGGCGTCGCTCGATGTGCGCCTACGTTAAAAGCATGTTGTGAATATGCTTGGCACTCATAGGAAGTGGGAATTGACATTACGATTAGGGACAACGATTAGGGACAAATAAAGTAGGGAGCCGCCAACAAGTTTTTAAGGAACTTGTAAACCGTTCACGGATCATAAAAAGGCAACCACGATAAGGGACAACGAAGGCAACAACGATTGACCCGTGAAGGTTACACCCCATTCATAATCCATGAGATTACTAACTCCATATGGTTCGGAACCACGAAAGGAGGATCGGGGATGATGGTACGAAGTGATTCATGGAGTCACATTCGCCCGTATTGGCCTCTACTCGATTCTTATATTGAAAAGCATTCCTGTGATCTCAAAGGCGTACAAACAATAATTCAATTCGCTCCAAATTATTATTTAACTAAATCGGTTTAATATTAATGCACACATAATTCTAAAATATTGGTGATCACTTGAATTAACAACAAGATTAAAAAGGAACCTAAACCGGTTGTCCAAATTATCTTATTAGGCGTGATTTTCAATTACATATTCCCTTTAACATGAAATATGGAAATCATAAAAATAATAGAATAAACATTAATATTAAAACCAATTTAATTAGGATTCCAACAACATAAAATTGTTAGAAAAATAATAATAGTAATAAAAGAGCATGATCCTTACTTTGAATCTGTTTGTTTGCAACTACAAAATAATAAACGAGTTAGTAACTTCAAGGAAATAATAAAACAATAACTAAATTAAATTAAATGAAATAAGGTTGATTTTGGGGCCAAACCCTCAAACGATTCTACCTTTCACGCCTTGGCTTAAGGACAGAACCTCGAGTAAAATATGGACTCCTTTGAGTGCTTGAAGAAGGAATTTTGAAGTAAAAAGGGTAGGCTAGTGTTTAGGTTAATAGCATAGAATAGAGAAAATAAGAATAACAAAATTCTGGTTGCCCCGTACATCAGAAATGAGGGGGTATTTATAGGGAAAATGTGCTGAGGGAGCACACGGAACCCTAAAATGATAAAAACCCTAAAAAAGTATCCCGTGACACGGTCAGACTGTACCGTGACACGGTCAGACTGTACCGTGACACGGTCAGACTGTACCGTCAGACGGTACACATTCCCGTTACACGGTACAGTTTTGGAGTGACGCGGGAAATTTTCAGAAAACGGAATGAAAAACGCGTTAAGGGTTTACGCGGAAAGGACACGGAACGTCCCGTGTCACGGCAGACCTCCCGTGTCACGAGAAGTCCCACCGTCAGATGGGAAGGGTTTTCCGTGACACGGTCAGACTGTACCGTGACACGGTCACTTCCCGTCCATTTTTCCGTCTAAATTCATTTTTAACCCTAATTTCTTTCGGCTTTTTAAGTGCCGATTGATAATTTCGGGCTTTTTTTCTGACTTTTATTATTCGGGCTAAAATAATAAAATAATTAAATAAAAATAAATAAAAGGTTTGGGCCAAAAATAAATAATAAAACAAAAAGGTTTGGGCTTAAAATTAATTAGTAAGTTTGGGCTGAAAGTAAAACTATGTTTTTACCAAACATCAAGACTAATCCATGGACCTTTCAAAAATATGAATTTAATAAAATATGATTTTTCAAGCACTCTCGGGATTAAATACTAAACCCGACCAATAGTGGCGGTGAAAGGTTATTTATCATCGGGTTTGGTTTTGGGGAGACATTTTTAGGTGTCTACATTAGTGAACAAACTATAGTCAGCTTTTGATTGAGTGTAACCAAAAGATAACAAGGTTGAAGACAGCTTAGAAAACCACTGTCTTGGAGCCTGTTTGAGGCCATATAGAGATTTGACCAGTTTGCATACTAGATTAGAATTTTTGAGCTGAGTAATGTCAGAATTCAGAGATATTCTGCTGCCAAAAGCTGTGTACCCTTGTGGAAGAGACATGTACACATCTTCTTCCAAGTCACCATGCAAGAATGCATTTGTTACATCCATTTGGGTGGTGATCCAACCATTCATTGAAGCAACAGCTAAGAGTGCCCTCACAGTTGCCATTTTTGCATCTGGAGCAAATGTCTCCCCATAGTCAATCCCATATTGTTGTCTGCGTCAAGGGCAACTAGTCATGCTTTGTGTCTTTCAACTTCACCATTGGATTTAAATTTTGTCTTATAAATCCATTTGCCGTCAATGAATTTTTTCCCTTGAGGAAGGTGAGTCACTATCCAGGTTCCATTCTGCTCACATTGATGCAATTCTTGATTCATTGCATCAACCCATCACTGTTATGTCACAGCTTGTTTAAAATGTACAGGATCTTGATGTTCTGCAAGAACAATCATAAAATAATGAAAGTCTTGGTTAACTGATTGATTTGCAAAATTTGCAATTTTCCTGTCAGATCTTTTCTTGGGAGCAACATAGTCTTTCCACCAGTTTGGTGGTTTGGATATTCTGGTGCTGTGTCTTGAGTTATTTTCTGTCTCAGCTGTGTGATCAATAGAATCAGTATTGGTTTGGTTAGAGCTGTCAGGGTCAGTCTGATTGTTTTGTGTAGGCTCAGGTTGATTTTGTGGAGATTCAGGTGGATCATTATTGGTGGTGTTATCAGGCTTATTTTCAGGTTCAATGTCTTCCCAATCAAGAAAAGGTGATTGCAAAGGTTTTTCAAGGTTAAGAAAATCTGGGAAAGGGTGCATATATTTATCAATTGATTGCACTTGAAAGGGAAAGATGGTTTCATGGAAGGTTACATCTCTTGAAATAAACATTCTTTTTGTTTTTATTTCAAGCAGTCTGTATCCTTTTTGAGTTGAAGGATATCCAAGAAAGACACAGGGCACACCCCTAGGCTGAAATTTGTCCTTAGACAGAGTGGGATTTGAGGCAAAAGCCAAACAGCCAAAAACTCTCATATGTTCAAAGCTTGGAGCAGATTTATGTAGGACCTCATATGGAGTTTTATTGTTCAACACAGTTGTAGGAAATCTATTGATTATATGGACTGCTGTCATGACACATTCACCCCAATATGACAAATTCAAGCCTGCCTGAAATCTAAGAGCTCGAGCCATTTCAAGAATATGCCTGTGTTTTCTTTCTGCTCTAGCATTTTGCTGGGGTCTGTCTACACAGGATGTTTGATGCACTATCCCCATTTCACCAAAGAACTGCTGACAAGGTCCATCATCAAATTCCAAGGCATTGTCTGACCTTAGAATTTTGATTTTAGAGTTGAAATGTGTCAAGGCATAGTTGTAAAAGGCTTTAAAATGAGACAGAGCATCAGATTTGTGAATCAGCAGATATACCCATGTGTTTCTTGAGCAATCATCTACTATTGTGAGAAAATATCTGTATTTCCTTCTTGTGCACACTTTATATGGACCCGAGATGTCCATATGAATCAATTCAAAGGGTGAGATGGCATGAGATTCACTGAGAAAATAGGGCACTTTAGTGAACTTTGCCATGGGACAAGTGATACAGACTTGGGTTTTTTCATGAATGGTTTTCTTTACACAAGGAATGTGTTGCAATTTTCCAACAGATGCATGTCCCAGCCTGTGATGCCACACTGCAAAAGGAATTTTCTTCTCTGTATTTGCATCCAGACAAGTATGAGAATCCCACTTCTGACTGGATTCATCCAGATTCAGAGGTTTATTAATCAAGTAGTATAAGCCATTTTTTGCCTTACCTATACCCATGATCTTTTTTGTGGCAGTGTCCTTGATAACACAGTGAGATCCATAGAAATTGACTTCACATTGGGAATCCTTGGTCAATTTTGGCACAGAGAGAAGATTGTACTTGAAGTTAGGCACAACAAGCACATTTTTCAAAACAATAGAGTTTTTCAACTCAGCATTTCCAGTATGAGATACCACAGATGATGTTCCTGTAGGCAAAACAATTCTAGAAAGATTCTTAGCAGCAGTCAGATTGGAGAGAGAGCTCAGATCTGAAGTCATATGATCTGTTGCTCCAGAATCAAGAATCCACCCTTTAGTCAATTTTTCACTGTCACAGGACAACACCATGCCTGAGAAATTATTGTCAAGTTCATCATCAGTCTCACATCCTTTTGCAGCACTTGAAGAAGGCATGAGTTTGAGTATTTGCTCAAATTGTTGTTGAGTCAAAGTTATGTTTCCACCACCTTGAAATCCACTCTGAGCTACTGCAGCTAGCTTAGGTGGTGGTCTGTTATTGCTCCACTTTTGTTCTGAGTTTCTAGGTTGTCCTTTCACAGAATTTCCAGGCCTATATTTAGAGTGCCATGTTGGATATCCAACTACAGTCCAACATCTGTTTTGACTTTGCCCTTTACCACTACAAGCTGAACATTTTTCAGAGAAATTTGTTCTGCTACCCTACTTACTATACATAGCATAGGCATCATTGTCAGATACAGGAAGCTGAAGAACTTCCCTTTGGCTTTCTTCTTGTTGCAATATGGAGCAAGCAGTGTCAACAGTAGGCAAAGGTGTCATCATGAGAAGCTGTGTTCTCATGGCACTATACTGGTCACTAAGACCATTAAGAAACTGGAAGAGTCTACTCTCTTCTTGATATTTAGCTATTGCATTCAAAAGGTTTCTCATTTCAGCTGTTGTTTCAGTGACCACTGGCATAGCATTCATAGAGTCAAGCTCTTCCCACAGACTAGACATAACAGTATAATAAACATTCACGGTGTTACTGTTTTGCTTAAGACTATACAAATCTTTGTTTAGTTTGTATTTCCTAGATCCATTTGCCATGGAAAATCGTTTTTCAAGCTGTACCCATGTCTCTCTAGCAGTATTAACATAAAGCACATACTTCTTGATAGTATCTGATAAGCAAGAATGGATCCAGGAAATTACCATAGAATTGCAGGTATCCCACTGATCTGTCTTCACAACATCTTCTGCATATGCTGATCTGAGCACAGTTCCCAGCACAAATCCAATCTTCTTCTTTGAGGTAAGAGCTATCTCCATGGATCTTCTCCAGGATCTATAGTCTGCTGCTCCTGTGAGCTTGTCAATGGAGATGTGACGAGGGTTAAATCGGTCGCTACAATCTAACTCTCAATCAAACAATACTTATACGAACACCCTATAACCAAGTACAATGGCAAATAAAGGTTCGGTCCACGAGGAACGAGAGTAATTGCAAATCAATCTTAAACCTAAGCTAGTTCGAAATCAATGGAAAATGGTGTTCTAAAATAATACTAATAAGATGGAATAAATCAATAAACTAAGACACTAGGGATAACGGGAATTCACCAAACCATCGGTAACTACGCAACAAGGAATCACAGAGACAAACGGGATATGCAAAGACTATATGTCTGATCAATATCATGTGATAGGAAGACAACGGGCAATACTAAGCTTGGATTTCTCATGCACTTAACATTACTCGATACATAATCAAACCACATTCAATAATGAAATACTCAATTCACAATCTCTTGTTCAAATCAAGGATATCATGCAATCAAATTCAAGATTCTAGGTAAGCTACTCCTATTATAATGAATTAACATGCAATCGCATATAATCAATTTAATCACAATCCGTTTATCAAAATCAATCCTCAATTACATAGATTACCTAGGCCGGGTTTCATCCCGAAACCCTAGCTAGGAGACTACTCACACATATTCATAATCAAAGCAATAATGAATTCCAAAAGCATAATAGATATAAACATGAATTCTGATTAAGGAATAATAAAGCTTGATTAATAAACACGAATGAATAATACCAATTGTATTGATGCGAATCAATGGAAAAGTTCAGAACTTTGATATCCGTCGTCAATGAATAATACAAAGAACCTTCGCAAATCTTGCTTCAAATGAATCCAAGAAAACTAAAATCTCTAGGAAATTCTCTAAGAAAACTAATGAATCTCTAATACTAAGAACGTTCTCCAATAACTCTCTACAAAGGCTCTCAAAACTATCTCCAAAACTGTCTCTGGAATCCTCTTAAAGTTGGGCCTTATATACGTCTTCTAATTCGGAGAAGTCAAGCGCGCAGTTAACCCTGGATCAGCACGGCCGTGCTGTATTTGGCACGGCCGTGCTAGCTTGTCAGTAAGTAAACCGGGTTTCTTCTTCAAATTGGCACGGCCGTGCTATATATGGCACGACCGTGCAGCTTCCTGGCACGGCCGTGCTGAATTTGGCACGGCCGTGCTAATGCCTGGCACGGCCGTGCTGAATCTGGCACGGCCGTGCTAATGCCTGGCACGGCCGTGCTGAATCTGGCACTGGCACGGGCATGGAAATTGGCTTGGCACGGCCGTGCTAATGCCTGGCACGGCCGTGCTGAATCTGGCACTGGCACGGGCATGGAAATTGGCTTGGCACGGCCGTGCTAATGCCTGGCACGGCCGTGCTGAATCTGGCACGGCCGTGCTAATGCCTGGCACGGCCGTGCTGAATCTGGCACGGCCGTGCAGCATAGGCAGGAAGGTTGCAGGCACTTTGGTCTTCTTAAAACAGTCACAACTTCTTTTCCAGAGCTCCGTTTGAGGCGTGCAATATATCGTTGGAAAGCTCTTCAAGTCTACTTTCAATGCAATTGGAATCACTCCATTATCATTTGTATACCGAAAGTTGTGAGCAAAATAGTGAACAGGTGTCATATTTGTGAACTGTTCTGCCTTGCCTGCTACTTAACTTGCCTTTCAAGGCCTTGAGAACCGCAGCAAAGCCTTAACTTGGTGGACTAGGATCGATCATAGCCTGATTACGCACCAATGGTTCGGGACTCGACATAACTTGGTCAACTATACCTGTTATCACACCAAAAACAGACGAAACCCGTGAAGCACGTAATATGAAGGAAACGAGTGTAACAAGGCAATAAAAGACCAAAACGGGCCTAAATACATCCAAAATCACCCATTTATATGCCTTAAAGCGCGCCCTAATGTGCGCTTGTCAAGATGGAATAAGATCCATCATTAGGGTGCAAATAGAGCACACTATTAGTATCAGTTGCCATCAAGATGGATTTTTTGAGAAAGAAAGAGAGATTTTAGCAACAAATTTCTGAAGGAAAGATCTGTTTCAAGGTTTCAATAAAATCCCGATTTTGCACAACCTGGCTCTGATACCATAAAGAGTGAAATACCAGGTGCAAGGGGATTGTAAACAGAGAAGAAAGAGTAGAGAGAAGAGGGAGAGTCTGTGATAATATTCAGATCAAAAACAGATTACAATTCCTTAGAGAAAAAGTAAGAAAACTAGCTGGGAATATAAACACTACATGACAAAGTCACCTAACCAATCAACACTAATCATTGGTCACTGAATACAAGGAACCTGCGAGTAAGCTACAGCACGACAGGTGGTATACCAACATTGGAGCAGCAGCTGTTATAGCTGTCATACAACAGCCAATACTTAACCATGATTAGGAAGATGGTTAGAACAAAGGTTATACCCTTATTATACACATTTAATCTCAGCATCCGACCCGGATCCGATTGAAGACTTTTGCTTATCCACCGGAGGATCCAAACCCAGTGATACAAGCTGTATGAACAGCAATGCAACAGTGGAAGATTTTATTTTCACAGGCATAAAATTGCCAGGAAACTTCACAAACACAGGTTTCACTTCAAAACCTGTTAATGCCAATGTATTCCCTGGGCTAAACACCTTAGGACTTTCATTGGTGCGAGCTGACTTTGGCGTGGGTGGTGTTAATGTTCCACATTACCACCCAAGAGCTACAGAAATCGCGTATGTTTTGGAGGGAAAAATTTATTAAGGATTTGTTGACACTCAGGGAAAAATATTTGCCAAAGTAATTGAAAAAGGCGAGGTTATGGTGTTTCCTAGGGGTATGTTGCATTTCCAAATGAATGTTGGGGAGTCCCCTGCAGCTATTTTAGGGAGTTTCGACAGCCAGAATCCCGGCTTAATGAAAATACCATCAACCATTTTTGGGTCTGACATCAATGAAGAGCTTCTAGAGAAGGCTTTTGGGTTGAGCTCAAAAGATCTTCGAAAATTGAAAAAGAAGTTCAGCTCATCCTAAGTTTTTGATTAAGTTCTGTTATCTTTACTGTACTAATCTTACATATTAGTGTATTTATTTACTGATGTGTTCATGATGATGTGCTGCTACATGCTGTTTTCATAGAAACTATCAGAATTCATATTTTCATGAAAGACACCATAATTATAATTTTATAGTAATTGTCATTCTTCTAAATGATTTAAAAACCCATTCAAATTAAAGACTAGGACTGTGATCAAAACACTATTGGATAAATAATTGCGGAGGTAATTAGAGAAATATCGATTCACTTGGCTTACAATATTGGATAAATAATTGCCTTAGATTAGAGAATTGCACTTAGCATTTCATTCCAAGCATCAGGAACCCCAGGAAGGCACCAGTGACTGCAGTCAGAGTTGTGTTCTTTCAGATTTTGGTTTATTTCTTGTGCCAAATCCCTGCTGTACACCGAGGGGTGTCCGTCTCTTCGAAGGCCAGATATGTTGGTAATATCTTGCAGATACACCGGAAATCTCATCTTTCTTAGAACTTCTTTGAGGATCATTGTAGGTCCAGCAATATGAGGGTGACTGAAATATAGTAGAGGCTCCTTTTGTTTGTAGCATTTCCAGCCATTTTCCCTGCCATAATAAATTTAATCTTAAAGATGAATCGACTTAATTAGATTGAAAAGGAAGAAAACAGAGTTTAATGCTTTGTTGTGCGAGTAGGGAAATATGTAGATGCCAACTAGCTTAGCTGGTTAATTATCGAGGGGGAAGGGATCAAACCTCGACTCTGCCACAAACCTTTGTGGTTGAAGATGATCTTGGTAATTAAATAAGCATTTAGTTGGTGGATATACCTGTTGTGTCTAGGTGACATGCTGCGAAAAATGACCCGAGTTTTGTGAGGATCTAAATTTAAATCAACCCATTTAGCCCATGTTGTGAGTCCTTTCTCATAGGCAACCATTGGATTCAAATTGCTTATAATTCTGTTTCCTTCCATGAAATAATCCCACCTACAAACAGTTTCAAATTAGAGTATGATCTAAGCAAAAAAAAACAATCATGCAGAACTGAACAAAAGCAAACAAAGCGGAATGTCCTACGCTCTAGACTTGATTGAGTGTGTCCACCAGTGTGCTGAATCGAACACAAGCACATCGACTCCTCTCCAATACTTTGCATTCTCTTCAATCATATCAAGATGCAAAACTCGCTTATGCTGAGGACTTCTTTTTAGTTCTACTAGTAGAGGTGCCCAAGAAAACTCAATCGACATCTCAAAGTCCTGAAATTAATCATTCAATTCAAATAATGAACCAAACAATGTAGCTTGAAACGCGAGTTATCTAGACATGGAGCATTTACCAGGGCATGGAAGGCCATTGTAGGACCATTGTATGTCACCCGTTTTCGGCCAGTTGGAATGACTCCTTGGACAAGGCAAACAAGAGACTCCCATTGGTTTCTCATTATTGAATCCCCAACTAACATTAATCTTTTTCTCCTCATCTTTCCCAGGAAATGAAGTGCATCAAATCTTGAATGATCAAGTAAGAAGTGGCATCATAATTTTACAGCAAGAAATTGTATCATTGTACTAAAAAAACTTATAAATTATGACTAGTTGACACTAGCATTACACTGCTTTACCACATAAATTTGGGTACAAACTCTAATATAGAATCAACCTTTTGGCCTTTTGGGTTGAACTAATGTTATTTTTCCTAGAAGATTTTCACATTATTTTACTTACCTGGGAAATTTTGTCAAATTACTGTACAGTGTTACAGTGTATGCTTCATCAAACATGGAGCTATTTTAAGGGAATAAACAAATAGAAAAACAAGCAAAATAGCAAACAGAATATGTTGTTACCTAGGAATAGAACACTTAAAAGGTTGCCATCTCCATTTTTGATAATCCGAATCCGGGCGTCCATTCTTAAGGCAAGTTACAGCAGTGCTGAGATACGGGCAGCTTGAATCATAGAGAGGGTACGATTCATCAAACACCCATTTCCCCAATGTGAAGTCACACGATGACTTGGCTCCTGCCGCAGCTCGGTTTCGGGTTTGGGCCATGTTAAGCTCGCTAGCACTATCATCCTCATTAAGCCATGCCTCTTCTTGAACATCATCATAATGATCTAAAAATGACGTTGCATGAAAAATGCTAAGGGAAATTATGATCATAAAACATAACAAATATTTTGGTGTTCCCTTCATTCTCATTTTAATTATGTTTTTTTGTGTGGATTAGTGAACTAGCTTTGTGCTTGTTTTTATGCAAGTATAAAAGTAATAAAACACATTGTTAAGAAGAGATCATGATATTAATTAAGGTTGTCTTTTATTTTATTTTTTATTTTTTGTAAATTTTTTAACTTTTTTGGGGTGTAGAAGCCTAGAAGGTAGTCTCTTGTCTCGCCTTTCATTGCGGTGGAATTGGATTGCAAATTTATTGCAACTTGTGTTCTTCATTACATATTATGGTCACTTTATTTGGTGGGAGAGGTAGTGGTAGAGCTGTCAAAAGCTGATCTGACCCGAAATATTAACCCTAACCCGACTCTAACCCTAACCCGTCTGAATCCAAAAAAATGGTGACCCAAACCCGACCTGAAACCAACCCTAGACCCGAGTTGACCCAAGTACTTGAGACCCGAACCCGACCATAACCCGACCTAGAGAGGACCCGACCCGAATGTGACCCGTAAATTATTGACCTGAATCAAACCCGACTCGAACCCGAGAATGACCCAAATCCGATTTAACCCGTCAAAACCTGAATTCAACCAGACCCGAGGTCAACCCGACCTGTTCCTAACCCGACTCGAATTTAAACCCTACCTGTTACAAACCCGACCCGAAATCAACCCGACTTGTTATTGATCCGACCCAAATTCAACCCGACTTGTTATTGCCCTGACCCGAATTTAAACTCGACCTATTACTAACCCGAATTTAAACGTATTTGAGGCTATATGAGGTGAGTGAGGTGAATCGGTGATAGTGATTTTGTCTAATTAAATCAGCCAAATTGTTTTTTTTTTTTTCTAAATTTAAATTATCTTCAAATTAAACTTCCATATAACTACTTATAATCCTTTTATTGATAATTTTTTTTAAAATTTTAGTACTCACTTGTTTATTTTAATATTTTTTAAAATGTTTTAAATTATACAATTTGATTTGGAGCTTTAAAAAAAAAAATTTAAACATTTTATTGACTTGAACCGAACCCAACTCGAACATGAGAATGACCCGACTTAATTATAACCCGCAAATTATTGACTTGAACCGAACCCGACTCGAACCCGATAATGACCCGACCTAATTATAATTCGCAAATAATTGACTTGAATCGAACCCGACTCGAACCCGAATAGGACCCTAACTTGTTTAAACCCGTAAAAACCCGACCTGTTTTTCACCCGACCCGAATGTAACCCGACCTTTTATTGACCCGACCTAAACCTGACCCAAACCCGATAAGATGTATAACCCAACGTGACCCTACTCAAGCATGACCCAACCCGAATCCGACCCACATAAGTCCCGACATTCACTCGTACTGACCCGATCCGAGATGACCTGACCCACACTAACCCGACTCAAATCCGACCCATTTACCCGAATTTACAGCTCTAGGTAGTGGTAGGATTATGGTAATCGCTTAGAAAAATATTAGGGTGATGTTAATTATCCTCATTTCAAGGATAGTTAGTCTAATCAATAGTGTGGAAAGAAAAAGTAATAATATGATGATGATGATAGTTGTCTAGTGACTCAAATGCTTATACGTAGTATATATATTTGAAATAACTCAAATGCTTCTAAACATATGGTAAATTCCGTTCAAAATAAAAAAAAAAAAAAAAAAAAAAATTAATATGCATGATAAAATAATAATAATAAAGATCTCCATTCACATATAAATGTATATATTTTGATGTTATACAATTGTTGAATATAAAATAAGTTATAAAATAAGTTAATTACTTATTCTTTCTAATATAACGCGACCATAGAATATAGTTGAGAACATAATGTGTTGAAATTAAACTTTATAAAATATATATTATCTATGTTTCTCATTAGTTGCAACAAATGAGCAATATAAGACATAAAGAATTGATTGTAGTTCAAAAAAAAAAAAAAAACTTTGATGATTAATCTTGTGGCCCATTGTGTTACATTTTCCTTTAGATACATCAAATTATTATAGTTTGGTTTGATAAAATAAAGTTGCATGGTTAACAAGAGGTTGGTCCTTGTGGTTATGAGTATTCAATAACAGGGCAATATTATACACATAATAATTTAACATGTTGTATACCACTCCAAGAATTTAAAGTCTATTAATATTGGCAGAACTTGATTTGATTTAATACAAGTCCGAGCTACCTATCTTTAAAAAAATAATAAATAAAAATAAAAAGTTAGCTAGGTGGCATTTAAGTTTAACATGAGATTATGAGATTGAAACAAACCGAAATTTGTTTCCCGCAACTGAAGGATTGAGTGGGACTGTGGGACAATGCTGAATTTGTAAATTTACAATGTCAAAAAGCAAATGAGTCAAAATGATAACAGGCATGTTATTGCTGCTTCAAGGCTGTATCTAGTCCTCACCTTTAGGCCCCTTATGGATATAATTGCCTTCACAAATTTACTACAATTCACATAAACTCTCTACACAAACGGCTTTTAGGACAAAGCAATATTTTCAACCTGTGGACGTCATATAACATAATTAGCTAAAGTCTTAAGGGTAATATCATAAATTTAAAATCAAATCTTGTCTAAATCATTTTCCTTTCCACATCATTAAACTAAATAGCGTTTTCAATCTGTTTCATCTGCATTCATACTTAATAACCATCATGTATCTTTCTGTGTGCGTAACAACACAAAAATATAGCTTCAGGGTAGTGCACATTCATAATATTAAGCAAATCATTTTTCAATTTGCTTCTACTTATACTCCCATTATACTCGTAAGAAACTTAAAGGGGGTTGTTTCCTTTGGTGACTCAACACCCTGATGATGCAGGAAACTTCAGACATTCTCTTAAAGGAAGAATACTGCAAATGTTTGGTCAATGCTTCACACAAAACCTCATTGCTTTGTACATCACTTACGCAATTTGGTTTAATTCACAAAACCACATCGCTTTGTACAGTGACAGAGTTCAGGAAAGCTACAATGAAGCTGAGATATGCTGCAGGCCTGCAGCAGTGGTGAAGCACGTCGTCGCTTGATTTTTTGTTGAATATACAAGCAACTCCTTCAGAGCAACTACTGTTGCTGCTCTAAGAACAAACGAATTAACTTTTGAGTCCTTCAGAGCATGTAGCCTTCTTCAAGACAGATTTTAAAAAAAAAGTGATGAACTTATATGATGTCTGATTTACATTTGAGCCCCTAACTTCAACCACAGGAACCTACAAACATTAAAAAAAAGAACGTTTTCTCTTGACAAACACATACAAAGAAACATACAAATTAACATGAGAATTTGGATTAGGATCTCTCTCAAAATATTCCATAATCTTTACCCCTGGGAAATTAAATCATCTCCTTACATAACAAGCAACAAAACTTGGGTATTAACAACAAAAGATATTCCTCCATAACATTACTGCAAAGCATTGGAACTTGACCTTAGATTCAAAGTTAGGAGTGACAGGGTCACTCTTTCCCTCAAACAGACCGTATCCAACAACATTCACCTGGGCTAGAGATCGAAGCAACTAACGCAGCTAAAAATAAAACATTACAAATAAGATAACCCTGTCATCCTAAATATTGTATGCTTAATCTTAAATGATTCTTGTATTTTTTAAAAAAGTAGTATAAATATTCAAATGTACAATTGATAGCAAACAGAAAGTTTTTTTCGGAAGGCATTTTTAATTTTTTTTTTTTGGATAAAATTGCTACACTATAAGAATTACATCAAGCAGGTGCAATAGAAACTCGATCAACCTCAACAATATACTCAAGGGCAGCACAGGGAGGAATAGAGACATCGGAACCAAAATCAGCACCATTGTCACAATAACCCAGTTTAGGAGGGACAATGACTCTTCTTTTACCTCCGCCCTTCATTGTCTTTAACACATACTCTATCCCTTCACACATTCCTCTAGTGTATGGCCTTGACCCCATTACAAGAGCAAGTGATCTGTTATTCTTACCAAATGTATCAACAAACACTTCACCACTATCTTTGACGCTACCTTTTAAGTCTATTACTACCAAGTCCCCTGTTCTTGGAGTAGCACCACCACCAATTCTCATGTTATAGTACCTAAATCAATGCGATGAACATGCAAATCAAGTAGATATTCTAGAACTAATACATTTAAATGTTTTAGAACTAATACATGCAAATTAAAAAGTACATGTACAGCAACAAGACAAGCAAAATATTCTAGAATTTATACATGCAAATCAAGTAGATATTCTAGAACTAATACATTTAAATATTTTAGAACTAATACATGCAAATTAAAAAGTACATGTACAGCAACAAGACAAGCAAAATATTCTAGAATTTATACATGCAAATCAAGTAGATCTTCTAGAACTAATGTACATGCCAATCAACAAATACATGCACTGCAAGAACACCTTACATTTTTACAGAAATAAATTAAAGAATTAATTAAATAAAAACTCAAGAACAGAAAACAAATGTGAGAATTGTCCTTGTATTTTTTAATTACTAAAAACAAAATATCTCCCTCAATAGTTTTATTTATTGTACTCACATCCTATTCATTTTATAAAAAAAATAAATAAATAAATAAATAAATGATTGTAATTTGTGATTTGTATTCAACAAAGAAAATATGTTGTATCATTTCAATGTGTATTTTTATATTATCAATTTTTATAAATATAATTTTCACTACTACACCATTAATGATATAAAATGGCATAGGCATGCATTGGAGATCAAGCAAAATGCACATAAGCACCAACAACAAGAAAAATAAAACGCAAAAATAGTACAATTTTTGTTAAAAGACCATCTCTAAATTGATAATTAAGGCCAAAGATTAGGTTTTAATATCAACCACGCCCCTCACATAAATGTCTGTTAGACTTGAAATATCAATGCAATTTGAGTTTTTCTATACCACAATGTTAAGAAGGGGTATATGACATTTGGAGCCACAACATATATGTTTTTCACCAATGCATGGTTCGTGCAGGCGAATGCACGATCCACATGGTGCATCTCTTCCAAAAAAAAATCGGAAAGAACATTGCTTAGAAATATAAAGAACATTTAGTTTAAGTGAAAAGAACATATTATAGAATTGTAAAGAACATTGTATAGAAATGTAAAGAACATTCAGTTAAAGTGCAAAGAACATGTTATAAAATTGTAATGAACATAATGTGCAATTAAATAATGTTCTTTATTTTCATGTTCTTTGATTGTCAGAATAATGTACTTTTATTTGTGACATATGTTAATTGTTTATTTTGAAATATTCTTTTAATTTTGTCTTTAGATTATGGTTGTTGAATAAAAATAATGTTCATTACAATATATTATCATTAGAGATGATAAAAAGTTCGGGTCGGGTTGGGTCTTAACATAATATCTCGTGTCAAACCGAAAAAATGTAGTGGGCTTTTCGGATTTTTTTTCGGGCCGAGTTTGGATTTTTTTTAACTAAAAATTCACTTTTAGGCTTGTCTAAACCCGCCCTATTTTCGGGCCGGGCCAAGTCGGGTCGGGCCAAAGTTGATCACCTCTAATTATCATGTTTTTAATTAATATTACGGATGTTCTTTAGATATATATATAAAGAACATGAAGTTGGATGTTTTTTTTTTACAAAATAGGTATATATTCTTTATAAAACAACTATATGTTCATTACAATACAGCTATATATGATGTTCTTTATGAAATAACTATATGTTCTTTATAAAACAAATGTATGTTATTTACTGAACAACGGAATATTCATTCCGCGTTTTTAAAGAGAAAACGGATGCACGGAGCATCGTGCATCCGCCTCCATAGAAAAAATTTCAGTTTTTGACTGTGTTGGTATTTTAACTATTTGTTAATGAATATACAAAAATTGCAAATATTGAAAATGTTCGTAAAAGTTAGAAGAATGAAGAACTTACATTAACTAAGCAATAATAAAGTAGAAAATATACCTTATGCCATTTGGTAATATAACCTCTTCTTCCTTCTCCAAATCCCTATATATGAGAAAGAAAAAGGTTAGATGTATTTATTATCATATACTTAATTAAACGTAGTGACATAATAAAGCATAAAATGTACATAGGTTAACTATTGGTAACACTCTACTTCATCGCACCATATATACCATTATTAATTCTAACTGCATCTTATGCCATACCCATATCCATACGGCCATACCCTATTATTCACCCAAGTCCTCTTAACTTTTTTTTTTGACAGCCAGGAAAAGGGAATTACCCCCTACAAACATAAGTAATAGAAATACAATGAAAAACAAGCATAAGCTCATTGATCTCCTTTGTAAACATTCTGCAACCTTGCCAGCCTGTGTTGATCCCTTGAATCCAGCTGAGCGTTCTTGTGTCCTCTTAACTTTAGGACAAGTATTTGCTAGCTAGTTTTTTTTTTTTTTTTTTTTTTTTTTTTTTTTGGGGGTGGGGGGGGGGGGAATTTGCTAGCTAATTGATTCATATGCTACAAGCCTATTCTCAAAGGATAAAAAAAACATAATAAAAAAAATAGGAGATGAATAAAATTAAAGTCCCAAGCCCTATAACACTTTATTCCACTATTCATATACACCGGTTTGAGTTCTGTTGGTGATTCATGAACTCCCTCCTTTTTAAAATACTTTCTTCACTTTCCACTTCAGGTCCTTTTTAAATACTTGCTTCATTACCTTACTTAGAAAGTTTGTACAATATTTAATTTATTTTTTAAAATTAGTGGACCTAATATAAATCATATTCTATTAATTTCATATTCACTCTCCTCCAACTCTCTCAACTAATATTTTTTTATTTATTTTTTTATTTTTTTTTTACAATTTTCTATTCTTCAACCTATCCCACTACTTCCTTATTTTATTACTTTATTCAATTTCTCCTAAAACTCCGCACATGGAGAAATAGAGCAAGTATTTATAAAAGGATGAAAATAATTTTCAATAACCATTATAGATTTATAATTAGTTTTTTTATAAACAAAAAAAAATTATGACAATGTTGATCAAAATAAAGGATTATGAAAAATATATTAGATATAAAATAATTAAAATTATATTAAGAATTTTATTTATAACTATATACATTTGTGTTAAAGATATGCCAATTTTTTTTTTCACTTTCAGTAATTATATTTATATTTAAAAGATTAGATAATTATTTTATATAAGATTCCTTTTTTTTTATTTCTTTAATAGAATATTATTCCCAAAAAAAAAAAAAAAAAACTAGGACAAACAAGAAATGACATGTGTTATTGCTTTTAGTATATAGTTATTGATGAAACATAATCACGATAGTACTTGTGAGAATTGTTAACACATACTTGTCCAACATTAACATCTTAGAAGTTATACTTAGATCATGTTTTTTCACTTTATTTTTGCTAAAGTGAAATTATGTAAGACTAAACTTATTTTTAATGCACTAAAATTATTTTACTACATTTTCTATTATATTTGTTCTTTTAAATTACTTATATTTACTATATTTGTTCTTTTAAATTACTTATATTTACGGATCAAAATTTATTTTTATTTCAAATAAAATTATTTTTATACACAATCATTCTAGTTAAATTTATGCATTTATGCTAAAGATAGCCATCACGACTTATCATGTACTCATACTCTCATAGCTAATGTGTCATGCCAATTTGTTGTTGGTGTACATGTGATTGAGACTACACTTGGTAGGGAGGACCCATGTTCGATCCCACGCAACAATAATTGGGAGGGAACTAGAACTTAACCATACAGAATTGATCCCGAATCCGGATTAGTTCAAAGGGTGAATTGGGTGAAACAAAAAAAAAAGAAAAAAAAAAAAAAAAAAAAAAAAAGCTAATGTGACGTATAATCGATTAAAAATTTAATTCGTAAATGATAAACATGATTCAAAATTCAATTCGTAAATGCTAAGCACGAAGTAGTGATATAAAGGAGATACCTACACTATTTTTGCATAGTTTTTGGCTTTGAATACTTTACTCATTAATTCACCAAGCATCAATATCAAATAAAAATACTCCCTATTATCTGATCAAATGCACGTATGCCTATTAATTCTAGTCAATTCGTCAGATTCGGGTAAGATTTTGGGTCATTATAAAATATAATTAGTGGGTCAAATCAGGTTGATTTTGGGTCGGGACAAATCAGGTTCTTGCTTTCTCTCAAATAACTCAGAGTTTGGAATGGGGTCGGGTTAGGAGTTGACCGGTCTTTTTTACTGAGCAAAAGAGGGAGCTCTTACATAGTTACAGAGTAGTTACAGACATGCCTCAAAGTATGAGCGAAATATGAGGATTAAATGCACGAATTAACAGGTCTAAATGCACACAATGTATACTTCAATTCAAATTCTTAAAGAACAAATAAAAAAAATTTAGATTGTTTTTAGGAATTTAATTAAGTGGTCATCAATCTCGCATTTTCACCAAGAAGTAGCTAATGTATCATAAAGATGAACTTGTAAGTGTAATTGAAAATAGCAAAAGAAAATGAAAATCATAACTTGCCTAGTGTTAGCTTGCTCCTGAGAAACTTCAAAACGAGTCTTAACTTGCTCAGAAATAACCCCAACAGCAAGAAAACCAACCCAAGCAAGACCTGCGCCGAGGCCGAAACGACGGGTCAAGGAAGAAGCTATCCAATCAGTTGAATCTGCAGTGGTTGAACCCTTAACATTATCATTCTTAATACTGGTATTATTATTAGTTTCTAATACTTTGGGTGTAATTGGCTTCTCTAAGGAACTTGAGCTTAGTTGAGGTGTTTGAGAAGGCGGAGTAGTTGGTGGTTGAGGTGGTGGTGTTTTTGAACATGGTGATAGTTGGTGTGTTCGTGAGAGGACCCCTCTTCACTACGACCTCCACTCTAACATGACAGTAAATGCTATCCTCTGAAAACAGGGACGCTTTCCTAGAATGATCCTTTGAAAGAAGAAAGGGATAGTGTAGGCGTCGTTTGAAGTGCGCCTACGTAAAGCATGTTGTGGATATGCTTGGAACTCATAGGAAGTGGGAATTGACATATACGATTAGGGACAAGGAAAGTAGGGAGCCGCCGACAAGTTCTTAAGGAACTTGTAAATCGTTCACAAATGATAAAAGGCAACCACAATTAAGGGAAAATGATAGGAAACAAGGATTGACCCATGAAGGTCACACCCCATTCATAATCCATGAGATTACTAACTGACGCGAGTGCATGAAACTTAGTGGAAGAAGTGGAAGACTTGCCACGTGTCGTGACACGAAGTTGGGCCAAGCTCCTTAGAGGTCACCTTTTGGAACTAACCATCATCACACTTGAAGATAATAAGAATTGAAGAGGTTCGGCCGAACCTAGGAAGTCCGACCGAACCATTTTGTAAGTTTCAAACCCGATTTTGTCAGTTTTACAGCAGTGGTCAAACTTCAAAGGTTCGATCGAACCAGGAGCAGGACAGTTCGACCGAAACATCCCTAGGTTTGGCCGAACCTACCCTTAAGTTCGACCAAACTTACCCTTAGTTCGGCCAAACCTTTTCCCGTTTTTATGTCACCTTGTGCAAACTATTTAAATTGTTTTAAGTCGTTTTTGCTTTTCAATTAATGTTTAACTTTGCTTGATTTTGTAATCAAAGAGATTTTCTCTCTCTGCCATAATCTTTGTGATTATCTTGATTTCTTTGTGATTGCTACCTTGTAATCTTTGTTTTTACACCTTAATCCTAGCTTTACTTGGTGTTGGCTTTGATTAAAACCCCCTATTTTCATTATCTTGTTGATTTTGAGATAGGTTTGCCTTATTTTTTTTGTTTGAACTTGTTTTTACTTGATTTTTCCTACCTTTTTCTTGGTTTTTGTTGGTTATTTCATATCATTTGGTATCAAGAGCCTAGGTTATTAGCCTAGAAAGATCCTGCCTTTTGAATTTCTCTTTACCCCTCTCAAAAGATCTTATCTTTCCCATAAAAATTTTAAATTTCTCTCAAAAATACAAAATTTCTATCTTGAGACATGGGAAATGAAAAATATTATGAAGATGATGAAAGTTACAATGACTATTCAAGATTTGATGCTCTAGAAAGGAAGTTTGATAGACTTCTTGAGGTTTTGGAGAATAGAAGAAGTCCTAGATGAAGGAGAGGCTCTAGTGAAGAAGATTGGGTTAGAAGTTTGGAGAATGTGTTTGAACATAAGGGTTATAATGACAAAAAACGTTTCAAATTGTCCATCCTTAAACACAAAAAACATGCTTCTTTGTGGTATGAGAACTTAAAGAATCGTAGGAGGAAAGATGGAAAATCAAAAATTACTTCTTGGAAGAAATTAAAGAAACATATGAACAAGGCCTTTGTGCCTAAAGATTATTTGCAAGATGCTTATCTTAAATTTAACTCTCTTAAGCAATGAACTATGTCGGTAGAGAAGTATACTATGGAGTTTGAGAAACTTTCTATCAAGAGTGGAATTAAAGAAGCACCGGAGCATAAGATTGCTAGGTATATTAGTGGTCTAAAAAGAAAGCTTAGGCAAAAGGTTGATGTGCATGCCCATGGAAATTTTAATCAAGTGGTGCAAAAGGCTTTGAAGTTTGAGAAGTATGACAAGGTGAGTAGTGCTAGTGGGTATACTAAGCCTACCTTTAAGAGTTCTTTTGCTCCAAAGGGTGAGACAAGCAAGCCCATTGCTAAGGATGACAAAGGCAAGGCTCCCATGCACTCTTCTAAAAAAGATGATAACAACAAGATGAGCAATTGGAAGACTTGCTATAAGTGTAGAGGTTATGGACATTTTGCTAATGAGTGTTCAAATAGTAGAGATATGATGATTCGTGAAATAGATGATGATGAGTACGAAGATGAGAAGAGGGATTTTGGAGACTCTATATATGATGAAGAGGATGAGATTTTAGTTGAAGCTGATGAGGGTCAAATCCTTGTTGTGAGGAGGGCACTTCACTACATATCTACCCTTCGGAGGAAGAGCAAAGGGAAAACATCTTCCAAACTTGTTGCACCATCATGGATCGAGTTTGCAACCTTATCATTGATAGTGGATCTTGCACTAATGTGGCTTCAATAAAATTGGTGAGCAAGCCAATCTTGAAACTACCGATCATCCTACTCCCTCCAAGATTCAATGGCTTAACAATCACAATGAGGTGAAGGTAACGAAAAAACTATTCTTCCTTTCACAATTGGCAAGCTATATAAGGATGAGGTGCTTTGTGATGAATTGCCTATGGATGATTTTCATGCATTGCTTTATAGACCTTGGCAATTTGATAGATATGTAATGCATGATGGAAGAAAGAACACTTATTTATTCATGATGGTTGTACTCAACCCCTTGTCCCCCATCATCAAACATAAATTACCTTTGGGTATGGGAAACACAATCAAAGAGAACCTTCTCATTAGAAAAAATGAAATGGGAAAGGAGATAAATCAAGGACACCTTGTCTTTATTTGTCTTCTTAGGGAAACACAGTGTCTATCATGACATGATGGTTTCATTGCGGCCCGATAAGGTCATCGCTGCGTATGGACCCTGTTTTCTCGCGCCAAGCTCTTCCAACAACGAGCTAGAAATCTGCCTTCTTGTTTTGACCAATTCTAGTACCATTTCGCCGATTTTTCTTCCTGATTGAGTTTTTCCTTATTTTTTTTAAATCCATATGTTTTCTAAATATGGCTTTAGCCCTTGGGAATTCATGATCCATATATCTACCTAATAGAACGCTCCGTACAACGAAGGGTACATCCGAGTTTGTGAATTCACAAAACCATGGAAGCAAGTTTAACTTGCGGGGTCCCATCCATACGCGCCTAACCTTCCAAAGGTAAGGCTTCCGCGCGATGCATTCAAAGTCATAACCATGGATCCACTTTGACTACCATAATTCTTGAACTTAAGAGAAGTAGAGCCATGGTTAGGTTGCAAACTCAATGCACCATATTGTTACTACTTGACTACTTGTGCATCTCTCGCTTGTTTATAGCCTATATGTGATTGAACTCACCGTTTTTTTTAACTTGTGTGTGTAAATAAGTCCAAACAAACTGATTAATGCCTAAAAGACTTTGCTTAATTAATTATTTTGGATAAATAAATTCTAATTATAATTGACTTAGCGGGAATGTAGGATTACCCTTTTCAAACTGACCACCAAAAACAAGTTAAAACTGATGTTTTAGTATTGACGCGGAGGTTTTGACTTGTGACGCGAACCACCAACGTTTATCGCCACTGTAGACACCTAAAAATGTCTCCCCAAAACAAAACCCGATGATGAACAACATTTCACCACCATTGTTGGTCGGGTTGAGTATTTAATCTTGGAGTGCTTAAATCAATATTTTCATTTCATAAACCAACCTAATTCCTATCCCATTTCCACAAGCCATCACTTATTTTCTTCTTTTCGTGCCTTTAAACCCAAAATCATTCATTTCGTGTCCTTTAAAATCATTCATCTAGTGTCCTTTTTATAAAAACGTTTGTTCCAATTAATTTTGTTCCATAATCTTGGTCTGATGAGTTAATAGTTGTACGGGGCTTTAAAAGAGCTTTCCAACGATATATTATATGCCCAAATCCGAGTTATAACGAATAAGTTATTGCCAAAATACTAAACTGAGTCCAAACCAAACCTAAGCCCACCTTACCTACGACCCAATGATCATGTGGAGGGTCCAAATTATTTAATATCATTCATAAAATAATTAGGATTAATTGAAAGCTTCTATAGGTTTCTAAAAGATCTTCATTATCTTTAAGAAAAGATAGGATTAAAAAGTTTGAAATTGAATTAAACTTTTCTATTTGAAAGTCCTAATTCTATTCGAATTAAAGGACGTTTAAAGATAGTTAGATATTATTTGGTGCCTCATATTTTTTATCAAAATCTTATATTATTGGATAGCCCTTGAAATTATCTTTCTAATGATGTATTATAATATCAATTTTTAGCTATAACGGAAAAGATATGAATTAAAAAAAAAAACTCTATCCAAAACTGACTCCGTCCCACTATTTAAGACATATCTTTTATTTTACAAATGATTTTTTTTCTGATTCTAATTGGATCAGAAAGTCAACTTCAACAGCTTTCCAAATACATGTTATTTATTGTATTCCAAGATACAAATCAAAAGACATGATAAAAATAAAAACCGTAAAAATTGTTATTTGTCGAGTTTTATCCCGAAGTTTTTCGAATTTTATCTTATTCCTTTGACCCTTCTTTTTTCATTATAAATACCCGAAGTTCTATACTTAAGCCAAGGCGTGAAAGGTATAATTAAATGACGGTTTGGACCAAATAAACTCTACTTTTAATTTAATTATTTGAATTTGATTTTGTTTATTGAAGTTACTAACAGTTTATTCATGATGTAGCAACTCAAGGAAACGCGGAAAGTGAGTAATTAATCACTTATTTACTCTTATTTTTATTCTTTATTTCTAGTATCATGATTATGTTTATAATTATTTGATTTGACTAAAGATACTATTGTTGAATTGCATCAAATATTAATGTTTATTCTATTATTATTTATTGATCACTACATTGCTTGTTTAAAGGAAATATGTAATTGAAATCACGCCGAATAAGATAATCAGGACAACCAATTTAGGCTCCTTTTTAATCTTATTATTTAATCAAAGTGATAATATATATTTTAGAATTATGTGTTGCATTAATATTCAACCAATTTAGCTTAATAATAAGTTGGAACACATTGAATCTTTGTTTACATGCCTTTGAGAACGGATGAATCACTTTTTACTATAGAATCGAGTAGAGGCCAATACGGGCGAATTTAACTCCATGAATCACTTCTTACCATCATCCCTGATCCTCCTTTTGTGGTTCTGAACCATATGGATTTAGTAATCTCATGGATTATGAACTGGGTGTAACCTTCACGTGTCAATCGTTGTTGCCTTCGTTGTCCCTTTATCGTGGTTGCCTTTTATGATCCGTGAACGGTTTAGAAGTTCCTTAAATACTTGTTGGCGGCTCCCTACTTTCCTTGTCCCTAATCGTATACGTCAATTCCCACTTCCTATGAGTGCCAAGCATATTCAGAACATGCTTTAATGTAGGGGAAATTCAAACGACGCCTACAATTTGGTGACTCCACTAGGGAGGATTCTTGGTTATTTATCGATTTGAGTGATCAGTATTTAATTGAGATGAGTGCATGAGACTTGAAAGATTCTTGAATTTTATTCTTGCGATTTAATTGGCATTGTCACATATGCATATGCATTTTAGATTACCTGTTTTGCCTCAATAGTACGTGTTCTACGTATGTGGCTAGCCCGGGGGATTTAAGCTCTATCAACCCAAAAAAGCTCATGGCAATCAGGGTTCATCCGAGTTTCTAAATCTACCCAAACAATAGAGTCGAGTTCGATTTCATCACGAACTCGGGAAGCTTCCCGTTGGCATACACCCTCAAGGGAGTCTGCCTTGCTAACCATGGTACCCTTTGAAATCCTTTTAAGCTTGACCATAGTCGAACATAGAACTTGACTTTAGATTGCGAACTTCATTGCATCATTCGTGACAATGTGCTTAAGTGTGAATTTTTTACTTTTTATTTATTTATTTTTTTCTCTTATCGAACCCATTTTTTTTTATTAGAGTCGAGCCATAGTTTTTATTTATTTTTTATTTTTTAGTCACCCAGATTTTTATTCACGTATACTGCACAAGAATCAAATTGTTTTGGTCATATCAAGAGTTCTAAAAAGAGTTACGTGTTGTCCACCTATGGATCTATATCTCTGAGTTTTATCTTCCATTTGGAGTTTCTTTCGTCCCAATCAGAGTAACAAATCAAAAGTTATAACCGATATACTACAGCATATCCAGTGTAGGTGTCTTTTTAGTGTCAATTTATTTATTTATTAATTTTTTTACATCTTTTCATGTTAATCTAGTCTTAGCCAATTCCTTTAATCGGTGTCACTCGTATAACATAGGATTATAGATTTTTGTTTTTATTTAGTTTTTTTTATACTCATGAGTCCTAACTCTTCTAGAATTCTAAACCTCTTCCTAGCTTCTTCTGATCGATTTTTCTGCTAACCTTAACATGTGTTCTTTGTCTTTGATTGTGGTTGATCTGATCTTATTTATGAATAACTGTAGGGAATATTTCAAGTGTTAATCCCCTAGCTTGAACCCCACTGTGATCGTACACTAAAGTACGGTGGCGTCCAAAGGGAAAGAAGATAGAACAAAAGAGTCGCCAACAAGCCTTTTAGGAACTTGTAAACCGTTCACGAGGTGAAGGTTACACCCCTTAACGATCCAAGAGATCGTCAAATCCATAAGGTCTTGAACCAAATAGGGTTCGAGGATGAAGGTACAAATCCAACCTAAAAGAGATTGAACCTGCCCTAGTAATAGGCCTCTACTTTATTCTGATCGTTCATGTGCGCTTTCTGATTAACATGCAATCAATAGGATTAACCCTAAACCTGTCTATCTATGTTGGTTGAATTTAATGCACAAATAAATCTATTATTGGCGATCACTTGAATTATAATCAAATTAACCCTAACAAGATTATTAGTATCTTATTAAGCGTGATTACAAGTACCAAATTCTCTTTAAACATGCATAAAAGGTGTGATCAAGCAATAACAATAAATATCAAGCAACATCAAAATAATCCAAATAATAACAATAATTATAACAATAATAAAATCATTATCATAATAATAATCATGTTAAAGCATAATAAAAATAGCAAGATCCTAGGCATGATACTAACGAGATTAATAACAAACCCTAGCATGTCACTAAACAATAAAAATCAAAGCTTTAACCCTAACATGATACTAACAACCATTTTATTAGGAAGAAAATAAAAGGCATCATAACAATCATACTTAGTATTAAAGTTACCCTAGACATGATATTAGGAATCAAAATAACAATCTAAGCATGATATCTATATCATAACATCAATAAAAACCATTAAAGTAATTACTTTGATGCCTCGTACCTCTTTCTAACAACAAAATACACACGTTAGTAACTTCAAGGAAAATAATAAGCAAAACAATTAAATCAAATAATGGAAAGACAGATTTGGGACCAAACCCTAAGAAATTAAACCTTTCACGTCCAGGGCGAAGACAACTTCGAATATGGCTAGGTGTATCTAGATCTAATGAATGCGGAATTTTGTATTTTTGAGAAGGCTAGTTTTGATGAGAGTTGGTGGATTGTAGATGAAAATTGGTGATTGATGAGAATTGATGAATGAAAACGGAGTTTATAGCACGCTATTTATAAAGAAAATCAGCCAAAAAGATAAAATATCAAAACAGAGTTATGGCGCACATAAAACAATGTTGGCGCCTACGTTGGCTATTGGCGCCAGACGCCAACATTAGCGCCAGGCGCCAATGCTAGCATTAGGTGCTACAGCTGGCATTTGGCGTTGATTAAGAAATTCACGCGTTTTCTTAAAATCAGATAGAAATTGCCGTACAGGAGGATAAAATCGTATCTTCCTCAAAAAACATTCTTCGATTTTAATTAAAACTCTAAAAAGTCAGAAAAAGTCAATTTATCAATTCTAATTGAATTAGAAATGAAAAGAACCTTCTAGAAGAATCTAGAAGACTAAAACCATTCCTAATTGCATTAGGAATGATAAATCATATTAGGCCCTCCCCTAGATCATTGGGCCGCATATAAGGCTCAAACTGGGCCCAGTTCAGTAATTCGGCCATATCTTCCTCAATATTCATCGGAATTGGGCTTATAATATATCGTTGGAAAGCTCTTGTCAAGCCCATCAAACTACACTACTATTGGACCCATATCATGGACCAACCAAACTGGATTTGGCTGTTTTCTTAAAATAAGTTTTCAAAAACAGAGAGAAGAGAAAAGAAATTAAACTATCCGCAACAGTAAACTTTCCACACTTTCACTTCATTCGATTATGATTTGACATGAAAGGTACTCATCACCGGGTATGGTTTTGGGGAGACACAAATGGTTGTCTACACTAACGATTGTCAACGGACTGTTCTCACCTAGTAAATAGCATAAACATTAAAATTGGACAAATTTAATCAAGTTAGTTTGTCTTTTAGTCTTCCGTGATATTTGGTCATTGGGTCTTTTGTTTTTTACAACGTCCTCATGTCTCCAAGTAACGCAATATATTGTATATGATTGTATACTAGGACCATGCATGCATCATTTTCCGTCATAATAGGAATGAGTGGAGAATTTCCCAATAGTTTTAAAAAATGTTTCATACACTCTTCCTTTCCAATCTGAGTATTAAGTGAATGCATTAAGTGAGTTCATTCTTACATAGTACTTGAGTCTAAAATCAGTAGGCAATAGTTGGAAGAATAAGGGGAACGTCACTCCTTCCTTCTTTCCTTCCAATCAAAGTACCAACAAAAACAATTTTTTTTTCACCGGGCGGCAAGAAGTAACTCATAAAAAGCCACAAAGACAAAGCACGATACAAGCTTCTCACCAAGATTTCATGTTTTCTTCTTTTGTTTCAAACCCTTCCACCTAAAAAGTCTAGCATAGGTTCTCCTTATCTATATGTATATGTGTCACATTTCTTCCCTTCTTCATAAATGAGCATCTCTTTCTTACATTCGATCATGTATTATGAAAGATAAAAATTTAATCAATTGACGAACCGAACACAATGTATATCAATGATTTTAGGTACCTTTGCAACCCATTCCTTCTCCATTAGCCATTCAATCACATATCTATTTCTTCATCAACCACTTTCAGCCTGATCTAACGATTGGCCTTATTTATTCAACCCACATTCACTTAACCCTGGGATGGAAAGCTGTAATTTGTATAACATTCAAAAGCAAGTGACAAAAAAGCAACAATAAAACAATGTCTGAGGGCAAGTGTTCCAATGTCTTTGATATGAACACATCTGAAATTGCGTCTCTCATCGAGTGCTTGGTACTGTGCCTGAGAAACATGAATGCTAAGTGAGTGATGGACTGCATGATCCGAGATTACCCATATTAATTCAAAAGAATGAAAAAAAAAATCAAAAAAAAATGTATAAATAAACATGCAAAATTCAAAATTTTCCAATTCACAATTACACATGTTGGGGATTCTGTTCATGAGTCTTGTACTCTTTTCTTCTTTAAACCATCAACTTAACTATATTACAAACCTTGAAAGACTTCTTTGAGGTGTACATACACTTGTGCCAAGTTTGACTAGAGCTACGTTTGGCCTGATTCCCTAACGGATATGTAGGCAACCTCACATTGAGATGCGGCCACACTTAGATGCATGATCGCGTCGAAGAATATCCAATGCTTACCCCTACCCATTTAGAGCTAGACTTGGGGCTTAAACCCACTATACATTAGCTTACCCAACCTAGAGAGTCATCATCTTTGACTTTTTTACATGGAAATAAATGCGTCGTCAATTGTCTATCCCTAGATCAAATACAATTTATACAACCTAAACAAACCTAATACGAGTCTAAGGCAAGCATAGGGGTCGAACAACAGAGAACGGATAAACACCACCAAATGTTATCGACATTTAAGCTAGTCCGGAATAGGAGATAAATAAACTAAAGTCTTAAAATGCTAAAACAAGAAATAAAACATTAAGGGAAATGGTTTAGGTATAGCATTCACTTGAACATAAACAAAGGCATAGAAATTGAATTAAATATAAACTAAACATGCATGAATATCGAAGTAAAGGATCCAATCTAGCCGCCTTCCGGGGTCAGTTGGATTCTCCTAACATAGCTTCTATGTTTCCACATTAGAACCATATATTAGGAGGTACTATTAAATAACAATCATAGTAATGAACCTTAACTAAGTCAACTTCCGTTCCTTGTTAGCAATGATTCACCTTTAATCAACCAACAATGTGCACTTGCAAGAAGATTAAAGAATATCAAGCATATAAAGACTTTAATCACAAATAAATCAATTCTAAACCCTAAAACATGCTCAAGATCCAACTACACCACAACCATCCCCTTAATGGGGAAATTACTCACTAATCATGCTAATAACAAGATTAATTAAAAATCATCAAGAATAATCATGATTAACAAGCAATACCAACAACTAAAATAATAATCAAAATAAAGCAAATAAAAATAGAGGAGAGAGAGTTAGAGATTCTCATTGATTGAATGTGAAAATCTACAAGCAAGATGATCAATCTTCCTATTCAATATCCAAGCTCAACAATGGTGAAACCCTTACTTTCTCTCTCTAAACTACTCTAATCCTACCCTAAACCTAGAGAGAGAAGCTCTCCTAAAACTAATTAGAGAGTTGAATAAATGGTAATTGTTTCTCCCCCTTTTTAATTACCCCAAAAAAATGGGTATATATACTAACTTATGAAAAATAGGAAAAATAAAAGGGGAAAAAAATTAAAAAAAATTAAAAAAAAAGAAAAGGGAAAATAAAATAAATAAAATAAAACTAAAGAAAATAAAATTAAAAAGAAAAAGAAATAGGAAAAATAAACCCACAAATCCCCCAACAAAAAACTTCAGACCCCTGCTTCCCCGTCTAATTCGAATATGGCTGCTTAAAAATGGTGGAACAATCCCCTACTTCACACCCATCAAACAAAATCAGCATTCATCAAGCTTCAATCAATGCCACTCATTATCATCAAGAATCGGCATCAAGCAAACACCACCGTTCGATCTTCATTAAAAACCATGTGTGATGCTCGTGGAGTGGTTCGGTCGAACCATGGGATGGTGTGGCCGAACTACGGGGTTGGTTCGGTCGAACCATGGGTGTGTTCGACCACACGTCTTCAATTTACAGAACCTCCAAAGTTTCTGACTCTTTTTGCATTTCGATCGAACTCCTCAATGGTTTGCCCGAACCATGATAATTTGTAATTTCATCCAATTTTCTCTATTTCTTGCGCGAATTGGTAGGCTGCTTTAATTGATGCTGGGCTGGTGGTGAAGTGGTTGTGATTGTTGGTGATTGAGAATGGTGGTGCGGCTGTGACTGTTGGTAATTGGTAGGGGCTGCAATATGCGTGGAGCAGAGGAGAAGCAGGGGAAATGGATGGTTGTTTTTGTTGTGGTGGAGAATAAGGAAGGTGGGGTGACAGATAGGAGGCAGCAAGGGCTTGATGTTGGGTGGCAATTGAAAAGCCTCGACTTGGACCTTGAACTCGAGCCTACACACAAACAAACCCGAGGGTAAAAGTGTGAAACCGAGACAAATAAAATAAAATAAATTAAAAGGAAATAAATAAAATAAAATTGAAAAAGAGAAGTAACAATAAAAATTAAATAAAACTATACAAGTAAATAAAATAAAATAACAAAATAAATTTAAAACTAATAAAACCTATGAAAGTAACAAAGAAAAGGAACGAAATAAATAAATCGAAAGCAAAAAAATATGAAAGTAAACTAGAAACTAATTAAATAAATAAATTAAATTAAAACATACTAAAACTAAGAAATAAACTAGAAACTTTATTCAAATGAAAATTAGAGAATAAAAGGGAAAATAAGGGGAAATAAACACGAAAATAACTCTAAAACTACTCCCTAAGAGTGACATAAATGTCACTCATCAAATTCCCTAAAGCTAAACCTTTGCTCGTCCTCGAGCAAAGCTAAGGCAAAAGTGATTAAGATGGATTTATTGAAAGCAAAAGAAACAAAATAGATACAAAGAGAAAGAATGTACACTAACTCACTTCCGTAGGAATCATGGATGCATACAGATGCATTTAGTGTATGCATCAAGCCCTTTAAACCCCCATGTCGCCAAAGAGGACGAGTAAGCTCTCGTGAGGGTTTCCTAAGAGGTTTAACCCACAACTCTTGGCAATACATAACATTCAAGGCAAAGGTGAAATAAAGAAAACTCGAGTTTTGATATTTCAAACCAAACATAAACAATGGGCTAGATTCACAAGAATACAATCCTTTCTCGACATTAAAGGTAGCCAAGAAAAATAATAGCTAAGGTTAATGCACACATAAAGCATGCAAAGGGGTAGAGAACTTAGAGGGTTTTACACTCCTCCTTATCTCCAACCAAACTTCCGCGTCCTCACTAGTTTTGCATCCACTTTAAAGGTGATATCTCGAGATTACTCGAAATAACCGGAAGACATAATCAATGAAAAACCTTTAGGCAACCCGACATCTTGGCATGTATAGCTCGCTCAGTAGGCTTGGTTGATTACCCTCCACCGGTAGTAACTAAACCTCACTAAGGTCATAAGGTCTTAAAAGGGTTGAAACATTTAGGCTAGGGTAAAGGGCGTTGAAATAAATTTGGAAATTGGTGGTAAACTTAGAAGTGAAGCAAGGTTGATCATTCCTCAATTCAAACTCAATAAACTACCAACTTTCAAATCAAAAATTCTAGCAACTCCTCCCCCAAGCTTATTCTCTTTCAACCAAACAACAAATATTTTTGTATTTTCTCAATTTTTTTCTTTTTTTTTTCATTTCTTTTTATTCTTTGCTCTCGCCTCTTTTAACTTTGAGCGGATTTTTCTTTCATTTCCTTTATTTTATTCTCATTTGCTCAAACCATTCAACATAACAAAGATAATTACAAGTACCAAAATTTGAGTTTTTCACTTCTTTTTCATTCTTTTTCTCACTTTCATTAACCAAAAATACAAATCAAGTCCAAGAATGCTTCACAAATACTAATAAAGGTGAAAATAAAGCAAAGGTCCATTGCTTTGTAATGTGGTTATGCCTAAGAAGGGAAAATGGCTCAAATTGGATTACTAAATGAGCAAATGCAAAAGAAAAATAAAAGAATAGAAAATAATAAAACAAAACAAAAATCCTAATTGCCTTCGTCTTCCCCTAGGTTGGTTCGGTCTCGATCTTGGGTAGATTAAGCCAAATTCTCGATATAAGCTAGCAATGCCAAGGATCCAAACGCCACACATGCAAGAAATGTAGAAGGCTAGAACCATATAGACACATCCTCACAAAAATGACGGTAGTGGAATAGCAAAAATCACCTTTAAAGCTTCAACTAGCTAGAGAGTGACAACCATATTACCACAAACCAAGTGAGCTAAGGTCTCATAGCCCTTAAGTTCTACTACCTTGGCAATGATATATGTGTGAACTAACCCCGACATTCAAATGCATGAAAACCTCTAAAACTAGTAAAGAGGGTATTCTAGGTGCTAAAGCCCAGTTATGTCCAAGTTTTAAACAAAACATTTTGAAACTTTGCCTTCAATGCCATGCAAAGACACTATACACACAAATATTGACAAAAAAAAAACAATACTCATGAATGCATATACAGTTGTGCAAGATGAAAGCATGATTAATCAAGACTACCTATACCAAAAGTCAACTCAATAAGGCGCTCATGGCCATCCAGACATAGAAAACCAATCTCAATAATAGAATTTGGCAAGTATGGGGGGAATAAATCAAGCAATCAAGAGACTATGGATTAAGAAACCACCAAGAGATATAGATAACCCCCCAAGCTAGCGAATAGCTACTCCCCAAGCTAGAATGGGTTATTGTCCTCAATGCTCAAAATAAAGGCACAAAGGGTGGGAGGGAGGGGAAGAAAGAAAACACATTCACACAACAAATCGTAATGCATTCAATCCACATGCATATAAGAAAGCAAACCCAAGATGAGGGAAGAAGGAAAGAGTAAACCAAATGTGAGGTGGGTGTTGAAACCTGCAATTGAGCACATTGTCCCCAATTTCATCTGATTCCTCATCTTTGTTGCTTTTCCAAATGCAAGCAATCATTGGTGTGCTTCTTCTCAAGGAGCTCAATCCAAAATCTCTGCACATGAGTATATGCATCGAGTACCTATACACATAGACAAGAGAGTAAACAAAAATGAGAAACATAAAAGAAAGAAAAAGAAAGTAATAATACACGAGTTACTTCCCGCAAAGGCTTGCTTAACGTCCAAGCATGACCAATCTAGTAAATAACCCGACAAAGAACGCAAAAGCTTGTCATATGCACCGGCAAACATATCAAGAAATAGAGCATACACGATACTCATATGACAAGCAAACATAAAGTACAAGGAAACTGTATGCTTGAGAGAGGGGAGAAAAGAAAAAGTAAAAGAATCAAAAGAAAAATCAAGAAAATAAGAAAAAAAAAAAGTAAAAGAATAAAAAGAAAAATAGGGAGGCAAACTCTCCTCACAAAAATCTTTTTGGTTGGCATTATAACTCTTTTCCTCATCAACAACGAAAGAGTTGGGGGCTTCGGAAGCATGGATAGGAAGAGGATCCCTAAGAGGTTCTTTGAGAAAAGAAGGGAGGAACATAGGATAGTAGCAGATATGGTTAAACCTTTGGGAGAAAGGTGTATGAGAAAGGGAAAAAGGGGTAACTAATCCCTCATCACTAGATCTCACATCACTAATGAGGGAATGAAAATCAATCATGGAATCCTCAAATGAAGAACCCTCACGTTCTACATCTCTCTTAAGTCAAAAACTCCAAATGATTCAACCTCAACCTCCTCTTCACAACCTTGAACAACATCTCCCTTAAATTTCTCAAGGCCTACCATCTCAAAATCAAGAGTGAATGGGGGCAAATTTCTCTCAAACTCATCTCTTTCTAATGAAGCCTTATCAATGAACTCACTCATAAGGTTATAGGCTACCGTTTGAAACTCAAGAAATATTTGGGCCATAATCTCAAATGAGTCCAAATCATCATGGATAGACGAGTCAAAAGCTTGCTCATTGGAATCATCTAGGGGACTATGGGGCGGACCTTTATAATTCATGCAAAAATCGGATGCAATATGAGAAAGAACATGCACTTCATCATCATTAGAATGTACCTCATTACATTGGGCTATAGAGGGAGGGGAGTTGAAATCATGCATTACATGGTCACTATGGGGAGCATCAAGCACATCATGGGAATTCATTTTAGACAAATCATGACAATTAGCATCAACATTAAAAGCATGAGAATCCCGAACATAAGTCTCATGATTGGCCCTCTCCCAATCATAATTATCCCTAGCTAACCTTGAGTAGAAATCCCAAGCTTCAACCGAAGACATGTCTTGAAATCTACCATTTAACATATTGTCAACTACTCCTCTAAAATGCTCATTTAATCCCAATTTAATGATTTCACAATAATCAACCTTGGTAAAATCATTAACACCATCTAGGAAATCCTCAAGTCTATGGAAATACACCCAAAACGGTTCATTATCAAATTGAGGAATAGAAATATAAGCGATTTTTTCAAATAAAGCAACACAAGTAAAAACAAACAAATAGAATGAAAATTATAAACAATGGACTAGTCTCAATAAAATAACATTCCATTCCTTGTTAGCAAAGATTCACCTTTAATCAACCAACAATGTGCACTTTCAAGAAGATTAAAGAATATCAAGCATATAAAGACTTTAATCACAAATAAATCAATTCCTAACCCTAAAACATGCTCAAGATCCAACTACACCACAACCATCCCCTTAATGGGGAAATTACTCACTAATCGTGCTAATAACAAGATTAATTAACAAATAATCAAGAATAAACATGATTAACAAGAAATACCAACAACTAAAATAATAATAAAAATAAAGCAAATAAAAATAGAGGAGAGAGATTTAGAGATTCTCATTAATTAAATGTGAAAACCTTCAAGCAAGATGATCAATCTTCCTCTTCAATATCCAAGCTCAACAATGGTGAAACCCTTACTTTCTCTCCTTAAACTACTCTAATCCTAACCTAAACCTAGAGAGAGAAGCTCTCCTAAAACTAATTACAGAGTTGAATAAATGGTAATTGTTTCTCCCCCTTTTTAATTACCCCAAAAAAATGGGTATATATACTAACTTAGGAAATTTAGGAAAAATAAAAGGGGAAAAAATAAAAATAAATAAAATAAATAAAGAAATAAGAAAAGGGAAAATAAAATAAATAAAATTAAACTAAAGAAAATAAAATTAAAAAGAAAAAGAAATATGAAAAATAAACCCACAAATCCCCGAACAAAAACTGCAGACCCCTGCTTCCCCTTCTAATTCGAATATGGCTGCTCAAAAATGGTGGAATAATCCCCGACTTCACACCCATCAAACAAAATCAGCATTCATCAAGCTTCAATCAATGCCGCTCATTATCATCAAGAATCGGCATCAAGCAAACACCACCGTTCGATCTTCATTAAAAAACCATGTGTGAAGCTCGTGGAGTGGTTCGGTCGAACCATGGGATGGTGTGGCCGAACTACGGGGTTGGTTCGGTCGAACCATGGGTTTGTTCGACCAGACGTCTTCAATATACAGAACTTCGAAAGTTTCTGACTATTTTTACATTTCGATCGAACTCCTTAATGGTATGCCCGAACCATGATAATTCGTAAAGT
Organism: Chenopodium quinoa; assembly: GCF_001683475.1. NCBI lineage: Eukaryota > Viridiplantae > Streptophyta > Magnoliopsida > Caryophyllales > Amaranthaceae > Chenopodium > Chenopodium quinoa. The sequence continues at coordinate 1,016,403 of NW_018742864.1, forward strand.
CATCTGATTTTGCTCTATTTCTTGCGCGAATTGGTAGGGTGGTGGCCGGAATTGGCGCGACTGCTGATTTAATTGATGTTGGGCTGGTGGTGAAGTGGTTGTGACTGTTGGTGATTGAAAATGGTGGTGCGGCAGTGACTGTTGGTAATTGGTGGGGGCTGCAATATGCGTGGAGCAGAGGAGAAGCAGGGCAAATGGCTGGTTGTTTTGTTGTGGTGGAGGATAAGGAAGGTGGGGTGACAGATAGGAGGCAACAGGGTCTTGATGTTTGGTGTCAATTGAAAAGCCTCGACTTGGACCTTGTACTCGAGCCTACACAAAAACAAACCCGAGGATAAAAGTGTGAAACCGAGACAAATAAAAAAAATTAATAAAAAGGAAATAAATAAAATAAAATAGAAAAAGAGAAGTAACACTAAACTAATAAAAATTAAATAAAACTATACAAGTAAATAAAATAAAATAACAAAATAAACTTAAAACTAATAAAAACTATGAAGCCTTAGTATCACATTCACACACTTCACTCACACATCCATATCCATATTGATCATCCTTCCCTTTAAGAACCCTTTATCATTTAATCTTGTTTCAACATTGTGCATCTTTTATCATCTTTCAAGACAACATTCATTAGAAGAAACATTGTACACTTGCTTAGCTTCCTGACCTGAGAAATGTTCATGTTTCACACATCGCATAATGTGGTGAGCAACATTTATATATCTATGATTTTTAATCATACAAAGCATATCGTGCTTAGGTCCTTGACCTAAGAAACATTCATTATGCAATAATCACTTCATCTATATACGTGCTTAGTTTTCAAACCTAAGTGACGTTCAAGATCATTTCTTTACACCATATATGATGCTTACCTCCATGACCTAAGTTTATTAATCTATCGTGTCATATGATGTACTTATCCTTAGCCTCTCGGCCTAAGAACATGCATCATGCATACATTATTTTCAAGACAAGCAATTCAATCCATACGATTCATTTCGTCTTGCTCAAGGAGGAAGTTCAAAACTTCTTCCCTTTTTCATCTTTTTCTTTTAGGGATGTTCAAAAACTTTTTCAAAATTTTTTATCGACGGGAGTTTAAGAACAAAACTTCATTTTTTATGTCTTTCTTTTTCGGGAGAAAGTCAGTTCCTTCCACTCGTCTCATGAAAAAAATGACGGAAAATATTTGCTTTTGCGTTTTTAGTTGCTCGTGTCTGCTCATACACTCAAATCATACTTATATACACACACATAAGTTATACACATGTCATGTCGTGTCAAGTCAAGCTTGATCAAGTCAAACACAGTATATGTGAGTCCCATGGCAAATTTTAATTTGCAGTTCTCATCTACAGCCCACGTTTGGGGACAAGCAAACCATCTACAACCCACGTTTGGGGACAAGCGAACTAACTACAGCCCACGTCTGGGGACAAGCGGACCATTTGCAGCCCACGTCCGGGGACAAGCGGACCATCTACAGCCCACGTTCGGGGACAAGAGAACAATATACATCACATGTTCGGGGACAATCGAACCATAATCATTTTAGTGATCATCTCCCATGCGAAGATGATTAACAACGCAAGGTTCTCGATACGTAGAGACTTGCAATCTCATTTGTCGACTTTCCTCAAGCATGGAAACTATTATCCGGTGGATTTCTTCAAGCATAGAAACCTGCCAAAATCATCTGTCAACTTTCCTCAAGCATGGAAAGTATTATTCGGTGGATTTATTCAAGCATAGAAAACTTCCAAATTTATATGTCGACTTTCCTCTAGCATGGAAATTATCATCCGGTAGATTTCTTCAAGCATAGAATGCTACCAAACTCATCTGCCGACTTTCCTCAGGCATGAAAAGTATCTAAACAAAACGTCATCCGGTGGATTCCTTCAAGCATGGGAAGCTACCAAACTCATTTTCCACCGATACACTGGTGTCAGATAAGCATTCTATCCCTTTACTCTTTTATCTATAGAACTAACATTTTTCTGCAGGTGTCGGCATATACAAAGTGTTTAGGATCACAGAACGTTTTATTTCATTCTTCATCCCTATCGACTACATTGACCATCGTTTTCGAAATTCACGTTTCTACAAACTCAGTCAAAGTGGGGGCTTCTATAGACACCTAAATATGTCTCCCCAAAACCAAACCTAATGATGAACAAACTTTCACCGCCATTACTGGTCGGGTTGAGTATTTAATCCTGGAGTGCTTAAATCAATATTTCCATTTCATAAACAAACCCAATTCCTAGCCTGTTTCTCCAAGCCATAAATTATTTTCCCCTTTCCGTGCCTTAAAACCAAGAATAATTCATTTTGTGTCCTTTATAATCATTCATTTCGTGTCCTTTTTATAAAAACGTTTATTCCAGTATATTTCGTTCCATAATCTGGGTAATATGACTTAATAATTGTATGGGGCTTCAAAAGAGCTTTCCAACAATATATTATAGGCCCAAATTTGAGTTATAATGAATAAGTTATGTCCAAAATACTAAACTGAGTCTAAAACGAACCTAAGTCCACCTTACCTACAACCCAATGATCATGTGGAGGGTTCAAATTATTTAAACTCATTCCTAAAACAATTAGGATTAATTGTAAGCTTCTATAAATTTCTACAAGATCTTAATTATCTTTTATGACAATATAAGATTAAAAAGTTTGAAATTTAATAAAACGTTTTTTTTGAAAGTCCTAATTCTATACGAATTAAAAGACGTTCAAAGATAGTCAGATATTATTTTTGTACCTCATAATTTCTATCCAAATCTTATATGGTGGGATAGCCCTTGAATTTATCTTTTCAATAATATATTATAATATCAATTCCGAGCTATAATGGAAAAGATATGTATGAAATACCAAACTCTATCCAAAACTAACACCATCCCACTATTTCAGCCATATCTTATATTCTAAAAAGAGTTTTAAATTGATTTTAATAGCATCAGAAATTAGACTTAAACATCTTTCCAAATACATATTATTTATCTTATTCCAAGTTACTGATCAAAATATATGATAAAATTAAAAAAGCAAAATTGTTGTCTATCGAGTTTTATACCAATGTAATTCGGATTTTATCTTAATTCTTCAACCCTTCTTTTTTCATTATAAATAGAGGTTATATCACCACTTAATTTTTCAATCATCAACAAGATTGATCACTAAATCCTTCTCTCTTCCTCTCTTCTACACCAAAAATCACTCTCTTCTTTTTCTCTCATATTCCAGGCCTTAAACCTATATTCCTAATTACATCATTCCTTCCCTAATCACTCCAAGGAGTTCATACAATACCCAAAATCACTCCTAATATGATAATTTGAATGACCGGTTTAGGTTCCTTTTTAATCTTATTATTTAATCAAAGTGATCACAAATATTTTAGAATTATGTGTTGCATTAATATTCAACCAATTTAGCTTAATAATAGTTTGGAGCAAATTCAATCTTTGTTTTCATGCCTTTGAGATTGCATGAATCACTTTTCACTATAAGAATCGAGTAGAGGCCAATACGGGCGAATGTGACTCCATGATCACTTTGTACCATCATCCCCGATCCTCCTTACATGGTTCCAAACCATACGGAGTTACTAATCTCATGGATTATGAATGGGGTGTAATTATCACGTGTCAATCGTTGTTGCCTTCGTTGTCCCTTTATTGTGGTTGCCTTTTCTGATCTGTGAATGGTTTACTAGTTCCTTAAAAATTTGTTGGTGGCTCCCTACTTTCCTTGTCCCTAATTGTATAAGTCAAATCCTACTTCCTATGAGTTCCAAGCATATTCACAACATGCATTAACGTAGGTGCACTTCAAACGATGCCTACAGCCACACGGTAGAAAGATTCCAGAGTGATGGGATTTACACGACACGACAGTACTATAATTGAGCGATGGTTTGGTTTTTTTCTCATACTCTCGCGTGGAGTCTTATTCGTTTAACTAATTAATAACCAAGGTCATAATTCGGTCGTTGTTCGAGTCTACTCACATAGTCCCATGGTCTTCACACAAGTCTTAAGTATGATTTGATCCTAAAAATATGCACCCATTTTTTTTGCTTTTTCTTAAACCAATCAAGTCAAAGCAAATCCGAGTGAAGTCATTAAAAGAGTCAACGGTTTAATATTACAGCGTTTGATCAAGGAAAGAAGGGCGTCTAATAAAGGACAACACCTTTGTTCAACTACTACTAATTGATAAACCGATTTATCAGAGAAGGAAGTGCAAGTTAATGCTCCATCAAGAAGAATTTCAGGGGATTCAACAGACTGTCAAAGGACTTACTGAGATGTTTAAGGGGCTTTCTACTCAAGTCGATAACCCTAGAAGGAAAGTACTCGTCTATACCATCAAGCGCATCGAAGATAGTCTCATCCAAATATCTAATGACTACAGGCTCCATGGGATTAGCTACCAACTGGCCTTAGTGGACAAAGAACTTCTTCCACCAAATTTCAACGCCAATGAAATCCCTAAGTTTAAGCCAACTGACAATCCTTATTTTCATTTAAGGGATTTCGAGATAATTATGAATATTAAGGGAATTGATAAGAAGGTCCTTCCTTCACTTTTCGCACTTACTCTTGAAGTTGTATGTCAACAATGGTTTTTCTCTTTAGATAAAGAAAAATATCGTTGTTTAGGAATCTATTATAAATTCCTTCAATGGTAGATATAAATGTAACATTCAAGTTGAAACTGATCATAGAGAAGTTGAAACGCTAAAATGGAAAGAAAATGAGGGATTTACTACTTTTTTACAACAAGTGGATTAAATTATGGTGATATAAATGTAACATTCAAGTTGAAGGATTTATGTATACATCATGTGAAATCGTTAGATATATATAAGTGGATTAAATTATGGAGATAATTAAGTTCATACATTTGGGTCGTAGTTATATCATTACTAGAGGTACTAACGATCTTGGGGCTAGTAAGTTAGGCTAAAGTCCAATTGAACGGATTCTATAAGTTCATACAAAGGGCCTAGATCGAGCATGAGAAGACGAGGCCCATGTTGGGCCTCATCCCCTAGCATGGCTGGCCATATGGAGGGTTAAGGAGGGTTTGGGCATCGTAACTTAGTTTAATTATAATAAGATTATAAATAGACTAGGTGCCTAAGGTTTTAAGTAATGCAATTAAGTGATCAGTTTGTTCAAATCATAATTAGCAAACACGAAGCCTAACCCCTCTCAAACTGTCTCTCCTCTCCCCTTGTCGCCGGTGTAGGTTGTTCGCTGTGGTCGGTTTTGTCCATTAAAGGTGGTGATCGGGATTTTCCTCTATCACTCAACCAATCTAGAATTGGAGGACGGCTCGTTCGAATCATGTGGAATATGTACAGGAGCAACGCTTGAGGATTTATTCTCTTCCTGATGTGCCAGTCGAAGAGTTACGTGGAATTCACGCTTCAAAGGTATGATGACGTGTCTTGTGTGTTATGCATTCGATCTTGGGATTAGGTGCTTTATGAATATGATTCATGTTTTTCCGCTTTATAGTACCTTTAAACTCCTACAGTGGTATTAGTTAGCCTCTTGCATGAACACTTTTCATGATAATAATACAATTAATTAAAGTCATTGTTCTTAATTTTATAATCAATTAAGAGGGAGAAATAAATTTAATTATGGTTCAATTATTATTTTAATGTGATTAAATTTTTGGAATTGATTAAATGCAATTTAATTTTGCTTGAAATAGCCATGAAGAGGACCGATTTATGCCCTAATTCATTCAAAAGTTTGAATCCTAACCCTATTATTTTTTATTTTTTTTAAATCAACAGCCCTAAATTCTTTTTTTTGTGTTTGATTTTGTGTAATTCAAATTGTTTTATGTATCATAATTTCAATGGGATTGATGTATGCATAAAAGAGTTTTGTGTATGATCATCGATTTAATTTTAAAAGTTAGAATAAAATTAGGATTAATTATATGATAAACCCTAATTATAAAATTGAATATGAATTTAATTTTAAATTTTTGACCGATTTAATATAATTTTAATAAATATTATTTTAGTTAAATTAGAAACTAAAAAGAATATTTTTTTAGGCTGACAGCCACGGCGGCTTCTAACAAGGTGGCGGTCCAAGAGGGAGGAGAAGAGGAGGACGGAGGTCTGGGGGGGTTGTGACAGCAACGAGCAAGAGTTACACAACTCCTGCCATGGCTGCAGGTGGTCGGCTGCTTCCATGGCTGCAACTTGGCTCATGCTGCTGCCTTGCGCGGCAGTGGCTACTGCAAAGCAGCCAATGTAGACACCTAAAAACGTCACCCCAAAACCAAACCCAATGATGAACCACCTTTCACTGCCATTATTGGTCGGGTTGAGTATTTAACCTTTGGAGTTCTCCAATCCATATTCATTCCCATACACTTCAAAAACCAACTCCATTCCTAGCTCAATTCCCTAAACCATAACTTACTTTCCACTTTTCATGTCCACATCAATAAATCGAGTAAAATTTATTTTGTGGCCCTTTTATTTTGATCCAATTATTATTTGGTTGGATAGGAATTTCCATCAACTTACCAACAATATATAATAATCCCAATTTCGATTTAAAACGAAGAAGATATGAGCAAAATACTAAACTCGATCAGCCAAAAACCAACGCCCTTTCACTATGACGACAATATCTTAAAGTCTAAAAACTATTTTTACCTGATTCTAATTGGTTTGAGTATTTTACCTTATTTTGAGTTACGGATCAAAAGTTATCTTAGTTTTAAAAACGTGTAAAAAACTGGAATTACCGCGCATCATCTAAAATGTCGCGACGCAGCAAAAGCTGATGTGGTGTGGCGCATATTGCAGTGACACAGTATTATACAATGTATCACGGTGCTTTTTTGTGTGTGTATTTACATGTCCCCTCACGCTGTAGGTAATATTTCAAGCATTACCCCAACTTGAGCCCCACTAGGATCATACACTTAAGCATGGTGGCGACCAAAGGAAAGGAAGGTAGCGCAAAAGAGTCGCCAACAAGTTTTAGGAACTTGTAAACCGTTCACAGGGTGAAGGTTATACCCCTTAACGATCTAGGAGATCGTTTAACTCCAATAGGTCTTGAACCAAGACTAGAAGTTCGGGGATGAAGGTACAAATCCAATCTAAAAGAGAAAGAATCTGCCCTAAAAATAGGCCTCTACTTTATTCTTCTCGAATTCATGTGCGCTTTCTGACTTACATGCAATCAACAGGTTTACCCTAAACCTGTTTAATCTATGTTGGTTGAATTTAATGCACAAATAAATCTATTATTGGCGATCACTTGAATTATAATCAAATTAACCTAAACAAGATTATTAATTATCTTATTAAGCTTCATTACAAGTACAAATTCTCTTTAAACATGCATAAAATGTGTGATCAAGCAATAACAATAAATATAATCAAGTAACATAATAATAATAATAATAATAATAATAATAATAATAATAATAATAATCATAGATTTAATCACCAAAATAATAATAATTAAATAAATTATGTTCAAAATAAAGCATAATAATAGCAAAATCCTAGGCATGATAATAATAAGATTAATAACAAACCCTAGCATGTCATTAAGTGTAGACACCTAAAAATATCTCCCCAAAACCAAACCCGATGATAAATAACCTTTCACTACCACTATTGGTCGGGTTTAGTATTTAATCCCGAAAGTGCTTAAAAAATCGTATTTTATTCAGTTCCATGTATTTTAAGCCCAAGCCTTTTTATTTTATTATTTTATTATTTATTTTTGGCCCAAACATTTTATTTATTTTTATTTTCTTATTTTAGCCCGAATAATAAAAGTCAGAAAAAAGCCCGAAATTATCAATCGGCACTTAAAAAGTCGAAAGAAATTAGGGTTAAAAATGAATTTAGACGAACAAATGGACTGGAACTGACCGTGTCACGGTACAGCCTGACCGTGTCACGGGAACCCTTCCCGTCTGACGGTGGGACTTCCCGTGACACGGGAGGTCTGCCGTGACACGGGAAGTTTCGTGTCCTTTCCCCGTAAACCCTTAACGCGTTTTCCGTTCCGTTTTCTGAAAATTTCTCGCGTCACTCTAAAACTGTACCGTGTCACGGGAATATGTACCGTCTGGCGATACTGTCTAACCGTGTCACGGTACAGTCTGACCGTGTCACAAAATACTTTTTTAGGGTTTTTATCATTTTAGGGTTCCGTGTGCTCCCTCAACACGTTTCCCTATAAATACCCCCTCATTTATGATGTACGGGGCGACCAGAATTCTATTATTCTTATTTTCCCTCTTCTATGCCATTAACCTAAACACTAGCCTACCCTTTTTACTTCAAAATTCCTTCTTCAAGCACTCAAAGGAGCCCATATTTTACTCGAGGTTCTGTCCTTAAGCCAAGGCGTGAAAGGTAGAGTCGTTTGAGGGTTTGGCCCTAAAATCAACCTTATTTCATTTAATTTAATTTAATCATCGTTTTATTATTTCCTTGAAGTTACTAACTCGTTTATTATTTTGTAGTTGCAAACAAACATATTCAAAGTAAGGATCATGCTCTTTTTATTATTTTTTTTAACGATTTTTCTTATGTTGTTGGAATTATGATTAAATTGGTTTTTATATTAATATTGATTCTATTATTTATTTTGATCACCATATTGCATGTTAAAGGGAATATGTAATTGAAAATCACGCCTAATAAGATAATTTGGACAACCGGTTTAGGATCCCTTTTAATCTTATTATTAATTGAAGTGATCACCAAATTTTTAGAATTATGTGTGCATTAATATTTAACCAATTTAGTTAAATAATAGTTTGGAGCGAATTGAATTATTGTTTATATGCCTTTGAGATCACAGGAATGTTTTTCAATATAAGAATCGAGTAGAGGCCAATACGGGTGAATGTGACTCCATGACTCACTTCGTACCATCATCCCCGATCCTCCTTTCGTGGTTCCGAACCATATGGAGTTAGTAATCTCATGGATTATGAATGGGGTGTAACCTTCACGGGTCAATCGTTGTTGCCTATCGCTGTCCTTTATCGTGTCACCTTTTACGATCCGTGAACGGTTTACAAGTTCCTTAAAAAACTTGTTGGCGGCTCCCTACTCTTCTTTGTCCCTAATCGTATTATGTCAATTCCCACTTCCTATGAGTGCCAAGCATATTCACAACATTCTTTTAACGTAGGCGCACTTCGAGCGACGCCTACAATTTGGCGACTCCACTGGGGAGGATTCTTAATTATTTATCTATTTGAGTGATCGGTGTTTAATTAAGATGAGTGGATGAGACTTGAAAGATTCTTGAAAAAACATTCATGTGATTAATTTGGCATTTTTGCATCTGCAATGACGCTTTAACGTCGTATTCAGGTCTGTCCCGTAGGAAAAATTGGATAACTTGGTTGCGCGCAAAAGCAAACAAGCCACCAGTCAGATTTTCTGACTGCCGTGTCACGACAGAGTCTGCCGTGTCACGGTACAGTGTACCGTCTGACAGTACACTTTACCGTGACACGGGAATTTCTGCCGTGTCACGGCAGTCCTAAAATCAGTCCGGTTGCCTATTTTCTTTTCTTGCAGTCGACTTCCTTCGATTTTTCTGAAAAAACGTATGTGTTCTACATGCGTCTTAGCCCCGGGGGATTTAAGCTCTATCAACCCAAAAACGCTCATGGCAATAAGGGTTCATCCGAGTCATTAAATCCACCCAATCTATGGAGTCGAGTTCGATTTCATCACGAACTCGCGGAGCCGCCCGTTGGCATACACCCTCAAGGGAGGATGCCTTGATAACGCGTCCAAACTCTTAACCGTGGTACACTTTTGACACCCAAAGCTTGACCAATAGTTGAACATAGATCTTGACTTTAGGTTGCGAACTTTTTTTACATCATCGTGCCTAAATGCTATGTGGTTGTTTGGTGCTAACCCTCATGTGTTTGCTGTTTTTGTTTAACCCATGACCAAGGGTTTTTATTCTCACATAGTAATTAGTACGGACTTAAAATCGATTAAAATCTGAAAAATCACAAAAACTGACCTGGAACTGCGCACCGTGTCACGACATGTTCTTCCGTGTCACAGTGAACAGTGCCGTGACACGGGAATGTCTACCGTCTGACGGTAGACTGCACCGTGTCACGACAGTCTGCACCGTGACACGGTGCCAAGGAATGTGTCCCATCACTCTTTTTTCTCGATTTTTGTGTCCAGTATTGAGTCGTGTCTAGCTATACGGTCAAAACACGCGTCTATAACCTCACCTAATCACTCACATATTATGTCCACACACTTTTTTTTAGTCATGCACCACTTTTGACTGTATTTTAGGGAAGTTTCGTTTTTTGTGTCGTTTTTTTTTTTCGGAGTAAGTCGGATGGTATCCTCCCATGTTTTCTTTTTTTAATAAGTAGAACTTCAATAAAATAAAATAAAAAAATTTATTTTTTAAATAATTTTTTTTAATCCGGATAGGTTAAGGTCAAGCTTGGTCATTAAAGGTGTGTTTGTTTCGGTGTCACAGCACTTGGGCAAGAAGCAAGGGTAGATTGTTACGGTTCGAGTCCACACCCCAACAACCTCTTATACCAAAGAGGCGTACAAGGAAACCACCTCAGTCATCTCCACAAGATCCGTCTCCAGTCTACTTTCAACCAATGGCCACTAAGGAAGACATCGAGAACCTCAACAGGACAATCGAAAGATTGTCTGTTATGATGCAGATACTCACTACTAGAGTCAGCACTGTAGAGCAAGACAAGCAAAACAGTGTCACTACTGCTGCGATGGACAAGATAAAGGAACAAATGAGCAAGATTTCCGAAGAGTTCACTTATGTGGAACAACCTATCACCTCCTCGTCTATAAGAGAAAAGCTTCCTGAGAAGTTTTCCACTGCTGATATTCCCAAGTTCAAGCCTACTGATAATCCACTTTTCCATTTGAAGGATTATGGCTCTTAAGGGAGTAGATGTGACACTCTTCGCTACGGTGTTTCCTCTTTCCTTAGAACATGCCTGTCAATAGTGGTTCTATTCTCTGGAATCCAAGCACGTTGCGACCAGGAAGGATGTTACTGAAAGCTTTATGAATCGGTACAAGTGTAAAATCCAGGCCAAGACTTCTGAACGTGAACTCTCCATTCTCAAAAAGAAAGATAATGAAGGCTTCACCACTTACCTAAGCAGGTGGAGAGAAACAGTTGCGCTCTTGGTGGAAGTTGTATTTATCTTAAGCACTGAAGAAGTGAATGGGATTTGGGATAGTGATGATGAAGACGTCTATCTCAAAGACATAGCCTGTTCTTCTCTCGGCACCAGTGAAGATGTTTGGGGGGACCTTGAGGTCAAGGTTCTCACCAGAAGTGGACGGTTGCAACAACATAACCCACCTCCACCTCCACCACAATCAAATCCGATAGTTGATCCCATCGATCCTGTGAATAGCGATGTGGTCAAACAGTTGCAAAAGACCAAGGTGGAGATGAATGTATGGAAGCTTTTGGCCACTTCCCACAAGCATCGAAAGGCTGTAATGAATGCTCTGGTGAAGATAGGAGTTGATGATGACATGACTCCTCAAGGATTGGTCAACTTTCTCACTACTGAGCTGCCGAGTACTAGCAATCTGATTTCCTTTTCTGATAAGGATCTCCCCACGGAAGGGGACCAACATAATAAGGCCTTACACCTCACTGTAGTGTGTAGGCAGATGAATGTTCCTATGATCCTGGTTGATAATGGCTCTGCAATCAATGTGTGCCCACTCCGTACTGCAAGGAAGTTGGGTATAAAGAATGAAGAGTTGACTCCCTCCACTCAAGGGATTCGAGCTTACGATAATACTCGTCGTCAAGCCGTGGGTACTATCGTACTGAATATAACTACTGGGGCCATTGAACGTCGCACAAAATTTTAGGTGGTGGACATTAAGGCCTCTTTCAATCTGTTATTAGGACGCCCTTGGCTTTATAAGCTAAAGGCGATTCCGTCATCGCTTCACCAGAAAGTGAAAGCCATAGTTGGAGGGGTCCCGATTACCATCGACGCTTCTCCTATGCGCATTCAAGTTATTGATACTCCTATCGTCCATGTTGAACATGACGAAGAAGATGAAGATCTTTTGGGGTTTTCACTAGATGATGTTCTTGTGATCGAAGAAGAGGAAAAGTGCCATCTCGACTTCGATCGCTATTCAAACACCAGTATCAACGCCATTCTGAAGAAGCAAGGTCACTTCCTTGGAATGACCCTTGGGCTCAAGAAGAAAATGGCTAAATCTTGGGGCCATCCTGGTGCGCTCAAGAAGGATACTTTCGGCTTGGGATTCGAGCCAACAAAAGAATATCTCAAACAAGCTGCATTGAAAATGAAAGCTCGCAACAACGCTTGAATCACGAAGACGGAAATGGCCATGGATCCATATCCGTTCACCCTCAATGGCCAGTACATCAAAGAAGGGGAAGACTTCCCATGCTATGAATTCCCTGAACCATTTGTCCATAATGGGATCCGTGAACCAGGATTCGAGGTGTTCCTCGATTGTGGCTTCATCGATGAAGAGCTCTCCACAGCCGAGAAGTCAGCTAGCCTGAACTCTGATGATCTGGGAATCAATCTTCTTTTTGGAATGGAGAAAAATGAATCCAAGCTGGTCTGCAATGATAACTCCGAGCTCGTTCAAGCCGTCATAGCGAACAAGGATTTCGACCCCTCCGAGTTAATCGTCCAAGCTGACAACATTTCAAGGGGATGGCACAAGACATCGAGGATCACTACGCCGAGTGGAGAGAAGTTGGAAATAACCGCTAGCGAGGGTCCTATGTTTGATGAGTCTGAATCGTCTGGGTCCGAGTCTGAGACTGAGTCTAAGTCTGTAGATGAGTCCTTAGAGTTTGAGGTTGACCCTCTTTCTGCTATAGAGTTCAGCCCTGAGTCTCTTGTTGAGTCCTCTCTTCCTAGTCCTAATAATTCTGGTGAGGTCGCAGCCGATCTTGCCTCTCTTAATGTATTAGCCAATGAATTCAATGAAATGAGTACCTTTTCTTACGATGCGTGCCATTCCCCTAGCCCTAATCAATATTGCTTTGCTAATGATAAAAATGACAAAGAAATAATAAAAGCAATGGAAGAACACGAAAATAAAACAACAGTTATTGAAGATACAGAAACAATTAACATTTCCAATGATACGACTGTTAAAGAAGTAAAAATTGGATTAACACTAAGTCAAGATGAACGCAAAAAGCTAATTAAATTGCTTAGTGAATTTGTTGATGTATTTGCTTGGTCATACCAAGATATGCCAGGAATTGACAGGGATATAGCTCAGCATACAATACCACTCATTCCAAGTATGAAGCCTGTCAAACAAAAGCTGCGCCGAATGAAACCAGATGTGGCTCTCAAAATCAAGGAAGAAATCAGGAAGCAATTGGCCGCAGGTTTCATCAGAGTATCCAAGTATCCGGAATGGATAGAAAATGTGGTTCAAGTTCCAAAGAAGGATGGAAGGGTCAGAATGTGTGTTGATTACAGGGATCTCAATAAAGCAAGCCCAAAAGATGGGTTCCCTCTACCTCACATTGACATTCTGGTCGATAATACAGCAAACCATGCACTCCTGTCATTCATGGATGGTTACGCCGGATATAATAAGGTATTAATGGCCGAAGTAGACATGGAGAAAACCACATTCATCACATAGTGGGGTACATATTGCTATACGGTAATGCCATTTAAGTTGAAAAACGCGGGTGCCACCTACCAAAGAGTAGCTACAGCATTGTTACATGAAATGATGCACAAAGAGGTGGAGGTCTATGTCGATGATATGATTGTCAAGTCTAAGGATCGCCCAGGCCATATCGTCGCACTTCGCATGTTTTTTGAAAGACTTCGTTAGGACAACATGAGATTAAATCCAGCAAAATGTGCATTCGGAGTCACGTCAGGCAAATTACTTGGATATGTGATCAGTTCCCGAGGGATTGAAATAGATCCTTCAAAAGTAAAAGCGATCATGGCCATGCCACCACCCAAAAATGAGAAAGAGATTCGAGGCTTCATTGGAAGGTTGCAGTATATAAGTAGGTTCATATCAAAGCTCACAGCAATATGTGAACCTATATTCAAGAAGCTTAAGAAGAATGTCCCAGTCACATGGGATGATGATTGCCAAAAGGCTTTCGACAAAATCAAAGAGTATTTGGCAAACCCACCTGTGCTAGCGCCAGCAATACCTGACTTTCCTCTTTGACTCTACCTTACGGTCACAAGAGAAACGATGGGGGCAATGCTAGCACAAAAGATCGAAAGCAAAGAGAATGCAATCTATTTTTTGAGCAAGAAACTCCAAGGATATGAGACGCGATACACGCCACTCGAGAAGTTGTGTCTCGCACTTGTATGGGCCGCACAGAAACTAAGACATTACATGCTCACTCATACAGTGCATGTCGTGTCTAAGATGGATCCTCTCAAATACCTGTTCGAGAAAGCAACACTCAACGGTAGATTATCAAGGTGGATAGTCAATCTAGCTCAATTTGACTTCTTAGAAGAAGCTGAAAAAGAAGAAGATGAGTACGATTTCCCTGACGAAGATTTACTCATGACCGAAGACAATAGTTGGACGCTCTATTTCGATGGAGCTTCAATCCAAAAAGGATGTGGTGTGGGAGTCTTGCTCGTATCGCCCAATGAAGAACACATCCCAATTTCCATGAAGCTCGACTTTGATGTCACCAACAATGCCGCAGAATATGAAGCATGCATTTTGGGATTAGAAACAGCTGTCGCCTTAGGAATAAAAAAACTCAGAATCTACGGTGATTCTTCACTAATCATTAACCAAATCTCCAAGAGATGGAAAGAGAGAAGTGAAAGTCTCGCTACGTATCAAGCTCATTTAGAAACTCTCACGGAGCAACTAGATGAAGTGGAATATACGTATTTGCCAAGAGAGGAAAACCAGTTCGCCAACGCACTAGCTAAGTTAGCATCAATGGTGCGAATTCCAGTTGACACCATCAGAATGCCACTGACCATAGAGAGAAGATATGAGCCAGCCTGTGTTCATGCACTTGACGATGAACAAGAACCACAGGAAGAAGAAGAGCCATGGTATACAGACATCCTTAATTATGTGACAAGAGCAGAATATCCCCTAATACTGATAAAAGGGCACGCCGTGCTTTGAGGCTCCTGGCCTCACAGTATGTGCTCATCAGGGGAGAACTCCACAAGAGAACCGCAACAGGAAGGAATCTCTTATGTATAGCCAAGAAAGAAGCACATAAAACCATGGAAAACCTTCATGCTGGTATATGTGGAACTCACATGAATGCAAAAATGCTAGTCCAAAAGATTCAACGACAAGGTTACTATTGGACTACTATGGAGAGAGATTGTCACGAGTAAGTCAAGAAATGTATGAAGTGTCAAATCTATGCAAACTTACAGCATGTTCCACCTTCGCTTCTCTACACGTATACATCTCCATGGCCTTTCTCCACTTGGGGCATTGACATCATTGGAAAAATCACACCACCAGGACAAGGGGGGCATGAATTCATTCTCGTACCAATCGACTACTTCACCAAATGGGTCGAGGCAGCCTCATATGCCAAGCTGACGGCAAAACACATAGCTCAATTCATTGAGAAAAATATTATATGCCGCTATGGGGTACCATATGAGATGATCAGTGACAATGGAACACATTTCCAAGCCGAATGCGCGGAATTGTTACAGAAATATCATATCAAACATCACCGATCATCACCTTACAGGCCACAAACAAACGGAGCATTCGAATCGGCCAACAAAAATGTGAAAACCATCATCGAAAAGATGATGGAAAATTATAAGGATTGGCCAAGTAAGCTACATTTCGCCCTTTGGGGTTATCGAACCTCTGTTCGTACATCGACAAGGGCTACCCCTTTCTCTTTGGTCTATGGCGTTGAAGCTGTACAACCAATCGAGCTCGAGATACCTTCTCTTCGAATCGCATTGGAAAGCCAACTAGATGAGGTCGACTGGATTAGAGCAAGATACGACGAACTGGTCTTACTTGATGAAAAACGCTTGGCAGCTTTGCATCATGTCCAAATCTACCAACAGCGTATGGCACGACATTTTAATAAAAAAGTAAAGACCAGGAATATCAAAGAGGGTGACCTAGTGCTTAAGGCACTTCGGAAAAATGTGTTAGATCCAAGAGGAAAATTCAGACCGAACTGGTCAGGTCCGTACATTGTTAAAGCCATCCTGTCTGGCGGAGCGGCGCAATTGGTAGACATGGACGGTAACAGCTTCCATAATTTGACCAACTTGGATCAACTCAAGAAATTCTATGCCTAATCACATGGGTTCATGACCCAATAGAGCTATGTCTTGCCTGATTCCTTTTTAGGATACGTAGGCAACCCCTCAAGGGGCCTGGCCACTTTAAAATAAAAAAATCCTCCCTCTGTTGATCAAATATCCGCGTCAGTTCAGCTTTGCGTCACGGTAAAAAAAAAAAAAAAAAAAAAATCATTTTGCCGTGACGCGGGAATTTGTACCGTGTCACGGGACCCTACCACCGTGACACGGCGGACTTCCAGTTTTCCCGTTTTATTTTTGGAATATTGGCGCATTTGTTGCGAATTCATTGTTCGAGTTTTTATTTTCGTTCTTCCATTGCGTCTGACTCCTTCACTTGGTAAATAAATAATAAATATAAGTCATTGTAATTTTTATTTTAAGGCTGAAATAAATGTGCTATTATTAAAAAATACGACTACAAATATTGGCATTATATGCCTTATTTAAATAAAAATTATAAATCATAAAATGCAAAGTATTATTAATCTAATTTCTCTTCTCTTTAGGAACATCCTTCTCTTGCTCAATTAGGTTGGCCTTCACCATTTGTGTGTCTTTTGTAGCCCGAACCGTCACACCCCTAGTCGAACTCTCACCCCTTTCACCTTTCTTGACCTTTTTCGGTTGTTTCTCCCTATACACCATCTTTTCTTTACCCTTTCCTTTCACATAGGTCTTCTTTCTTGGCATCTTAGGAGTCTTAAACTCAATTCCTTGTGTTCTCGGACCTAGATGATCTTTAAGAGGAGCTTTCTTATCTCCAAGACGACTCTTAACATCAGACTTGGGTGATCCAAATCGTTCCCTCTTACTTCTAGGGTTCAACCATGCCTTGTATGCACTAGATAAAGGAGGAGGAGCTTGGTCACTTGCAGAAACGGTCCACAAAGGTCTTCCAATCCAATAAGCCTCGTACTTGTGAAAGTTACTTTCATGCAACGATACTTCACGAGGACTATTGTTATAGCGTGGAATTACTTGTTCAAGTCCATACTGCCGCATCAGTCGAGAGGGACAGTGAAAGGTCAATTTGGAGATACTAGGAACGCGACAATATGGAGTTTCATTCGTGCCAACCATCCTAGTAAGCCTCCACCAAGGCACCACCCAACGAATGGAAAATTCCCTCTTTGCAAAGAAATTTTTCCAATCTTCTTACGACATATTCGCAGAGTAATTCTTCTTCCTACGGACTAAGTCGTTGGGGCCATATTTTTCAATATCGTCGGGGGCTTCAAATAATTCCAAACGCTCCATCAACCAAATCTGCAAAAAAAAAAAGAAAAAAAAAGAAAATTAGTCAAAATAAAAAAAAAATGCAGATTCCCGTGACACGGCAGTTTTAACCGTGTCACGGTAGACCCCAACCGTGACACGGTGCCTGTTTTGTGTCACGGGGGATATTCGGAGCGTGTTTTTACCTGTAATAGTACCAGAGAGCCCTTCCTGATGGCTTTCCGGTCAGCTTTTCCCTCGTCAAGACCACAAAATGTTTCTCCAAGGCACGTCGGCATAGGAGATCTTCCGGACTCTACATGCTCAAGTACAGACGCTAGACAAGCATGTCCTACCCTACTGTTTGCAAATAGTAGCTTGCTAAACATGCAAAAAATATATGCCCTTCTAGGATATACATGATACGACTCAGAGATAGGGCGATTAAAATATAAGTTAGCAAGTTTTTCTAAGTCTACTTCATTACCACAAACAATTCTATTTAAATCTGGATCTGTTAGATTTAGATGGCGTTCAAAGTCTTGGTAATAATATTCACGTAAGGTAGGCATGGCTATAAGATTCCTAGCAGGAAATCCAAAGATTGCACCAAATTCCTCCGGCAGAGGACAGATTTCATCATAATCAAATGTGAAATGGTGAAGTGTGAAAGCAAGTGTGCGAATTTAAAGACAGAAAAGGACAAAAAGAAAAGTGACTGTTGCTTTGACTGGTTCAAACAACAAAAAGGAAAAAAAAGAAAAAAAAAATAGGAGTCCCGTGACACGGGATACTAGTCCCGTCTGACGGGAATCCCTGACCGTGTCACGGGAACTTGCTGACGTGGCACGGCAAAACTGCATTTGATCAAGGAATATTCTTGGCTTTTTGACCAGTTTGACTGATTTTCCGAGCTTATTGGGCGATTTTTTTTCGCTACAGTTACGCGAAAAAATTTCAACTGATATTTAAGGGGGACTAAAATTACCATTTTACCCCTAGCAAGCGTCAAAGCCTATTTTTCGGCATTTAATATGGTCGGATAATCGGCTTAAAATTGTGAATCATCTACGGCCCGCGCTCGGGGATAATCGAACCACCATACACTTATCAATTTTCAGCAATCGTCGGCATTCCTCAGGCTTGGAAAGCGTTATCGGTGGATTTTTCTTCAAGTATAGAAAACCGCCAAGTCGGCTTTCCTAAGGCTTGGAAAGCATTATCGGTGGATTTTTCTTCAAGTATAGAAAACCGCCAAGTCGGCTTTCCTCAGGCTTGGAAAGCGTTATCGGTGGATTTTTCTTCAAGTATAGAAAACCGCCAAGTCGGCTTTCCTCAGGCTTGGAAAGCGTTATCGATGGATTTTTCTTCAAGTATAGAAAACCGCCAAGTCGGCTTTCCTCAGGCTTGGAAAGCGTTATCGGTGGATTTTTCTTCAAGTATAGAAAACCGCCAAGTCGGCTTTCCTCAGGCTTGGAAAGCGTTATCGGTGGATTTTTCTTCAAGTATAGAAAACCGCCAAGTCGGCTTTCCTCAGGCTTGGAAAGCGTTATCGGTGGATTTTTCTTCAAGTATAGAAAACCGCCAAGTCGGCTTTCCTCAGGCTTGGAAAGCGTTATCGGTGGATTTTTCTATAAGTATAGAAAACCACAAAATTCCTTTGTCGGCTTTCCTCAAGTATGGAAGGCATTAGCGGTGGATTTCTTTAAGCATAGAATGACACCAAATTCGTTCGTCGACTTTCCTCAGGCATGGAAAGTATTATCCGGTAGCTTTCTTCAGGCTTAGAAAGGTACCAAACTCTTCAATCGGCTTTCCTCAAGCATGGGAAGCGTTTCAAAAAATGTCGCTCGGTGGATTCCTTCAAGCTTAGGAAGCTGCCAAATTCGTTTGTCACCGACACACTGGTGCCAGATACGTAATCTATCCCTTTACTTTTTTATCTGTAGAACAAACAATTTTCTGCAGGTATCGGCGTATACAGAGTGATTTAGGACCGTAGAACGTCTTAAATCATTCTCCGTCCCTATCGACTACTTTGACTATCGTTTTCGAAACTAACGTTTCTACATACTCAGTCAAACTGGGGGCTTCTGTAGACACCTAAAAATGTCTCCCCAAAACCAAACCCGATGATCAATAACCTTTCATCGCCACTATTGGTCGGGTTTAGTATTTAATCCCAAGAGTGCTTAAAAAACTCGTATTTTATTCAGGTCCATGGATTAGTCTTGACGTTTGGTAAAAGCATAGTTTTAATTTTAGCCCAAGCTTATTAATTAATTTTAAGCCCAAACCTTTTTATTTTATTATTTTATTATTTATTTTTGGCCCAAACATTTTATTTATTTTTATTTTCTTTTTTCAGCCCGAATAATAAAAGTCAGAAATAAGCTCAAAATTATCAATCGGCACTTAAAAAGTTGAAAGAAATTAGGGTTAAAAATGAATTTAGACGGAAAAATGGACTGGAACTGACCGTGTCACGGTACAGCCTGACCGTGTCACGGGATCCTTTCCCGTCTGACGGTGGGACTTCCCGTGACACGGGAGGTCTGCCATGACACAGGAAGTTTCGTGTCCTTTCCGCGTAAACCCTTAACGCGTTTTCCGATCCGTTTTCAAAAAATTTCCCGCGTCACTCCAAAACTGTACCGTGTCACGGGAATATGTACCGTCTGACGGTACTGTCTATACGTGTCACGGTACAGTCTAACCGTGTCACGGGATACTTTTTTAGGGTTTTTATCACTATAGGGTTCCGTGTGCTCCCTTAGCACGTTTCCCTATAAATACCCCCTCATTTCTGATGTACGGGGCGACCAGAATTCTATTATTCTTATTTTCTCTCTTCTATGCTATTAACCTAAACACTAGCCTACCCTTTTTACTTCAAAATTCCTTCTTCAAGCACTCAAAGGAGTCCATATTTTACTCGAGGTTCTGTCCTTAAGCCAAGGCGTGAAAGGTAGAGTCGTTTGAGGGTTTGGCCCCAAAATCAACCTTATTTCATTTAATTTAATTTAATCATCATTTTATTATTTCCTTAAAGTTACTAACTCGTTTATTATTTTGTAGTTGCAAACAAACAGATTCAAAGTAAGGATCATGCTCTTTTTGTTATTTTTTCTAACGATTTTTCTTATGTTGTTGGAATTATGATTAAATTGGTTTTCATATTAATATTGATTCTATTACTAATTTTGATCACCATATTGCATGTTAAAGGGAATATGTAATTGAAAATCACTCCTAATAAGATAATTTGGACAACCGGTTTAGGATCCCTTTTAATCTTATTATTAATTGAAGTGATCATCAAATTTTTAGAATTATGTGTGTATTAATATTTAACCAATTTAGTTAAATAATAGTTTGGAGCGAATTGAATTATTGTTTGTATGCCTTTGAGATCACAGGAATGTTTTTCAATATAAGAATCGAGTAGAGGCCAATACGGGTGAATGTGACTCCATGACTCACTTCGTACCATCATCCCCGATCCTCCTTTCGTGGTTCCGAACCATATGGAGTTAGTAATCTCATGGATTATGAATGGGGTGTAACCTTCACAGGTCAATCGTTGTTGCCTATCGCTATCCTTTATCGTGGTTGCCTTTTATGATCCGTGAACGGTTTACAAGTTCCTTAAAAAACTTGTTGGCGGCTCCCTACTTTGCTTTGTCCCTAATCTTATTATGTCAATTCCCACTTCCTATGAGTGCCAAGCATATTCACAACATGCTTTTAACGTAGGCGCACTTCGAGCGACGCCTACACTAAGAATTAAAGATCAAAGATGTAACCCTAACATGATACTAACATGCCATTAGGTTAGAAAATAGGAAGCATCATAGAAATCATAATTAATATAAGCAAATCACCCTAAATACGATACTAGGAAGTAATAAAACATCCTAACATGATACTAGGAATCAAAATAACAATCTAAACATGATTTCTATATCATAATAACAATTAACCAATTAAAGCACTTACTTGGATGCCTCGTATCTCTTTCTAAAAACAAAATACACTCGTTAGTAACTTCAAGAAAAATAATAATGAAAAACAATTAAATAAAATAATTGAAATAGAGATTAATAAAGTTTAGACTAGATTTGGTACTAAACCCTCGGAAATATCAAATCTTTCACGTCTAGGGTGAAGGCAACTTCAAACTTGGCTAGGTGTGTCTAGTGTTAATGTGTGGGGAATTTTGTTTGTAAAAGGCTAGGCTAGAAAGAGGGAGAAAGAATCAAGAAATTCTTGATGAGAGTTGATGGTTCAAGCTTGTTGATTTGAAAAAGGGGAGATATGACCTTTATTTAAAGAGAAAAAAAGACAGTCGAAGAATAAGAAAAGAATCCGAATTCGAATCGAAATAAAACACGATGGACAGTAGTTTCTGCAGATTTTGTTTTTATCATATCTTTTGATCCAGGAAAAATAAAACATAAAATCCCACAAACACCTCATACCCTTTTTCTCCCTTCTTCGATATTTTGGCTGCTCTAAAAATGGGATTCAATCCCCTACTTCACACCCCATCAAAATCCATCATCAAGCTTTATCATGAAATCGCCACTGTTCATCTTCAACATCACTCATCGAGCCTCAATTCAAGCCGTTGATCTTCATTAATCACCACGTGTGAAACTCGTGGAGTGGTTCAATCGAAGCGAGGGTGGGTTCGACCGAACTATGGTCTGGTTCGATCGAACCATGGGTGTGTTCGACCAAACCTCTTCAAATGAGAAAACTTCAATGCTCGTTGGAAGTGGCCAAAAGTTTCCATACATTCATTTCCACCTTAGTCTTTTGTAATTGTTTGATCACATCGTTGTTCATAGGGTTGATGGGATCAACTTTTGGTTGTTATTGCAGTGGAGGTGGAGGTGGGCTAGGTTGTTGCAACCGTCCATTCCTGGTAAGAACCTTGACCTCAAGGTCTCCCCAAACATCTGCACTAGTGCCAAGAGATGAACAAGCTATATCTTTGAGATAGACGTCCTCATCGTCACTATCCCAAATTCCATTAATTTTTTCACAATTGGAAACAAATACAATTTCTGGTAGAGTTTCATTCACAGGTTGAATGAGTATTGACGGATCAAAGGAGACTTCGTCTCCCATGATAACCAAAGCATTAGAAAGGGGAACTATTTGATATTGGGCTTTTTGCCCCCTAGAGGGACAGGAAGTTGATTAGCATCAATCAGGTCTTGGATTGTATCCTTTAACCTCTAACACTTTTCAGTAGTATAACCTTTTCCTTGATGAAACTTGCAATGAGCATTGGGGTCATAGCTAGCAGTTCTGTTCTCTGGTGGAGGTTCTATAAAGGGTTCAATTGGCATAATCAGTCCTTGACTATGCAAGCAATCAAAAGCAGCATCGTAGCTCATTCCCAAAGGCGTGTAAACCCTCCTTTGCCTTTGAAAACTCTGAGTGGGAACGTTAAGAGCTAACACATCATTGACATTGATGTTGTTGTTAGCATTATTGGGCTTGGAAGACGAAGAAGAAGGAGTGTCGTTCTTCTTGTTTTTACAAGTGTTGTTGTTGTTGCTACCAGCTGTCTTCATCAGTTCATCTTCGAAATTGATCTCAATATCGTACACAGCTTCAAAGGTATTCAAAGGTAGAAACTTCAAGTGTTGCTTGTACTTATGAGTCAGATTTGCAAATAATAGGCGAACCATTTCTTTCTCCTTGGGAGGATCCACCAATAGTGCAGCTGTTTCTCTCCACCTGCTTAGATAAGTAGTGAAGCCTTCATTCTCCTTCTGTTTGTGAATGGAGAGTTCCCGTTCAGAAGTCTTAGCTTGGATGTTACACTTATAACAGTTCATAAGGCTTTCAGTAACATCCTCCCAAGTCGTAACTTGTTTGGATTCTAGATATTAGAACCACTGTTGACAGGCATGCTCTAAGGAAAAAGGGAACACAGGAGGAAGAGTGTCACATCTAATCCATTAAGAGCCATGGTCGCAGAAAAAGCCTTCAGGTGGAACAACGGATTATTGGTAGGCTTGAACTTGGGAATGTCAGCAGTGGAAAACTTTTCGGGAAGCTTGTCCCTTATGAACGAAGAGGTTACAGGTTGCTCCACATAAGTGAACTCTTCAGAGATCTTACTCATCTATTCTTTGATCTTATCCATTGCAGCGGCAGTGACATTTTTTTTATTGTCTTGCTCTACCGTGTTGACCCTCGTGGTGAGTGTTTGCATCATGTTAGACAACATCTCAATGGTCCTGTTGATGTTCTCAATATCCTCCTTAGTAGCCATTGGTTGAAAGTAAACTGGAGACGGACTTTGTGGAGATGATTGTAGTGGTTTCCTTGTATGCCTCTTTGGTATAAGAGGTTGGTGAGGTATTGACTCGAACCATAACAATCTACCCCTGCTTCTTGACCAAGTGTTGTGACATCGAAACAAACACACATATAATGACTAGACTTAACCTTGACCCATCCGGAAAAGAACATGCATTTTTTTTCGAAAAAAATATGCATGGGAGGATACCATCCGACTTACTCTAAAAAAAAAAACAAAACAAAAAAAAACCGACACTACACCACCCTAAAGTAGGATCATAAAATGGTGCACGACTAAAGGAAAAGTGTGAAGTTGACACGACATGTGAGTGGTTAAGTGAGGATATGGACACGTGTTATGACCGTACATCTAGACATGACATCAAAAAGGACATATGAACCACTGAAGCATGCACAAAGACCAAAAAAAGACTGAGTGGAAAAAATCCTTGAGAACCGCATCACGGTGCTAACTGTCGTGACACGGTACAGTTCATCATCAGACGGGACATTGCACAGTGTCACGGCATTGCACATCGTGGCACGGCGGACCTGCCGTGACACGATGCACAATTCCAAGCCTAAATCTGTGTAATTTTAAAGTTTTAATTAATTTGAAGTCCGTACTTATTACTATGTGGAAATAAGAATCCTCGGTCATAGGTTAAACAAAATGAGCAAACACATGTGGGCTAGCACCAAATAAACCACCTAACATTTAGTCACGATGATGTAAAAAGAGTTTGCAACCTAAGGTCAAGATCTATGTTCAACTTTTGGTCTAGATTTGGGTGTCAAAAGGGTACCACTTTTAAGAGTTTGGACGCATTAACAAGGCAGCCTCCCTTGAGGGTGTATGCCAATGGGAGGCTCTACGAGTTCGTGATGAAATTGAACTCGACTCCATGGTTTGGGTGGATTTAATAACTCGGATGAACCCTTATTGCCATGAGCCTTTTTGGGTTGATAGAGCTTAAATCCCCCAGGGCTAAGACGTATGTAGAACACACACGTTTTTTCAGAAAAACCGAAGGAAGTTGACTGTGAGAAGAGATAATAAGCCACAAGACTGATTTGAGGAAAGCCGTGACACGGCAGAGTGCACTGTGTCACGATTTTGCACACCTTGTGACAATGTACGGCACCGTGACACGGCAGTATCTGTTATGGCACGGCAGTTAGAAAATCTGACTAGTATCCTATTTTCTTTTGTTCGCAAACAAGTTATTCAATTTTTCCTACGGGAGAGACCTAAATGCGACGTTAAAACGTCTATGTTTATGCAAAAATGTCAAAATAATCACAGGAATATTTTTCAAGAATCTTTCAAGTCTTATCCACTCATCTTAATTCAATATCAATCACTAAAATCAATAAATAACCAAGAATCCTCCCCAGTGGTGTCGGGTAATTGTAGGCGTCGTTCATAGTGCGCCTACGTAAAGCATGTTGTGAATATGCTTGGCACTCATAGGAAGTGGGAATTGACATATACGATTAGGAACAAGGAAAGTAGGGAGCTGCCAACAAGTTTTTAAGGAACTCGTAAACCGTTCACGGATCATAAAAGGCAACAAATATTAAGGGACAACGATAGGCAACAACTATTGGCCCGTGACGTTTACACCCCATTCATAATCCATGAGATTAATAACTCCATATGGTTCAGAACCACGAAAGGATGATCAGGGATGATGGTATGTAGTGAGTCATGGAGTTACATTCGCCCATATTGGCCTCTACTCGATTCTTATGATGAAAAGTGATTCCTGCGATCTCAAAGGCATACAAACAAAATATTCAATTTGCTCCAAACTATTATCAAGCTAAATTGGTTGAATATTAATGCAACACATAATTCTAAAATATTGTGATCACTTGATTTAATAACAAGATTAAAAAGGAACCTAAAGCGGTCGTCCAAATTATCTTATTAGGCGTGATTTTCAATTACATATTCCCTTTAAACATGCAATATGTGATCAATAAATATAATAGAATTATCATTAATATTGGAAGCAATTTAACAATAAATACAACAATATAAAAAAAATACCGTTAGAAAATTAAT
Source organism: Chenopodium quinoa (assembly GCF_001683475.1). Classification (NCBI taxonomy): domain Eukaryota; kingdom Viridiplantae; phylum Streptophyta; class Magnoliopsida; order Caryophyllales; family Amaranthaceae; genus Chenopodium; species Chenopodium quinoa. Next base: position 1,042,429 of record NW_018742864.1, read on the forward strand.
AGAAATGAAAGGAACATAATTCTTACTTTGATTTTGTTTGCTTGCAACTATAAAATAATAAATGAGTTAATAACTTTAAGGTTTTATTAATAAAGAAATAATTAATTTAATTTAATTTAATAGAGTTTATTTGGGTCCAAATCCTCAAACAGTTCTACCTTTCACGCCTTGGTTTAAGGACAGAACCTCGAGTATAGTATGGACTCCTTGGAGTACTTGAAGAGGGAATTTTGAAAGAATTAGGGTAGGCTAGTATTTAGGCTAGAGCATAGAAGACAGAAAAAGAGAATTAATTGATGCCTCGTACATCAGAAATGAGGGGGTATTTATAGGAAAAATGAGTAGAGGGAACACACGAAACCCTAAAAAGAAAAAAACCCCAAAAACTAACACCGCGATACGGCAGAGCACGCCGCGACACGGTGCCAGATACCGTCAGATGGGGGAAAATCCCGTGACACGGGGAAAAATGGGTGACGCGGGAATAATTAGGTTACGGGAGATAAAACGCGTGAAGGGTACACGCGGAAAGGACACGGAGCTGCCCCGTGGCACAGCACTGTAACCTTGTCACAGGAATGCACACCGTGGCGCGACATTGTGCCCCGTTACGCAATGCTTATTGCTGTGACACAAGAAACTGTGCGTCCATTTTTACATCTAAATACATTTTTGCCCTAATTTCGTTCAGCCTTTTTAAGTGTCGATTGATAATTTCGGGCCCTTTCGGATTTATTATTTATTAATTGGACCAAAATAATAAAATAAATAAGATAAAAGGGTTTGGGCCAAAATAATAAATAAAATAAATAAATAAGGTTTTGGCCAAAATTAAAAATATACTATGCTTTGACTAAACATCAAGACTGGACTATGAACTATTAAAAACTGAATTTAATTAAATACGATATTTTAAGCACTCTCGGGATTAAATACTGAAGCCGACCAATAACGGCGGTGAAAGATTGTTCATCATCGGGTTTGGTTTCGGGGAGAAGTTTTTTGGTGTCTACGGATAGCAAAGCAAATGGGACTACTTGGCCTCCTTAAATTAGACACTTTTGGGCTTGGTTTTGAACCGACTCTAGAAGACCTTAAGCGAGCCCGATAAAAAGCAAATGCACATAGGAACGCTCGTACCCAAAAGAAAGAAATCCCAATGGATAGTTATCCTCTAACCCTAAATGGACAATTCATAAAAGAGGGAGAGGATTATCCATGCTATGAATTTCCTAAACCCTATTTCAAGAATGGGATAAGACAACCTGGGTTTGAAATATTCTTGGATTGCAACTTTATAGATGATGTCCCAACTCCTATCTATAAGGAGAAAGAACCCCCATGCTTCGACTTTAATGTCATGGAACTTCTCTTTGGTTATGAAAAGAATGAGCCAACTTATAATGAGGGAAATTCCTTGCCCATTCAAACAGTACTACAGAGTGATAACTTTGATCCTTCCAAGCTTATAACTCCAGGAGAGCGTCTAGTTAAAGGATGGTGAAAGACTGTAAAGGTGACTACTCCGAGTGGAAGAAAAATCTACATAACAACAGGACAAGGACCAATGTTCGAAGAATCATCCGAGTCAGAGTCTTCCCCTATCGAGTCTTCTAAGTCCTTAGTTATAGCACCTTCTCCTAGTTCTTCTGTTTTAGTGCCTTCTCCTAGAATAGTTAGTAATCAAGTCACAACGGACATAACTTTATTAAATGTAATGGTTTCTGAATTCAATAATATGTCTTCTTTCGCTTACTCCTCGTGTCATTCTTTAACTCAAGATGATGAACATGGCTTAACTAACAATGAAAGTGACAAAGAAATAATTACAGCAATGGAAACACTTGAAAACAAAACACCGGTAATTCAAGATACTGAAACGGTTAACATCTCAAAAGATCTAACAATTAAAAGAGAAGTTAAAATCGGACTAACACTTAATAAAGGTGAAAGAACCGATTTTATTAATTTATTAAAAGAATTTATCGATGTATTTGCTTAGTCATATGAAGATATTCCAAGAATTAATAGAGAAATATTACAACACACAATTCCACTAATTCCAGGAATGAAACCTGTAAAATAAAAGTTACGTCGAATGAAACCCGACGTAGCCCTTAAAATTAAAGAAGAAGTACAAAAACAGATAACATCAGGTTTTATCAGGATATCCAAATACCCCAAATGGGTTGAAAATGTAGTCCCAGTTCCAAAGAAGGATGGAAGAGTACAAATGTGTGTCGACTATACAGACCTAAATAAGGCAAGTGCAAAAGATGACTTCCCTTTACCACACATTGATATTCTAGTAGATAATACAACAAACCACGCACTTCTCTCTTTTATGGATGGATACGCAAGGTATAATCAGATTCTCATGGAAGAAGAAGACATGGAGAAAACAACATTCATAACACCTTGGGGCACTTACTGTTACACGGTGATGCCATTAAGGTGAAAAACGCGGGTGCCCACTTACTAACGAGCAGCAACTGCTTTACTCCATGACATGATGCACAAGGAGGTCGAAATCTATGTAGATGACATGATTGTGAAATCAAACGATCGCCCAGGGCATTTGGTAGCCCTAAGAAAATTCTTTGAAAGGTTAAGAAAATACAAATGAGGTTGAACCCATCCAAGTGTGCTTTTGGAGTCACCTCAGGAAAACTCTTGGGATATGTCATTAGCTGTAGAGGAATAGAGATACACCCAACCAAGATCAAAGCAATCATGTCAATGCCACTACCTAAACCCAAAAAGAAAATTCGGGGATTCATTGGCTGGTTGCAATACATAAGTAGGTTCACATCTAAATTTACAATAATATGTGAACCAATATTCAAGAAGCTTAAAATGAATGTGCCAGTAATATTGGACGATGAGTGTAGCCTTTAAGAATATCAAATCCTATCTCGTTAATCCTCCTTTATTAGCACCAGCTCTCCCAACAATCCCTCTTATGTTGTACTTAACAGTCACCAAAGAGACAATGGTGGCTATGCTCCCACAAGGAAGTAGAAGATAAGGAGAACTTCATCTACTATCTATGTAAAAAGATGCTCGAGTACGAAATACGTTATACACCACTTGAGAAATTGTGCCTCGCATTAGTGTGTGCCACAACCAAGTTAGACATTACATGCTCGTTCATAAAGTCTTTATTGTATCTCGAATGGATCCACTCAAGTATCTTTTCGAAAAATCCACATTAAATGGGCGAATATCATGATGGATAGTCAACTTTGCCCAATTCGATGTAAGATTCATGTCCCAAAAGGCTATTAAAGGATCCGTGGTTTCATATTTCTTAGCAGATTTCCCAATAGAAGATTCCACACCTATGCACGAGAATGATTTTCCAGATGAAGACTTGATGGTCATAGAAGATGATACTTGGACTCTCTACTTCAACAGAGCCTCAATCTAAAAGGGATGTGGTGTAGGAGTACTATGGGTATCACCTAAAGAAGAACATGTTAAAATCTCCATAAAGCTAGATTTTGATGTTACCAAAAACGCTGCAGAATATGAATCATGTGTGGTAGGCCTTGAAATAACATTGTCTAATAAATTGAAAGTGAAGAAATGCTCTAATCTTTCTTCTCTTTCTTTTCCCTCTTCCAATTTTTGTCAGCTTCTTTTTCTTCATCCATTACTTTTTCTAGCAAGCATCCTTTAGAGGATCTACATTCAATTTTGGTGCCAATAGTTTCTCCCTTAGCCATTACACCATGTTTCTACTGTACCCACACTTTCTTTTTTGTACAGTCAGCTTTTCTTTTCTCTTTGCCTTTAGTAGTGTTTTTCTTCTTAGGACTAATAGGAGTTTTAAATTCAACTTTTTCACCTAGGCGTTCCTTAATAGGATCTATCTTGTCTCCTAGACGATTCTTCACATTGGTTTTATTTTGATCTCTCTTCTTGTCCTTTTTAAGCCTATCAAGTAGCCAATACATCACATCCTTAGACAAAGAAGGAGTAACATTTTGGGTAACAACTTGCCATAAAGGCCTAGCGCTCCAATAAGTATCAAACTCTCTACCTCTGGTAAAACATGAAATTCATAAGGACGACGAAGATCTCTAGAAGGAATGGTTTGAGCAACGCCATGCTGCCTTTTTACCCTACAGGGGTAATAAAAAGTCAACTTGGATAAGCTAGGGAGACAGTAGAAGGGTTGCTTGTTGACACCAACCATCTTCTCAATTTTCCACCAAGGGATGATCCAGTTGATAGCAAAATCACAAGAAGCGAATATTTTACTCCACTCTCGGCGGCCCATCTTTATGGAAAAAGGTTTCTTTCGCCTAACAAAGCAGTTTGGTGTATATTTTTCAATGTTGTCAGGAGGACTAATTAATTCTAGCCTATCCATTAGCCACATCTGCAAAAAAAAATTCAATGCAAATAGTTAGTATTACTATACAAAAATATATGTTTTTGATTTCTCTCCTTAGCAATCAAATATCAGCACCACGCATAAGTAAAATCACTAAAACTTTTAGACAAGATTGCTTAAATAGAATAAGAGCTATACCTATTGTTTTAATCTATTCAAAATATAAAAAAAAAAACTTGGCAGATTTGGGGGCTATTTATGCATGAAACCATTACAGTTTGTTTCCCGAAAGGATTCGGAGAAAAAAAAAATCAACGCCTGGCGACAAGACTAGCGATTAGCGACAGATATCAGCGTCAGACGACAGAGAGTCTTCTCAACGCCAGCTTTTCGTGCTATATAAATTATGTGTTTTTTATTACGACTTGATTTTGTATATTGATTTCACGTTTTTTAACCCCTTTTAAACACTTTTCCATTAATTTAATCTTAATTAATTTTAGGCTTATGTTAGTCAAAGTTAAATTTATCTTTTTGGGGGAGAAAGTCGGATACCCCTCGTTGATACTAAAAATGACGAAAAAATTTTGCGCAAAAATTAGCCACAATTTTTCACACTCACATGCACATAAAATAAATCCATCCTCGAACCATTCAACTTCTCCTAAAACTAATCCTAAACTATGCATCCAAGAAAAAAAAAGAGATAAAGAAAAATAAGAAAGATCTCACCGGCTTCTGACCAATGCTAAAATAGTAAGGTGAAGAATCAACCACCTCATGAATCTCCAAGAAACAAAGCATCATCATCAAAGACATATGAGAACAAAAATAGAAAAGAGAACTATAGACAAAGAAAACGGTTAGTAACTTCAAAACAAAAGAAAAGAAAAGAAAACGAAAAGGAAAGAAACTAATAAGCAAAAATAAGCTAAACTAACCTATCAATAAAGGAAAAATAAGAAAATAAGAACTAAATAACCAACAAAACATCTAACTAATCAACAAAGTACTAAGCTACAAAATTTGGATTCAAGGGTTTGGATTCATGGGATTTGGATATAAGGGGGGTTAGATTTTAGGGAGCAACACATGCATCATCATCAATGAAAAATCATCACAACAACAAGATAAAAAATGAGTAAACACCATCAAAGAGAGATCAAGAAAGAGACCATCATACAAAGAGGCAAAAGAAACAAGGCAAGCTTCAAAAAAAAATTGGCCACCGAGACAAACCCCTAAGAAAGGGAAAGTTCCCCCAAGCTAATCATAGATACATCTCAACATCCCATCAATACAAAGCAAGCACACATAAGACAAGGGATGGAGGCAAATGGCACAAAAATGAGGGAACTAGCTACCACTAACTCTCGGCCCGGAGCCATCATTGGCATCCCCATCATAGGAAAACCCGGATGGGGAACCATAAGGATCCCATTCCTCGGTGTAACCGGGTGGACAACCATAATGCCCCCTAAAGTTATCTTGTTGATAAGGGGCAAGGGGAGTGAATTGCTTGGGCAAGGCGAGCGGTAGTGGGTGCTCGGGGTGTACATAGGGGTAGTTAGGATCACCCCTATAATCACTCCCACCGGGAACACGGTTATCATAGTTACCGTGCTCATCGGGGAATGAGCAAGTCTCGGTGTTGGACCTCGGGGGTCCTTGCCAATATGGGTGCGTGGGTACCCCATCACCCTCAAAAGATGGTATAGGACCATATTGGGGTGGTGTAGACACCCATTTGTGTCTCCCCAAAACCAAATCCAGTGATGAGTACCTTTCACGTCGAATCATAATCGAATGAAGTGAAAGTGTGGAAAGTCTAGTGTTGCGGATAGTTTTAAATTTCTTTCATTTCTCTCTGTTTTTGAAAAACCCATTTTAAGAAAACAGCCAATCCAGTTTGGTTTGTCCGTAATATGGGTCCATTAATAGTATAGTTGGATGGGGCTTGAAAAGAGCTTTCCAACGATACATTATAAGCCCAATTCCGATAAATAATGAGGAAGTTATGGCAAAATTACTAAGCTTGACCCAGTTTGAGCCTTATATGCGGCCCATTGGTCTAGAGGAGGCCTAATATGGATTTATCATTCCTAATGCATTTAGTTATGGTTTTAGTTTTCTAGATTCTTCTAGAAGGTTCTTTCCATTCCTAATTCAATTAGCATTGATAAATTGACTTTTGTTGACTTTTTGGAATTTTAATTAGAATAAAAGAGTGTTTTTGAGGAAAATACGATTTTATCCTCATGTACGGTTAAATTTTATCTGAATTTAGAAAACGCATAAAAAAATTGATTAGCGCCTAACGCCAGCATTAGCGCCTGGCGCTAGCGTCAGCGTCTGGCGCTAAGCCTGGCGTCTGGCGCTAACTTCGTTTTTTCACGTCAAAACTCTAGTTTGTTTTTCTATCTTTTTGGCTGATTTTATCTATAAATAGCTTCCTAGAAACTCCATTTTCAACAATCTAAAATCATCAATTCTCTAATTTTCTTTTCTCTCTAAGCTAAAACTTTCTTTCTCTCTTTTCTAAACCAACCCTTTTACATACAAAATTCCGCATTCACAAGACCTAGAAACACCTAGCATTATTCAAAGTTGCCTTCGCCCTAGACGTGAAAGGTTTTTAATTTATGAGGGTTTGGCCCCAAATCTCTATTTCAATTATTTAATTTAATTGTTGTTTATTATTTTCCTTGAAATTACTAACGTGTGTATTTTGTTATTATAAAGAGGTACGAGGCATCCAAGTAAGTGCTTTAATGGTTTTTATTGATATTATGATATAGAAATCATGTCTAGGTTGTTATTATGATTCCTAGTATCATGTTAGGATGTTTTTCTTAATTTGATGTTTAGGATGACAACAATAAATTCCTAGTATCATGTTTAGGGTAAAGAATATAATGTCAATTATGATTTCTATGATGCCTTTTATTGTCTTTCCTGATAGTATCTTGTTAGGGTTAAAGCTTTGATTTTATTCTTTACTGACATGTTAGGGTTTGTTATTAATCTTGGTAGTATCATGCCTAGGATCTTGCTATTATTATTATGCTTTAACATGAACATAATTTATGATGATTATTATTGTTATAATTAGGGATGGCAGTGGGTCGGGTTAAATGGGAGACCCGCCCCATCCCCGCCCAAGTGGGGTGGGGATGGAGGAGGTTTGGCGAGTGATGGTGCAGGGATGGGTATAAAATGTGTACCCGCCATGGGCGATTGGGCGGGTATGGATTTTAGAGTAGACCTGCCCCATATCCGCTCCGTATCCATCTTATACCGGCATCATATTTCTTTTAGAAAAATTTAGAATTTATAAAACTTGAAACCCTCTAAGACCCAATAAGCTTGAATAATGAAAGTCCCAATTTTCTTAACCTAATTTGATATAATTGTCAATAATGTGATACAATAGAGCATCATGGCAATGGGTTTGGGATGATTTTGGGGCGGGTATGAGGTGGGTGATGGGGCGAGGATGAATCCTATCTTGTACCTGGTGGGGCGGGTATGGATGTGGATATTGTACCCGCCACGGGTGGTGGGGCGGGGATGGGTATAAGATTTTTAGGCGGGTATGGGTATGGAGGTACCATCATCCGCATCCGACCCGCCCCATTTCCATCCCTAGTTATAATTGTTATGATTATTATTATGTTGCTTGATATTTATTGTTATTGCTTGATCACACCTTTTATGCATGTTTAAAGGGAATTTGTACTTGCAATCACGCTTAATAAGATAATTAATAATCTTATTTAGGGTTAATATTATTATAATTCAAGTGATCGCCAATAATAGTTTATTTGTGCATTAATATTCAACCAACATAGATAAACAGGTTTAGGGTAAACCTATTGATTGCATGTTAGTTAGAAAGTGCACATGAATACGATCAGAATAAAGTAGAGGCCTATTATTAGGGCTGGTTCAATCTCTTTTAGGTTGAATTTTTACCTTCATCCCCGAACTACCAGTCATGGTTCCAGACCTATTGGAGTTGAGGATCTCCTGGATCGTTAAGGGGTGTAACCTTCACCCTGTAAACGGTTTACAAGTACCTAAAACTTGTTGGCGACTCTTTTGCTCTATCTTCTTTCCCTTTGGACGCCACCGTACTTTAGTGTATGATCACAGTGGGGTTAAAGCTAGGGATAATTCTTGAAATATTCCCTACAGTTTTTGGCGACTCCGCTGGGGAGGATTTCTATTTTAATTCCTAAAAGTTATTTTGGCAATGATTTAGAATGAGTGGATGAGACTCGAAAAGTTCTAAGTATTTCATGTGCGTAATTTTGATTAACATTATTGTCATATGCATAAAAAAGATCTCATTGGAAAGACCATCCGTAATGAGTTAAAACATAGTATTTTTACACGTAGGAAATTTGAGGAATATCTTTCACAACTAGGATCGAAATAATGCTGCGCGAAACTGGAAAATTTAATTGAGCATAGAAAGCCGCTACTAAGGCATGTAGGAACTAACGTCAGCGAACAAAGACTAGCGCCAACTTTTTGATGTTAGCGCCAGGCGACAGCTTCTGTCGCCAGGCGCTAAAGCCAAAAAGTGGCGCTGGACTCTGTTTGCTGGCGCCAAGTTCTTCCAATACCGAGCCAGAAATATGCGTTCTAATTTTGACCAGTTTTTAGCACAGTTTGATCGATCCTACTTCCTGATTGAGTTTTTCTCACTTTTCTGAAACCTATATGTGTTCTACATATGGACATAACCCTCTAGGAATTCATGCTCCATCATCCTGATTGAACGCTCTGAGCAACAAAGGGTACATCCGAGAATGTTGAATTCACCAAACCATGGAAGCGAGTTTTTCTAAACTCGCGGTGTCCCATCTACTCGCGCCAACCCTTCACGATTAGGCTTCCGTGTGGTGCATCCGGTCAATTAACCATGGACCCTCTATTGACTAACTGTAGGGAATTCAAGCCTAAAAATCCCACTAGCTTGAACCCCACTGTGATCATACACTAAAGTACGGTGGCGTCCAAAAGGGAAGAAGATAGCGCAAAAGAGTCACCAACAAGTTTTTAAGGAACTTGTAAATCGTTCATAGGATGAAGGTTACACCCCTTAACGATCCAAGAGATCGTCAACTCCATAAGGTCATGAACCAAATAAGGGTCCGGGGATGATGGTACAAATCCAACCTTAAAGAGATTGAACCTGCCCTAATAATAGGCCTCTACTTTATTCTGATCGTATTCATGTGCGCTTTCTAATTAACATGCAATCAATAGGATTAACCCTAAACTTGTTTATTCTATGTTGGTTGAATTTAATGCACAAATAAACTATTATTGGCGATCACTTGAATTATAATCACAATTAACCCTAACAAGATTATTTATTATCTTATTAAGCGTGATGACAAGTATCAAATTCCCCTTAAGCATACATCAAAGGTGATCAAGCAATAAATAGCATCAAGAAACATAATAATAATCAATATCATGATAATAATCATCATCATAAAATCAAAACAATAATAATCATAAATAAAATAATCATTATCAAAATAATAATAATAATAATATTCATAATCATCATAAATTATAACAATTATAATCATAATCATGTTAATAGACGCAAATGGGGAGGCACTCCAAAAGTTTCAAAGAACAAAGTAGATCGTGGACTATGTCCCTCATTGGTTCCAAGATTGCCGACAGCCGGGATCGACAAAGTAAGGCCAGCCCCCCCAACCTCACCCTGATGCTGAATAGGCAACGGCTGAGGCTGCGGTGGCTGCTGCGATGACGAGCAAACCTCGTACGTCCCACCAACCCCTAAAGGAGTCGATGTCACGCCTCCTTGGCCTGCCGGCCTAGCTTATGCACCCTCAGACGAAGAGCCTGAACCCTCCGATCTGTCACCTGGAGCCGTCTCCGACAGTCTCACCCCTGGAAGAGGTACGACGACGCCTCGAGCCAGACCCGGACCTCTCTCTCCTAGCCTCAAGTCTCGTCCGGGTGTTTGGAGGAGGAATAGGTTGTCCCTGCAAAAGTAAATCATGTCAGATGCCATAAAACATGAGATATGGATAAGAGAAATACCTCTGCAGTGTCGTCGCGACGACAAGAAGCTCGATCCCTAAATCTCACCAGCTGGTAACGAAAGGCGTCCAAACTCCTCGCCATCCTCGTTACCACCTCGCGAGAAAACTGTCAAGAGACAAGTCAATAACAATCAAAGATATATGTACTTGTAAAATGGTAAATAAATAGCTCACCCAAGTCTTGTTGCGAGGTATCGACCGCTCAATAAAGGAGTGATCTGGAGGAGCCAGAGGAATCATCTCCTCAACAGGGCCATACATCCCCTGGTAGGTAATGGATATGGGTGGAGCAACGAACTCCGCGTGCGCATCCTACAAAATAAACTGAGTAGTTAATACTTACTTAGGGGCTATACAAAAGACAAATGCAGAAGATGAAGAATACCTCCTCCGCTCCCTCTTGCAAAGCAAGTGGTGGAGCCAAGAGCGGTAGCAGTGCCTCTATGTAGCATAGCTCTGGACGGGAATGAGTCTGCCAATGTGTTCCATCTGGAAACCTACTTGCCAAGGTCCTCAATCTCACTTTATCAATCATATGCAGAGGAGGGTGAGGAGGAATAACAAAAACCTTCGAGGAGTGCTGAATAGCTACACTCTCGCCTAGATACACCGCAGCGTCATATGTCTCTTGAAAGTACCGACGCTGAGCAGTGTACTGCACAGCAAGCGCAAGAATGTTGAAATCAGCCTACGGCCGAAAATCTACAACCGGCTCCTACAAATTTCATACTCATAAGATAAAATCCTACTAAAGGTATAAAAAGGCAAATACCTAAGGAACATACCGAGAGGATCAACTCTCGAAAATGACTAGTGGTAGTCGCATCAATGTGACGGCCTCCCCCAACCGACAGCAACGGGTAGCTTGCGAGGAGAAGGTCTTACTAGCGCAAGAGACAAAAGTACTCGTAGAACCAGATCTATGGGGATAAAAAAATCAACAAATGACGAAACATATCTAGAGCTAACTTTGATAAAGGAAATAAAGTGTACCTCTACGACTCTCTAAAAGCTGTAAAGCGCGATATCTCCCTCGAATGAGCTATGACCACTAACAAGTCGCAGTCCCACTAGCAAGTCCGCGTAGGCCAAGATGGCCCAATCATACGACCTGACCATAGGAAGGTCGCAAAGAGAAGGTAGGTAGTAGAATAGCACTCGACTACCTTTGTCGGGCGAAAAGGTCCCTGAAAACAAGATAATAGCAAATATGCGCACCCGTTGCTTAGGGGTGGTCGCGCTATCCTAAAAGGCTGCCGCAAGCGTGGACCGGTGAATGCGCCTAAAGCTAAGCTGCGTTAGCTCAGCCTCACTATGAGCCCGAATAGTGATAGGGCCCAAAAGCTCCAATACCTCTGGAAAAAAGACAGAGATCGCGCTATCGAAAGGAAGCGCGACCGAAGGAAACTCTTATCCTGTGATGAGACTGAAGTCAGTAGGGGTAACAGTCATCTTACCCCAGGGAAAATGGAAGGTGTTGGTTGTGTCCTAAAAGAACTCCACCAAAGGTTAGACCACGTAATGGCTCTGTCAAAAAGAATACATAGCCCAAGCTCGCAACAAAAGAGTCAAGCACAAAGACTCCCATAGGAGGCGCGGAATTTTATGGTCGCGGAAGTAAGTATCGTACAAAGAGCTGATGGTTGTGTTTCTAGAACCATGGTTGTGAACTCTCCCGCTGTGAATCCCCCGCCAAACGCGCTCCAAAATGTGAAACTCGAGTGTTAAATACAGAGTGCGCTCGTCCCTCTCTAGGAACCTCCCTAGGGAGGAAGAGGTCCCAACGCCGGCTTCAATGGGATCATCCTCCCAATGAGCCTCCCTAGAACAAGAATATATTAAACTCAAACTAATACTAGTATAGTGCAAACTAATTTAATACTAGTACTTGTGCAAGCAAGACGTCGATCCACGAGGACAGGTAGTGAGGATTGTAAATGACTAATGACTAAAAAAATACAAAATTAAGATTTGAAGAGTTGAACTAAAACAAAGATAATAGAAATATTAACCTAGCTAGCCAGCTAGGGGTAAACAATTAATGAAACTCTATGAAATGGGGATCCACATGAATTCATGATCATTTGTACAATATACACTTATTATTCTAAGAAGAAAGAGGGTTGTCATCACTAATAAACTTTTATACCAATATGTCATCACATGGTAACTTTTTTACCAATACGTCATTGGTGACTAACTTTTATGCCAATCTTTCACAACTTACTAACTTTTATACCAATTTGTCGTCGGCGATAACTTTATAATAAAATGTCACAAGGGTGCTAAGTTTTATACCAATATGGCTAATTGGCCATTTTTATTGGTGCTTTATGCACGAGAAATGAGCTAGGTAAGTGTCCATGTACAGGAGGAATAAATTGTATGTTTGTGCATTAGTGCACTTAAGGTGTTTTTAACATTGAGGGATAGGATTTTGGCTCATTAAGCGTTTAAGGTGTCTTTGACAGCGAGGTAGATTTAAAAAGGGTTCAACATTAAATATTATGTGGTCACTAATTATTTAAGAATTAAATTAAAGTGTTTAATTGTTTGAATAATTATGATATTTGATGTTGTTATGAGTCGAGAGTCATCACCAAATTAATAAATTATAAAGAACGTAAAGTGAAAGAGATTACGCACCAAAACTCTTGGAACGTTTACACCTTGTGTATGAACATATGGGGGGAGTTATGGGACTTTATTTTTTATCATAACTTCTAATGGAGTACAAGATGATTTACATTCCTTTTATTATTATGCGCAGGAATTCCGCCACTTACAAGTGGTTCTCTTATACTGGCACGGTTAGCTACCGCGTTAGTACCCCTTTATTGGGGAAGGTTAGGAGGGAAGGTTAGGAGGGAAACAAGTAGAGAGAAGCTTTTCAGGTGATTAGCGTATTCATGATGGGCATGAGTGAAGAGCGAATCATGCTAGTTTCCATAAATAATCAATGTGTTATTGCTTTTTTTATTTTATTATATTTCTATTGCAAGAGTAACGTAAAGGTTTTTAATTGAATTGGCTTGTTAAGGGCCTACAATGGTCCAAGTTATAGGTTTGACTTTGTTTTACTTTGGTTTGACTTTACTTTCGTGAGTTGACTTTTTAAATTGAGTCATTTTAAAATATTTTAAAGGAGGGTCTTCCACTGTGTGTCTTTGATAGTTGTCTTAGCCATTTTCACGGTGGTGGTAATATCTTAAATGTTGTTATTTAAAGTTTTAAACAGGGCAAAACAAGTATTTAAAAGAAAGGAATTTTAAGGGCGTTACAAACACCGACTACTTGATTTTGACCTAGTTTTGATAAGGTTGCTTATTTTCACCCTTTTCTCCACATTCATACCATCTATCCTTGGAACATCTACATCCATCATACTACCATCCCTCTTATTCTTTGTCCCCTACTCTGCATTTTTGTAACTTGTGGGATCCACAAAGCCACCAACCCCCTCATAATTTTCCATCATCCTACCATGCGTCCTCCAAGTCTTACCATGTACTCCCTCACCTTCTAGACCCCCACGATCCCCACCATCCATCCTTCAACATCCCTCTTGGCCTTAAAATCGCCCTGGTTCTCATGAGATCAGTAATTATAGTTAATTAGGCTTCTCTCTCTTTAGGGGCTACTGCTTTTCATCCTTATTAGGTGTCACAGAAAACAATAATCTTCTTGATGTTGCATCTCTTCTTCCACACTCTTCCTTTTCCCTCTTTACAAACATTTTTTGTGTTTATTTTGATGGAGATTATTTAAGCTATGTACCGTATTGATACACTATCCCCCCTCTAAATTCCTCATATTAATCTTCTTCAAGCAATACCTTTTAGTATGTCGAAGATCCTATAGAAAAAAAAAAAAAAAAAAAAAAAACTCTACCAACCTCTCGTAATTCACATCAATCCATGTCTCCCCATTCTTTCCAACAACCAGAAATACTCCTCAACTTAGTGGTGTCTTCACAATCCTCTCCTGGCTGAGGTAGCTTGGTTTTCTTTTCAAATTGTCACTGACTTTTAAGAGCCGTCACACCCATATATAATTTTCCCGTTTGTAATCGATGCTAAGGGTAGAGGGAAGTAAAAAAAGAGGAAAGTTCGGCCAACACTTGCATCAGGAAATGAAACTATTCTATTGATTGGCTACTAAGCCAAGAGAAAACTAATAAAACTGTAAAGAAATCTTAATGAAAAAGAAAATGTTTTGTGTTAATTGATTCTTGATGTTTTCCTGTTAAAATCCTCTTATTTTTATAGGCAAATGTCATGCGGTTTTTACGTACAACTGACTCCCATAACCGATAGTTGGTTATGACTCTTGGTGCCAATCTTCTTTGAATTTAAACATTATTAACTGCTTAAAATCGGTCTTGATTTATCTTTTATGCTTCCTTTATTGGGCCTTTGTATTTATCCTTACCTTCTCACCGATGGTTCGTGTTACTCGATCTCATAAAATAGTATCCTTCATAAGTAAATCTTATGAGTCAAACACTTTAGTCAACGTAAGTCTAGAAATTTTAATTTTGGGTGTAAAAGATATGTAGTTCCTTTGCTAGAAATCCATCTATGAACATTATTGATTTTGTTTCACTTATTTTGATTTTTATTGCTTTGCCTTATTTTACTGCAAGAGTTATGGGTTAAACACTTAGGGAACCTTTACAAGAGCTCCCTCGTCCACTATGGTGATCTATCGAGTTTAAAGTGCTTGATGTGTTCGCTATTTGCATCTATGATTCATAAGAAAGTGAGTTAGTGTAAAAATATATTTTTTAGTATAGTGTTGCTTTTCTTAGCTAGATGACTAACAAAAGGAAAATGTGGGAGAATTTGATCAGTGGCATAAGGATATTAATGAAAAATTAATTGAATATGACTAACTATTAATGATAAAAATTGGTTTACTATAACCAAATATGGTAAAATTAGTTTAATAATATATTCAAATATTAATAATAATTAATTATCATTATTTAAACAACTATATAATAAGTTCCATCATCAAAAATCAACAAAAGCACGTGATTTTCAACGTATTATACACTGAAACACCATCTATATAAGGTTTATGTACTCATATTTTAACAAGTTCTCTTCATATTATTATATTAAAAATTTAAATTAACAATCTATATGATTTTATGTGCTTTTGAACTAATGGATTAATATAATATTTTATTTATTCTATGTCATTGTTTCATTTAATTATTGAAAATAAAATATTGTTAATGATTCAAGTACAAAGCATTGGTAATGGTTCTATTATTTGTAAGTGTACATTACCAAATTTCTATTACGTTAACAATATTAGAAGAATTCAATGTAATTGTAACTTAAATATATCATAGTATATGTTTTAAAATTATAAAAAAAATCTCAAAATTTAATTAGATACATATTAATAAAAATAATATTAAATAGGATAATTTGTTGCTCTTAAGGTGACATAAATAAGAAAATTGCACTTCTTCATGCTCACTGTTGTTTTTCAGTAATTTAGAGGCGAACAAACTCTCTTTCAAGCTGCATCCCCAAAGTATAGATGGGTTATTTCCTTAGCAACAAGATACTTACAAGGTACTAAATGTATTTTATAAATCAATATGAGCACACTCATCAAAAAAATAAAAATTTATATGAGCACAAAGAAGCTTAGAGAATTGTTGTAATTACAAGGTACTAAATGCATAAGTTAGTACCTATTGTAATATTGTTTTTGTTTTATTACTTCAATAAAATTGAGAAATAAAATTTTTAAGAAAAATGAAAATTGTTATTACTCACACTCAAAAAGCTCGTGCTCGACATTAAAGAATAGGTACAAACATATATTTTAGCTTGTATTGTTGCTTTATGATTTTAGTTCGATTTTCTTAGAATTTCCCCCATATTTATTTGTCATCTTTTAGCCTCCTTTTCTATATTTGTCTCGTGTTTACTTTTCATGTCTATTTTTAGATGTTTAAGCTTTTATTATTAGCTTTTCTATTTAGCCAATACTCATTTTGTTCTTTTACTACATGTGTAGGAACTAAAGTCTTAGAAATACTTACGGAGAGGAATCAATGCACTCATAAGCTTTTATTATCGTCGCTTTCATTGAGGTTGCATAGAGTAGAATATCGCCAACTCAATTGCATGGGCGCAAGCTAATGGAGGCAAATTTAAAGAATCAAGGAAGAATGTTTTGTGTGCCACAATGCGGCTCCAGCATAGGCACGCTAGATTACTGAACATTTATGCAACTCTAGGTCTAGGTTCCATACGCAGCTCGACACGAGCGCACATCCCTTACTTGATTGCTTGTAAAATGGATTATTTTTATATGATTTTTCGCTTTTCTTCCTAACTTTGTTACTTCTATAAATAGCTATATATTTTCCATTTTTAGTAACTAAATTATAACTAGGATTATGATTTAATTTCGGTAAATTTCAGAGAGAAAGTGTAGAATCAACTATTCATTCTTCATTTTTCAATCAATTTAAGTTCAATTTCAATTGTCAATTAAACTCTAGTAAATTTTCTTCCTTTTACTTTAATTTCTGATCCTACTTTAAAGTTGTTGTTTGATAATATTGATTATTGTTAATTTTTATGCTTTTGGTTAGTGATTTAGGTTACTTGCTTAATTCCTTATCTTAATTGCATTATTGAGTGATGATGATAATCTTGATTACTTAAGTGCTTGATTTTCTCTTAATCATGAGTAGTCGATAATCATGAGTATGAGATTTGCATGTAGCTTATATTGATTGGATTGGCCTCCCTTCATTTTAAGCATGAATGCAGGTTTTAATTTGATTGACTGGAAAATTGATGTTTATTTCATCATAGTTAGTTGAGAATTTAAGATTTTGGTCATGTTTCCTCCTATTTATGTTACCATGTAGGAACCCATATTAGATATTCTATGAATTATTAAGTAGATGCTCCTACTTCTTTACTATGATTTGATTGCTTAATTTCCAAATTAGCTTGATGATCATGAATTCATGTGCATTCCCATTCCGTAGAGTTTCATTAATTGTTTACCCCTAGCTAGCTAGCTAGGTTAATATTTCTTTTATCTTGTTTTAGTTCAACTCTTCAAATCTTAATTTTGTATTTTTTTAGTCATTAGTCATTTACAATCCTCACTACCTGTCCTTGTGGATTGACGTCTTGCTTGCATAAGTACTAGTATTAAATTAGTTTGCACTATACTAGTATTAGTTTGAGTTGTCGCCTAGCGCTATTAGCTCTCGCCTGGAACTGCCTTTGTCGTATTGCGCTGACTCATGTCATTGGCGACAGGAGGTATTTTATTCCGAATATGATTTGCTTTAATTCCGTGCTATTTTTCCTATAAATAGGGGTCGTATTTCCCTATTTTTATTCACAATTATCATCTCTCCCTTTCTCTCTCTAAAAGCTAGAAGCTTTCTCTCTCTCTATTCTTTTTCTAAACCTCCCTTTCTCAAAATTCCTCACTCATTAGTCCTAGAAACACCTAGCCAAGTTCGAAGTTGCCTGCCCTAGTTGTGAAAGGTTTGATATTTCTGAGGGGTTTTGCCCCAAACCTTATTACAATTCTTTGATTAGATTTACTATTATTATATTTTTCCTTAAAGTTACATTTGTATTTTTTATTAGAAAGAGGTACGAGGCATCGAAGTAAGTAATGTAATTGTTTTATTGATCTATTGATATAGAAATCATGCTTAAATTATTTCGTGGATTCCTAATATCATGTTAGGATGTAATATTGCTTCCTAGTATCATGTTTAGGGTTAACTAAAATTACTTATATCATGTATATTATTATGATGTTTCCTATTTCTTTCCTAATATCATGTTAGTGTCATGTTAGGGCTAATTGATCTTTAATGTTTAGTTACATGCTAGGGTTTGTTATTAATCTTGTTAGTATCATGCGTAAGATCTTGCTAATATTATTATGCTTTATGGAGATTGAATATATCCTTATTATGATGATGATTGTTATTATTATTGTTATTGTTTGATCATACTTTTATGCATGTTTAAAGGGAATTTGTACTTGTAATCATGCTTAATAAGATAATTAATAATCTTGTTTAGGCTAATATGATTATAATTCAAGTGACACCAACAATAGATTTTATTTGTGGGTTAATATTCAACCAACATAGGTTAAACAGGTTTAGGGTTAATATATTGATTGTATGTTAGTCAGAAAGCACACATGAATACGAGAAGAATAAAGTAGAGGCCTATTTTTAGGGCAAGTTCAATATCTTTTAGGTTGGATTTGTACCTTCATCCCCGAACTTCCAGTCTTGGTTCCAAACCTATTGGAGTTAACGATCTCCTGGATCGTTAAGGGGTGTAACCTTCACCCTATGAACGGTTTACAAGTTCCTAAAACTTGTTGGCAACTCTTTTACTCTAGCTTCCTTCCCTTTGGATGCCACCATGCTTAAGTGTATGATCATAGTGGGGCTCAAGTGTGGGTGCTTGAAATATTCCCTACAAGGTGTGTACAGAAGCCATTAGCTGAGTTTGTAGAAACGTAAGTTTTGAAAACATTAGTCAAAGTAGTCGATAGGAATGGAGAATGATTTAAGACGTTCTACAATCCTAAATCACTCTATATACACCGATACCCATAGAAAAATGTTAGTTCAACAGATAAAAGAGTAAACATATAGAATGCTTATATGACACCAGTGTATCGATGATAAATGAGTTTGGTAGCTTCCTATGCTTGAAGGAATCCACCGGATGACGTTTTATTGAGATACTTTCCATGCCTGAGGAAAGTCAACAGATGAGTTTGGTAGCATTCTATGCTTTAAGAAATCTACAAGATGATACTTTCCATGCTTGAGAAAAGTCGACATATGAATTTGACGGTTTTCTATGCTTCAAGAAATCCACCGGATAATACTTTTCATGCTTAAGGAAAGTCGACAAATGAGTTTGGTATCTTTCTACGCTTGAAGAAATCTATCGGATTATACTTTCCATGCTTGAGGAAATTAAAGTCGACATATGAATCAGGCGGTTTTCTATGCTTGAAGAAATCCACCGGATAATACTTTCCATGCTTGAGGAAAGTCGACAGATGAGTTTGGTAGCTTTCTATGCTTGAAGAAATCTACCGTGTTATACTTTCCATGCTTGAGGAAAGTCGATAGATGATATAATCGTTGACTTCTTTGCCTTGAGAGGTAGAAACGACCGACAATTTTCCATGCTTGAGGAAAAATTTGTCGAATGATTATATTGCAAGTCTCTGTGTATCGGGAACCTTGCGCCGCGAATCGTCTTTGCATGGGAGATGATCACTAAAATGATGATGGTTTGCTTGTCCCCAAACGTGGGTTGTAGTTGGTTCGATTTTCCCGAATGTGGGCTGTAGTTGGTTCGATTGTCCCCGAACATGGGCTGTAGATTGTTCGCTTGTCCCCAAACGTGGGCTGTAGATGGTTCTCTTGTCCCCGAACGTGGGATGCAGTCGGTTTGGTTGTCCCCGAACGTGGGCTGTAGTTGGTTCGCTTGTCCCCGAACGTGGTATGTAGATGGTCCGCTTGTCCCTGGACGTGGGCTGTAGTTGAGACCTGCAAAATAAAATTTGTCAAGGGACTCATATAAACTATGATTGACTTGACCATCTGAATTGACTAAGCTTGACTTGACATGACATGACATGTGTATAACTTGTGTTTGTGTGTGTATATGGTTCGTGTGTGCAAACACAAGCTACAGAAAATGTAAAAGCTAAACTTTTTCGTCATTTTTTATGAGACGAGTGGAAGGTACCGACTTTCTCCCAAAAAGAAAGACGTGAAAAATAAAGTTTTGTTTTTGAACTTCCCTCAATAAAATATTTTTAAAAAGTTTTTGAACTTCCCCAAAAGAAAAATATGAAAAAGAGAATAAGTTTTGAAGTTCCTCCTTGAGCAAGACAAAATGAATCGTATAGATTGATCTGAATTGTTTATCTTAAAAATTATGCATGATGCATGTTCTTAGGCCAAGAGGCTAAGGAAAATTACATCATGTGACAGGATAGATGAATGAACTTAAGTCATGGAGCTAAGCATCATATATAGTGTAAAGAAACGGTCTTGAACGTCACTTAGGTCTGGAATCTAAGCACAAAGTGATTATTGCATAATAAACGTTGCTTAGGTCAAGGAGCTAAGCACGATATGCTTTGTATGATTACAAATCATTGATATATAAATGGTACTAAGCACATTATGCGATGCATGAAACAATGAATATTGCTCAGGTCAGGAAGCTAAGCAAGTATACAACGTTTCTTCTAATGAATGTTGTCATGAAAGATTGTGAAGCATGCACAGTAGGGAAACAAGATTTCATGATAGAGGGTTCCTAAGGGAAAGATGATATGGCTATGTATATGTGCAAGAAGTGTGTGAAAGTGATATTAAGGCTGGCTGCAAAGGTTATGGTGATGGACATATATGTGAGAATAGTAAAAAATGATGACTCTTTAGGCTAGGTAGGCTAAATGATGTGGGTTCAAGTGCCAAAGTCTAGCTCTAGATGGATAGGGGTAAGCATTGGATATTCTTTGACTCGGTCATGCATATGAATGTGGCCGCCCCTCGATGTGAGGTTGTCTATGTATCCGTTAAGAATCAAGCCGAACGTAGCTCTAACCAAACTTTGCACAAGTGTATGTACACCTCAAAGAGTACTTTCAAGGGTTGTAATATGGTTAAATTGATGGTTTAAAGAAGAAAAGGGTACAAGGATCAAGACCCGAGAGAATCCCCAAGATGTGTAATTGTGAATTTAAAAATTTTGAATTTGGCAAGTTTTTGTTCAACATTTCTTTTTTCTTTGATTTTTTTTATTCTTTTTAATTAATGTGGGAAATCTCAGATCATGCGGTCCCTCACTCACTTAGCATTCATGTTTCTTAGGCACGGTACCAAGCACTCGATGAGAGACGCAATTTGAGACGTGATAATAACAAAGACATTGGAACACCTGCCCTTAGACATTGTTTTATTGTTGCTTTATTGTTTTTTTTTCACTTGCTTTTTAAATGTTACACAAATTTCACACTTTCAAATCCCAAGGCTAGGTGAATATGGTTTGAAAATAAGGCCTATCATTAG
Source organism: Chenopodium quinoa (assembly GCF_001683475.1). Classification (NCBI taxonomy): domain Eukaryota; kingdom Viridiplantae; phylum Streptophyta; class Magnoliopsida; order Caryophyllales; family Amaranthaceae; genus Chenopodium; species Chenopodium quinoa. The sequence goes on from NW_018742864.1 coordinate 1,064,000, forward strand.
ATGAGGCTCAAATTGGTTAATGAAGAAATGGATGTGTGATTGAATGGTTAATGGGAAATAATGGGTTGCAAAGGTGCCTTAAATCATTGGTATATCTTGTGTTCGGTACGGTGATTGATTTTTTTTTTTTCTTTTCTTGTTGTTTTTTTTTTTTTTTTTTTTTGCTAATCACATGATCGATTGTAAGAAAGAGATGCTCATTTTGAAGAAGGTAAGAAATGTGACACATAGACACATGGATAAGGAGAACCTATGCTAGACTTTTTAGGGGGGGTTGAAACAAAAGAAGAAGAAAACATGAAATCTTGGTGAGAAGCTTGCATCGTGCTTTGTCTTCGTGGTTTTTTATGAGTTACTTCTTGCCGCCTAATGAGGAAAGAAGTTTGTTTTTGTTGATGCTTTGATTGGAATGAAAGAAGGAAGGAGTGACGTTCCCCTTATTCTTCCAACTATTTCCTAGTGATTTTAGACTCAATTACTGTGTAAGGATGAACTCAGTTAATGCATTTACTCAATACTCGAATTGGAAAGGAAGAGTGTATGAAACAATTTTGAAAAATGATGGGAAATACTCCACTCATTCCTACTATACGACGGAAAACAATTCATGCATGCTCCTAGTATATGGTCATAAATAATATAGTGCATTACTCGATGACAAAGTGTGTGCAATGAGTTAACATGTGTGATTAGGTGAGCTTATTAAGACTCGTGGTATGATTTCATGGCTAGACATGAGGACACTGTGAAAAACAAAGGACCCAATGACCAAATAGCACGGAAGACTAAAAAACAAACTAACTTGATTAATTTTGTCTAATTTTAATATTTACGCTATTTACTAGGTGTTTTGGGTGTTTTTGTCCCTCGGGAGGGTTACGTCACAAAGATTGGTCTGGCTGAGTTGTACCTGCAAAAACAACGGAGACTTCGGGTGGTTGGAGCTCCACCTCCGAAGATCAAGTTAGTAACTTCAAAGAGAATAAAGAGTACGGAAATTTGGGTGGGGATCTGCTTGGATTCCAAGATCAGGTGTTTCTCTGATGAGAGAGAATGTAGGTGTAATAAACGATTCAATGTGTCCCCAAAATGGGGAAATATCTCCCTATTTATAGGGTCGTTGGAGAATGTGCCCCTATCTTGGTAACTTGACCTAGATTTTAGTGGGTTGCGCCGTTTTACGGCGCTCCTAGAGATTTGGGCCCTTGAAGGCCGCCATTTCAAAGGCTTATCTAAGGGGGCCACATGTTAAGAGGATATTGGGCCACTTGGGCCATCCTGAGCTCACCACGTGGCCTCCTCTCATTGGTCCACTTGTCTATGGTATTTTTACCCTAAATATTTGCCCCTCATAGGGGTCACGTGCATGTCACGTGGGGTCTGTGACATGTGTCCGAGGTGAACAGTAACAACGGATAGTAAAATTTAAATTTCAAACAGGAATGCCCCCGTTTTCACCTTCTATAAATACAAGTTTCACTAGTAGAAAATATCAAAATTGCACCCCCTAATTGGCACCGGTTCAGTCCAAACCGGTGCCAAAAATGGCCTACAAAATTGGTGGGAAGCTAAACCAGAGTAAAAGGCATCGGTTCACTTCAAACCGGTGCCAAAAACATAAAGGCCACCGGTTTGAACCAGTGCCTTTTTGAACCGGAGCCATTAAATATTAAAAAAAAAAAAAAAAAAAAAAACCGGCCCATTAAAACCCTCCCAACCTTAACATATTCACTCATCTCCCCTCCTCTCGGCCGTTTCTCTTTCTCTCTCCTCCTCTCTTCCTCTTTCTCTCTCCTCTCCTCCTCTTTCTCGATCTCCTTCTCCTCCTTCTATTTCTCTTCCCTCATCTCCTTCTCCCTGGTGTCCTCCTCCCTTCTTGCATTCGAAAAATTCCAACATGCAAAACCGTCCTCCTTTCTTTCAATCGATTTCTTGGTATTTTTTTTCGATTTTAATTTTTTTTTTTTACGATTTCAGGGGGGTTTTTTATTCGATTTTAACTTTGATAGATTTTTATTTTGTTTTGATTATTATTTTTGATTTCTGGTTCTTTTTTATTCAAATTTAATACGTTTTTCTTCGATTTTGATTTATTTTTCTTCGAATTCCGGGTATTTGTTTTTTCGGTTTCATTTTTGGGTATTTGTTTTTCGATTTCATTTCTGGGTAATTGATTTTGATTTCATTTTTCGCTATTTGTTTTTCGATTTCATTTCTGGGTATTTGTTTTTCGATTTCTACGTATTATTATTGTTTTTCGATTTTGATTCATTTTCCGATTATTATTTTTTTGCGATTTCTGGGTATTTTTTCGTTTTTTTTTTTTTTTTAATTTTCTGGGTTTTTAACTAATTTTCGATTTTATTTTTTTTTTTATTTTTTTAATTTTCTAGGTTTTAATTTTTTTCGATTTTAATTTTTTTTCGATTTTCTGGGTTTTAATTTAATTTTTTCTTCATTTTCTGGATTTTTCAGGATTTTCAACTAATTTTCGATTTTAATTTTTTCGTTTTTCTTGGTTTTAATTTTTTTTTCGATTTTAATTTTTTCGATTTTTTTTTTAATTTTTTGGGTTTTAAACTAATTTTCGATTTTAATTTTTTTTGTTTTTTTTAATTTTCTGGGTTTTAATTTTTTTTCGATTTTAATTTTTTTCGATTTTCAAGGTTTTAATTTAATTTTTTCTTCATTTTCTGGATTTTCAACTAATTTTTTATTTTAATTTTTTCGATTTTCTGGGTTTTAATTTTTTTTCGATTTTTTTAATTTTCTGGGTTTTTAACTAATTTTCGCAGCTAATACATTTTAATTGATTTTTTTGGATGAACTAATTGGCGCAGGTATACTATTTGCTTTGCAAGCCCAAAATATTGCACATAATCGAAGAATCAAGAATAAAGAATATTGATTTAGATGTTTTGGGTTTTTTTTTATTGTGATGTTGTAATATTTTTTTTTTATTTATATTGTAGTTCTTTTTTATTTATTTATATGTGGTAATTGTTTAATTTTATAATTCGTATATTGTAATTTTTTCTTGATTATATACTGTAAATTTTCGGTTATATTCAATGATATTCGATTAATATGTTGTTGTTCTTATTTATTTTAGTCAATTTGATTTTTAAGTGAAAAATGACAACAACAAAAATATATATATATATTTTTTGGGGTTCTTTGGCACCGGTTAACCGTTGCCAAAAACTTTGAAATACTTTTCTGTGGGCTTTTTTGGCGCCGGTTAACCGGTGCCAATTTCGATTTTTGGCACCGGTTTGAACCGGTGCCTTTTTAAAACCCTTTTTGGCACCCCCCACATTGGAACCGGTTCAAACCGGTGCCTTAGGCCGGGTTTGAACCGGTGCCAAATTCATTTTTTCACGTAGTGTTTACCTCCCCCTTTTTCTCTCACTTCATTTTCATTTGACTTTATAGAGAGAGAAAGAGAGATTTTTAGAGAGAGATTCTCTGCCTCCGTCTGCGTCAAAGTTTTTCGTATTTCTGCGTGCTAACGCTGCAACACTCGGTTCACCGTCTGTAGCTGTTTTCAGATTTATCAGAGCTAAAGTAAGGTAACCACCTGTACCATATTTAGTTTTTCTCTTTTTCAACTTGTATACATTCTTTCTCCGCCTGTATACATAGTTTAGAAATAAAAATGAGTTCTCAATCCACACACTCGGCACTGCCTAGGACTGCCGGTCCCCCGGAACGGCTGAGTCTAGAACAGGGGATGCCTTTTCTGGACTGTCAGAATCGATGTGCTCATCTCCGAATTCCTCCCTCTCTGTGTCTATGCATGACACAATGGCTAGAATGAAACTGATGGCCAGAAGGTCTAAGAGTCGGCGCACTATGTCAGTGCCAGCCGATGAGGTTGTTCCGGATGGGGAACAGGAGGATTTAGAGGAGAGCGGTTCTGATAAAGAGGTTCCCTCTACTTCCGGGAGCTCAGGCGTACGGGAGGAAGGCGGTGAGGAAGTCGCCTCCTCTAATGGAACCGGCGATGATGAGGCCAGTGAAGGGTAAAGGGCCGAATCTTCTGGCTCTGACCATGACAACTTTGCGGCTGACTATCAGCAGCCACCTAAAGTCGCTGACAACCCTAACAATAAAAGTACTAGAATGTTGTCGGGTGACATTGCCCTGTTAAAAAACGGCTTTGGAGCTTTTAAAGATAAGCACCCCTTCGGAAAGGGTGGGACATTATCGTCCCGCCTGCTGACGCAGTAATGGCATGGGACGATGACGTTGATAATGCAGAACATTACTTTGTTGGCTACGAGGCGGTCATAGAAGCCGGCATCCGGTTCCCCCTCCATACCAGATTAGGAAAATCCTGAAGGGGTATGATCTAGGAGTTTGGAAGCTCACCCCCAACTCGTGGGTGAACATTTTGAGTTACATCACCACCTACGAGCTCCAGAACATAAATCCCAGCTTCTCCGCCTTCGCTCATATGCATTACTTGAGCAAGGCACCAGGCGGTCATGGGGCATGGTACACTCTTTCCATCTTGCCCCAGTATTTGATGAGTTTGGACAAGGTGTCCAAATTGTCCGGGTGGAAAGATAAGTTTTATTTAATTTCTTCTCCAACTCTGAGACACAACCGGACACTGCGCCTGTACAACACGGAACCGGCGCTTCTAGGCAGGAAATGCCCTCTCCCGGAGCTATACACTAAGGCCCGGGAGAAAATAATGTATCCGGGTTTCTATGAAACCACTACTGAGCCCATGGGGGATGGGACTCATATTATAGTTCAAACAAACTGGATCCCCCACCTGGACTATGTAGGCGTCGTTCAAAGTGCGCCTACGTAAAAGCATGTGTGAATATGCTTGGCACTCATAGGAAGTGGGAATTGACATAATAAGATTAGGGACAAGGAAAGTAGGGAGCCGCCAACAAGTTTTTAAGGAACTTGTAAATTGTTCACGGATCATAAAAGGCAACCACGAATAAGGGACAACGATAGGCAACAACGATTGACCCTTGAAGGTTATACCCCATTCATAATCCATGAGATTACTAACTCCGTATGGTTCGGAACCACTAAAGGAGGATCGGAGATGATGGTACGAAGTGAGTCATGGAGTCACATTCGCCCGTATTGGCCTCTACTCGATTCTTATAGTGAAAAGTATTCCTGCGATCTCAAAGGCATACAAACAAAATATTCAATTTGGTCCAAACTATTATTAAGCTAAATCGGTTTAATATTAATGCAACATATAATTCTAAAATATTTTTGATCACTTTAATTAAAAACAAGATTAAAAAGTATCCTAAACCGTTTGTCCAAATTATCTTATTAGGCGTGATTTTCAATTACATATTCCCTTTAAACATGCAATATAGTGATCATAAATATAATAAAATAAACATTAATATTAGAAACAATTTAACAATAATAGAGTTAGTCAAATAAAATATAAAATAACCTAATCATAATGCTAGCAATATTAAAATAAAATAAGAGTAATTAAATTAATTAATTACTCACATTCCGCGCGTTCCTTTAAATTGCTACATCATGAATAAATTGTTAGTAACTTTAATAAAAATATAAATAAAATGAAAATTAAATCAAAACAATTAAATTAATAAAAATAGATATGATTTGGTCCAAACCCTCAGTCAATTATACCTTTCACGCCTTGGTTTAAGGACAGAACCTCGGGTTAAGTATGGATTCTTTTGAGTGCTTAGGGGAAGAAATGAAAGAATAAGGAGGATAGTGTTTAGGCTAAAGAGGGAGAAAAGAATTATTTTTTTATCAAGCATTTTGATGAGTGAAAAAGGGATTATATGACCTCTAATTATAGGGAAAAAAGAGGGTCGAAGAATTAAGAAAAGATCGAGTTCGAATCGGATTAAAACTCTTGCGATAAACAACAGTTTTTGCAGTTTTTGTTTTTATCATATCTTTTGATCCAAAAATTTTAATTAAGATGAATGAGACATAGTTGGAAAGATCTTGAAGTCTACTTTCTAACCCAATTAAAATTAGATTAAAATATTTTGTATAACAAAGATATAGCCGAAATAGTGAGACGGTGTCAGTTTTGGATAGAGTTTGACATTTTATTCATATCTTTTACGTTATAGCTCGGAATTGATATTATAATATATCATTGGAAAGATTATTTCAAGGGCTATCCAACCATATAAAATTAAGATAAAAAATATGAGGCACAAAATTCATATCTGTCTATCTTTGAACGTTTTCAATTCGGATAGAATTAGGACTTTCAAAAAAAGGAATTTTATTCAATTTCAAACTCTTTAATCTTATCTTTTCAAAAAGGATAATTAAGATCTTTTAGAAACTTCTAGAAGATTCTAATTAAACCTAATTGGTTTATCAATTGGATTAAATCATTAGACCCTCCACATGATCATTTGGTCGTAGGTAAGGTGGGCTTAGGTTCGGTTTTGGCTTAGTATAATATTGAGTCGTTATAACTCGGATTTTGTAGACACCTAAAAATGTCTCCCCAAAACCAAACCCGATGATTAATAACCTTTCACGCCACTATTGGTCGGTTTCAGTATTTAATCCCGAGAGTGCTTAAAAAATCGTATTTTATTAAATTCGTATTTTTTAATAGTCCATGGATTAGTCTTGATGTTTGGTAAAATCATAGTTTTAATTTCAGCCCAAACTTATTATTTAATTTTAGCTCAAACCTTTTATTTTATTTTATTGTTTTATTTTTTTTTTTGGCCCAAACCTTTTATTTATTTTATTTACTTATTTTTTTTTATTTTAGCCCAAATAATAATAAATCAGAAAAAGGCTCGAAATTATCAATCGACACTTAAAATGCTGAACAAAATTAGGGTTAAAAATGAATTTAGACGGAAAAGCAAACTGAAAATTCCCGCGCCACGGCAGCTGTCCACCGTGTCACGGGAAACTTTCCCGGCTGTCGGTGGGATTTCCCGTGACACGGGAAACCTGTTGTGACACGGGAATTTCCGTGTCCTTTCCGCGTAAACCCTTAACGCGTTTTCTCCCCCATTTACTAAATATTTCCCGCGTCACACAAAATTTGCACCGTGTCACGGGAATGTTTCCCGTTTGACAGTGGAATTTCCCGTGTCACGGTACAGTTTGCCATGTTGCGGGATACTTTTTTTAGGGTTTTTATCATTTTAGGGTTCCGTGTGTTCCCTCAGCACATTTTTTCTATAAATACCCCCTCATTTCTGATGTACGGGGCATCAATTAATTCTCTATTTTTCTCTCTTCTATGCTCTAGCCTAAACACTAGCCTACCCTTCTTCTTTCAAAATTCCTTCTTCAAGTACTCCAAGGAGTCCATACTTTACTCGTGGTTCTGTCCTTAAGCCAAGGCGTGAAAGGTAGAACTGTTTGAGGGTTTGGCCCCAAATCAATTCTATTTAATTTAATTTAATTATTGTTTTATTATTATTTCCTTGAAGTTACTAACTCGTTTATTATTTTGTAGTTGCAAACAAACAGAATCAAAGTAAGAATTATGTTCCTTTTATTTCTATTATTTTTCTAACGATTTTGTATTGTTAAAATTATTGTTAAATTGCTTCCAATATTAATGTTTATTCTATTATTTTTATGATCACCATATTGCATGTTAAAGGGAATATGTAATTGAAAATCACGCCTAATAAGATAATTTGGACAACCGGTGTAGGTTTCTTTTTAATCTTCTTATTTATTAAAGTGATCACTAAGATTTTAGAATTATGTGTTGCATTAATATTCAACCAATTTAGCTTAATAATAGTTTGGAGCAAATTGAATCTTTGTTTATATGCCGTTGAGATCGCAGGATTCACTTTTCACTAAAAGAATCGAGTAGAGGCCAATACGGGCGAATATGACTCCGTGACTCACTTCGTACCATCATCCCCGATCCTCCTTTCGTGGTTCCAAACCATATGGAGTTAGTAATCTCATGGATTATGAATGGGGTGTCACCTTCACGGGTCAATCGTTGTTGCCTTTCGTTGTCCCTTTATTGTGGTTGCCTTTTTTATGATCCGTGAATGGTTTACAAATTCCTAAAAACTTGTGGCGGCTCCCTACTTTATTTGTCCCTAATCGTATTATGTCAATTCCCACTTTCTATGTGTGCCAAGCATATTCACACATGCTTTTAACGTAGGCGCACTTCGAATGACGCCTACAGATTTGGGCTTATAATATATCGTTGGAAAGCTCTTTTAAAACCCCATCCAAATATTTAATCATTGGACCCATATTTTGGACCAAAATAAACTAGATTAAACATTTTTATAAAAAGGACACAAAATAAATGATTTTAAAGGACACGAAATGAATTATTTTGGGTTTAAAGGCACAAAAAGAGGAAAATAAGTTATGGTTTAGGGAAATGGGATAAGAGTTGGGATGGTTTTATGAAATGGAAATACGGATTTAAGCACTCCAAGATTAAATACTCAACCCGACCACTAATGGAGGTGAAAGATTGTTCATCATCGGGTTTGGTTTTGAGGAGATATTTTTAGGTGTCTACAGAAGCCCCCACTTTGACTGAGTTTGTAGAAACGTCAGTTTTGAAAATGATAGCCAAATTAGTCGATAGGGATGGAGAATGATTTAAGACGTTCTGCAATCCTAAATCACTTTGTATACGCCGATACCTGAAAAAATTTTAATTCCACAGATAAAAGAGTAAAGGATTGAATGCTTATCTGACACCAGTGTATCGGTCACAAATGAGTTTGGTATTTTCCTATGCTTGAAGGAATCCACTGGATTACGTTTGTTGAAATGCTTTCCATGCTTGAGGAAAGCCAACAGATGAGTTTGGTAGCTTTCTAAGCCTGAAGAAACCTACCGGATGACACTTTCCATGCTTGAGGAAAGTTGACAGATGATGAGATTGCAAGTCTTTGTGTATCGAGAACCTTGCGTCATGAAAAGATGGTGGTTCGATTGTCCCCGAACGTGGATTGTAGATGGTTCGCTTGTCCCCGGACGTGGGCAGTAGTTGGTTCTCTTGTCCCCGAACGTGGGCTGTAATTGGTTCGCTTGTCACCGAACGTGGGCTGGAATTGGTCCGCTTGTCCCCAAACGTGGGCTGTAAATGGTTCGCTTGTCCCCGAACGTGGGCTGTAAATGGTTCGCTTGTCCCCAAACGTGGGCTGTAGATGGTCCGCTTGTCCCCGGACGTGGGATGTAAATGGTCCGCTTGTCCCCGGACGTGAGCTATAGATGAGACCTGCAAAATAAAATTTACCAAGGGACTCGTATATACAGTGATTGACTTGACCAACTGACTTGACCAAGTTTGACTTGACATGACATGACATGTGTATGACTTATGATTGTGTGTGTCTTGAGTGAGTGTGTGCACTGACATAAGCAATTAAAAATGCAAGAGCAAAAAATTTCCGTCATTTTTGTCATGAGTGGAGGGTACCGACTTTCTCCCGAAAAAGAAAGACGTGAAAAATGAAGTTTTGTTTTTAAACTTCCCCAAAATAAAAGTCAAGATAAAAAAGGGAAGAAGTTTTGAACTTCCTTGTTGAGCAAGACAGATGAATCACATGGATTTTCTTCTTGTCATATTGAACTGGTCGTTTTGAGTATATTGTATGCATGATGCATGTTCTTAGGCTAGGAGACTAAGGGCAATTACGTCATGTGACACGATAGGTGAATGAACTTCGGTCATGGAGCTAAGCATCATATATGGTGTAAAGAAACGATCTTGAACATTACTTAGGTCTTGAAGCTAAGCACGTATATATAGATGAAGTGATCGATGAGTATCGCATAACATAGGTCAAGGAGCTAAGCACGATATGTGATGTATGAAACAATGAACATTGTTTAGGTCTAGAAGCTAAGCAAGTATACAATGTCTCTTTTGATGTTGTCTTGAAAGATGACGAAACATGCACAGTATTGAAGTAAGATTTCATGATAGAGGGTTCCTAGAAGGAAAGGTGATATGGATATGTGTGTGTAAGTGAAGTGTGTGAATGTGATACTAAGGCTGGCTGCAAGGGTTATGGCGATGGAAAGAGATGTGAGAAGAGTCAAAGATGATGACTCTTTAGGCTAGATAGGCAAAATGATGTGGGTTCAAGCCCCCAAGTCTAGCTCTAAATGGGTAGGGTCATAGGATTAAGAATTGGATATTCTTCGACTCGATCATGCATATGAATGTAGTCGCACCTCAATGTGAGGTTGCCTACGTATCTGTTAGGAATCAGGCCGAACGTAGCTCTAACCAAACTTTGCACAAGTGTGTACACCTTAAAGAGGTCTTTCAAGGGTTGTAATGTGGTTAAGCTGATGGTTTAAGGAAGAAAGGGGTAAAAAACTCAAGACCCGAGAGAAGCCCCCAAGATATGCAATTATGTATTAAACTTTGCAAGTTTTATTTTTCATATATTTTTTTTTTATTTTGAATTTTTTTTTTTTTTAGTTCTTTTGAATCAATGTAGGCAATCTCAGATCATGCGGTCCATCACTCACTTAGAATTCATGTTTCTCAGGTACAGTACCAAGCACTCGATGAGAGAAACAAATTGAGACGTGTTCATATCAAAGACATTGGAACACTTGCCTTTAGACATTGTTTTTTTGTTGCTTTGCTGCTTTTGTTTTTTGTACTTGCTTTTTGAATGTTATACAATTACACATCTTCCAATCCCAGGCTTAAGTGAATGTGGATTGAATAAAAAAGGTCAATCAATAGACGAGGCTCAAAGTGGTTGACGAAAAATGAATATGTTATTAAGCTGTTAATAGGAAATGACAGGGTTGCAAAGGTGCCTCAAGTCATTGGTGTACCTTACCTTCGACCCAATGAATATGATTGGGTCGTAGGTAAGGTGGGCTTAGGTTCGGTTTGGGCTCATTTTAATATTTTGGCCGTAACTTATTCGTTATAACTCGGATTTGGGCTTATAATATATCGTTGGAAAGATCTTTTAAAGCCCATCCAAATATTTAATCATTGGACCCATCTTATGGACCAAAATAAAATGGATTAAACGTTTTTATTAAACGGACACGAAATGAATGATTTTAAAGGACACGAAATGAATTATTTTTGGTTTAAAGGCACAAAAAGAGGAAAATAAGTTATGGTTTGGGGAAATGGGATAGGATTTGGGTTGGTTATATGAAATGGAAATATGGATTTAAGCACTCCAAGATTAAATACTCAACCCGACCACTAATGGCGGTGAAAGGTTGATCATCATTGGGTTTGGTTTTGGGGAGACATTTTTAGGTGTCTACAGACTACTTCAAGGACGAATGCTTCTTGTCCGCCTGTGGGTTAAGTCCCATTTTTCCCAAGGGTAGATCCACTTGCATCCGGAGTGTTTGTTATTTTATTCTTTTATTACAAACTTTCCATAATTTCTTCTAACTTTAATTCTATTCATGCAGCCGACGCCTCACTACTACAAAAAAGGCCAAAGAGACCCGTTAGAAATAGCATAAGAGACCTGTTTAGAAGAGGTCTCTAGCTCACAGGTCTCTTTGCTAAAGAAACCTGTTCAACTGAACAGGTCTCTTTGTTATCAATAAGAGACCTGTTATGTAAGGTAACAGGTCTCTTCGCATGTATATACATCATATATTTACGAGAAGGGGAAGAGACCTGTTATTTCATACAACAGGTCTCTTTGATAGCCATAAAGAGACCTGTTTTGTCAGGTAACGGGTCTCTTTATAATTTTTCTTTTTTAAAAAAAAATTATAAATTGACGATATATATTTATTATTTTGTAATTATTCTACTAAAATTGAAAATTACAAAACCAAAAAATTAGATAAATTTACATAAACTTACATAATTATGGAATTTACTAGTAGTAACATTTACAAGTATATACGAACAATAATTTACATGTATAAGAGAATTTATGGAACAAGTAAATAATAACTAATGGAAATAATAATTTACAATAAGTTATCAAAACTAACAACATTCCCACAAATTTTATACGGCAAGTGAATCCAACCATCTCTTTGGTAATTTCTTTAGCCCTCCATATATCAGCTAAGCAAGTTTCTTGAATTGGTCATCTGGCCTCTAAAAACCTGTATACCATTAAGAGAATCAATAAAAAAAAAAAAAAAAAAAAAAGCTTCAAGGGTTATAATTCAGGTTAAAAACTAGACATCAACAACATAAACACAACCTTACACGATTTAAACATCAATAACAAAATTAAGGGGATAAAATCATATATTATCCCATATGCAATCTTCACCGCATAAATCAACTCTTGGGCACCTAAATCATCTTTTATACAAAATAAACCCAGAAAAATCATCAATATTAAAGTAATCAATTGACCTAAACAGCAAACTGCAAAGGAAATAATATACTTAATTTAACATTAAAAAAAACGAAAAACCCAAGAAAATACCATCAATAACAAACCCCTATAAACCAACCCTAAGCCTTAACCTCTAACAAACCGCCCACACCCCCGTGAAAACCACCCCAACCCCCGTATAAACTACACTCACCCCCGTGAAAACCATCCCGACCTCGTAATAAACCGACCCAACCTCGTCATAAACCGACCCAACCCCGTGAAAAACCAACCCCTAGTGAAAATACCCCAATCCCGTAAGACACTAGCCACCAACGAAAAAACCAAAAACTACCCAATCTAAACTATAGCAACCTATTTTTTAAAAAAGAAACAAACAAACCATAAACCATTGCCATAGAAACACCTTGTCAACAACCCAAAAACTTTTCAGAATTAAATTGATATGGAAACATACCTTTTTAAGACTAATTCAATTGTAGAATTATTTAGGCAAATTTGACCATAAGACTCTAGATCTGGAGTATTTATGGTCATAATAGACGTTGAAAGCCTCAAACTTTGAGTTAAAAGAAGAAGGCAACGCCGGTGTTGAAGGAAGATGCAGCGTCGTTAATGAGGAGGAGTTAATTGCTTCGTGAGAAATAAAAATGAGAAATGAGATGAGACAAGTGATGAGGTGAAAGAGAAAGAGACGTATAAAGGGGAACAAGAAAAGAGATTCATATGAACATGACTGATAATGAGCTGTATAAATGAATAAGAATTAAAAAGGGAATTTTTTTTTCTTAAAAAAAAAACAAAGAAAAGGCGAGAGTACGCTAGTTGTGGTGGGTCCTTAATCCTTATGCGCATATATAAGAGACCCGTTCAGCAAACCAACAGGTCTCTTATTTTCGTCCCAAAATCTCATGTGGGTCCTTTGACATTTTAGAGACCTGTTATCTCTAATATTAGGTCTCTTATATCAAAGAGACCTGCTGTATTAACCAACAGGTCTCTTATTATAGGTCTCTTTTGCCATTTTTGTAGTAGTGCCTTAAAGATGGTTGATCCGGCCAAGACTTCGGCTAAGTCGGCGACGCTGCTGCACAAGGAGGCTGCTATTGCAAGGAAAGCAGCCGTTAAAGCGAAAGAGTCCAAGAAGGGCGGGGTAAGACCTCCTGTCTTAGTATAAATTTTTTATTTTTTATTTTTTATTTTTTTTACTAAGGCAATTTACCGGTTGGGTATACTTAACCTTTTTCATTTTGCAGCACTCTTTAAAACGTGTGCCACGATCCTTCTCCAAGCTTTTCAAAAGGCAAGGAGAGGATCTAGAAAAGGCTCTGGCTGCGAAGGCCGCTAGAAAGGACCCTCCCCGGTCAAACTCTTCTGCCAAATCCGATCGTCCCACGCCCGGTGGCAAATCCCCTACTGCAATGAAGATTCTGAGTGAAGGCTCAGAGCGTTCGCAGCAAGAAGCGTCGGATGCCTCCACGGCATCGAAGGGTAGCATGCCACCTAATGTTGCAGTCGGTGTGGCAACAACCGGGGAGGAAGAGACGCCTACACCCCATCTAAATAACCAAGGTAAGGGAAAGATTGAAATACCTTGGCCACTTGACTTCATGAGAGTCATGACTAAGGTAGACCCCTCCGACGAGCCGGCAACGGATGAATGCCAGGTATGCTGCCTCTTTCTCACAGAGCACATCTACTTTTGGTGCAGATCTTACATCCGACGAGCCGGATCTTGCTGGTTTCGCAAAACGGATGGTGAGGACCCTCACCCGATCAGAGAAGAATTCAATACCTGATCTGCAGGTAGTGGACTTTGACCGGATAATGGGCCAGCTGACTGAGGTAAAGAATCCCACAACCCTGATATCTTTTCTTTATTTTAACTAAGTATATCATAATCCGACTGTTCTTTTCCCAAGTAATGCTGAGAGTAGACGGACTCCGGGGCCCCTTTAGGCGAAAACAGGAAGAGGTAAATGACGCCAAACGGAGGGCCCTTGAAAACCTCAACTCTACTGAATATGCTAATTATATGTGTGATTTATAGATTAAAGAAGTAGAGTTGAAACAGGAGGAGCTGATCCGGAGCTTGACGGCTGCAAATGATGAAGCCACCAGCCGGGCTAATGACCTTGAGAAAAAGCTGAAGGATGTAAAATCTGATCTCAAGGCATTCGAAGATGCCGACAAGGAAAACATCCAACTCCGGGCAGACATCTCCCGTCTAGGGATCGAGATCTTCAAACTGCGGAACAAGCAGTTGGATGAGATCGCCCAGGACCAAAAACGGCTGATGGAGGAAAATGAGCTGGACAATGCAGCCCGCCTGAAGATCACTTGGAGCCTGATCTACCCATATATAGACTTTGAAGTCTATAAACTTAGGTATGAGTATTCCACTGAGGTGTATGATGCCCAAGTTCTAGGTGAGGCTCCTCCGCCTCGCTTCCAAGACTGGGCTGCCGAGCAAGGGTATGAAGTGTCGGACACTTAGGACCCGGCGGAGGTAGAGCGAAACGAAGGTAATCAGCCTCAAGTAGCTGATGACCAATCTGAAGCCCTCCCAGCTGGCTTTAACCAGTTGGAGCATTAGCTTCAACCTCAGCCTTAGGCGAGCCTCCCCAAATTCTGCGGCAGTATGCCAACTACTTTTCTTTGCCGGCTTGTATGCCGTGTAATGTTGTATCTTTACCTAATGTGGAGTTGGGTTAACAATTTGTTTTTTTGCTTCTTCACCGGATGTGACTCCAGTTAACACTTATTCTGGCCATTGTGCCATTTTCGATATTATTGAAGTATTCTGGCCTTTGTGTTTGAATTTTACAATTTTAATTTTGCGTATATTTGCAATTCTTTAATATTTTGCCTAACTTAAAAAAGCATGCGGCAATTTTCAATCCTGGTGCTCTTTCCCATGGACGGCTATGTGGTTGGTTTCATTTTTAATTGATTGATTGGCTTGAAAACACTTGATACTTGGAGAAGTATGAGGTGTTTTTAGGCCAATCAATCACAATGGTGATTGCCCCAAACCAAGTGCACAGGCGGCCATTAGAACGGGTGCTTCGAGTCTCCTATCCAGACTGTAATATTTTGTCTAGGATTATTACATAGCCATTACACAAAATCTTTTGCCCCAATTGGGAGAGAGAGTGCAACTTTGAAATAAATAATCCAAGTGGAAAACTTCTGCCGGCAACCGACTAATGCCTTGGGGCATCCGGTATTCAGTAACTTAACCGTTTCTCGTAGATTATTCTGGTCAGACGGCTATGAGTTGACCAATTTGGTCGTTCAATTTTTTTCGACTGCATAGGTACGTAGAACTGACGAATAGTCTGTTCTTTGCGACGATTGCACCCGGAGGGGTGTCGCCGGACGCCATTGTCCATGTTAGGACAGGCGGTTTTATAAAATAAGCAACCATCCGGCCATTTGGCCTTTGGTCTTGTTTGAGACCGGATGTATAGCCACTCATCGTTTTTGTACTTAGTTTTTTTCAAGCTGGCCATTGGCCACGCGATATCGTATTTATACTAAATGTCAATTTAGTTGGTTAAGAAATTTGTCCGTCTAGGTATTACCCAGGCGGAAGGGTAAGTATAACATTAAATTACACTAAGTATCAAACTTAGTTGATTGAACTAGTAATCCGTCTGAGTATTACCTAGGCGGATAAATAATTATATCATTGAATCTACACTAAGTGTCAAACTTAGACAGTTAAACATAAGTTTTGTCTGAGGATAACCCAGGCGGATAAGTAATTATAAAAATAGCAAAACAATTTTGCAAACAAAGCCTGATTTCTTATTGATTGACTCACTGTTTACAAAAAATTTACATTTCTCAGAAATAGTACTTTTTTAAGTTATCTACATTCCAAGTTCTAGGTAGACGCCGGCCGTCTAGAGTTTCTAGATGGTAAGTGCCATCCCTGACTTCTTCATAAATCCGGTAGGGGCCTTCCCAATTAGGAGTTAGCTTTCCAGCTTCATTGGCCCTACCGGTTGCCTCCATTTTTCGTAACACAAAGTCGTCAACTTTCAAAGGACTCTTGCGCACTTTCTTGTTGTAGACTCTGGTCATTCTCAGACGGTATATCTCATGGCGCAGGGCAGCATTGCCCCTGCATTCCGGGAGGGAGTCCAATGCTAGCCGCATGGCCTCCCACTTTGCCTCTTCATCATAAAGCATGACTCTTAGAGTCGGCTCGTAATGTTTAATGGGCAAGACGACTTCAACATCATATACCATAAGAAATGGGATTTCACCGGTTGCCCCTTTAGCAGTAGTCCGGATGGCCCATAGGACATGAATTAGCTCTTCTGCCCATAAGCCACCGGCTCTTTCAATTTTCTTTTTTATGCCGTCTGAGATGAGTTTGTTGAAGGCTTCAAATTGGCCGTTTGCTTGGGGTCAGCCGACTGATGCAAAACAATGTGAGATACCCTGATCTCCCAACCAAGTCTTAAGATGATGTGTTTCAAACTGAGGGCCATTATCAAACAACATAGACATAGGTACCCCGAACCGGGTGATGTTGTTCTTCCAAATGAAAGAGATGACATCCTTTGTCTTGATGTTCTTGACCGGATCAGCTTCTACCCGTTAGGTGAAATAATCCACAGCCACCAAAATGTAGCGCTTTCCGCCTAGAGCAGGCGTATAAGGACCAAGGATATCCATGCCCCATTTAGCAAACGAGACTGGACTGTGGATTGCCGTCAGATCAGTAGCCGGGCGGTGAATAAGCTTGCCAAACCTCTGGCATTTGTCACATCTCTTCACCAACTCTTTAGCGTCTGCTTCAAGAGTGGGCCAAAAGTAATGTCGCCTGGCTCTGACGGCTAGGGACCTGTCGCATATATGAGAGGCATAGTATCCATCATGCAATTCTTCAAGAACTTCTTTCCCCTTTTCTGGGGCAACACACTTCAATAGAGGTTTAAGGAAACCCGCCTTGAAGAGCTCTCTGTTTCTCAACTCGAAGTTTGCTGCTCACTTTTTCATGAAGGCTGCTTACTGTGTTGAATCAGGAAGTATCCGTCTGCTAAATATGCCCGAATGCCATGCATCCAATTAGAGCTTCGGTCCAGGATTCCAATGGGCTCTTCATATATACTTCACTTTTCAAGAACTTCCCAAAAGACTGACCGAGGCGTATCGCAGCAGGCGGACGAAGCCAATTTGGACAACGCATCTGCCTGGTTGTTATCTAACCTGGGCACTTGACTCAGACGGAATTCCACAAGTGCCCCGGCCTCTTCTTTGACTTCCTAAAGGTATTTGATCGTAGCCGGATGAGTTGCCTCATATTTTCCCTCATACTGGCTAACGACCAACTGTGAATCATAGTAGGCATCAATTTTAGTTGCCCTTGCTGCCTTACACATGCAAATTCCGGCTAGCAGAGCTTCAAATTCCGCCTCGTTATTTGAGGCTTGGAACTTAAACCGCAGTGCATATTCAAATCTGTCCCCCTCACGGGACTCATATAGATACAGGAAAGAAGTTCTTCGTCGAGCTCCCTTCTACATACACTTTCCAAATCTGATCCATGTTATTCGGTTGAACCGGTCGTGTCATTTAAACAATGAAGTCGGAAAACGCCTGACCTTTCACTGCCTTTCTATGTTCAAAAGTGATTTCAAGACTTTGCATTTCAATAGCCCATTTCAGCATTCTGCCGAATGATTCCAAGGTAGACATTGGCCGCTTGAGGGGATGATCAGTGTAAATTACCATCGAATGGGCCAGAAAATACGGCTTCAATTTCTTGAAAGCCATATATAGGGCAAGGCCAAAATTTTCAACCATGGGATACCGGAGCTTAAAATTTTTAAGTACATGGCTAATGAAATAGACCGTAAGTTGAATGTCATCTCTCTCATCAAGGAGAATAGCACTGAGAGCATGATCTGAGACGGCTAGGTACATATATAACGACTCTTTGGGCAGAGGACTAACAAGCCTTGGCAAAGAGTGCAGGTGCTCTTTCAGCTTTTGAAAGGCCGCCTCAGCATCATCCCCCCATTCAAATCTAGTCTTCTTCCTGATTGCTTGGAAGAAGTAAAGGCATTTGTCACTTAACCGGCTGAGGAACCTCTTTAAAGCCGCCAGGCAACCAGTTAGTCTTTGTGCTTCCTTGACAGTGCGGGGTGACTTCATGTCAATTACCGCCTGTATCTTCTCGGGGTTAGCCTCTATCCCCCTTTAATCAATCAGGAATCCGAGAAACTTCCTAGACTCAACACCAAAGACGCATTTCTTAGGATTTAACATAACCTTATGCCGCCTTATTGTAGTGAAGGTTTCTCGGAGATCAGCAAGGTGATCCGCCTGCTGCTTGGATTTGACTATCATGTCATCAATGTACGCCTCTACATTCCTCCCGATTTGATTAATGAAGACCATATTAATCATCCGTTGGAATGTACCCAGCGCATTTTTCAAGCCAAACGACATCACAGTGAAACAGAATAACCCCTGACCAGTGACGAAGGCCGTCTTCTCTTGATTTATCTTCCACAGGAGTATCTGATGGAAGTCAAAGTAGGCATCCATGAAACTCATTAAGGCATGCCCGGCTGTCGAATCGACCAGACTGTCGATCTTTGGAAGTCGGTAACTGTCCTTAGGACATGCCTTGTTAAGTCTGTGAAATCAACACACATACGCCAGGTACCATTTGGCTTCTTTACAAGCACAACATTCGTCACCCAGTCGGGAAAATTACATGGGCGAATGAACCCAGCGTCCAACAGCTTTTTTACTTCGGCAGCTACCGCCTGACTTCTTTCCTCGCCGTAATTTCTTTTGTTTTGCCGGATGGGTTTCTTTTTAGGATCCACAGCGAGTTTGTGGACAGCAAGATCCGGGCTAACGCCTGGCATCTCCTCCACTTCAAAGGAAAAAATGTCTTTGAATTCTTTCAGCAGGAGGTGCAGATCTGTACCCAATTAGCATGAGCAGCCATCCCAACCTTAACTGTACGCTCTGGACGGATGTCTTCACGAGGTATATCAATATGGTCTCCAGCCGGTTGGGGACGAAGCTCCGCTGATCGCTCCCCGGTCAGTGATTGCTATTTTTTCTCTTTCTTCACGTCCACCAGCAGCGGATCCTTTCTTATCTTTCCGGCTGCTGATGGGGCTGGGGTTGAGTCGGCATCCTTGACATTGTCAAGGTCTATTGGTTCCTGCCCTTGGCTGTCTGGGGCCACATTATCCTTGACGGATGAGAGGTAGCACTCCTGGGCCGTCTTCTGATCCCCATTCAAGGAACCAATAGAGTTGTCATCCCTCTCATACTTGATAAGCATGAGAGAAGGGATGATTACAGCCTTGGCTTCGTTGAGGGTTGGCCAGCCTGGAATAATGTTATAGGTGGTCAGCTCCTCAACAACCAAGAACTTGACGACCAGGTGTCATCCTTTTCCTTTCTCACCCAGCCGGATTGGTAAATCAACCCTTCCGACTGGGTAAACCATTCCACCCCCAAAGCCAACCAAGGGGTGGGTAACCAAATGCATGTTGCTGACGTTATATTTCAGCTTTTGCAGGCACCGGAGACTGATGATGTCCGATGATCTGCCGGTGTCAATAAGGATTCGTCCAACCAGCTGGTTGGCAACTTTACATTCAATGAAAACCGGGTCGTCATGCGGACGGCGAACGCTGCCCCTGTCCTTCTCAATGATAAGAACGTCTGGAAAGGAGGAGCTAGCAGTCGCCTGCTCATCATCATCTGTGTCCATCTTTCGAAGATGGCTCTTGGTGCCCCGGATGGTAGGGCCACAGCATGAGAACCCGCCTGCTATGGTGTAGACCGGCTCCTTATCAGTGTGCGAACTACTAGCAGGATGGGGTGTCTTAGACGACTGCCCCGGATTCTTCTTATTAGTCCCTTTGGACTTGGAGATATAGGACTTCAACATCCCTTTGTCAACCAGACGGTCCAACGCCCATTGAAGGCTAAAGTAGTCGTTGGTGTTATGGCCAACTTCCTCATGGTATTGGCAGAATTTATTTTTTTTCCTTGATTGAATGGAACTTTTCATTGGATTCGGCTTCTCTAGAGACAGCCGGTCCTTGATCTCCATGAGGATGGAGTTGCAGTCCTTGTTAAACTCGTACTTAGGAACGTACAGTTTAAATTCTTTCTTCTTCTTCTGAGACGGCTGATCAGAATCACTAAATGCCCAGATTTCTTTTCTTTTCTTGCTCTCTTCTTTCTTCTTGGCCGGCTGAGCAGACCGGCTGTCTTTCTGTTTGTCAGACTTCTTAGAGTCCGACAGGTTACCTGGCGAGCAGAGGTCGGTTTCTTGAATATAGCTTTCTGCCTCCCTCAAGGCCGCCTGTAAAGTGAAAGCCCCTTTTCTGACTAGGTCGAACTTAAAAGTCAACCCGTCTCTCAGACCCTTGAAAAATTCTATAAAAGCTACCTCGTCAGACAATCCTTGAATCTGAATTCTGATCAGATTGAACCGCCTTACATAGGAGCGCAATCCTTCTCTCTCCCCCTACTTAATGGTGCTCAAGTCAAGACTTGTTTTCTTCGCAGGGATGTTCATCGAGAAGTTGGAAGCAAACAGGAAGGCAAGCTTCCTGAAACTATCAATGGACCCGGTGGCAGGTTGCCGAACCATTGTTGGGCAATGCCCTTCAATGTAGCCGGGAAGCATCGACACCAAGTGGCATTATCCAACCCTTGTAAGTACATGAGGTTGGTGTAAGCCATGAGGTGATCTTCCGGGTATGTGGTACCGTCATAGGTACCTACCAACACATTTTTAACCTTGGTCGGCTGTGCCGCCTCGGTTATCTCCCGGGTGAACGCAGAAGGTTGTTCACCAAGGCGGAGCAGACGAAGCTGCCAGTCCAGAGGTTGGACGTTGTTGTATCTCGCCTGGCCTCTAAAGAGGGTCGGCTGCATGAAATAGAGCGAATACAGACCATAGACCTGAGAAGGTACATACGGCGCAGTCTCAGTCATCTGAGGACCAGAATGGACGGTATTACCGCCTGTTTGGCTCTCATGCAAGGACGGTACATTCCCTGCAGAAGTGTTGTTGAAGCTGTCTAGAAAGTTCGACGTAGAGGCCGACTCAGACAACTGCTGGTTTCTCTTGCGGGTGATGATCTCCCAGGCGTCAAGAGTTGATTTTTTTCTCCCCACTGGCTGTTGAGTCCGGCGGGGTTTGTTGGCATTCCTCTTAGGCAGAAGAATTTTGGACCAGTTAATGGTCCCGGCTGCCTTCTCCTTTGGACGAGGAGTCGGCTGCCGATCTCTGACTGACTTCCCCTTCTCTAGAGGAGTATTTTTTTCCGACTGACCCCTACTTGGGCAAGCCTGGCTCTTAGAGATCAGATCTTTAATTTCACCCTTGAAACTTGTCATGAACTTCATGAGTTCGTCTCGGGTGACGGGAGCTGATCCACTTGATGTATGGGTTTCCCCTTTCCGCTGCCCAGGGGGTCGATTTGTATCCGCCTTGCTGGCACCCCGCTCCAGAGTGTCTCTAGGCCGGATGCGTTTGGTTATCAGAGAGCCATCATCGGCTTTATAAGTTTCAACCTGAGGATCTTCATCCTCTTGGTCTGTGAAAATTTCCGGGTCGTCGCCTAGACGCTTAGGAGGTGGTACAGACTCTTGAACCATCTTCGAGGTACTCTCCCCACAGACGGCGCCAAATGTTTTGGGTGTTTTTGTCCCTCGGGAGAGTTACGCCACAAAGATTGGTCCGGCTGAGCTGTACCTGCAAAAACAACGGAGACTCCGGGTGGTTGGAGCTCCACCTCCGAAGATCAAGTTAGTAACTTGAAAGAGAATAAAGAGTACGGAAATTTAGGTGGGCATCTGCTTGGATTCCAAGCTCAGGTGTTTCTCTGATGAGAGAGAATGTAGTGTAATAAATGATTCAATGTGTCCCCAAAATGGGAAAATATCTCCCTATTTATAGGGTTGTTGGAGAATGTGTCCATATCTAGGTCACTTGACCTAGATTTTAATGGACTGCGCCGTTTTACGGCGCTCCTAGGGATTTGGGCCCTTGAAGGCCGCCATTTCAGAGGCTTATCTAAGGGGGCCACGTGTCAAGAGGATATTGGGCCACTTGGGCCATCCTGAGCTCACCACGTGGCCTCCTCTCATTGGTCAACTTGTTTAGGGTATTTTTACCCTAAACACTAGGTGAAAATGGTCCATTGGAAATTGTTAGTCATAAATAATATCAACCACAATCAAAACAAAGAACACATGTTAAGGTTAGCACAAAAATCACACAAGAAACTAGGAAGAAGACTAGAATTCTAGAAGAGTTAGGACTCATGGATATAAAAAAAGTAATAAATAAATAAATAAAAATCTATAATCCTATGTTATACAATTTGACACGGATTAAAGGACTTGGCTAGGACTAGCTTGACACGAAAAGATAAAAAAAAAATTAAAAAAAAAATAAATTTGATGCTAAAAGGACACCTAAATTGGACTGGCTATACTATATTAGTTATAAGGTTTTATCTGTGACTCTGATTTGAACGAAACCAACTCCAAATGAAAGATAAAACTCAGGGGGCTACAGATCCATTGTTTGCACAACACGTAACTCTTTCTAGAAAACTGGCTATGACCAAAACATGTTGACGCTTATACAGGATACGGGAATTAAAATCCGGGTTGACTCAAATTTAAAAAGTGCTATGACTCGACTCTAAAAAAATAAAAAGGTTTGATAAGAAAAAAAATAAATAAAAAAAAGTCAATAAAAAAATGCTCATATAAGCACATCGTCAAGCATGATGCAATGAAGTTCGCAACCTAAAGTCAAGATCTATGTTCTACTATGGTCAAACTTTTGGGTGTCAAAGGGTACCATGGTTAAGAGTTTGGACGTTTTAACGAGGCATCCTCCCTTGAGGATGAATGCCAACGGGCAGCTCCGCGAGTTCGTGATGAAATTGAACTCGACTCCATGGTTTGGGTAGATTTAAAAACTTGGATGAACCCTTATTGCCATGAGCGTTTTCGGGTTGATAGAGCTTAAATCTTCCGGGCTAGCCACATACGTAGAACACGTACTATTGTGGAAAAAATGGAAAACTAAAATGCATATGCATATGTTCAATGTCAATTAAATCACAGGAATACAATTCAAGAATCTATCAAGTCTCATCCACTCATCTCAATTAAATACCGACACTCAAATCGATAAATAACCAAGAATCCTCCCAATGGAGTCACCAAATTGTAGGCGTCGTTTGAAGTGCGCCTACATTAAGTATGTGATGAATATGTTTGGCACTCATAAGAAGTGGGAATTGACATATAACGAAAGCCAACAACGATTGACCCGTGAGGGTTACACCCCATTTATAATCCATGAGATTACTAACACCATATGGTTCGGAACCACAAAATGAGGATCGCGGATGATGGTACGAAGTGAGTCGTGGAGTCACGTTCGCCCGTATTGGCCTCTACTCGATTCTTATAGTAAAAAGTGATTCATGCGATCTCAAAGGCATGCAAACAAAATATTCAATTTGATTCAAACTATTATTATGCTAAATTGGTTGAATATTAATGCAACATATAATTCTAAAATATTAGTGATCACTTAAATTAATAACAAGATTAAAAAGGGACCTAAACCGGTTGTCCAACTTATCTTATTAGGCGTGATTTTCAATTACATATTCCCTTTAACACGCTATATAGTGATCATAAATAATAATAATAATAATAATAATAATAATAATAATAATAATAATAATAATAATAATAATAATAATAATAATAATAATAATAATAATAATAATAATAATAATATTGGAAGCAATGTAAGAATAAATCTAACAATATAAAATCATTAGAAAAATAATAGAAATAAAAGGAACATAATTCTTACTTTGATTTTGTTTGCTTGCAACTATAAAACAATAAACGAGTTAGTAACTTCAAGGGAATAAATAAAACAATAATTAAATTAAATTAAATAGAGTTCATTTGGGGTCAAACCCTCAAACAGTTCTACCTTTCACGCCTTGGTTTAAGGACAGAACCTCGAGTAAATTATGGACTCCTTAGAGTGCTTAAGGAAGGAATTTTTACAGAACAAGGTAGGCTAGTGTTTAGGCTAGAACATAAAAGAGAGAAAAGAGAATTAATTGATGCCCCAAACATCATAAATGAGGGGGTATTTATAGGGAAAATGAGTAGAGGGAACACAGAACCCAAAAAATAATAAAACCCAAAAAACATTGCCGTAACACGGCAAATAATGTCGTGACATGGCAAATAATTCAGTGACATGGGGAAACCTTGTGTGATGCAGGACATTCTGGAGTGACGCGGGAAATAATAAACCTACGAGAGTTAAAAACGCGTGAAGGGTTTACGCGGAGAAGACACGGAGATGTCCCGTGTCATGGAATTGGAACCGTGTCGTGACACGGGAGAATATGCCGTGGCGCGACAATATTTGCCGTGACGAGGCACAGTTCGTCGTGACTCAGCAGACTCTGCATCAAATGCATTTTTACCCTAATTACGTTCAGCCTTTTAATGTGTCGTTTCATAATTTCGTGCTATTTCAGGTTTATTATTTATTAATTGGGCTAAATAATAAATAATGTGAAATGAATAAAAAGGTTTGGGCCAAAATAAAAATTGAACTATGCTTTGTCGAAACATTTAGACTGATCTGTTGACTATTTTATGAACTGAATTTGATTTAATTTTAATTTTAAGCACTCCCGGGATTAAATACTGAATCCGACCAATAATGGAGGTGAAATATCGTTCATCATCGGGTTTTATTTCGGGGAGACATTTTTAGGTGTCTACACGTGGCTGCTGCCCAATTTTCCGTAAACAACAAAAAAAAATCTTTTCTTTAAAAAATTTAATTTAATCCTAGATCTAGTTATTGAATTTGAGTTTTTTTAGTAATATTATGATGTTTGATTACAAGAAGCATGTAATTTAATTTTTAGATTTTAATTCTAATTAAAAAAAACCACAATTTTGAAACCTTAGATTCATATAAGATGGTTTAAACCTTTGATTTAAGTGTTTTAAAGCCTAAATACAGCAAGTTTTCATTAAAATATAATGCTGGAATTTTTGGTAGTGCATTAAAAATTAAGTTTCTTTAAAGAATTTTAATCACCCATTAATTGAGATTAAAGTATGATGTTTTAAATATAATTTCAACTTATTTTAATCAAATTATGAGGGGTTTTATTATAGTATATATTGTTGGAAATTTATTTAGAGAGGATTTTAATACCCTTCTATGATTTTAAATTGTATTTGGAGACTTCGAAGTGAGTGATTTCTATTAGTCGTGGCGACATTAAAATTGTATTCAAGGTACGTTCGCGTACTTAGCATAATTTTGATGATTTTGCTAAATGGTTTAATTTATTACAAGTAGTATCGTGCTAAATTTGGAATGGAAATTATGATTTGGTTGTTATTGGTGATTGAATTATGAAGCATGATTTATTTGTGATGGATTAATGGTTGGGAAATAATGGTTTGGAATGTTGAATATGAACCACACTTTTATTTATGGCATGATAGAAAGCATGTTTAATTAAACTAAATTTTTAATTTTATTTGGAATATTAAAAGAGAATTTTATTATGGATCATATAATTTTTATTGGGGCAATTAGCTAAATTGGTATAAAAGTTAGCACCCTTGTGACATATTGGTATAAAAGTTATCGTCGATGACATATTAAAATAAAAATTAGCAATTTGTGACAAATTGGTATAAAAGTTAGCCAATAGCGACATATTAGTATAAAAGTTAACAAATTGCGACAAAATGGTATAAAAATTAAAAAGATGTGACATTTCACCCTTCTTTTCTTGCCGAATGTGTTTTTTTTAAATAAAAAAATAAATAAATTTGTTGTTAATTCTCATTTTATGATAAATAGTTCTCTCCTTCATCCTCATTCACCTAATATAATCGATAAATAATAACAAAAAAATCGTGAGTTCAAAAAAAATCTCAAAAAATGAATGGAAAGAGAAATTTTTAAAATTTAGTGTCTCAAAAGTGAAAATTGTCCTGTAATAAGTTGTAATATTTATGAAGTTGGGAGAAAATATATTTATATAAAATTGAATATTTGAAACAAAATAGCTCGATATAATCTTAAAGTATTTAATCAAAGAGTTTGAACTTGTAATTTTTCTTGATTAATTCTTCTGCATAATCTAGTATATTTCTCTATATATTCCTTTTTTCTCTTTTTTTTATTCTTTAACTATTTTGGGAGCTTTAAATAGTTTCCAAAAATAAATATTTAAAGAAAAAAAAAGGTAAAGGAAAACAATAGATTTAAGCTACAACAAAAGAGAATTATCTTTTGTACAATATACGCTTATTATTCTAAGAAAAAGGAGGGTTGTGATCGCTAATAAACTTTTATACCAATATGTCATCACATGGTAACTTTTTTACTAATACGTCATCGTGACTAACTTTTATGTCAATCTGTCACAACTTGCTAACTTTTATACCAATTTGTCGCCGGCTATAACTTTTATACTAAAATGTCACAAGGGTGCTAAGTTTTATACTAATTTGGCTAATTAGCCATTTTTATTGGTGCTTTATGCATGAGAAATGAGCTAGGTAAGTGTCCATGTACACGATAATTAAATTTTATGTTGGTGCCTTAGTGCACTTAAGGTGTTTTTAACATTGAGAGATAGGAATTTTTGCTCATTAAGCGTTTAAGGTGTCTTTGACAGCGAGTTAGATTTAAAAAGGGTTCAACATTAAATATTATGTGGTCACTAATTATTTAAGAATTAAATTAAAGTGTTTAATTGTTTGAATAATCATGATGTTTGATGTTGTTATGAGTCAGAGTCATCACCAAGTTAATAAATTGTAAAGAACGTAAAGTGAAAGAGATTACGCACCAAAACTCTTGGAACGTATATACCTTGTGTATGAACATATAGGGGGAGTTATGCGACTTTATATTTGACCATAACTTCTAATGGAGTACAAGACAATGTACATTTCTTTTATTATTATGCGCAGGAATTCCGCCACTTACGAGTGGTTCTATTATACTGGCACGGTTAGCTCCCGCGTTAGTACCCCTTTATTGGGGCAGGTTAGGAGGGAAACACGTTCGATGCGTAATAAAAACTAAATAAATTATTTAGTTACTTAGTTGAAAAGTTTTGTTGAATGTTGTATGCTTGAAAAACCGGTGCAACAAGGTAAGTTGTGTGTTGATAGGTAAATGCAGGTTAGTGTATTTAATTACGCTTATGTACTTAGCTTTGCTGATTGTGTGTTTGTGTGTTTGTTAGGCTTGTCTTTACCTTGGCCCTATGATGACCCATTTTTAATGGATTGTAGTGGAAACAAGTAGAGAGATGTTTTTCAGGTGATTAACATATTCATGATGGACATGAGTGAAGAGCGAATCATGCTAGTTTCCATAAGTAATCGATGTGTTATTGCTTTTTTTATTTTATTATATTTCTATTGCAAGACTAACGTAAAGGTTTTAATTGAATTGGCTTGTTAAATGCCTACAATGGTTCCAAGTTGTAGGTTTGACTTTGTGTTTACTTTGGTTTGACTTTACTTTCGTGAGTTGACTTTTTAAATTGAGTCATTTAAAAATATTTTAAAGGAGGGTTTTCCACTGTGTGTCTTTGATAGTTGTCTTAGCCGTTTTCACGGTGACGGTAATATCTTAGATGCTGCTATTAAAAGTTTTAAACAGGGCAAAACAAGTATTTTAAAAGAAAGGAATTTTTAAGATGTTACAAACACCGACTACTTGATTTTGACCTAGTTTTGATAAGGTTGCTTGTTTTCACCCTATTCTCCACATTCATACCATCTATCCTTGGAACATCTACATCCATCATACTACCATCCCTCTTATTCTTTTTCCCTTACTCTGCATTTTTGTAACTTGTGGGATCCACAAAGCCACCAACCCCCTCATAATTTTCCATCATCCTACCATGCGTCCCCCAAGTCTTACCACGTACTCCCTCACCTTCTAGACCCCCACTATTCCCACCATCGATCCATCAACATCCCTCTTGGCCTTAAAATCGCCCTGTTGCTCATGGGATCAGTAATAATAGTTAATTAGGCTTCTCTTTCTTTAGGGGCTACTGCTTTTTCATCCTTATTAGGTGTCAATGAAAACAATAATCTTCTTGATGTTGCATCTCCTTTTCCACACTCATCCTTTTCCCTCTTTACAAACATTTTTTGTGTTTATTTTGAGGGAGATTACTTCAGCTATGTACCGTATTGATACACTATTCCCCGCTCTAAATTACCCATATTCATCTTCTTCAAGCAACCCCTTTTAGTATGTCGAAGATCCTACAGGGAAAAAAAAAAAAAAAAAAAAAAAAAAAAAAAAAAAAAAACTCTACTAACCTCTCGTAATTCACATCAATCCATGTCACTCCATTCTGTCCAACAACCAGAAATACTCCTCATCTTAATGGTTTCTTCACAATCCCCTGTTTGCTGAGGTAGCTTGGTTTTCTTTTGAAATTGTCATTGTCTTTTAAGAGTCCTCACACCCATATATAATTTTCTCATTTGTAATCGATGCTAAGGGTAGAGGGAAGTAATAAAAGAGGAAAGTGCGGCCTACACTTGCA
This sequence comes from Chenopodium quinoa, assembly GCF_001683475.1. Classification (NCBI taxonomy): domain Eukaryota; kingdom Viridiplantae; phylum Streptophyta; class Magnoliopsida; order Caryophyllales; family Amaranthaceae; genus Chenopodium; species Chenopodium quinoa. Next base: position 1,093,014 of record NW_018742864.1, read on the forward strand.
TCGGGAAATGAAACTATATTCTATTGCTTGGCTACTAAGCCAAGAGAAAACTAATAAAACCGTAAAGAAAGCTTAATGAAAATGAAAATGTTTTGTGGTAATTGATTCTTGATGTTTTCCTTTTAAAATCCTCTTATTTTTATAGGCAAATGTCATGCGGTTTTACGTACAACTCACTCTCATAACCGATCGTTGGTTATGACTCTTGGTGCCAATCTTCTTTGAATTTAAACATTATTAACTGCTTAAAATCGGTCTTGATTTATCTTTTGGGCTTCCTCTATTGGGCTTTTGTATTTATCCTTACCTTCTCACCGATGGGTCGTGTTACTCGATCTCATAAAATAGTATCCTTCATAAGTAAATCTTATGAGTCAAACACTTTAGTCAACGTAAGTCTAGAAATTTAATTTTGGGTGTAAAAGATATTTGATTCCTTTGCAAGAAATCCATCTATGGACATTATTGATTTTGTTTCACTTATTTTGATTTTTATTGCTTTGCCTTATTTTACTACCAGAGTTATGGGTTAAACACTTAGGGAACCTTTACGAGAGCTCCCTCGTCCACTATGGCGATCTATCGAGTTTAAAGTGCTTGATGTGTTCGCTATATGCATCTATGATTCATAAGAAAGTGAGTTAGTGTAAATATATATTGTTTAGTATAGTGTTGCTTTTCTTAGCTAGATGACTAGCAAAAGGAAAATGTGGGAGAATTTGATCAGTGGCATGAGGATATTAATGAAAAATTAATTTAATAGGACTAACTATTAATGATAAAAATTGGTTTAATATGACCAAATATGGTAAAATTCTTTATAATAATATATTCAAATATTAATTAATTATCATTATTTAAGCAACTATATAATAAGTTCCATCATCAAAAATCAACAAAAGCACGTGATTTTCAACGTATTATACACTGAAACACCATCTATATAATGTTTTTGTACTCATATTTTAACAAGTTCTCTTCATATTATTATATTAAAAATTTAAATTAACAATCTATATGATTTTATGTGCTTTTGAACTAATGGATTAATATAATACTTTTTTTTATTTTATGGCATTGTTTCATTTAATTATTGAAAATAAAATATTGTTAATGATTCAAGTACAAAGCATTAGTAATGGTTCTATTATTTGTAAGTGTACATTGCCAAATTTCTATTACTTTATCAATATTAGAAGAATTTAATGTAATTGTGACTTAAATATATCATAGTACACGTTTTAAAATTAAAAAAAAAATCTCAAAATTTAATTAGCTACATATTAATAAAAAAATATTAAATAGGATAATTTGTTGGTCTTAAGGTGACATAAATAAGAAAATTGCACTTCTTCATGCTCACTGTTGTTGTTCAGAAATTTAGAGGCGAACAAACTCTCTTTCAAGCTGCATCCCCAAAGTATAGATGAGTTATTTCCTTAACAACAAGATACTTACAAGGTATTAAATGTATTTTATAAATCAATATGAGCACACTCATCAAAAAAAAAATTTAGTACTCACACTCCAAAAGCACGTGCTCGACATTACAAGGTATTAAATGTATAAGTTAGTACCTATTGTAATATTGTTTGTGTTTTATTACTTCAATAAAAGTGAGAAATAAAATTTTTAAGAAAAATGAAAATTGTTAGTACTCACACTCCAAAAGCTGGTGCTCGACATTAAAGAATAAGTACAAACATATATTTTAGCTTGTACTATTGCTTTATGATTTTAGTTCGATTTTCTTAGAATTTCCCCCATATTTATTTGTCATCTTTTAGCCTCCTTTTCTATATTTGTCTCGTGTTTACTTTTCATGTCTATTTTAGATGTTTAAGCTTTTATTATTAGCTTTTCTATTTATCCTATACTCATTTTGTTCTTTTACTACATGTGTAGGAACTAAAGTCTTAGAAATACTTACAGAGAGGAATCCATGCACTCATAATAAAGGAAGGAGAAAGATCCCTTATCGTCGCTTTCATTGAGGTTGAATAGAGTAGAATATCGCCAACTCAATTGCATGGGTGCAAGATAATGAAGGCAAATATCAAGAATCAAGGAAGAATGTTTTGTGTGCCACAATGCGGCTCCAGCATAGGCACGCAAGATTACTGAACATTTATGCAACTCTAGGTCTAGGTTCCACACCCAGCTCGACACGAGCGCACATCCCTTACTTGATTGCTTGTAAAATGGATTATTTTTATATGATTTTTGGCTTTTCTTCCTAACTTTGTTACTACTATAAATAGCTATATATTTTCCATTTTTAGTAACTAAATTTTAACTAGGGTTATGATTTAATTTCTGTAAATTTTAGAGAGAAAGTGTAGAATCAACTATTCATTTTTCATTTTTCAATCAATTTAAGTTCAATTTCAATTGCCAATTAAACTCTAGTAAAGTTTCTTCCTTTTACTTTCATTTCTGATCCTACTTTAAAGTTGTTGTTTGATAATATTGATTATTGTTAATTTTTATGATTTTGGTTAGTGATTTAGGTTACTTGCTTAATTCCTTAGCTTAATTGCATTATTGAGTAATGATGATAATCTTGATTACTTAAGTGCTTGATTTTCTCTTAATCATGAGTAGTCGATAATCATGAGTATGAGATTTGCATGTAGCTTATATTGATTGGATTGGCCTCCCTTAATTTTAAGCATGAATGCAGGTTTTAATTTGATTGACCGGAAAATTGATGTTTATTTCATCATAGTTGGTTGAGAATTTAAGAATTTGGTCATGTTTCCTCCTATTTATGTTACCGTGTAGGAACTCATGTTAGATATTCTATGAATTACTAATTAGATGCTCCTACTTCTTTACTATGATTTGATTGCTTAATTTCCAAATTAGCTTGATGATCATGAACTCATGTGGATCCCCATTTGGTAGAGTTTATTAATTGTTTATTCCTAGCTAGCTTGCTAGGTTAACATTTCTTTTATCTTTGTTTTAGTTCAACTCTTCAAATCTTAATTTTGTATTTTTTTTAGTCATTAGTCATTTACAATTCTCACTACCTGTCCTTGTGGATAGACGTCTTGCTTGCACAAGTACTTGTATTAAATTAGTTTGCACTATACTAGTATTAGTTTGAGTTTAATATATTTGTTTGACAGCTAAGTGTTAGAAAACGAACTAATTTCTAGCATACTGCTCTGAAGTGTATATTATCACAATCTACTTTTCCTTTCTCCCCAAGTCGCAAGTGCATATTTTAAGTGGTGAGGGCTTCTTTGACAAAGAAGTGATGGGGATGCAAGAACCATGTCCCACAAACCCAACAACTTGCATGCATAAATCTATCTTCTAATATAATCAAGTCCTTACATTGTAATTATTTATAAACAAAACTCCCATGAACAAGGTCAATCTCGTTTCAAAACTTAGTCATGAAGTTTTTAACCTACAACAATTATTGAATTGAAGTACTTACTTGAAAGCAAAAAACTTTACAAGCTAAGTGCAAAAAGATATTGTACCTAGGAAAATTTATGTAGTGAGATCCTAAAAAAAAAAAATCTACTTCGCTTAAGAACAACATAAAAAGAGTGAAAGGATAGTATTTTGTGGCTCCCATATAGTAGCTAGATAGTTGGTTACATTTTCAATGTTATTCTTTGTTCTAATTATTTTGTATCTTTTTAATTTTTATATATTTTGTTTAGTGTTGTAAAGGGATCAAAATGGATATAAACTGTTTTTTCTATCCATTGATTAAGATCTGTCTTAAAAATGATTTAATTTGGCTATAATATATGAAAAACCAAAGCTACCTAATGCCATTATTTCTTGCCATTATATGTTGATCTAGTTTTATGAGTAGAACTAAATTGCACAACTAATTGTTAATTATTTATGCATAATAATTTTTAATCATTTAGTTATTTCAAGTTTCAAATCTCAATATCACAGAACTAGGTCAGAATTCATCCGATGCACAATTTCAAATGAAACCTTCAACATTTTATACAATAACTGATTTATCGTTTATGTAATTACACAACCCATATGAAAGGGAATTTTGGGGGAAGAGAGAATGCTTATAAATGTATTTTTCGTTAACTGCTATTTGCATATATACTACTGTTTTCTCCATTAATCAATTCAATCCATAAATGTTGAAGGAAAAAAAAAGGGAAAGAAAATTATATGATTTTATAAGTAAAATTTTGTGGATAATTTTAATGTCTTTTATATAATGATCATTTGACTGTATAAAACATTAAAATATTTTTTTATCATCATGAAACGCACTTAATGGTGGAGACTATAGGTTATGTAAGCAAATAATTACTCCCATAGTTTTTTTTTTCATTTTCGTGTTACACATTTTGTAGTTTTCAATGCATACCTTTTAGCACATGTATTACCGAATATATACTATGTCGCAAAAACAAAAAAAGTATAGATGATAGTGGAAGACGATAACAAAAAAAAGACAATACATAATATTATAGCTTCAAACTTATTTTTAAGCTTTAAGAATAATTAATATTGGTGCATTTCTAACAAAAAAAAAAAAAAGATACTCTTTGGTAATAATTAGTTTTTTCTTTCTCTTTGGTAAAATATAAAAGAAAAACAAAAATTATCATTGAGAATTCTATATTTTTGTTACTATATCAACCATGACATTAATGAAATAAGAACACGATTATTACCGTTCAAAAACAAAAAAAAAAAAAAAAAACAATTATTAGCCTAAATATTGTTAACCATGGTTAACAAAAGATAAAGTAATACAAATACTCTTACAAAAATTTTCCAATTACCCACCAGCTACTAAAGATACATCCCATGTAGAATTGTATAAACTTACGGCTTAACCTTTCATTAATTGGAGCAAAACATATATATACAATGCTAATTCCTAGAGATACCTTAATTAGGTTACTAGAAATTAGGAAACAATATGAAAGATAATACCAAATATTCCACAAAATATATCACACAAAATATATCCGCAATATCCCACCATTGCAACGTTCACTATCAGGTCCATCACCCCAAAAAAAACACCACTTCCCATCCCAACATCCATCTTGAACACACCGCAAATCGCACCCATCCCTTAAAATAGCGGAACATCCAACCGATCATCACCAAAATACAACACTACTAATCTTATACCCACTCGAACCTATCCCATCCACCCACCCCCACACCCATCCCCGAAAATAGCACCGCCCCCAATTTCTACCCAATAGCACCGCCCCTAGTTTCTACCTAACAAAAAATGCCTCTTTTCAACCTATAATTAAAGCACCATTAAGTCATAAAATCGTCGAAACTACCACCCTGCCACAATAAAACCCTTTACCCACTCTAAACCAACAACCTTTATACAAAAACTCATAACCCCATAATATTTGAAAAAAATATCACAAGGAAGGCCCCGTTTGGTTTAATGTAAAACATTTTCAACGGAAAACTAGTTTTCATGGAAAACATATTTTCAAGGAAAACACACAATTGCAAATTAGTTTTTCTTTGTTTGGTTGCATACAAAAAAATCCAAGAAAAATAAAAAAATAAGAGTGGAAATGTAAGGATGAATGAGAGGGAAGTAAAAAAAGAGGTAAGGCGGAGAGAGGAAAATGTGGCTTCCCTTGTTTTTTGAAGGAAAATGTTTTCCATCATTAAAGGATGGAATTTTCCACCCTTGAAAATTATTTTCCACTCCTTAACAAACCAAACAAAGGGAAATGGAAAAAAATAGAAAATTCATTTTCCATGAAAACATTTTACATCAAACCAAACAGGGCCTAAGAATAAAAACAAACATTTTACTATCAACACTTATAGCCTTTAACAAAATCAAATTCGACCATAACAACTATAGATCTGGAGTATTTTTTGTCAAATTTGGCTTGTGAAACTCAAATTTCAACATGGTGGTGCATCTGTAAGGTGTCGTAGCGGTAACGAGGGGCAGTATGGAAGGAATGGGCAAGTGGGTCAGTAAGGAAGAAAGGGGTGATGCGGCACTGGGTGTGTAAGTGAACCCACGAGGGAGATGTGGGTTATGGTGGTGAATTGGTGACTTTGGTTAAGGAAAGAGGAAATAAAAATGATTAGGGAATTAACGTGAGCAATTATGTAATTTCATTTTAATTTTGTCATTAACAACTTAGTCATGGTTAAGAAGATAGTAAAAATTGACATTAGTGTTATAACTAATTAACAATAAAAATATATGACTACCAAAGATAATAATTTTTTAACATTTTAACAAAGAGAAAATGAAAAACTTTGTGTAACCAAAGAGAATTTCAAAAATATGAAAATAAATATGAGTAAAGCAATATTGAAGAAAGAGATACTTAACTTGAATAATTGCATCTAGTCTGGAGTGAATTCTTACAAATTCATAACGAATTTCATTCAAAGACAATAGACACCTGTAAAATGAACATATTATATGTAAGACATCATATCCATTTTGTATTAATAAGTAAACATAATGTTTAAGTATCTAGGTTACATATTTCGACAAAAGCTAAAAATAAATCGTTTTAGATATTAAAGACATTACAATTTTTTTTTTTTTTTTTTTTTTTTTGTTGGTGTTCAATTCATTAAATATCACTTATTTACTTCTTTTCTCCCTAACTTTTTTTTTTCCTATCCTAGCCTTCACTACCGAATTACTTAGGAAGTTTTTTGGACCACAAATAAATTAATGATTTAATTCTCTAGTTTTCTCTTTTTTTTTTTTTTTTTTAATAAATCTTGTTCCTTCTTTGCAAGGGATGATTTTTTTTATACTTCATATTATCAAAGATGACTTTTTTTGACATCTTTGGGAGTCATAATTTTTATTTTTACACTTTATAAGTACATTAATTTGATGGATTAATGTTGTAACACTAAATCATTGGTAAGGAATTATGTGGGATCACAATATATCATATACGATAACTAGATTAAATTACATATGTTCAATACCAACTACGAAAAAGGTTTTATATTCTACGTTTTTTGTACGAGATTTTGTGTTTCAAGATCCATGTAAGATATATGAATTGTTTTTATAAAAGAAACATTAATATGATTAAATATGTGATTAATTATAAAATTTGTATTTCTCTTGTAGATATATTATAAAATTTATATTAATAACGAAGTAGATAAAATATAAAAATAAGAATAGAAAAAATATTTTAATTGATTTCCAAATATTATTTATACTTATTTTTTCTAATATTGTTTCAATTTTTTAGTCAAAATATCGTTATAAGGAAAATGCATAATAATTTTTATCCAAATAGTATGAAGTTATTAAGTTAATAATTAGTCAAATTAAATTGGTACAATTTTAATTTTTTTATTTAATTATATTGTTCTATTATATAGGATTTTATTACTAACTTATTTAATAAAAAGAAGAAATTTTTATTTTTAACACCAAAAAAAAAATCAATTTTTTTTTATTACACACTTCCAAAAATTTTGTTTTACTGCAAAAACTAAACCTAAAAACTTGTTTAGCGACCACTCAATAGATTCCATCCAATAATCCATTAATAGAACCCACCTATCCATGTGTCACTAATATATTGGGTGAAAAAAAAGGAAACCTAAAAAAATCAATCTAAATACCTTAACGTCGGCACCCTGTACCCTTAATCTCTAAACACCTTTTTCCCAACCTAGGCCAACATTGAAATCCGTCTCCTTCCTTTTTCTCCACCTAAAACCAACCTTTCACTACCCTCCACCTCGAAATCACCCTATTCCTCTCCCCACCCCCTAAATAACTAGAATCAACCTCGACAATTTGAGCTCACAACCTCGTAAAAGAACCTAGTAAAAATGGTCAATTCTGATTTTATTTTTATAACAAGCTTTACAATTGTGGCAAATTATTATTTTTAATTTTTTTTGTTGTCGTAAACAAAAACTCTGACAAGTTTGATTTTTAAAAATTTTATGAGTTTTGGCTGTAATAAATAATCTTAGTTTTTCTTATAGGTGGTTAAAGTCAAATATCCAAAAATAAATATGTGATTCGTCCTTTCATGGTGCAATAAATGTTTTTCTCCACTAGTAAATTGAAATTACCAACCTTGCCCTTGTACTAACTCAAAACACAAAATGGAGAAAAAATAAAATACACCAAATAATTAGTAACCCTAAATCTAAATTTAAATTTTTTATTCCAAAACAAGATCCCATAAAAATATTGTGATTTTTTAATAAGGGTGAAAGACATGTGTAGACTAGACCCAATCTTATCAATTTTGTTCTCTAATGATGAAAGATAGGTTGGACTACTTTAACATTTCTTAGTATCATGGTTTCACACATGTTTATAAATTTTGGTTTGTCTTTTGTTTTTATTTATATTTGAGGGAGTATGTGTGGATAATAAAAACATTTTTAAGGTCTACTCACTATATGTTTTTAATCTGTTTCACAAATCTAATCACTTTACTTAACTCCTTTTATGTCAAGTTTTTATACATTCATTTTTTTTTTTTGTTATCAACAATCTCACGTTGTCAAGACAATTGTCTTAAACAAATTGCATACTTAAGAGAAAAGTAATCACATGTAGGATCCATATCTTCATAATCTTTCCTTGGTTTTCTTTGTTATTGATTTGAATCTAGGAACATAGTGGTTGATAGTAATAGCTAACAATCTATAAGAATTCTCTTTATTGCTTGATGTAGTTTTCCTTTATATAATTTAAGACAACACACATACATGTGTTAATTATCTCTAAATTAAATTTAAAATTATACTAACATGTGAAAAAGGGAAAAGTACATTGTCGTATTATTTATGAAGGCTAAGCGTGATTTAAAAAATAAATAAAATCATACCAAAGCCTCATCACTAATCCCAAAACAGAAATCTGTAAAACATTTAATGTAGGATTTAATGATATATACTCTTCATGTACACAAAACATTTCTTTCAAACTAACGTCTCATTCTCATTGTATGAAAAAATATTTTTGAAATAAATAAACTTTAATTTATAAACATATATTTTAACTGGTAAAAATAATTAAACTTCAACATATGGTAATTTTTTTTAGGAAAAATCATATCTCCAAATTACATATAACATATATCATGAAGTGAATTAAAACAGCTAATAAAAGTCGGTTTAATTGACATGAATAATTTAAATTAAGTAAGATAAATCATACTTTAGCAAAAAAAAAAAAATATTTATAGAGAATCATTGAAAAGAAAAAAAAAATTAAATTATGGAGATAAGCAAAACCAAACTAGAGCCTCGTATACAAAACCAAAAAAAAAAATTAAGTAGAGAAAAAATTATTAGTAGTAAATAAAACTGTTAAGTAAAAATTAGTGATATAGACTTAAAGTTAATTAGTAGTCAATCCAATGCGTCCCTGATACTCAATTAGGTATAAAAGGGTACACACTTCTTCAACCTTGAAATATTTCTCCACTGAAAGGTTAGGGTAAAAAATTATCATGTATTTCAATTAATCTATAAATTACATTATTGTCATTTGAAATATTTTTGGATTCATTTCAATGTACATTTTTTTTAGCAATTTTTCTTAAATATAAACATAAAAATAGAGATGTTTACCATTTAAGATGCTACTTGAAGACAGTGAAAACTTAAACAAAACAACCTTTAAGGGATGAAGGTAGTTATATTATCAACTTGATTGCTCCAAAAGTCATTTTTCATTAACAGTCTTTAATTTTCATTAAACAAAAATTCCTTATTATTTTATCATATATTATTTGTCCAAATTTTATTCCTTAAATAGTTATATAGCATCGAAATCTATACATTTCCAATAATTATAATTAAAATGTTATTCAATTAACATTTTATCTTGGCAAATTTTGTCTTAAAATTTATTAGATGTATCTTTACTTGAATCATGTATCATTGATGTGGAAAATAATAAATGGGAGAACTTACATGGAAGGAGATGTTGGGTTCACTGAGGATAATTTATTTCAAAAGAATTGGTTAAAACTCATAAAAAACTAGTTTTGTTCTCTACAAATTTAGTTTGATAAATTCATATAGAAGAGCAAAATTTTAAAAGAGAAGTTTATTTTGTTTGTTTTCAAATTCAATGCTGATGGGTGTCATAAATGGAACTCAATTGATGAGTAGGTTGTTTTCTTCCTCTTTTCATAGCTTTCATGCTCAATAAATGCCTAGTTTTATGCATTTGGTCTTGGTTTTACCTTTCCTCTCAGCTTTTGTGCATTTTGTTGGTTTTTCTACTCTATTCTCTTTTATTTGCTCTATTTTCGTGGTTGTAGGTATTGTACGAGGTCCGGGTCTTGATATTGGTGATTTACTAAGGTGGAAGATGCTTTTGGAGCAAGCTCATGGCAATTGGAAAGCTCAAGATGCAAGGAAGTTGATTCTCCAAGTTCTAGCTCTTGCGCTCTCAAGCCGTGTTCTCATTAAGATGGGGTGTTGAACCCATTGTCAAGTGCTTTTCGGGAATTTCACTCTTAGTGTTCATCATCATCATATTGCGCTTTCACTCGAAGACCTTAGCAAACGCACGAAGCCGCGAGAAGATTCGAAGAAACCCAGCAGAGCGCGGGCGTGCTGCCCTGCTGCGTAGGCGTGCAGTCCCCTTGCGCGAGCGCGCAGGCCTGTGATGTGTCTATTTTATATAGTATTTTACCCTCGTCCCTTGTCATAATTAGTAGTGTTTTTGGCTCTTTAGAGCCACTTTTATTACTAATTGGTGTTTTCTAGTGTTTTCGTAGATTTGGTTGACTTTTGCAGGGATTTGCACTTTTGAAGCATTCTCCCGAGATTTTATAGAGAAAATACAATCACTGGAGAAGCACAACCAGTTTTTATAGCCCAGGGCCAGTTAGAGCCATCGAACCGGTGATTAAGGGCTCGGTATGTGTGATACCGGGGCATTTGGACCGAGTATTCAAGACCCGAAAAGGAAACCCAGATTGGCCCAAAGAATTGGAGCCCAATCGTAGTCCAATTAGTGGCCCAAGAGAGCCGCCCGGCCAAAAAGTCTGGCGCCCGGAGGCGCGGCCGGCCGGGCGAGAGAAGCAAAGGTCGACGCCCGGTGACGCGCCCGGCCGGGTGCGAGAAGTGTACTGATGAGCAAAAAGGCGCGCCCGATCGGGTGGTGCCTCGCCCGATCAGGCGCGTATTATTATTAGGAGTTAATTTTGTCGTTTAACTTTGTTTTAGTTTAGGATTCGTACGGAGTATAAATACCTCTCCGTAAAACGATTTTAGAATTTTTTTTTACCTTCGCTTTTAGATTTTAGAATTTTTACTTAGCTTTTAGATTAGTTTCTTTCTCTTATACTTTTGTTCTCAACTTTATTCTTAATTCCAGATTTATTTTGGTAACTATTTCTCTTCTCTTAATCTTTGTTGTTTATTTTATTCTTTTTATCATGTCTTACCTTATTGCTTTGATTAGTTTAGTTTTTATTATGTGTGAGTAGTTTTATTTCTAGGGTTTATGGGTATCCATAAATAATATGAAGGGGCAATTTATTGTTGTTAATTGTCAATGCTAGATTAATTTCCTATTGATTGTTTTGATGCTCTGTGACTAGATTAGGCCTAATCTTTTATGCATGAGTTTGATAATATTGATTCGAGATTCGACAAATGAGAATTGATGTTTAGGTCTAGTTTCAATAGGCAGGTTAATTTATAAATGGTTAAGTCGAGATTCGAAAGATGAGATTTAATACCGGTAAATTAATTGTGTGATTGTAATACGTAGCGAAAGCCCTTTATAATCTGATTAATGTATGCATTGATGAATGATTATTATATTCTACCCTGAAATATTATTTATTGGTGAACCTATGCCCTAGATCCTTTTATTCATTGTTTTCTCCCTACTCCTAATCTTCGTAGTTTAGTTTCATATTAAAATTCACATATTGGTTACTTTATAATTTAAATTACATTATTTAATTAGGAATAGAAAGACTCGTTTCTCTGTGGATACGTCCCTATTTCCCTATCTACATTACTTAGTGGATTTAGGAATTACTTTTTATTTGGGGATACGACTTTACCCTGTCAAAATTTGGCGCCGTTGCCGGGGAAACAAATTTATTTTTATTTCTGATTATTTTTGTAGTCTAGGTTATTTCCTTTTGTCTTAGAGAACGTTAGTTCTTTGAGGCAAATCTCATATTTGCTTTTAGTTTTTTTTTTATGCCCTGGTGTTCTAGATCAGGGTACATCCCATTCGATCCTGAAATCGAACGTTCCTTCCATAGACAGAAAAACCTTTACAAGAAAATCCTGGCGGACTTTGGTGATAATAATAATCACCGAGATCCTCCAATTGGTTCTAGCGATTCAGAGGTATCATCGTATCCAGAATCAGAGATGACGGCTCCAAAGAAGCTTAGTGATTACTCACAACCAAAGCTTACAGATTTTCCACATCTCACTCCCACTCCGGCTCTTGATGGGGTACAATTTGAAATTAAACCTCAATTTATAACGATGATAGAGAGGAAGCAATTCAGTGGAGCCAAGAGTGAAGACCCAAATCTTCACATTGCCGACTATTGTCAGTATTGTAATACCATCAGGCAAGCCGGGGTCACACAAGACCAAATCAGGGAGATCCTATTTCCCTTCTCTTTAACTGGAAAAGCTAAACTGTGGTTTAATGGCTTAAATAGAACTGCACTTGGTATAACTGACTGGGAAACTCTTGTTTTGAATTTTTATAACAAGTATTATCCTGCAGAGAGAACAACCGTACTACGGAGTGCAATTCAAAACTTTGCCCAAGAAGCCGATGAATCTTTATATGAGGCTTGGGAGAGGTTCAAGGACCTACAAAGAGAATGCCCCCATCATAATTTAGCACAATGGCAGTTAATCCAAGCCTTTTACAATGGCATTGGAAATTCATCTAGAATAATTTTAGATTCTGCATCTAGTGGGAGATTTATGAATCTTAATGTTGATGATACAGTTCAGGTTATTGAAGATATGGCGATACATAATTCCCAATATGGGAATCCTAGAGGCTTTTCTAACAAGGGGAAGCATAGTGTTGACTCTGTATCCTTTTTGCAAGCTCAATTGACCTCTATCTGCCAAAAATTAGATAATCTTAACACTGCTAATGTAGCTAATGTTTCTGCAATTAATAATAATGCTAACGAGGCTTTCTGTGAAAATTGTGGAATTATAGGTCATTGGGAACAAGATTGCAGGAGTCCCGTGGAGCAAGTTAATGCCTTTCAAGCTTATAGGCAGAACAACCCATACTACACCTACAATCTTGGGTACCGGAACCATCCATACCTTTTCTACCGGATTACTAATGTTCAAAATCCACCACCACAAGAACCGTAGGCGCCACAGCAACAGCAGCAAAAATATTACCATCCCAATGCTAGCCAGAAAAACCAACCACAACAACCCTCCTCATCTTCCGACCCTTCTTTGGTAGAAATTAGAGCGATGCTAGTTAATATGCAGAAGCACATGGAGAGTAGAGATGCGCAAATTGATTCAATTCTAGCACATAATAAAATTATATATAATCAAATTGCGCAACTTTCCGCTACTCTACAAGCCCGCCAACAGGGAGCTCTGCCGGCACAGCCGACCAGGCCTACGGATCAAGCCTATGCAATTACTCTAAGGAGTGGTTCAAACTATGAAGGGCCCCCTATGCCCAGAGTTGATGAACATGTTTTATTAAAATAATGCTAATCTTGATTCTGTTAAACCAGACAATGTAGCTAATAGCCCTACAAGGCTAAAGCATAGTACTAATATATCTAACTCTACATTGCAGGGTACGACTCCAGAGAAGGTGGCCACTCTAGATAAGAGAAATAATGCTCCACATCCAGTTATCAAACTTCCATTCCCCAATCGTCACTTGAAGACAAACTTGGATAAGCAGTTTGGTAAGTTCCTGGAGATGGTAAAAGATTTGAAGGTAACAGTTCCTTTCACTAAATTAATCACACAAATTCCTTCATATGCAAAATTTATGAAAGAAATATTGACAAGAAAAAGGTCTATTAGTGAGGTAGAAACAGTAGCTTTCACTGCAGAGTGTAGTGTCGTACTTCAGAATAAATCTCCACCTAAATTAAAAGAACCAGGTAGTTTTTCTATCCCTTGTCATATTGGAAATCTAATGATTGATAATGCATTGTGTGATTTGGGTGCTAGCGTTAGTGTTATGCCATTATCTGTGTGTTCCAAGTTGAATATGGGTAAATTAAAATCTACTAATATTACTCTACAAATGGCCGACCGTTCTTTCAAATACCCCTTAGGTGTTTTAGAGGATGTCCCCGTTAGAGTAGGTAAATTTTATATACCCGTTGATTTTGTTGTTCTTGATATGGCTGAGGATATGCAAACCCCAATTATTTTGGGTAGACCATTCCTCAACACTGCAGGAGAAATCATAGATGTGAGAAGTGGCAAGTTAACACTATCAGTAGGGGATGTTAAAATTATTTTTAATCTTAATAATACCCCTAAAAGCCCCATGACGGAAGAGAAGTGCTTTCGTGTTAATGTGGTTCATAATTATTCTAACAAGCCCCAAGCTCTTGAAAAAGATCCCTTGGAGGCGGTATCTTGTGTTGCATCCCTTTCAGATGAGATAGATAAATGGAAGAAGGAATTTGATGCAATAGAAAGAGCCCTCTGCACTGCCGATCTTGGTTTTGAGGATGAAAAGGTGGAATCAATCAAGCAAGTTGTGCAAATTGAGCCTGCGGTAAGTGTTCCGCCAGATCGTGTTACAAGTGTTGAATGCAATGACAATTTGAAGAAACCCTCGATCAAAGAAAGATCTTTAGTGCGTAGCATTGACGAGCCCCAAATCCGAGTCAAGGAGGATCCACCAGATAAGGTAAATTGGTGTCCCACAGGCTATGTCAGGAAGCCACGCCGTAGCCTAAACAATGCTCGACCGGGTGAGAAACCACCCGATCAAGCGTTAGGCCAAGGATCCTAGTTCTTGTATTTGGTAAGAAGGTCGTGCGGGACCTAGATAAACCAGCGCTTTGCGGGAGGCAACCCGTATTTTTAATGCTTTTTAGACTAGTTTTTCTTTATTTTTTTTATGAGAGGAGAGATGAGGGAATTTAATGAGTTTTATGAGTTTTTGTACAGTTTTGAAGGAAAAGAGTTAGCAAAAATTGAAGAAAAGAAGAAAGCAAATAAAATCGACAATTGGCCTCAGGCCCGACCGGGCGCGAGAGCTAGGATTAAAAATCGAGTATTTTTGCCCGACCGGGCGCGAAACTCGTCGTATACGGACATATTTTTCCGCCCGATCGGGCGAATCTCGCCCGACCGGGCGCGAGAAGTGGCGAATATTTGGGCGTCAGATTGCCCGATTGGGCGAAGGCCGCCCGACCGGGCGCGAGATTTAAGGAAATTCGGGTCAGATCGCCCGACCGGGCGCGAGAACGAGATATGTCAAATAGCCCAGATCGCCCGACCGGGCGAGGATCCGCCCGACCGGGCGCGCTTATATTCCGGGTCTTTTTCTTCGTCTCCCTTCTTTCTTCCTTCATTTCTTCTTTCCTCCATAACTTTCTCTCTCTAAAAATCAAATTTCCTCTAACTTCTCTCTAAGTTTTCTCCTTCATTCCTCAACCAAATTCAAAACTTTTTACATATTTTTAACCCCCTCTTCATCCTCTACATTTCTATATCAAAATTTTCAAATTCCATTCAAATAAATTTACATACCCATTTTTACCATGGCTTCAAAGAGGGCTCAGTCTATTTTCGGTAGGAGTTCTAGCTCGAGAGAGGAGTATGACCCGGATTTGCACCTCCCGTACTGGCCGACGATCCGTTTTACTAGCCAGGAGAAAAAGGAGCGGCTAGAACACCTAGTTGGGCGCGAGGTAATTCCTTCACGGTGGTTACACCGCCCTACTTTAGAATCGTTTGGTTTATATGATTTTTTGAAACGGTTTTTAAATGACATAGGCATGAGAAAATTCGTTGATATGCATTATCCTACATACCGAGAATTAACTAGTGAATTCATGTCTTCTTTGAAAGTTGTAAATAGTAGAAACGGACCGAATTTAATTTTTAGGTTTAACAATAGGAATATTAGTTTAACTTATGTGGAATTTTGTAAATTGTTTGAATTAAATTCCGAGTTACCTCACCAATGGCATGCTGAATATAAAATGGGTGACATTTATTTTTCTCTGACTGGTTTGCCTACTCCCGACCCCCAACATGCTAATACCAAACCTATTCATCACCCTATCCCAAAAATCTGGCAAAGATTTGCGGGTTTGTGATTTTTAGGTAGGAACGAGCCCCATAACGCCCAAACTAACGAGCTAGCTGTTATAGGTCACTATGTGTATGGGTTTGGGAAATTGAACATAGGTAGGTATATTATTCACCATTTGAGCAGACATGCCACGTCCAGTACCCAATCTCGCACCCCCATTCGTATAGGAGGCCTTATCACTAGAATAGCAGTGAAAAAGGTCGGTTTTGTTAAGGATGGACCCCACCAACTGACCAACTGTGGACCAGATACCTATATGACTGCTAGGTATTTTGAGGAGTTGGGGTGGGTATGACCGGACAGTGAGCAGACACCCCACTGGTGTATTAGGATTGGGACCGAGCATCCTTTGCCCATTTTTCCCCTACCTAGTCCTGACTTGACCGCCTTTCCCCCAGGGCAACCATCCTACACGTATGACCTTTTAGTAGCCAATGCTAGGGGGAAAGCACCACCAGTACCACCACCAGTTCCACCACCCCAGCCTCAGCCTCAGCCCGAGGTGGCATTTTCTCCACCTCGCATGTCTTACTCCGTCCCCCATGTTGACTCTGACCCAGTTTGGGACCTTCAGAGTATAGGTCAGGCCTTACGACGTATCGAGCATTCCCACACTAACCTTAGGAGGATGGTAAGCTCTATAAACCAGAGGTTAGGGTACCTGGAGAGGAACCAGGGTAGAGCTCTCTACCCTATGTACGATGATTCTCGTCGGGGCTAAATTCCCGACGATGCTATTTACCCTGACTGGTTCAGCCTCCACCCCAGGGATACGATAGGGATCCCACTGCCCATGGCATTTACACTGACTATTTTGCCTTCCATGGGTACGGCCAGGACATTCCTTTTGGGGGACCGGCGGGGGGGGGGGGGGAGTTTTCATGCTGATTATTTTGGTGGTAGCTCTTCTGGTGCAGGTGGTGCAGGTGGCACTGGAGATGAAGGGTTCAGCTCCATGGATGAGGATGATCAGGACTAGCTATGCTGGGCTAGTTCCCGAGCCAATAAGGACATTGTCTGATTCTGGCTTGGGGGAGATTTTGGGTTTGGTATCTTTCTTTTTCTCTTTTCTTTTATTTTTGGTGTGTTTTCTTAGTTTAGAATTATTGCTTTCTAGGTTAGTTTTATTGCTTTCTTATATATGAAAAATACAAAAAAAAAAATTGAAAAATAAAAAAAAAATCCAAAAATACGTTCCAATGAATTGTAAATCATGCTTCCCTGTGCCCCTTACTCGAGAAAAATTGTTTTGATTCTTGGTATATGATGATAAGCATTGTGGATTAGTTGATCATGATTTGATGTTTGATTGCCTTGAAATCTTTACATGCGTCAATTTTGCCCAACTACTTGTGAATATAGTCCTTGACTAGTTGATTTGGTTAGGAATGTGTGTTAGTTCCTAGTATGTCAATGAATTTGAGTATTGGTTTGCAACTATAAGCAATGTTTATATGATTCATTATTATGCACATTGAGGAGGACGAAGGCATTTGTTCTTTTAGGTAACCTCCAGATGATTGTAGATACATTTGTTCCCTTCTTGCTACCCATGTTGTTGCCTTGACTTTTTGTTTTTTATTAGCCACATTACAAGACTATTTTTCCCCATTGGTTACTAGTCCCAAGTTTGGCTTGGGGGAGCTATTAGTGAGTGAGGTGAGGGAGTTTTTAGTGTGCTTATTATTTGCACAATTTGGGTGGGTTTTTGAGAAGTTGTTTTATTTTTTATCATGTTTGTTTTGATGAGTTTGAAAGTTATATATTCTTGGAAAAAAATAAAGAATTATGTTATGAAAAAAAAAGAGAAGTTCAAGAAAAAAAAAGTGAAAAAAAAGTGAACTTCAATAGGAAAAAAAGCAAAAAGGAAAAAATGTTCAATGTTCAAATGTTCTAGTTGGAGGTTGATCAAAAGGGAAAAAAAAATTGAACTTCTATGAAAAATTCAAGTTTGAAAATAAAGTTTGTTTATTCACTCCACTTCTTCATTATTATATTTTTATGAGTGAAATTTTAAGAGTTGGGATTGTTTATTATGATTGGAGTATATTTGGTGGATTGATGTTAGAGTTGGTTATGTAGGAGATGTTGATCATTATTTATTTTGATCATGGGCTTTATTAGGATTTGATGCTTTAAGCATAGCTTTCCTCTCACTTGTTCCCAAATAATTCCTACCCTTTACCCTAGACTTACATTACAAGCCTTAAAGACCTTCCGACCTTTGTGCATAGAGTTGTATGAATGCGAAAGTGTTGTTTATCAATGCAAGTTATGATTTGACATATTTCGAGTCGACTAGTAGGTTGAGGGTACATCTTTTTATACACAAGAGAGTGTGAGTTGGGAGGGCATTGTTCACATAAAGGGGTTAGTTAGAGAGCGATCGAGTACATCTTTTACTCGCCATAAAAATGAGAGTTGAGTGTGTGAGCACTAGTCTTGAATTCTATATGCTCTTGTAGTTTTCTCTATTTGACAATTGTTAGGGAGGAAAGGTAATTGGATGGATTTGATTGGTTGATTTTGAAGCATGTTTATTTGATTTACCCTGAATCGTTTGTGCTTGATTTTTAATTTTTGGGGTGAAGCATATTTATTGATTCATTGATGAGTTCTTTGCTTAGGGAAAAGCAAAGGTTTGGCTTGGGGGAGTTTGATGTGTCTATTTTATATAGTATTTTACCCTCGTCCCTTGGTCATATTTAGTAGTGTTTTTGGCTCTTTAGAGCCACTTTTATTACTAATTGGTGTTTTCTAGTGTTTTCGTAGATTTGGTTGACTTTTGCAGGGATTTTCACTTTTGGAGAATTTTCCC
Organism: Chenopodium quinoa; assembly: GCF_001683475.1. Lineage (NCBI taxonomy): Eukaryota > Viridiplantae > Streptophyta > Magnoliopsida > Caryophyllales > Amaranthaceae > Chenopodium > Chenopodium quinoa. The sequence continues at coordinate 1,112,141 of NW_018742864.1, forward strand.
GAGATTTTATAGAGCAAATACGATCACTGGAGAAGCACGACTAGTTCTTATAGCCCATGGCCGGTTAGAGCCATCGAACCGGTGATTAAGGGCTCAGTATGTGTGATACCGGGGCATTTGGACCGAGTATTTAAGACCCGAATAGGAAACCCAGATTGACCCGAAGAATTGGAGCCCAATCGTAGTCCAATTAGTGGCCCAAGAGAACAACCCGGCCAAAAAGGCTGGCGCCCGAAAGCGCGCCCGGCCGGGCGAGAGAAGCAAAGGTCGGCTCCCGGTGACGCGCCCGGCCGGGCGCGAGAAGTGTACTGATGAGCGAAAAGGCTTGCCCGATCGGGAGGTGCCTCGCCCGATCGGGCGCGTGTTATTATTAGGAGTTAATTTTGTCGTTTAAGTTTGTTTTAGTTTAGGATTCGTACGGAGTATAAATACCTCTCCGTAAAACGATTTTAGAATATTTTTTACCTTCTCTTTTAGATTTTCTCTCTCTACTTAGCTTTTAGATTAGTTTCTTTCTCTTATACTTTTGTTCTCAACTTTATTCTTAATTCCAGATTTATTTTGGTAACTATTTCTCTTCTCTTAATCTTAGTTGTTTATTTTATTCTTTTAATCATGTCTTACCTTATTGCTTTGATTTGTTTAGTTTTTATAATGTGTGAGTAGTTTTATTTCTAGGGTTTATGGGGATCCATAAATAATATGAAGGGGTAATTTATTGTTGTTAATTGTCAATGCTAGATTAATTTCCTATTGATTGATTTAATGCTCTGTGACTAGATTAGGCCTAATCTTTTATGCATGAGTTTGATAATATTGATTCGAGATTCGACAGATGAGAATTGATGTTTAGGTATAGTTTCAATAGGCAGGTTAATTTATAAATGGTTAAGTTGAGATTCGAAAGATGAGATTTAATATCGGTAAATTAATTGTGTGATTGTAATACGTAGCGAAAGCCCTTTATAATCTGATTAATGTATGCATTGATGAATGATTATTATATTCTACCCTGGAATATTATTTATTGGTGAACCTCTGCCCTAGATCCTTTCATTCATTGTTTTCTCCCTACTCTTAATCTTCTTAGTTTAGTTTCATATTTAAATTCACATATTGGTTACTTTATAATTTAGATTACATTAGTTAATTAGGAATAGAAAGACTCGTTTCTCTATGGATACGACCCTACTTCCCTATCTACATTAGTTAGAGGATTTAAGAATTACTTTTGATTTGGGGATACGACTTTACCCTATCAGCCTGCTGCGGGGGCGCTCCTCTACTGGTTCCGGCTTTGCTCTTCTTCGTTTCGTGCCTCTTATAAATACCTTTTTGAACCCAATTTTTGTAGCAAGTTTCATTCTAGATTTTGATCATAATTTTAGCTTAATTTAGAGCTTCTCTCTCTAGTTTTAGGGTTAGTTTAGGAGTAGATTTTAGTGAGAGAAAGTGAGGAATTTCAATGGTGATTGATAGGATGAAAATTCAATGGTGACAATTGTGTTGGAGATCTTCTCTATTATCAATGAGCCTTTCTTAACTCTATCTCATTTTATTGCTTTGTTTAATATTCTTGTTTATTTGCATTGATTTTGTTGTTTGATCTTTGATTAGTGTAATTGTTCTTCATATATTGTTAATTCTTGTTTTCTTTAGTTGGTCGTGATTAGATGATAATGTTTGAGTACTTGTTTGGCTAGGGATAGGGTGAAACTTGTATGATTAATTGATTGTGCTTAATTTGGGAATTATGTTAATTAATTGTTGAGATTAAATCGATTAATGGAAGTTTGCATGTGTGTAATTCGATTAGGCCTTGAGAATTATCCAAGATTGCATTGTAGTTTCTAATGATACGAACCATTTATTTAGGAATAGCAATTGTCGATTAAGCTTGATTAGTGATGCTCCTAGTTAGAGTCTCTCCTAGTTTGCTCTAGTTTGACATCTAGGAGATAGCTTGTTGACTCTTTTGATTGAGCTTGCCATTAGTCTCCACAACCATTGTCTTTTTTTTTCAAGTTGCTACAATTGTTATGATTACTTGTTGATCCCCGTTCCTAGTGCTTTATTTGTTTGGTTCTCGTTTTGTTAGTTGGTTAGTGTTAACCTTTTATCCTTAGACTTCGACCTAGATTAGAGTGCTTGAACATTACCATTCCTTTGGGTTTGACCCTTGACTTGCCTCTATACTAGTATTTAGCTAGGTTGGTTAAGTTTTTATAAATTTAGTTTGACCAAGGGAGGATTAGTTTCAACGACCTAGTTCCACCCTTCGTCAAAATGGCGCTGTTGCCGGGGAACGGTGTCTATGTTTGAGTGTTTTTGATTGCCTGAGTCTAGGCCTTTGTATATACTTTTCTTTTATTTTATTTTTGTTTTCTTTGTATAAAAATAGCATCTCTATCTTTTCCTTAGTATGACAATGAGCCTTTTTGTGAATATTTCAGTAGACTTGAGGGATTTCTTGACTATAATCATTGTATTCTTTGGAAGGCTTGTGAGATTTTTTATTTTGGTTTGAATGAGCAAACTAGGGATATAGTTTAAGGAATGCATAATGGTAGATTTAGAGCATTTTCAATTGATGATGCTTGGGAGTTCTATGTTTGGTTTGCTCAAATGCTTCCAATTCTATTTTCCTTTTTGTTCATGATAATGAGGTGTGATTAGGGGATTTTTATCCACCAAGCGCCGTTTGACAAGTGGACCAACCAGGTTCCGCCACGCGTCCTCCACGGACCACTTAAGACACGCCACGTGTCCACCCATGCCAAATGGGACAACCGACCATCAAGGCCCATTTCAGTCTAGAAGCCCGTTCGGCCCTAGGTTTACCTTAAACCTAGAGAGTTGCACGCTTCCCAAGGCTATAAATACTCGATTAATCCTCATTAATCAGGGGACCGAATAATTTACGGAACACACTAATAACCGGCTGATCTCGCTAGCAAAGCAGATTACCTACATTAAATACTCTCACCTAGAGAGACCTTATTACTTTAATTTCTGTATTAATTACTCCTTAATCAGGTACTAACTTGACCGTTGGAGGCGGAGCTCTCAGGAGTCTCCGTTATTTTGCAGGTACAGGCGTCCGGTTCCAGTCTCGGAATTGTAACTCTCCCGCAGGACATCAGAAAACCCCGAAACATTTGGCGCCGTCTGTGGGGAGAGTACTTCAGAGATGGCATCCAAGTCTGTACCGACCCCAGAAGAGAGGCGTCCCCTAGACGACCCTCAAGTTCAGTCGGACCATGATACCGAAAGTGAATTTGAAGTTGAAACTCATACAGCTCCAGACGGGACCCTAAGGGCCCGCCGTACCCGTCATACTGAAATAAGGGAACGGGAGTATCTTCAAACAGGAAGCGAGCCAGCAGGCGCACCGCTTGCTCGGCACCAGCCGACTGATGGGTCTGCTCCGGTCACAAGGAACGAACTCATGACCTTCATGAGGGGATTCAAGGGAGAGATCCAAGAGTTGATCAATAAAAAACCGCCTGCTTCAGTCAAAGAGCAGGCGGCCAAAAAACCTTCCACTTCACTGAAGAGGAAGCCAGTTCAAGGGCGAGAGGCGACTCCCCATCCTAAATCTAAGAAGCGGGAGCCGTCTGCTCTTGATTTCACAAAACTCCGTTATCCTACGGGAAATAGGAAACCGGTTCGTCATATTCAGGCGGACGGGTCAAGGCAAACGTTCACAGATGCTCGGCACCTGCTAGAGCAGAAGAAGAGTGACCGATTATCAGAGTCGGCTTCTACTTCAAATTTTCAGGACAGTTTGCGAAATGCCTCGATGAGGCCAACTCAGTCGTACCATGAGAGTCAGTCAGGCGGCACCTCCCGTCAGTCTGGCTTTCATAGTGCGCAGGCGGTACCAAATTTGCCATTTGTGCCGCAACAACAATATTTTATGCAGCCACCTCCATTTGGTGGACCTGCAGCAAAAAACGTCCAACCTATGGACTGGCAGCTACGGCTGCTTAGACTTGGTGAACAGCCGTCGGCCTTCTCCAAGGAAATTACTGAAGCCGCTCAGCCGGCCAAAGTAAAAAATGTTTTAGTAGGCGCCTATGATGGCACTACTAACCCGGAAGACCATCTGATGGCATTCACCAACCTGATGTACCTTCAAGGGTTGGATGATCCCACTTGGTGCAAGTGTTTCCCAGCAACTCTCAAGGGAATTGCACAGCAATGGTTCGGCAACCTGCCGACTGGTTGTGTAAACAGTTTCAGGACGCTTGCTTACTTATTTGCCTCCAACTTTGCAATGAACATCCCTGCGAAGAAAACGACCCTTGATTTGGGAACAATTCAGCAGGGTGAAAAGGAGGGGCTTCGTTCCTACATCAGGCGGTTCAACCTGATGAGAATACAGATTCAAGGGTTACCGGATGAGGTAGCTTATACTGACTTTTTTAGAGGTCTCAAAGACGGGTCTACCTTCAAATTTGATTTAGTTCGAAAAAGGGTGGCGACTCTTCAAGAGGCCTTGATTGAAGCAGAAGCCTATATACAGGCGACTGATCTGTGTACAATGAAACAGTCGGACGGGAAGAGGTTCGACAATAGAGAAGGACGACAGAAACAGTCGTCCAACAAAGATGAAAAAAGAAAAGGGGTCTGGGCGGCTGATTCCTCTAAACAGCCGGCCAAGAAGAAAAAGGCAAGGTTTGAATGGGGGCCGGATGCTGAGGCCGCCTTCCAGAAATTAAAGGTTCACTTGCATTCCTTGCCAAGGCTGGTCAGCCCTTTGCCCAAAGAAAATCTCTACATGTACCTGGCCGTCTCTGATCATGCGTTAAGCGCGGTGCTCCTTGCTGAAAGGGACGGCTGTCAACTTCCGGTCTACTTTGTCAGTCACGTACTGAAAAATGCCGAGTTGAGGTATCCCCTAGTGGAGAAATTTGGTCTTGCACTCTTCATGGCTGTTAAAAAATTGAAGCCCTACTTTCTGGCACATGCAGTCGTCGTGTATACCGACCAACCGATCAAACGGCCCCTTACCACCATGGAGTCCTCCGGACGAATGATCAAATGGGCCATAGAAATGCAGAGTCTCGAAGTTACTTTCGAGCCTAGAAAAGCAGTGAAGGGGCAAGCCTTTGCTGACTTTATTGTAGAGATGACTCGTCCTCCTGACTCTCAAGTTCCAGACCAAGTCTGGAAGGTATATGTGGACGGAAGCTCTACTTCAAACGGTTGTGGAGCAGGCGTCGTATGTCAATCTCCAGAGGGCGACAGGTTCGAGTATGCTCTACGCTTCAGTTTCCAGGCTTCAAACAATGAGGCAGAATATGAAGCTTTACTAGCCGGGATCCGCATGTGTAAGGCGGCCGGGGCAAGGAAAATAGACGCCTGTTCTGATTCACAACTGATAGTGAGTCAGTACAATGGCGAATACGAAGCAACACATCCGGCCATGATCAAATATTTACAGGCGGTCCGACAAGCAGTCGGCTCCCTTGAGGATTTCCATCTGATCCAAGTACCGAGATCAGAAAACAACCAGGCAGATGCACTCTCGAAATTAGCATCATCCGCCTCCTCCGATACTCCTCGAACTGTGTTTTGGGAAGTAATGGAGAAGAGAAGCATCGAGGAAAATCCTATTGGAATTCTAGACAGAAGCTCAACCTGGATGGATTCAATCAGGGCATATCTGACAAACGGTACACTGCCGGATGATCCTCAACAGGCGGCATCACTGAAAAAACGAGCCTCCTGTTTTGAAATGATACAGGGGGAACTGCACAAGAGGGGGCACCTTCAACCCTTCTTAAAGTGTGTTACTCCTGAAAAGGGACGAGAGATACTAGATGATCTTCACTCTGGTTTCTGTGCTTCCCATATAGGTGGTAGGATGCTTGCTCAAAGGGCAAGGCGGCAGGGCTACTTTTGGCCTACTTTGGAAGCAGATGCAATGGAGATGGTGAAAAAATGTGACAAGTGCCAAAGGTTTGGCAAATTAATTCACCGTCCGGCTACTGATCTCACTACCATTCACAGCCCACTACCGTTTGCTAAGTGGGGCATGGACATTCTGGGTCCATATACGCCTGCTACAGGCGGCAGAAGGTATATACTTGTTGCCGTTGACTACTTCACTAAATGGGTAGAGGCGGAGGCTGTAAAGGGAATCAAGACGAAAGATGTAATTTCATTCATTTGGAAAAACGTCATCACTCGGTTCGGGGTTCCCATGTCTATGGTTTTTGATAATGGTCCCCAATTTGAGACGCCTGTTCTCAAAAGCTGGTTGGGAGACCAAGGAATTGGACATTACTTTGCATCTGTCGGCCGTCCACAAGCAAACGGCCAGGTAGAAGCCTTTAATAAAATCATCTCAGACGGTCTCAAGAAAAAAGTTGAACGAGCAGGCGGCCTATGGGCAGATGAACTACCACATGTTCTTTGGGCCATTAGGACGACTGAAAAAGGGGCGACTGGAGAAACTCCATTCCTCCTAACTTATGGTGCAGAAGCTGTTCTTCCAATAGAACACTACGAGCCGACTCTTCGAGTAATGCTATATGACGAAGAGGCAAACTGGGAAGCTATGCGCCTGGCATTAGACTCACTTCCTGAAAAGAGGGGCAATGCTGTTTTGCGCCATGAAATCTACCGCCTGAGAATGACTAGATCATACAACAAAAAAGTGCACAGGCGTCCACTCAAAGTAGGGGACTTTGTACTTAGAAAAATGGAAGCAGTTGGTAGGGCTAACGAGTCTGGCAAACTAACTCCCAACTGGGAAGGACCCTACCGAATCTATGCGGAAGTCAGGGACGGTACCTACCGTCTGGAAACACCAGACGGACAACCGTTGCCTCGAACTTGGAATGTAGATAACCTTAAGAAATATTTCTTTTGAATGATGTAAAGTAAAGAGCTACTTAATAAAGTTGGCACTTACTATTCAATTTTGTATTACGAGGGGCATGCCGTCTGTACCTTTACAGTCGGCTACTCTCCATTGAGTTTTTTCACTCTATCTTCAGAGGGGCATGCCGTCTGTACCTTTACAGTCGGCTACTCTCCATTGAGTTTTTTCACTCTATCTTCAGAGGGGCATGCCGTCTGTACCTTTACAGTCGGTTACTCTCCATTGAGTTTTTTCACTCTATCTTCAGAGGGGCATGCCGTCTGTACCTTTACAGTCGGCTACTCTCCATTGAGTTTTTTCACTCTATCTTCAGAGGGACATGCCGTCTGTTCCTTTACAGTCGGCTACTCTCCATTGAGTTTTTTCACTCTATCATCAGAGGGGCATGCCGTCTGTACCTTTACAGTCGGCTACTCTCCATCGAGTATTTTACTCACAATACTTAGCTAAAAAGTTTAGGGCCTGGCCGATCCTGTAACTAACAGGCGGCTACCCTTCTTTTACTTAGCACATACGTTCACCACGAACGTACCAAGGCCACTGGCCGAATGATCAGACCAGGCGCCTAGTCAACTGATCTAACTTTTAAAAACTAATCCGACCTGTCCCAACATTATAGCAGGCGTCCGGCGGCATCCATTCGGATGAAATTCGTCGCAGAGAGCAGCTCCCTTTTGGGTGGAACATTGTTCTATAAACTAATTACACGGCACCTATACGACTGTCCCAAAGGGCAACCACGTAGCCGTTTTTGAGACAAGGATAACTCTATCACTAACCAAACCAGTGGTAGCAGTTGACATCTGAGTCAGATGACCGCCTGTATTACTTGGGATAAATGCAGGGGGTACCTATTGAGTTAATAGCCAACAAACATTGGCGAATCAAGGGGTCTAGCCGGCCTACGCCGCCTGGTACCTCTACTTCTCAAACAAAAGTGACGGCGACTGAGTAACTCCAAAGTTAACTCATAGTCACTCCTTCAAATTTGGTATGGAACCTAAAAAGTTTGAGTCGTCCGCCTGTTTTATACAAACAAGGGCACTCGAACCCCTATTCCTACTGGATAACCTATTGAGTAAATAGCCAACAAACATTGGTAAATCAAGGGGTCTAGCCGGCCTACGCCGCCTGATACCTTTACTACTCAATCAAGATTGTGACGAAGACTAAGTAACTCCTATGTTAACTTAATAGTCACTCAAACTTAGTACTGAGCCTAAAAGGTACGAGTCGTCCACTTGTTTTTAATAAACAAAGGCTCTCAACCAATACTCTTGCTAGGTTAACAAATAACAAATTAGAGGCCAACATTGGCAATAAAGGGAAACAACCGGTACCCGCCGCTTGTTTTCCTACTTAAATTCCTTGGCTACTTGGTAATTCTATTTACTTGGTCAAATTGAATAAAGAGTTCGAATACCGATTGATTAAATGGCCGACTGATCATCTATCCTGGAAACAGACAACCAGTCGTCCAGGGGCATAGGCGGCATACTTACTATTTGTACCTGTCTTAACGTTCGGCCATACACAACAGTCTGTCTAGTGAGCAAATTTCAAATACTTAGACAAATTTGAACAAAAACAAAAAATTTGATTAAAATGAGCCGGCCATAAAAGACCAGCAGAATATTCAAAACCCCGGCCCCCTGGCCGGGTAATTACAAAGCAAACGGCACGCAGGCCGTGGAAAGAAAAAATATACTTAAAGCTTAAGAAGGGGGCAGTTCAGTATCAGCAGCAGCCGCCTGGTCAGCACTCTTCTTGCTGGACTCGGCCTTCGCTGCATCATCTTTTGATGCCTTTCCCCCAAGTGGCACAAGCGCCACAACCGGCTCTTCCTCCTCCAACGCAACGTCCATCGCCTCTTCTTCAGCAGCCGCCAGGATCTGTTGATTATATATTTCCGAACACTGGCGGTACGTTCTTTCCCATGAGGCAAAGTCGGCACTGGGGAACAGTCGTTCCCAGGTCATGCGTTGGATTTGGGCGGAGTCTTCCACCATCTCCCGGACGAGCTCTTGTTTTTCTTGCTCGGCCTTGTCCGAGAGCTCTTGGGTAAGCCTCTTCTCCTGGTTCACCAGGCGTTCTTTTACGTTAGCCAAAGATTTCTCCATGGCTTCGTAAGAGTGCATTTTCTGGCGAAGGGGTTTCAGCTCGGCTTTAAATTTGGTGACGGTCCCCTCCAGCTCGTCAACCTTCTTTTGGGCCGCCTCTAGCTGAGCCCGAACAGCGGCGGTCGCCTGCGCCTGATAATAAAGAAGATCAATGGTCAGTACTTCATTTTGGGCAATTTGAAACATTGCTTTATCACAGCTGGAGGCGGCCATAGCCTTTGCGGCCTTTACCTCTTTGTTTTTCCGATCAATCGGCTTGCGAAGGCTGTTGACTCGGAGCAGGGCCTAAGTACAAAGAAAAACAGGCGTCAGTTTCCAATCAAAAGGGTTAACAGGCGTCCTGGAACTTCAAAAGGGTATACCTCAGCTAGGATCCCCGAAATTCCATCGAGGTCAAGGGTGCCGGCACCCTTGACCGCCTCCCTGTCAGAGGGAGGAACTACTTTAACCATTGACTTGGCTACCTCAACCAAGTCAAGTCCCTGGGGGCCGGCTGCATTAAGCAAAAGGAAAAACAAGTTAGACCTAATCAAGAAGGAAGCAAGAGTGAGTTTTTACAAGCAAGTGTCCATACATCTAGGCGGCCCCGCCTGGGTTTTTGAAGAAGTGGCCGGCTGCTTCTCAGCCGCCACTGTTTTCCTGGAAGACCCAGGAGAGCTTGCAACAGTCGTTCTCCGGGCCTTGGGGTCCGGCTGTTGCGAGGAAGAAGCCCTTGGAGTGCCAGACTGAAAACAAAAAGAGTTAGTATATGCATAATACAACTTAAAGGGGAAGAGTTTTCAAAGCTTACCAAGGGTGCCTCCTTGCTGGGGGAGTCGGCGTACGACTGCTTCATTAGCGAAACCCGCAGCATGGCCGCCGCAGTCTTAGATGCTGTTATTTTACTCATGGCGTCGGCTGAAAGAAATAAACAGCAAAGTTAGTAAAAATCCCAAGTAAACAAGGCGTGAAAAAACAGAGTATTCGTCAGGCCGGCTACCTCTAGAGCACCGACTGCCGAGGCCACAGGCGGCCAAGAAGTACTCATCATAGAGCCACTTGAAGCTCGGGACGCAGTGTAGGGGTACTTGCTCTCGTACCCCTGAAGTAGAGTTCACCCTAGTCTCTACTTTGAAGAGTCCTTTATCTAGGATCTCTCTTTTAGCCTTTGGGGGAACAGGCGGCATGCTGCGGCCGCCTGCAAGAAGAGGCGGATCCCTGTTCCACTTGTTAAAACGTTTGTTCAGCTCCGTGTCTGAACTCTCGATAATAAGGAAGGTGTTCCGCCAATCCTTCCATTTGTTTGCCTTACCTCTCGTCATGAGGTAACCCCTGTGGCTTGTTAGTTGATACCAGCCGGTACCTCCCGACTTAGGGGTCCGGCTGAGATAGTTCATGTGGGCGAAAGCCTCAAAACTTGGCTCCACCCCGTTCAGTTCGCACCCGGCCACATAGCCGAGTACGTTTACCCAAGAGTTGGGGGCTAACTGCCATAACCCCAGATCATACCCATCTAAAATCCGCTGAACAGCCGGATGTAATGGGAAGCGCAGACCAGCTTTGATGGCCGCCACATAGCAGCCAAAACAGCCGTCACCATAGCTGGTACCAGCCGGCCAGACGACAGTATCTTCTGGATCCGGCACAAACAGTAAATACTCCGGGCCCATTTTGTGGTTAGCAATAAAGCTCGCCACGTTGTCTCGCATGGTTGCGATCCGGCCCCGGGGCACCCTGCAGTAGTAGGGGGTGTTTTCCTCTCTGTAAGAGGCGGACGGCTCTGCCCAATTATCCCCCTTCTCCACTGCATGGGAACTTCTCGCCTCTTGTAGGCGGTTATGTTTTTCTTCTGAGTCAGAAGAACTATGGTCAGAAGAGCTGGAATCGGACTCGTCCCCTGACGAGTCCGAAGAGGACGACTCCTCCCCTCTCCTAGAGGGGCCCGCCTCCTCTCCCTTAGAAGGAGCAGAAGGTAAATTAGACATGTCCACGGTTAGATGAGAAGGGAACACCTTGGTCCCTCTCTCAGAACTGTCAGCTTGACAGTCGCCTCGTTCCACATCTGGCGCCTGGTCAGATGTTTCGCTAAGGAGTACCCTTTGGGAGGAGCCGTCTGAGTTTGATATTCTAGCAGTCTTTTTTGTTCTGGCCATCACGTTCTGCATAGACACAGATTCAGTTGGACTTTGTATAAAGGGCAAAGAGGGGTCCAGAAAAGGGGAGGCGGCACTCCTAGTCCTAGATTCAGCCGTCCCCGGTGACCGGCTGATCACTAACTTAGGGCGTGTCGTGTGCTTCCATGGTGCCATTTCAAAAAATAAAAAGAAAATTAAGAGTAAGAGAACTGAGTTACCTGAACGGATGACAGTTGATGAAGTCCTGAAAGTTCGGGTCAGTCGGCTTGTCAGAACAGGCGGTAGGCAGAAAATGTCCGAAAATGTCAGAGCAAGTTCAGGGGTCCGAATGTTCTCGCAAAAATTCTCAAATGTGAAAATGACCGAAGTCAGCACTTCCTTTTATAGGCAAAATGAGAAGGCGAAGGGTCGCCTCCGAATTCAAATTTGGGCGGGAGAGTCTCCCGGCCGTCTGCAAGGTGACACCTGTAACGGGCCGTCGCCTGTCACCGTGCGACACCTGTCACAGGCGACACGTGACCAGTCGCGTGCCACCTGTGAGGGGCAAATGATTAGGGGATTTTTATCCACCAAGCGCCGTTTGACAAGTGGACCAACCAGGTTCCGCCACGCGTCCTCCACGGACCACTTAAGACACGCCACGTGTCCACCCATGCCAAATGGGACAACCGGCCATCAAGGCCCATTTCAGTCTAGAAGCCCGTTCGGCCCTAGGTTTACCTTAAACCTAGAGAGTTGCACGCTTCCCAAGGCTATAAATACTCGATTAATCCTCATTAATCAGGGGACCGAATAATTTACGGAACACACTAATAACCGGCTGATCTCGCTAGCAAAGCAGATTACCTACATTAAATACTCTCACCTAGAGAGACCTTATTACTTTAATTTCTGTATTAATTACTCCTTAATCAGGTACTAACTTGACCGTTGGAGGCGGAGCTCTCAGGAGTCTCCGTTATTTTGCAGGTACAGGCGTCCGGTTCCAGTCTCGGAATTGTAACTCTCCCGCAGGACATCAGAAAACCCCGAAACAAGGTGCATGCTCAAATTGACAAATCTCATATGATTGATTGTGCCCCCACTCCCCTATTTAATGAAAATTCTCATATTTGTAATTATGATGATCCTACCTTTGGTTGTGTCTCTTCTTCTACTCTTGATCCTCAAACCTCTTCACCTTATCATTCTCCAAACTCTTGTGATGAGTCTGTAGTCCCCTATAGCAAAATTGATGAATCTTTGAGGGAGTTAGAGATGAATACAAACCTAAGGCCCTTTGAGATACAAATGATGGAATTTATGGAGCCAAATGGAGATGATTAGAGAGTGTGAGGGTGTTTTGAATGAAGAACTGAAAAGAAGAGAAGAGTTGGAAAGTCAATTTTCATCTTTGATGCTTATGTGTGAAAATTTCAAATCCAATGTGTGTGTTGAGGATGATGATGATGATTTTGAGCAACCAAGAGAGTGTGATGATAACATTGATGAGCATTTGTGTGATGGTGAAGGAGTTAAGAATGAAGAGAGTGTTGAATTTGAAAACTCCAACCCTCCCACCCATCTTGATGAGTCTCAAGTGTATGTATGTGACTCTTCTATCCATGAATATTTGGACTTTTTTGAGGTTATGTCCAATGTGTTTATTGAGTGTCAAAGGAATATCCATAACCTTTTAAGTAAGTTCATTGAGAATGCTTCATGGGAGAGAGATGATTTTGAAATGAATTTGCATCCATTCATGCATGGTTATGAGACTTTGGCCTTTAAGGAAGTTGAGGGAGTTGTTGTTCATGAATGTAGTGGAGAAGATTATGTTGTTCCTCTAGAAGTTGGATGTTTGAGGGGGATGGAGATCATGAGTTTTCTTCTTTTGAAGATTCTATGATTGATTTTTATGCCCTTATTGGCAATGTGAGACCTTGTGGTGAGGGATTTATCTTTTCTCATACCCCTTTTTCAAGAAGATTCAACCATATCCCTTACACTCCTATCTCCCTCCCTTTTTTTTCAATGAGCCTATTGGGGACCCCCTTGTCTATGATGATTTTAATGTTCCTTATTCGTCTATTGTTGAGGAAAAGGGTGATTTTGCCACCCAAAAATATCATGAGGAGAGTTTGCCTTAATTTTCTTCTTCTTCTTCTTCTTCTTCTTCTTCTTCTTCTTCTTCTTCTTCTTCTTCTTCTTCTTCTTCTTCTTCTTCTTCTTCTTCTTCTTCTTCTTCTTCTTCTTCTTCTTCTTCTTATTTTGTTGAATTTGCTTTTGCTTTTTCTTCCTTTTCTTGGAATTTCTCTCCTCATGGGTGTGCACTAAGCTTGTTGCACATCCTTTTTCCGTCATTTGCCTACTTGTTATCTTATGAAATGTGTAGTAGTGCATTTGACAAGCTCTTGAGTGCGTTGAATTAATATTTTCTAGAGAGGTCAAGCTTGGACCTTAAGCAAGCCTTTCTCGGGAAGTAACCCATGTTTTATTGCTTTTATTTTCTTTTCTTTTTAGAATATATTTTCTCACAAGGAAATGATTGTGTGCCTTTTTCTAGGTACATGACTTGATATACTTTGGTGCTTCGATTTGGATCAAGAGTCAAGGAAGTTTGACTCCTATTTTTGCTAGCATATGAAAGAAAAGGTCAATTATTGAGGAAATTAGCTTTGAAAGGTTTAATTGGGTCAATTGCGGGTATTTAAACCCACCTAAATTCGATAATATCCTTCCTTGCTCTTTCTCAAGTGGATGATGACTTGTTGGACATATGTTGGTTTGTTGGTTTGATCTCCTTGTTTTCCCCTCCCATGGTTTCTATGATTTATGTTTGAGTGTATTGTCTTATTTAAGTTGGGGGAGGGTATTCTATCATGTTTAATTGGATGTTGATTCATATATGCTATGCACCTTTGTATATGCTTTTCCATGTTCTTTTATTTTGATAAACTCCAAAAAGATTTTTGTTTCTATCAAGGCAAATTTGCACTGTGTTTTTTTTTGTTCTTGCTTTGGACATAGTACTTTTGGACTTGTATAGTTGAATGCTTTTATTCTTAAATGGTAATGGTGTGCACGGTTTGAGAGTATGTTTGGTTGATTCTAGTATAGAGTATGCTAAGGTAGTCCTTTAGAACTTTTGGGACCTTGAAGCCGGATTCTTTTGTTTTTAAAGCTTTTCAATTGTTCCCTTTTGGTGAATTTGAAGCTTTTAGCGAGTTTTTGCTACAACCTAGTGAGGTTTCATGATTTTTCAAGCCTTCTACATTTATTTGCATGAGCGGCATGGATCCTTGACTATTGTGGACCTATTCTTGAATCTTGACTCATAATTCTTAAACACGAGACCAAACCATCTAGAGAGGACAAAGGCATCTTTTCGGGGTGGTATTTTTCTTTTCTAGGATAATCTTCTTTATTTTTAGTTCATTGGGTTTACATTTGCCTTCTTGCTAACCATTTGAGTCTTTTCCCTTCTTTTTGAGCCACATCTTTAGAATTTTGAGCCTTTTGTTTCTTTAATTTTTGTTCCATTTTTTGTTTTTATGAAGCAAATGATCACCTTCATTGGAGATTGTGGTATATAAGTATGGATATTGGTTCCTTTTGTAAGAAAGCTTGTTTTGTGTGTATATTGGGAATAATGGAAAATGAATGTTGGAAAAAGTCGTTCGAAGTTTAAAAAAAGGCAAGGACATAATAAATGCAAAGTTGTAAGAGTCGTCCATAGTTAAAAGAGGCGAGGACTATCATCATGTGATAATCTCATCGTCATATTTCCTAAATTCATTTAGCTTTCAATTAAATGTTATCTGCTGAGTTTAAATTACATTCATTTTTATTCGTCCTTTATCATTTATGTAATTACAATTGTTTCTAATATTGGTATTCGATATGTAGGCAAGAGTATGAATTAAATTATAAAAAGAGAATATTTAATATGATTTCTAGTATTATTCACAAGCTTTTGAAAATGTTATTAAATTTATAAGCTAAATATAATAATATTTTATAAATATTTAATTTCATGATTATAAAAATATTATATAAATATAATTTTAAGACGTTCCTTTATGTAAAGTATTTACTATTATTATGGAACACTAAAATTTGATAAAAAGTCTATTTAGTTTCTATTTAAACTCAAATATCCAAGCATAATTTACGAAACATCAACTAAATAATCATATTATTCATGAAAAAAATAAAGTTTTGTAAAATTTGATTCATATGATGAACTGCAAACCGTTCTTACAAGATCATATGAATTTTAGAGATTTGTCAATTTACTTTTTGAGTTAAAAGATAAAGTATTAATTGAATTTGAGACAATGATTTATTAAATTAACATTTACTAATCAAAATGTAATTTTCTAATTATAATATTAAAAATATTTTTGTTAATTAGAAGAGATTTTTCAGTAAAAATTGATTTGGGTTGCTATTCACATTTAAATGTGCAGAGTACATGGCTTTAAGTTTAAATAATATTCTTAGTTGAATGTTTGCATTTATCTAGCCTTTAGCGTTATTATGTTTTATGTTATCTCTTACAATTTATAAAAAATATCTTATACAATTAAAGTGCTTTTAGTAAGAAGTTAATGATGAATTCCTAGAATGAAATATTGATCATATGAATGTACGATGGGAACTTAAAGTTTGAGAATTTGAAAAACTAACAAATGTGTGAAGAGTTAGAATTTTTTTTTTTTTAAAAAAAAAAAACATAAAATATGTTGAATTCTTACCTTTCCTTGCTAAAAATTTGTGTACCTTCACGAAACTTAAGCCACTTTTGCGCTAGAGCACAAATACCAACACTGTTTGAAACAAAAATAAATTTAAATAATAAGTAAAGTAGTTAAAAAAATTCAAGAAAGAGATTATTTGGACATGAATTTAAGAAAACTTTAATCTTATGAGCCTAAGACTTTGAATAATTCCACTTTGAATATTTAATCTTTTATAATTTCACTTTTTTTTTTTTTTTTTTTTTTTTTTTTTTTTGAGGAATATAATTTCACTTTTATTATCTAGAGTTTGACTTAATTTCTCTTTGTACCTAGTAATTTGAAAGTAAATTATAGAAGCCGAGATTTATAAGATTTTCATTTTGGAATGCTTCACCCTAACAACATAAATTTTTCACTACAATATAATGTTTTACATCAATATATCCTTTAATCAAAACTTAGTGATTTTTAAATAAAAATTTAGTGAAAAATTCTATATGTTTTTTATACTACATCTGTTTGATATTATTTGCAACGATTAGACATTTTTTCTCTCTACTTTATGTCAAATTGTTGCAAATAATATGAAATAGAGGTAGTAAGAAAAATTTATTAACAACTAGAAATATTTATATATATTCCCTTCTATATATCCAATAAAATCAAGAGAAAATTAATAATGAAGGATTCATATTACATTTGTCTCATTTAAATTTATACAACTTAGCATTCTAGAAGCATAATCATAGTTGAATTGACATTTTTTATCATGATTTTCTAAGTTTAACATGAGATTTTTTATTTTTATTTTTTATTTTTTCATTTTTAGCTTTGGAGACATCATTGGGGGCATGACATGCATTTTTTTTTTTGGGTTAGCCTAATTTAATGATTAGTTTTTTTGTCTAGGTAGGGACAACCTATTCCTTCATGTACTTGGACGAGACCTGAGGTTCGGAGAGAGCCGGCCAGGTCTAGCTCGAGGCGTCGCCGCACTACTTCTGGTGGTCGAGGTGGCCGATCTGTCGCTATATTTTTTTTGTTAATGTTTGGAAAATCATTATCTCATTACATTATACAATTCCTCTAGTTCTTTTCCTTCGATCTACCCCCATTCTATTTTGTAATCACACTATTCTGTATAAAAATTTAACAAGAATGTAGAACTAACAATCTACTAAAAAAATCTACTAAAAAACTGTTTCAAGGGTTGTAGTGGTCTTCAATAGGTTACTTCTATTTTTACATAAGGCCTTTTCATAGATAAGATTCACTCATTCCACAAATACTTGTTTGTCAATTCATGGGAAAACATCAACAGTTGATCGGAAAAAATTATCAATCAAACTTAAAATTAAAAGTTTAAGAGCTTCATTAATGTAAAATTACATCTTAGAATAGAGTTTAGTTCGATGGCATTTTAAAAAAAAGCATACTTGCTTTATTCTTACAAAATAGCTAATACAAAAGAAATTAGATGAATTTTTCTAATTTATTGGACATTCCACCAAATCAAATAAATTCATTAAAGAATATGCTATATTTTAAATCAACTAACTTAAAACGTTTTCCCCATCATTGCTTTTGGAAATAATGGATCCAGCTAAATAACCTATTTTAATACGTTGATAATCAAATAAAACACTAAAATAGCTTATTTGACTTGTCAATACTCAAATGTTGGCCAGTTAGCTAATTTTACTCCAATCTCTACGTTCCAAGCGTAGCATCTTTCTCTACAATTACTAATGATATTTTGTTTCTCAAATTTCAACCTTCCACATTACTCTTAATTTTCCCCATCTCTTTCTACCAATTTTCAATATTCAACATTCGTAAAGTAGTTACTCATTAAGTTTCTTGTGTTTTCTCAATGTATACATTGATCAATGACACCTTTCTTATTTGAAGCACTCAATCAACATTTTAAGTTTTCCCCCATCACTTCAATGTAATAGTTAATTACATCTTTCATTTGATTAAAGGAAACCTGTATATAACAACTAGCATTATACTAAATATCGTTACCCATTGTTGCAAAGGCTCGGCTTCAAAACCATGAGTCAATAGATTAGCAATTAGGCCATAACACGTAGCAAATAAAATCTGTAACCCAATAAGTGCTCTCGAACCAAGATATAGCCCAATTTAAATTTAAATAGTATTTATTATGGAATTAATTTGAGTAACAAAATGACGAAATCTAGTTCTATACATTAACTTTATCCTACTTAATTTTATTTATTTTTATAGAAGATTAGGTATCTTACTTTTTATTATTAAGGGTTTTTCTCATTTGTACCCATGTGGTTTTACATTTTTTCACCTGTACCCAAGTTTTTTGAAATTCTCATTTGTACCCATGAGGTTACAACAATTTATCACACATAACCAATTTCATTAACTAAAATGATATACCTCTATTAAGTGATCAAATAAAAATAAAACAACTTTTTTAAAGGATATAAAAAATAAAACAGAAAAAAAAACCCCACCACCAGCCACCTCCCCCAGAATCCGCACCACCCCAGTCACCTCCCCCCACCCCCCAACCAGCCCCACCATCAAGGTCGTCGGCTTCCGGCGATCTCCCCCCACCCTCCACCCCTTGCCGCAACCTCCCCAACCACCAAAACCCCCTACAAATCTAAACCCTTACCTTAATCACCACACCAACACACCCTATTCGACCTTCCCAAACCAACCCGACCCCTCCCCAAACCTCCTCACCGCCCACCACCCGCCGACCACAAAACCGACAACCCTGGACCCTCCCCGACCCGTTTCCACCCCTCCCCACCCTAAACCCGACCCAAATTAGCCCCCTTCCACCCAAATCTGACAACCCCTGCCCCTTCTCGGCCACTCCCCGTCCCCTGGCGACCAATCCCCAGCCCTCCCCGCCCAACCCGATCCCCACCCCCCTCCAGTTGCAACTTTTTTTTTAATTTTTATTTTGTTTTATTTTTATTAATTTTATTATTTTTTTATTATATTAACCATGGTAATTAACCATAATTAGTTATATTTTATTTTTAATTGATCACTTAATAGAGGATTATCATTTTAGTTAATGAAATTGGTTATGTGCGATAAATTGTTGTAACCTCATGGGTACGAATGATAAATATCAAAAAACTTGGATACAGGTGAGAAAACGTCAAACCACATGGGTACAAATGAGAAAAAAAAAACCCTATTATTAATTATGCTGAGATAAATCATAGATTTGTAAAAGCCTATATTTAAATAATAAAAATTTAAAAAAAACTTCAAAATCAGTTACTCCCTCCATCTTTTGTAAGTTCCCCATTAGGGTGTGTGCAGAGTCTAAGACAAAACTATAAAATACAATAATATATGATGAGTTGGTATGGTTAAGATCGAATAAAATTAAAAAGTAAGAGAGAAAAATATATATGAAGAGGACCACTAAGTATGATGTGAGAGGGAAAAATATTATAAAATGACAGCATAGTCAAAAGAAGAGAAATAAATAATATATAATATAAATGGGGTTTGTAAATTTGGTAATGGGGCACTTAATAAAAAAAAAAAAGGTCATTCTTGGGAAGTGGAGCACTTAAAAAAAAAGGGGGGAGGGGGTATATGCTAATTTGGTACATGATGTGCAAATAGATGGGTAAGAAGTGTAATCACATAACAACAACTCTATAATTACAATTACGTTCGATTTTATTAGTTTAATTTTTTATAGTTTGAAAATCTATGGTTTGAAAATTGAATCACTTGATTGTTTATTGTTTTGATCTTATAGCACATTCAAAATTTAAAAACACTTAATTAAGGAATAAATTTGATTCCAAAAATTATAAAATAAATGTTCGAATTGAAATTATTTTGAAATTGTATTCAAAAATAATAATTATAGTGTTTCACCTTCTATAAATACAATCATGCAAGTAGTAGGATAATATATTAAAATATAGTTCTAGTAGCAACACTTTATTAGTTACATGAATTTTTAAAAACATTTCAAGAAAGCATCGACTAAATAAAGTTTTTTGTGAAAAAACTATTATTTTTATAATGTACCACTCATCAAATTCCAGTATTTGGCTCATTTTTTCTGGCATTCTCCTCTAGTGAGGGAAAAATTTGATTTTTTTACCTTTACTAAGGCAGCTAACGCGTACGATGCGCGCACATAGCTAGTTATATATCAAGAAGTTCTTTCGATTTGACTTTAAATCACAAATTTAATTATTGATATGTAACAATTATGTTTAGAGGTATAAATATTGTCTTTAAAAGAAAAAAAATATTTAGAGGTATAAATGTCCAAGGAAACTAACATTAATAAGAAAAAATGAGTAAATAAACATTTTTGAGGGTATAATTGTCCAATATATATATATATATATATACACAAATCTTTGAAGGGTATAATTGACATCACACTATGCATAAGAGTATTATTGTACTTTTTATAAGGTAGGGATTGGAAAAAAAAATAGCCATGAACATCTTGGGTTGCATGCATAGAATTGTCATAGTTTACATGTTTTAGAATCTGAGACACAAAAATTGCTATAATAAGTTTTAGGGTATATGATTATCTTAAGAAAAAAAATATATGTGGCCGTAATGGGTAACAACTGATCATAGACGCCTCAAATTGCATGCAATAAATTGCTTGTCTTCGGATGAATGATTTGTTTTCTAAGAGAATTGCTCGTTAAGGTTATATGCGTTATTTTGCAACTTAATAAAGAATTTTGAGGTTAAGACCGACAAAAATAAATAGTATACTAAGGAAAAAAATTTAAGTATGTAAAGCATTATTTAAGGTCGAATTTTGATTATAAGGGTATTAAGCATGATTAAAAAATATTAGGAAAGTTGTAAATTACTTTAATATTTTCTCATGAATGAGTGGTGAAGAAAAATATTACATTTCTCAAAATTGAGAGTTGTAGGAAATTTACACTCATGTATAGCATAGTACTAGTGTATCTGTGGAAAATTTGATGAGACATTTTTTTTTTCCTATTGATTGTTCCATGTCTCTTACACTACTATACCTAACAATTTTTCTATGCATATACATATATATATATTTTGAGTGAGAGAACATTTTTTTTATTTTTTTTACACTACAAAGAGGAGAACATTTATATTCATGTAATCATTGTTCCTCTTTATTAAACTATTTGATAGTACAAAATTGTAAATTTTCTTGTAAATTCTATTTTCGCCTTGACTTAGGTGTGTTTCTTTTCTTTACACTTTTCTTTCATTTTTTCATAATCATTATTTAATAGGAAGTGCTATATAACACAACTTTTCTCTTTAACGTCCACACGATCTTTATCATCTAAATTTTGACATGAAAATATAAGTTTTATATGGGGTATCCGACAATCAACTTTTATAAAGTGATTTTAATTATAGAACTGATAATTTATGTAAATTTTTTAACATATAATGTAAAATAAATCATGCGTAAACAGATATTCATAAAACCCTAGCCTCTCTTTCCTCTCTTCTCTATCTAAAACCCTAGCCTCCATTGTTGAATTTTGGAGGGGCTTCCATCGATTTTTATCGGTGGAAAGCCCCAATTGTTTGTTTTTGTGTGCTTTTTCTATTGTTTTAGGTTTATAATAATAATTTTTCCTCTTCTAGGAGGAATATTTCTCCCTCGAAAGACAGGGTTTTTCTTCTTCTTTAGAAAGATTTGGCTCCTTCGAAAGACCGGGTTTTTCTTCTCTCTTTTGAGGGAGGATTTGCTTTTTATTTTATGGATTGCTATAGAGTTGTTTCATGGGTAAAATTTTGTGCGAGATCGAAAAAGAGGTTAATATGTCAATTACAATCTAGCGAATCAGACGGAAATTTTCTGCAGGGCTACAACAGATCGATAGACCCCTCGCCAATGAAAACTGTAAATCACAGCGATATGAAAGAGGGTATGAAGAATGTACGATTTGCAACAACGATCGTAGCTTTGCTTATGGAATGTTTTTATTTGACTCAATTATAATGTATTCATTAGATCTAAATCTCTTTGTAAATGTCGTATGACTTTATTTATGAATCAATTTTATTTCAAAAAAAAAAAAAAAAAAAAAAATCATGCGTAAACATAATAAAAATCAATTACCATGAAGTACTGCCTCTAAGCTTGATAGCAATTTGATCCATGTCTTGAAAATTTATTGGTGCCTGCTCCCTACATGGTATAGAGCAATAATTAAACTTTGTAATTACTTACGCTTAAAGATAATGAATCACTATAGCATAATGTATAAACTATAAGAGATGCCTTTTGCTTCTTTTTATCTAAGTATTAAATTTAGCACATTAAATTTTATCCAAGTACGAAGATAAAATATAAAAATATCACTCTTCGAAAGATAAAAGGAGCATATAATGAATTTATTGAGTATATAAGGCATACAATAGTCTTCCAAGCTCCAATATTGCATTTTGTGTGTCTTCAATAAGTGTTTGAAGTAGATTTGCAAAATAGTAAGGACCATTCACATCCTTTAACCCATAACACATGTTCATCAAATTATCTATCAAACCCTACAAGAAGGAAATTAATAATTTTATTAATTAAATGATGATGAAAGATATAGACTTATAAACCACATAAATAGTAAATACTCTATAGTAAAATATTATGTTAAATGAAACCTTAATTACACCAAATGCGTTTGGAATTTAACAGTTTAATGCAATCATAAGGTTTGCAATTAATAAAATTTAATTCTTAACTAAATTTCATATTAGAAGATAGAATGATGTATGGCAAATTACAAAAACTTGACTGATAGACAAGTGAGCTTTCGTATATCTCATTAATATGTTAAAATAAAAATAGTTCATTATTGATATACTTTCCACTATATTATCATAGGGATTTTCTCGTTGCTAGACATAAACATTTGCGCATTTTCATTGATAGCAAATTTTTTTCAAAAATCTCTTATATAGCATTTAAATTATAAATTTTCTCTAATATGACAATATAATAATAATTTTCACATAATCAACCAAAAATTGATTAATCATGGTTAAATTAATAGACCCTTACCACCTTCACAATCCTTCTCCTAAACCCCTACCACAAAAAATATCCTGTCACCAACTTAAAACCCTTCCCCACCCCTTAAGCACCTAACCGCCCCTAGCCTTCCCCGTATTAACCCTTCCTTTCCCCTTGAACCACCCAACTACACTTACTCGAGGCTGGAGTACATCCTTAGTAATGCCCCCAACGACACCCTTGATACCCTTATTATTCAAGGAAAAAAATACCTTAACCGATCCCCCTACACTTGAAACCCTAAGCGAGCCTAACCGAGAAATCCCTAACACTTGTTTCCTTTCCCTTTCTCCTTCTTGCACCTCTTTAGATAGCAGATAAAAAAGCCAAAAGAGGTGTTGAGCATTTTGCACGAAGGGGGTATCACGAGTGGAATGGAGAAGATGTAATTGGATTGTACGAAGGGAAGGGGAGAGAAAACATGGTGCTTCATGCATAAAGTGTGGCTCGATGAATCGAGGGGAAGGGGAAGGACATTAGGGGATTTTAGGAGTGGAAGAAAGCAGTCTTGGGAGGGAGAAAGACATTTAGGTGTTTAGAGGGAGGGGGTGGTAAGGTGTTTACAACTATAGGGGTTGTGGCGAAGGTGGTGGTGGTATTGTGGTATGGTAGTGAGGGGGTTAATTATTTAATCATGATAAATGATTAAAGGTTACTTATATAAAAAATTATTAAAATAAGTCCGGATTAAAGAATAATCATAACTTTAATGCTATTTGATTCTGATAAAGTTTGCTACTAATGAGAATGCGCAATAGTTTATGGCTACCAGAAATGAGAAAAACCCTTTATTATGTTACTCATTTATTATATAGCATTGATTGTATGAAATAGGAAACTGTAATATATTATTATCTCTATTTGTTTTTTATTTAAATACTTACATTTTAAATACAATTTAAGAATATAAGAGAGAAAGTGTTGATACTGTGTGTAATGTAAGAAAAAAGGCAAAAAGAATAGAACTAAGCTTGCTCATAAAAATTAAAGTAAAAGTAAGTTTATGTAAGAATAAACTGAATAAAGTAAGAGAAATAATGAAATGGTGTACTTAATGACGAATAAGAAATACAAGTAGATAAATCAGCCTTGTAAAAGAGAGAGCAATCATGAAATTTTAAGAACATGGTCAAAACAAAAGGTATTAAGATCATTTAAGAACTATATATTAGGAAAATTGAAACACCTTATCAATGAAATTCCTTTGATTATTTTATTTTATTTATATATATAATATCCAATAAAGGGAGTATCATAATTACTAAATTGTAGATGTTTGATAAGCATATCTTAATGACTGTCTACATAATTCAGAAAAAAAATAAGAAAAAGAAAATCTATTTTTGCACAATATCAAAATAAACCAACCTTTTGATTAACTAAGACTAAGTTACCTTTTTTTTTTGGGAATTTCTTTAACTAGGAAAAATAGCCTAGAACCTACCTAATAAGTTACTATTTTTTTCACTTATAAAAGTCCACCAAACTTTTTCGACTAGTTATCAACAAACAACCTGACCGCCCTCAAGCCCAACAACTACTTTCAACCACGATTGCCCAATAGTTATCCTCAATTCCCTCACAACATTCGTTCTCCATGACCATCCATCGTCCCTCCTTAAATCCATTCAACCACCCCTCCCCAAAACTACCATACATATCAATCAACACCTAAACACTCATATCACATGTCATTCTCTCTTTCCTCATTTATCCTAGTATCCAAATCTCCACTAATTCATGTAACGTGCTACAAGTTGAAAAATCATCACAAATACTCAATTCAAAATCAAAATATTTTAACCAAATGTATAAACTAAATAGATTTTCCGAAAATTACAAGAAGTATAGATTGTCGATATGAAGGAATTCAACAAATATAATCTTCCAATTAAGAAGCTAATTAAATGGACTACTAATATTGCACCCAACAAATGTGCTAGCCCACCCACCCACCTACCCGTCACCAAGCTGCGCACTAATTGATTTCTCACAGTTGTTGGGCAGTATTTGAAGGTCGATGGGAAGCTACTAAGACTAACATTGAAGGAGAGGAAGGTAGATTTATAATAAGATTGTTGGGTAGTTTTTGATGTTGAGGTGACTATGTAGATTTAAGGGCATCAAGAATTCATGGTAGTAGATGCGAGCTTTATGTAGGCATAATGAAGATTTGGGTTTGTTGAAGGTGGAAGAGAAGGCAGGATTGAAGTGTAATAGATGGTGGCTTAAGGAGAGAGAGAGAAATTAATGGTGAAGGGGGAGGAGAAAGAAGAGGTCACAATTGAAGGTGGCGTGAGAAGGGGATAAAATGGTTCAATAATAATTAAAAGTTACAGAAATTTATTTTAGTTAATATTTTTAAAGCTAGACCAATAGAATTGAAACACGTGTCCTTCTTAACTTGTTTAATGTTTCAACCACTTAAAATCAATAAAAGAAAAAACCCCATAAAGGTTAAGTTACTCTAAGTTAATTAAATGGTTGACTTACCTATAACCTAATCACACAAATTTGGCTTATTTTTAACAATTTTCCAATTACTTAGCTTTAAGATAAATTTTATTATGTCATGGTAATTACATTTTGCAAATGTTGTGTTTACAATTCTGTACATTGAAGGTAAGTTCCCAAATTATTTTAATATAAAACTAAAGTTACCTACATTTTACAAGAAATTCACTTCGTAAAAATCACTCATAATAAGGACTGTCAATTAGGTCGTTCAAGTAACTTTGGGTCACGAGTTGAGAAATACTTAGCCCTAACAAGTGTTATTGGTGGTTTATTATTAGAAATATCTTACTTTTTAAGCTTTCTTTACTATTTTTTTTTTCACGTCAATCAAATATTCACGCCGATATTATTTATAGCCATTACATTTACAATACATTAATATCATCAAACCACGTCTATTTCCTAACTAATCAAAATGATAATAATAAAATTAAAAACAAAACTAGTAAAAATTAAAAAAAAATTAAAGGAAAAAGTCAACATTAAACATGTAATGAATAATAACTCATTATATAATTTCTTGATATATATCGTTTAATTTAATTATCTTTTTAAATAATATATTTGACACTATTAATATCTATGTGTATGTAATCCCTTTAATTAATTAAATAATTTCTTACAGGGTAGTTGGTTATTATTCTCTTATCTAACTTAATCTTTTACGTAATATTCACCGACTATCTTTGTAATATATGTTATGTAAAGTTCATCAATGCACTACAATTAAACCTTAACATACAAATTATGGTATTTGGTAAAAGACCTTAGTTATGCAACATTCAAACTAAACACCATCACACAATGGTTGGTGGCAGTTGGTGTGGGTTATTTGGTCAATGACATGATGTAGGTTATGCAAATGTAATTCGTGTGAATTGTTATTTTAGTGTGGGTGGCGATTAGTGTGCGTCTAGGAGAGACAGATGAAAGAGAAATGAATGTAGATTGATGGATGGATGATCAAAGTCAATTAAGAACTATGTTTTTATTTTCTAATATAATTGTTTTAAAAAAAACCCACAAAATTGGGTTAGCGACCTGGTTTAGTTTTGTTCACGTCGGGTTTGACTCACAATTTTTATTGGTGAAATAGATTCAAATTAAATTCGGTTTCAAGTCAAAATGTTTTTGTTCAAAATCCATAAAAAGATTGGTCGGGTTGGGCTTGGTTTTCTGGTCAGGTAAAATATTATCAGATCTACTATGATGCTTAAAAGTAATTATATTATCTAGGCAAAATTGGGCGCAACACCCCGAGGTATGGCTTAGCTGCAACACATGCCATAAATAAAAATTCCCGGCAACATATTTCACCAGAAGGAAGTGAATCTTCAATTTCTAGAATAGTTACGTAGTCTTCCATCCACTTAGCACGCATGGATTCAACTCCTCCGATAAAATAAGTGGCCAAAAATTTTCTTTTATGGCACGCATTTCACCTATCATCATAATTGGTGGTATTTTAGCTACCATGCAAAGTTTAGAGCTCTCAGTGCACCTAAGCCATACTTCAGGGTGTTGATGTGTCCAATTTATATAATGTTTTACCCCCGTCCCTTGGTCATAATTAGTAGTTTTTTAAGCTCTTTAGAACCACTTTTATTACTAATTGGTGTTTTCTAGTGTTTTTGTAGTTTTGCTTGAGTTTTGTAGGAAATTTCACATTTGGAGCGTTTTCCGGGTTTTTCATGGTGCAACTACAAGCATTATGAGGACACGACCATCTTTGAAGCCCAGGACCGGTTAGAGCCGGTGATTAAGGGCTCGGTATGTGATATCGGGGAATTTGGATCGAGTATTCAAGACCCGAAGAGGAAATCCGGATTGGGCCGAAGAATCAAGCCCAATCGAAGTCCAAGCCTCGAGGAAGAGACCGGGCCCGATCGGGCAAGCTTGCACCCGATCGGGAGGGCGCGCAAAAGAGAGCACCAGCAAGAAGGCGCGTCGATCGGGTGAGCATAAGCTCGATCGGGCGCGGCTGCCCAGGAAGACTCTGAAGAAAAAGGCGGGGCCGATCGGGTTGCCTTTCGTCCGATCGGGCGCGTGTTTTTTGAGCCGAGTTTTTAGTTTTCAATTAGGATTTGTTTTAGGGATGTTTAAGTACAATTTTTGTACGTAATTTTGATTACCTTCTCTTTTAGACTTTCTGTCTCTACTTAGAATATTTTCTCTCTCTTAAATTCTCTTAACTTTGTTCTTAATTCCATTCCTTAATCAAGATTTCTTTTGGTAACAATTTCTTCTCTTTTAATTTCAGTTATTTTCTTTAATTCTTTCATCATATCTTATTTTATTGTTTTGATTAGTTTAGATTTAATTATGCTTAAGTAGTTTTATTTCTAGGGTTTATGGGGATCTAATAAATAATGTGAAGGGGTAATTTGTGATTGTTGATTATCAATGCTTGATTAATTTCCTATTGATTAATTTAATGTTATGCAATTAGGTTTGGCCAGATTTAATTGTACGAGTTTAGCAATATTAATTCGAGATTCGAGAGATGAGAATTGATGTTTAGGCTTAGTTTCAATAGGCGGACTAATTTATAAATGGTTAAGTCGAGATTCGAGAGATGAGATTTAATACCGGTAAATTAACTATGTGGTTGTAATACGTAGCGAAAACCCTTTATAATCTGATTAATTGATGCATTGATGATTGCTTATCATGATTTACCCTTGAATATTGTTTATTAGTGAAACTATGCCCTAGGTTTTTCCTTCACTGATTTACATCCTATTTTACTCCCTTCCTACTCTTACCTTTAGTAGTTTAATTACCCCTTTACAACAAATTTGTTACTTGATAATTTAGATTGCTTCTAGTTAATTAGGAATAAATTGACCTGTTTCCCTGTGTTTCGACCCTTCTTCCCTATCTACATAATTAGTGGATTTAGGTTTTTATTTTTGATTAGGTGAATACGACTTGAGCCTGTCTGGTGTTGCAGCCAATTTGCCTATTATCTAATTTAAGATTTGTCCCTAAAAATATTTGTTTACCTTTAAATTTATAATAATAAAAATTTATGCAAAAGTATGGTTAGTCTAAACTAGATTATAATTCACCCTAAATTGATTAAAGGTTACCTTACATGTGTAAGGAGAACTACTAAACATTGGGTGTTACCAAAAGGTTTTGTATAGTGAATCCCCAATGCAATTTTCTATAATCTATATATTAAGTCACTATAGTAAATTTTATCTTTTTCATTATCTTATGAAATTTACTTTTTAAAATACTGGAGAGCAATTGCAAAGAAAGTAAATAAATACCTTGATTAATTAGTAGTGAGAAAGTTTTAACATAATGTCATAAATTTGGTTGATATTAAGCAAAACTATGACACATAAGCACATTAAAAGCTAATAACTCTTTTATTGTGATATGCAATATTTTATTACCAAAAATGAAAAAGATTTTCATAATCTTTTTGATTTTTTGTTAGTCCTAACAAAGGAAATACAAGATTTATAAAATGTATTGATATTTACCATTTTTGAAAATAATAGAGAGAAACATGTATGTAATATTTTATTTATGCTAAGGAAATTAAATCCCAGGCCTTTTTAATAATTTTCATACAACCAAAACTTTCAGGAACTGTAATATTTGTTTGACTCTAATGTGAGCAAATTTCTTCATGTATATAGATACATAGAATTCAAATATGAAAAAAATACTAAGACAACATATAATTTCAATTCCTTTAACATATCTACCTTTTTGTTTAAATGAAACTATAATAATTCACGCAAGATGGACAAAAATAAATGTGCTAGTCATGTCAAAATAAACAGTAATTGATATCTAAAAAATGAAGGTAGTAAAAAATAGATCTTTCACATACAATTTTGCGGATATGAATTAAATAGCAAAAAATCACAATAAACATTAAAATAAATAAATTAAAAGAGTAAGGTTTATACTTCTTGTTCAAGCTCGGTGATGATAGTGTTCATACTCCGAGTAAGCGCTTCTTTTAAGACAGACATAGTTTGGCTCCAACACTAAGAGCATCGGGATAAAAAATATTAGGAAATCGGCACATATATAACTCTAATAAATTGAAAGACACATGAAAATCATAACAATAAACTAATTGCATCATTAATTAGCAAGCTTAATTCATGGAGGTTGTTACAACAACCCATATCATTACGTTTTTCACAACATGAAATGTGTGAACAAATTTGAAATGAAGTACAATAAAGAAAAATAAATTAAAAAAACATACAAATATTGAATAATATAAATGATAAAATCACCTGATATTGAATATAACAAACACACCACAACCTTACTTCCATGCCACCTGTAAAAGTTTTTTCAATAGAAAATTTAGTTAAGAAAAAAATAGAGTGAACTTAAATACCAATCTTCTAGTGTCTATGACTTTCTATGAAATTTTTTGATAAATTTTCAATTGAGAATAAATATGTTGAGAGTGAGAAGCATATAACATGCTATGGCTATGACTCATCCTATATGTCCCCTACAAATTATTGATATGATAGTTTCATTTATGACCCAAAACAATAATTACTTACGTTTCTCATTTCATTTTATTGCTCACTCAAATTCATAAATTATTAGAGAGCATTTAATATGTTCATATTTATAAATGGCCGGTCAAGACCTTTCTCTATACAATCCTCCTGCTTCTAAAAGATTGTCCTATTGTATGTTTTCGGTCAACTTTACAAACTTTGACTATAATAATCTTCCATAATATTAATTTCCATTCCATGATATAACTTTACAAAATTTTACCAATTATCAGTTTTTTTAAAATTTTTTTGTTAATACGTACTTAGTAACATTGTTGGTCGGTAAATATTGAGAGCTATGTAAAATAGATTTCACTGCATAATTTTAAGGAAAAATTGTCAAAAATGATACAAACTTTAAGTAGTTCGCCAAAAACAAGTCAATCTTTTAATTATTTTTGAATAATAAAAACTTTGAGGGATGTTTGATTTAAACAAGTTATGACTTCTTGGTGACTTATTTAACCGGTTATATGGGACACATGTAATCATTTTATTGGTTTGTAAATTAAAATTATTTTTTAACAATTTTTTAATTTATTTTATGATTTTAATTGTTGAAAGATTAAAATAATAATAATTGTTATTATAAAAAAAACACCTTTTATTATTATTAAAACTCCTATTTATTTTAATAAAAAAATTTCCTAATTTTTTTTAAAACCACCCACCACCGATCCGCCACAGCCAGCCAAGCCAAAACCCCCTCACGCCGATCAGTCGCCCGACCGACCAGCCCAAACCACCCCTTCCTTTGGCCTGATTCGACCCCCTCCCCTTCCCTTTAACTAAAACTTCAAACCCCTTGCTCTTCCTCCATCGTAAACTGGCTCGACCCAAACCCGAAAGCCCCAACCCAAAACCTGAAACACCATCGCTCAAACAACCCCAGTTTTGTTAGGGTTTGGGTTAGGGGTTTTGGGTTTCAGTGAGGGCGAAGGGGTTGTGTGGGGAACCGAGGAAGGGTAGGGCTGGGTTGATGAGTCGGCCAACGCGAGGGGGAGAAAGGTGGTTTAGCAGGACAACTAGGGTGGGGAGTGTAGGCGTCGCTCGAAGTTCGCCTACGTTAAAAGCATGTGTGAATATGCTTGGAACTCTTAGGAATTGGGAATTGACATATACAATTAGGGAAAAGGAAAGTAGGGAGCCGCCAATAAATCTTTAAGGAACTTGTAAACCGTTCACAGATCATAAAAAGGCAACCACGATAAGGGACAGCGATAGGCAACAACGATTGACCCGTGAAGGTTACACCCCATTCATAATCCATGAGATTACTAACTCCATATGGTTCGGAACCACGAAAGGAGGATCGGGAACTATTGGACCCATATCATGAACCAACCAAACTGGATTGGCTGTTTTCTTAAAATAAGTTTTCAAAAACAGAGAAAAGAGAAAAGAAATTAAAACTATCCGCAACACTAGACTTTCCACACTTTTACTTCATTCGATTATGATTTGACACGAAAGGACTCATCACTGGGTTCGGGTTTGGGAGACACAAATGGGTGTCTACAGAAGCCCCCACTTTGACTGAGTTTGGAGAAACGCAAGTTTCGAAAACAAAAGTCAAAGTAGCGATAGGGACGGAGAATGATTCAGAACATTCTGTGATCCTAAATCATTCTTGTAACGCCGATACCTGCAAACTAGCGTTAGTTAAACAGATAAAAGAGTTAAGAAACACGTATCTTGCACCGTCGGGAACACGCCTATGAAAGTAACCGATTTGCTGCTGCTTCCTTATTGTTTTGATGACCTCCTGCCAAGAGAATGTCATCCCGCTTGAAAACTGCTACGCTTGTAACTGCTTCCAATATTGAAGATTGCTTCGCTTGAAACGATTCTCTTCCGCTTTGATAACATTCCACATCTAAGGGAATACTATCGAAGATTGCTTCACTTGAAACAATCCTCTTCCGCTTTATGACCATCCTCCACGTCTAAGGGAACATGATCGAAGATAACTTCGCTTGAAATTACCTTCAGTTGTTTATGACAACTCTCCACAATCTAGGGAACGCCATCTTGCTGTTTCGATGTTCACTCGTCTCTGAACAAAGAGCTTCTTTTTTTTGGATATGTTCACGCGCCTCTGAACAAAGAGCTTCTCTTTTAATATGTCCACGCGTCTCTGAACAAAGAGCTTTGAATGATTTGTCCACGCGTCTCTAAACAAAAGAGCTTGATGATATGCCCACGCGTCTTTGGAGCAAAAAAGCTTCATGGAAATGTTCACGCGTCTCTGAACAAAGGAGCTTGAAAGGATTGTCCACGCGTCTTTGAACAAAAGATCTTCGAAAGAAATGTCCACGCGTCTCTAAACAAAAGAGCTTGAATGAAATGTCCACGCGTCTCTGAACAAAAGAGCTTGAAAGAAATGTTTGTTGCGATGATATTTCGAAGAAATTTCCGAAGACCAACGCCTGTCGATCTCTAAAGCTCGCTTGAACATTGCTTCCGCTAAAACCATTATGTCGGTGTCTCCGTGATGAGCCAATTCTTAGGCGCTTTAAGCTAAGTGAGACAATCTTTCATCAGGTCGATCACTTATTGTGATTGTAATCAAACTAACTACTTAATCATGTCAAATTGCTTGTAGGGGCTAACTGGCGTACCAAGGAACCCGAAATTGCAGTATGAGGTCGAAATCACCTTTCTGAGAAGCTCCGAACTCTATCGCTGCTGAAATATCTCTGGCGCCAAGAATTGGCTTTGTCTCCAGACGATGTGATCTAGCGTCAGGCGCTAAAACCTGCTGCCAGACGCTAGATGTTTTCGTGTGGCGCTGGAGTAGGGTCTTCCCTATTCTGCTACACCTGTATTTATTTTTGACTATAGAACTTTTCCATTATCCTTAATTATCTTAGGGTTGACCTAATATTTAACGTCGCTTGACTCATCGACTTGACACGACTCAAGGTATAAACTTGACTTGCTGTGATTGACTCGAGGTTGACTCGACTCGAAGTGAAATGACACGTGTGACTCATGACCCGTGTGTGCATTGTATTATGATTGTGCGACTCAAAAATGCAAAAAAAAAAAACAAAAATTTCCTCCATTTTTGTGGAGGGTACCGACTTTCTCCCGAAAAAGAAAGACGCGAAAAAAGAATCGAAGTTTTTGAAGGTGCATGTTGAATGAGCTTAGTCAAACGTTGTTTGATAATATCTCTCAAGGTGCAAGGATTGATCCATCCTAGGCTATCTCAATGGTTGACTCAATGATGAAATTATTTGGGTAACTTAGGCACGGAGGCTAAGCACTTCATACTTCGTGATGCAATGACAATTATGATTGATGAGTGATGTTGATATGACAAGGCGTGCTTCAGCATTGTGTTAAGATTACATGACAAAGGGTTTCTAAGGGAAGTATATTTGGTCATGTATGTGTGATGTGTGTGAAAGTGACACTAAAGTTAGGCCGCAAGAGCTAAGTGTGTGGAAAAATATTATTTTTGGAAGAGTCAAATGATGGTGACTCTTTAGGCTAGGTAAGGTAATGATGTAGGGATCAAGCCCCCAAGTCTAGCTCTACATGGATAGGGATGAGAATAGGAGATCCCTTGATATGATCATGGTGTGAGTGTGTGAATGTGAATATGAATGAATTTTTGTTACGGCCGCACCTCGATGTGAGGTTGCCTACGTATCCGTTAGGAATCAGGCCGAACGTAGCTCTAGCAGAACCTCGCACAAGTGTGTGTATACCCCAAAAAGGTCTTTTTAAGGTTTTTAAAGTGGTTAGGATAAAGGTTAGAGAAGAAAGGGATAAATGCTCAAGACCCTAGATAAGCCCCCAAGGTGTACAACCTCGCTTTTGAATCTTTATATTTTTATGCTTGAGGCTTTTGACTCTTTTTTAGCTCTCTTTTTTTTTGTTTTGCTTTAGCATCTATTTTATTTTTATAAGTGTGGGAAATCCCGATCATGCGGTCTATCACTCACTTGGCATTCATGTTTCTCAGGCAGGGTACCGAGCACTCGATAAGAGACGCAATCTGAGACATGTTCATATCAAAGACATTGGAACACTTGCCCTTTTTGTACACTTTTATTATATTTTTTTTGCTTATTTTTTTTTTCTATTTTAATATTTTGAAGTCACTCAAGCTTTTCATAAGTTGCACACCATCCCATCCCAAGGTTAGGTAGATATAGGTTGAAGAAGAAAGGTTTGTCGTTAGACGAGGCTCAAAGTGGTTTATCAAAAAAAGATTGCATATTTGAAGGGTGAAAGGTAATATGATGTTGCTACAAGAGGTGCCTCAAATCATTGGTATACCTTGTGCTTAATTCGACATGGATTTTTTTTTTAATGCAATGTAATGAAATGATCATATGTAAGAGAATAAATGCTCATTTTATTAAAAAGGGGAAACGAAAGAATCTACAAAATTAATCTAAGGGAAAATAAAAGGTGCCTATGCTAGACTTATTGGGGAAAGGGTAAATAAAGAAAAAGAAAAAAGATGTCATGAAATCTCGTCATTGAAGCTCACCTCTTGCCTCATGTTGTTTGCTTTATCATCACTCGCTCTTCTTGTTAACTGAAGGTATGGGAAGCTTGTTATTATCAATCAAATGTTGGATAGCCTCCTTTAGCTTCCAACAGCTCTCGGTAGCATGACCCCTACCTTGATGGTACTTACAGCGCACATTTGGATTCCAACTAGGCACCCTCTTCTCAAGCGGGGGATCTTGAAGAGGTCCAATAGGAGTAATGAGTCCCTTGGCATGGAGTCGATCGAAAGCATCATCGTAGCTAATTTCAATAGGGGTAAAATCCCTTTTTTGTTGCTTTCAAAATCCTCGACTATCCATGGCTAGGATCTCACTAAGGTCGAAAGTACCAACACTGTTGCTAGAGTAGGTGTTTTCGGAAGGAGAAGGATAGTCGTTCTTCTTCCCTTTACAGCCACTGTTACTATTGTTACTAATCTTGGCCTTCTTTTCGCGCGGAGGAACATGAAGGAGATTTGAAACAATGAAGTCTAGAACACGATCCTTGAGGGCGAGACACTTTTCAGTAGTGTGACCGCGACCTTTATGGTATCGACAATAGGAATTTAGATACCAATTGGGAAAACGTTTTTCATGTGGAAGGTCTTGACTGGGAAAAATGGATTGAATATGGCCTTGATCATGAGGACAGTCAAAAGCTTCATTATAAGTCATTCCTATTGGTGTGTATTCTTCAATGGTCCATTTTGTTCGTGGCTTAGGAGCATTGAGTTCTTCATTGGACTCTTAGCGAGGATTTTGTTCGATGACCATCACCCGATTTGAAAATCCTTCTACCACGTTCAAGAGCATGGAAACGACATCTTTCACTTTCTGAACGTCCTCTTTTAGGCTTGACGAGTCTTCCCTGGTATTATCTAAGAAAAGACTTTCATCCTCCCCAATCATGGCCACTTCATCGAGAGAGGTCATATAAGTTGTCTCGATCATGGGCTCTCCTACAGGTGTGATAAGAAGTGATGGATCGAAGGATGTTTGATCATCTTTGATGGCTAGAATCTTGGAAGTTTCATTGTTATCGATCAGATCTTGAATAGCTTCTTTGAGTTTCCAACACTCCTTAGTGTCGTGACCCTTTCCTTGGTGATATTTGCAATGCTTATTGGGGTCCCACCTGGGTGGCCTAGCTTCTGGAACTGGATCATTGATAGGCCCTATGGGCATGACTAGTCCTTTGTGAAGTAGCTTCTCGAAAGTTGTTTCATAACTCATACCAAGTGGAGTGAACACCCTTTTTGATCTTTGGATTCGTGATTTAGAGGCGTTCGTGGTACGTACCTCATTAATGGAAGAGGAAGAAGAAGGATGGTCGTTCTTCTTTCCTCTCGCGCTATTATCTTTAAGAAGGTCATCTTCAATGTCAATGCCTATATTATAGACAACCTTGAAAGTATTCAAGTTGTGTTGGTACTTTAAGTGCCTTGAATACTTCCCTTGGAGATTCTTGATAAACATCCTCACATATTCTTTTTCGGTGGGAGCCTTGACCATATTAGCGGAAGTTTCCCTCCATCTATTGAA
Organism: Chenopodium quinoa; assembly: GCF_001683475.1. Taxonomy (NCBI): domain Eukaryota; kingdom Viridiplantae; phylum Streptophyta; class Magnoliopsida; order Caryophyllales; family Amaranthaceae; genus Chenopodium; species Chenopodium quinoa. The sequence goes on from NW_018742864.1 coordinate 1,148,195, forward strand.
GAAAGATGTGACCCCTTTGTTTCCTTTTTGTTTTAACATCTCGAGTTGTCTACGGTCTGTTTCGTCTTGGATGTTGCACTTATATCTATCTATGAAAGCGTTTGCTATGGACTCCCAGGTGGAGGTTTTTTCTTTCTCGAGAGAAAAGAACCATTGTTGGAAAACGGTCTCGAGAGATAGTGGGAACAGAGAGGGGAAAACCTTCTTATCGATACCCTTAATGCTCATTTTAGTTTCAAAAGCTCTTAGATGAAAGTAAGGGTTATCTGTTGCCTTGAATTTTGGGATGTCGGTGGCGTTGAACTTATGCGGAAAAAGTTCCTTGTCCAGCGAGACCCCTTGTGAACTAATGCCCTGAAATTTATAGTCACTAGATAGCTTGCTCAAGCTTTCTTGCATGAGGTTCATTTGTTGTTGCTTCACATGGTCATCAATTTTGAGAGTTAAAGCCTTTAACACCTCAGTCACGTCATTCAATTGACTCCTAAGTTCATTGACCTCTTTTTGACTTGCCATTATCTTTTTAGCCTTCCTCTTTTGACGAATTGGTTTATCAAAAAATGAGACTTGAATAAAGAGGTTGTCCTTGATTAATCGCCCTTCTCTCCTCGACCAAGTACTGTGGAAATGAATTTGGGATATTCATTGTTAATTATTTGACTCAAACTGTATTCAACATTCAATGGATGGAGGAAGTGAAGAAAGATTGGAATAGAATATGAAGAAAAATTATGAAGATGGAGGGATATGAAGAATTAGGAATAGAATGTACCCCCAACTCAAATGACGAAAAAAAAAAACCGACTCATGCATGAACCTAATACATGGTCATGGTCATATGTACTCAAAGTGCGTGCTAAGACTAGTGAGTGTAGGTGACATGTTTGGACTCTTGTGTAAGACCATGGGACTTAGTGCTTAGACTCAATTAATGACTTGACAAGGTATTATTGAAAGCGAAATTTAACCAAATTAATTAGAAAACTGGTTAATTAGACACTAGGTGATGACTCGATCAATAATCCGAACTTTCGTCAAAACGACGGGACTGGCATCGCACTGTGTAGTGTAGCGCCGGACGACAGAGCTATCACCAGGCGCCACACTCCACAGAGTGGCGCTACAGTTCAGATTTTGGCGCCAATGCTGGAGCTTCAATCCGAGACTGTTTTCGGTGTTATTAATCAACAGGGGTATACCTAAAGTCGTACTAGGTCCATTATGATTAAAAAAATAGACTTTATTTATTCAAATTAATTAATTAATTAATTAGTTAGGCAAGTTCTTTAGTCATTAATTTATTAAATCTCAATACAAGTCAAACAAACGGTTAAGAGAAACAAAAAATATATGCACAACAAATAATGCACAATTAGTCAAGTAGGCACAATATGATGCAATGAGTTTGCAACCTAACCATGGCTCTAGTTCTTTGAAGTTCGGGATATGGTTTAGTCAATAGAGGGTGCATGGTTAATTGTCACGATGCACCGCGCGGAAGCCTAACCGTGAAGGGTTGGCGCGAGTGGATGGGGCACCGCGAGTTATAGAAAAACTCACTTCCATGGTTTGGTGAATTCAACATTCTCGGATGTACCCTTTGTTGCTCAAAGCGTTCAATCAGGTAGATGGAGCATGAATTCCTAGAGGGTTATGTCCATATGTAATACACATATGGATTTCAGAAAAGTGAGAAAAACTCAATCAGAAAAGTAGGATCGAGCAAACAATACGAAAAACTGGCCGAAATTAGAACGCATATTTCTGGCTCGGTCTTGGAAGAATTTGGCACCAGCAAACAGAGGTTGGCGTCAGGATTTAGCTGTAGCGCCTGACGACAGAGCTGTCGTTTGGTGCTACGGTTAAATGCCTAGTGCCAGCTTCTGTTCGCTGACGCTAATTACTACATGCCTCAGCATCTTTCTGTGCTCAATAAAATTTTCCAGTTTTGCGCAGTGTTATTTCGGTCCTAGTTGTGAAAGATATTTCTCTAATTTCCTACGTGTAAAATCCTATGTTTTAACTCATTACGGATGGTCTTTCCAATGAGATCTTTTTAATGCATATGACAATAATGTTAATCAAAATTACGCACATGAAATACTTAGAACGTTTCGAGTCTCATCCACTCATTCTAAATCATTGCCGAAACAAATTCAGGAATTAAAATAGAAATCCTCCCCAGTGGAGTCGCCAAAAACTATAGGGAAAATTTCAAGCGTTAACCCCTAGCTTGAACCACACTGTGATCATACACTAAAGTACGGTGGCGTCCAAAAGGGAAGAAGATAGAGCAAAAGAGTCGCCTACAAGTTTTTTTAGGAACTTGTAGATCGTTCACATGGTGAAGGTTACACCCCTTAACGATCCAAGAGATCGTCATCTCCATAAGGTCTTGAACCAAATAGGGTTCGGCGATGAAGGTACAAATCCAACCTAAAAGAGATTGAACCTGCCCTAATAATAGGCTTCTACTTTATTTTGATCGTATTCATGTGCGCTTTTTGACTATCATACAAACAATAGGATTACCATAAACCTGTGTATCTATGTTGGTCGAATTTTAATGCATAAATAAATATATTATTGGCGATCACTTGAATTATAATCAAATTAACCCTAAATAAAATTATTAATTATCTTATTAAGCGTGATTACAAGTACAAAATTCCTTTAAACATGCATAAAAGGCGTGATCAAGCAATAACAATAAATATCAGGCAACATAATAATAATCATAAAAATAATAATTATAACAATCATAAAATTATTACCATAATCAAAACAATTATAAAAATAATCATGAATTATGTTTAAGCATAATAATAATAGCAAGATCCTAGGCATGATACTAACAAGATTAATAACAAACCCTAGCATGTCACTAAGCAATAAAAATCAAAGCTTTAACCCTAACATGATACTAACAATCATAAATATTAGTAAAGAAAATAGAAGCATCATCACAATCATACTTAGTATTTGTAAGGAATAATTTCAAGCCTTAAAATCCTACTAGCTTGAACCCCACTGTGATCATACACTAAAGTACGGTGGCGTCCAAAAGGGAAGAAGATAGAGCAAAAGAGTCGCCAACAAGTTTTTAAGGAACTTGTAAACCGTTCACGAGGTGAAGGTTACACCCCTTAACGATCCAAGAGATCGTCAACTCCATAAGGTCATGAACCAAATAAGGGTTCGGGGATGATGGTACAAATCCAACCTAAAAGAGATTGAACCTGCCCTACAAATAGGCCTCTATTTTATTCTACTCGTATTCATGTGCGCTTTCTGATTAACATGCAATCAATAGGATTAACCCTAAACTTGTTTAATCTATGTTGGTTGAATTTAATGCAAAAATAAATCTATTATTGGCGATCACTTGAATTATAATCACAATTAACCTAACAAGATTATTAAATATCTTATTAAGCGTGATTACAAGTACCAATTCCCTTTAACCTGCAATAAAGGTGATCAAGCAATAACAATATAATAATATGCATATCAAGCAACATAATAAATAATCAAAATCATTAATAATAATAATATCAATCATAATCATAATCATGTTAAAACATAGCAAGATCCTAGGCATGATATTAACAAGATTAATAACAAACCCTAGCATGTCACTAAGCAATAAAAATCAAGTCTTTAGCCCTAACATGATACTAACATGAATTAATATTAGGAAGAACATGGGAAGCATCATACTTTTAATCATACTTGAAATTAAAGATACCCTAGACATGATACTAGGAATCATAAATAACGATCTAAGCATGATATCTACATCATGAAACAATTAAACCATTAAAGTACTTACTTGAATGCCTCGTACCTCTTTCTAATTACAAAATACACACGTTAGTAACTTCAAGGAAAAATAATAATCAAAACAATTAAATTAAATATTGAAAGAGATATTTGGGACCAAACCCTCAGAAATTAAAACCTTTCACGTCTAGGGCGAAGGCAACTTCGAATATGGCTAGGTGTTTCTAGATCTTGTGAATGCGAAATTTTGTATGAAAAAGAAGTAAAGTATTAAAGGAAGAATGAATGAATGTTAATAATTATTGATGAAAGAGATGAAGATGATGAAAAGAATTGATGAACGATTTGTGAATGAAAAGAGTTGATGAATGAAGAAGAGAATTGATGATTGGTCAATGAATATTGATCATTGGTGAATGATAGATGTAGATGATGAATGAAAACGGAGTTTTGATACGATATTTATAGAGAAAAACATCCGAAAAAGATAATTTATCAAAATAGAGTCTGAAGACCACAAAACCACTTTGGCGCCAGCCCTGGCTCATTGGCGCCAGGACCAGTGGCTAGCGCCTGGCGCCAATGGCTGGCGTCTGGCGCCAATCCTGATTCCAGGCGCCAAGGCCTGGGGTTGGACGCCAAACCGGATTTTAACGCGTTTTCGAAAATCTGATAATTTTAATGTACTGGAAGATAAAATAATATAATTTCAGTCGAAAATGCTATTTGATCTTGATTAAAACTCAGAAGAATCCTAATTGAATTAAGAATGATAAGACCTTCTAGAATTTTCTAGAAGACCAAAACCATTCCTAATTACATTAGGAATGATAAATCATATTAGGCCCTCCCCTAGATCATTGGGCCGTACTTAAAACTCAAACCGGGCCCAATTTAGTAAATTGGCCATAAATTCCTCAATATTCATCGGAATTGGGCTTATAATAAATCGTTGGAAAGGTCTTTGCAAGCCCCATCCAACTACACCACTATTGGACCCATATCATGGACCAACCAAACTGGATTGGCTGTTTTCTTAAAATAAAGTTTTCAAAAACAGAGAGAAGAGAAAAGAAAATAAAGGAAATAAAACTTTTCGCAACACTAGACCTTTCCACACTTTCGTTTCATTCGATTATGATTCGACGTGAAAGGTACTCATCACTGGATTTGGTTTTGGGGAGACACAAATGGGTGTCTACAGTATTAAATTTACCCTAGACATGATACTAAAAGGAACCTAAACCGGTCGTCCAAATTATATTATTAGGCGTGATTTTCAATGACATATTCCTTTTAAACATGCAATATGGTGATCATAATAACAATAGAATAAATATTAATATTGGAAGCAATTTAATAATAAATTGTTAGTCAACTCAAATAATAATAATAATAAACCTAATCATTATACTAGCAACAAGAATAAAAATAAGAGTAATAATTAAGTGACTAATACTCACTTTCCGCGTTTTCTTGAATTACAACATCATGAATAAACTATTAGTAACTTTAATTAAAATATTAATAAAATTGAAATTAAATTAAATAAAAAGTAGAGTTGGTTTAGTCCAAACCCTCAGTTAATTATACCTTTTCCTGCCTTGGTTTAAGGACGGAACCTTAGGGTCGAGTATGGACTCCTTGAAGTGCATAGGGAAGTATTTTAGGCTAAAGAGGGAGAAGAGAATGATTTAATGACCAAGATTATTGATGAATGAAAAAAGGGAGATATGACCTATATTTATAAGGAAAAAGAAGGGCCAAAGAATTAAGAAAAGATCGAATTTGAATCGGAATAAAACTCTTGCGATAGAGAGCAATTTTTGTTGTTTTTTGTTTTTATCATATCTTTTAATCAAGAAATCGGATTAAGATAAATAATATGTCGTTGGAAAAGCTATTGAAGTCTACTTTTTAACCCAATTGAAATGAGATAAAAATATTTTGTAGAATAAACTGTATGGCCGAAATAGTGAGACGATGTCAGTTTTGGATAGAGTTTGGTATTTCAATCATATCTTTTTTGTTATAGCTCGGAATTAATATAATAATACATCATTAAAAAAGATAATTTCAAGGGCTATGAAACTATTTAAGATTTGGATAAAAAATATGAATTACAAAAATCATATCTGACTATCTTTGAACGTCTTTCAATTCTGATAGAATTAGGGCTTTCAAAAAGAAAAGTTTTATTAATTTCAACCTCTTTTATCTTATCTTTTCAAAAGGAATAATTAAGATATTTTAGAAACTTATAGAAGCTTTTAATTAATCCTATTTTTTTTAGGAATGAGATTAAATCATTTGGACCCTCCACATGATCATTGGGTCGTAGGTAAGGTGGGCTTAGGTTCGGTTTGTACTCAGTTTAGTATTTTGCCCATAACTTATTCGTTATAAATCGGATTTGGTCTTATAATATATCGTTGGAAATATCTTTAAAATCCCCATCCAATTATTAAATCATTAAACCCAAATTATCGACCAAAATAAACTAGAGTAAATGTTTTTTATAAAAGGACATGAAAATAATGATTTTAAAGGACACTAAATGAATTATTTTGGGTTTAAAGGCATGAAAAGAGAAAAATAAGCTATGGTTTGGGGAAATGGTCTAGGAATTGGGTTGGTTTATGAAATGGAAATATGGATTTAAGCAATCCAAGATTAAATACTCAACCTGACCAATAATGGCGGTGAAAGGTTTTTCCTCATCGGGTTTGGTTTTGGGGAGACATTTTTAGGTGAGTAGACACCCAAATGTGTCTCTCCAAAACCAAACCCAGTGATGAATACCTTTTACGTTATTTAATTATCGATCAAATTGAAAGTGTGAAAAGTCTAGTGATGAGGATGTTGTTAGTAAAACATTTCTCTTTCTGTTTTCAAAAATATTTGTTTTCTTACTCTATTTATAAAAATAGCAAGTCCAATTAGGTTTGGTCCATGATAAGGGTCAATAATAGTGTAGTTGGATTGGGTTTGAAAAGAGCTTTCCAATGATATATTATAAGCCCAATTCTGATGAATAATGTTGATGTTATGGATTAAATTAAATTTGGCTAATGATTTTACATGTTGCCCAATGATCTAGAGGAGGACCTATTAATTATTATTCCTAAAGTAATTAGGATTGACTTTAATTTTCTAGGAATATCTAGAAGGTTCTTTTTAATTCTAATAAGATAAGGATTGATAATTATATTTTTAAAGATGTTTTATTTTGAATAAAATATATTATTTGTTACAAATATGATTTTAAATCAGATTAACGCGGAATTACCTGTTTAACCGGTTTAAGGAGATGATTCCACGTACAAAAGCGCGTTATACTTTTGATTCAGCGCGAGATGACATAGTTGTTGCCTGGCACTATAGTTGTCTCCTGGCGTTGTGTCTGGCGCTGACTCCTGTCGTTGGCGACAAGAGGTATTTTTTTCAGAATATGATTTGCATTGATGCCATGCTATTTTTCCTATAAATAGGGGTTGTATTTCCCCGTTTTTATTCACAATTATCATCTCTCTTTTTCTCTCTCTAAAAGCTAGAAGCTTTCTCTTTCTCTATTCTTTTTCTAAACCTCCTTCTCTCAAAATTCCTCACTCATTTGTCCTATACACCCCTAGAAAAGTTTGAAGTTGCCTTCACCCTAGTTGTGAAAGGTTTGATATTTTTGAAGGTTTGGTCCAAACCTTATTACAATTCTTTCATTAGATTTACTGTTTTAATATTTTTCCTTGAGGTTACTAACGTGTGTATTTTGTTATTAGAAAGAGGTACAAGGAATCAAAGAATGTAATTTAATTACTTTATTGATCTTTTGATATAGAAATCATGCTTAAATTGTTGATTCCTAGTTCATGTTAAGATATTATATTGCTTCCTAGTATCATTTTTATGGTTAACTGAAATTAATAATATCATATATATTATTATGATGCTTCCTGTTTCTTTCCTAATAACATGTTATTGTCATGTGACGGCTAATTAATATTTAATGTTTAGTGACATGCTAGGGTTTGTTATTAATCTTGTTAGTATCATGACTAGGATCTTGCTAACATTATTATGCTTTATTGAGATTGAATATATTATTATTATCATGATGATTGTTATAATGTTACTTGATATTACTATTGTTATTGTTTGATCACACCTTTTATGCATGTTTAAAGGTAATTTGTACTTGTAATCACGGTTAATAAGATAATTAATAATCTTGTTTAGGCTAATATGATTATAATTCATGTGATCTCCAATAATAGTTTTGTTTGTGCATTAGTCTTCAACCAACATAGGTTAAACAGGTTTTAGATTAATATATTGATTGTATGTTTGTCAAAAAGCGCACATGAATTCGAGAAGAATAAAGTAGAGGCCTCTTTTAAGGGCAAGTTCAATCTCTTTTAGGTTGGATTTGTACCTTTATCCTTGAACTTACAGTCATGGTTCCAAACCTATTGGAGTTCCTTAAACTTGTTCGCAATTATTTTACTCTAGCTTCCTTCCCTTTTGGCGCCACCATGCTTAAGTGTATGATCACAGTGGGGCTGAAGTGTGGGATGCTTGAAATATTCCCTATAGTTTTTTGGCTACTCCACTAGGAACGATTTTTATTTTAATTCTTAAAATTTATTTTTACAATGATTTAGAATGAGTGGATGAGACTCGAAAAATTCTAAGTATTTCATGTGCGTAATTTTGATTGACATTATTGGCATAAGCATGAAAAGGTTCGCATTGGAAAGACCATCCGTAATGCGTCAAAACATAGGATTTTAACACGTAGGAAATTAGGGAAATATCTTTCACAACTAAAGTGGAAATAATGCTACAAAAAAAACTGGAAAATTCAATAAGAGAAAGCTACCGAGGCATGTAGGAATTAGCGCTGAGAAAACGGTGTCAACGCCGAACGACGGCAATGTCGTTTGGCGATAGTCTTGTCGTCTGGCGACAGTGGCAGCGTCTTGCGACAGACGCTAATTTCTCGCGCAAAATTCTCCCAATACCGAGCTAGAAATTTACCTTCTTGTTTTGACTACTTTTCTAATACTGTTTGCTTGGTTTTACTTCTTGATTGAGTTTTTCCCTTTTTTCTGAAACCCATATGTGTTCTACATATGGTCATAACCCTCTAGGAATTCATGCTCCATCTACCTAATCGAACACTCTCTAGCAACGAAGGGTACATCAAAGTTTGTTGAATTCACCAAACCATGGAAGCGAGTTTAACTCGCGGGGTCCCATGCACTCGCGCCAACCCTTCCAAAAGGTAAGGCTTCCGCGCGGTGCGTCCGGACTCATAACCATGTACCTTCTTTTACTAACCTATATCCTGAAATTTAGAAAACTAGAGCGATGGTTAGGTTGCAAACTCATTGCATCATATTGTTACCATATGAATACTTGTGCATTATTTGTTGTACATATCTTATATATATTTCTCCTAACCATTTGTTTGACTTGTGATTGAGTTAAATAAATTAATTAATGACTAAAGGACTTTGCTAATTTAAAAAATTGATTAATAAATGATTATAGTCTAAATAAATTGATTGAATTCGACTTAGTATGACTTTTTAGGCTTGTCCCTTTAGAGTAAAATACTGGAAACAGTCTTAAATCGATGTTCTAGTAATGATGCAGAGATCGGGAATGTAGCGCCATGAGCTAGCGATTAGTGCCAGGCGGCAATCTTGTCGTCTGGCGTTAACATTTAGCGTCTTACGACAGTTCATTCGTCTAACGACGGTCCCTAGTTTTTTGCTCGAGTCTTCACAACGAGTCTCACTAATCAATTTGCTAAAACGGTTTAATCGGTTTATTAATGACAATAATCATGTTCAGTCCTTATTTGAGTCTAGGCACATAGTCTTATGGTCTCATACAAGAGTCAAAGTATGACACTCACATTCACTATTAAAGCGCACACATAATATGTCACATTTTGACCATGTCTAGAGAGTCTTGTATGCGCGTATTTTCCGTCATTTTTTTAGGGGGGTAAGTCGGATATTAATCCTCCAATTAAACCACACTTGTTTAAACCCTTTATTGGTCCTCAAAAAAATACACCCTATTTTTTCTTTGTTGTTTGTAAAATCAATAAAGTCAAAGTCAATTTGACTCAAGTCATTAAAACAAAAAAATGGTTTAATTTACAGCGTGTGGTCAATAACGGAAAAGCGATTAATCAAAGACAATAAATTTGTTCAAATACTCCTTTTTGACAAACCTATCAGTCAGAAAAGAAAAGCCAAGAAGATCATGGCGTCTCAAGAAAAAGTTAATGAACTCAAGAAGGACGTGGCCAACCTAACTGAATTGATGAAGAGTATGGCTCTTCAAATCAATGACCCTATGAGGCAACAACAAATGGAGATCATGCAAGAAAGCTTGAGCAAAATATCAAATGACTATATATTCTAGGGCATTAGCTCACAAGGAGTCTCAGTAGACAAGGAACTACTTCCGCAGAAGTTCAATGCCAGTGACATCCCTAGGTTAACGACAACAAACAATCCTTACGTCCACTTAAGAGCGTTTGAGACAATAATGAAGATTAAGGGGATAGATAAAAAAAAATTCATTCACTGTTTTCTTTATCACTCGAAACCGTTTATCAATAATGGGAGTTTTCCCTTGACAATATTCATGTTGAAACTAATCATAGGGAACTTAAGATACTTTAACAAAAGGAGAATGAAGGTTTTACTTCTTTCTTTAATAAGTGGAAGGAAGCCTCTACTATGATGATTGAGGTACCTACTGAAAAGAAAGCTGTGAGATTGTTCATAAAGAATCTCCAGGATAAATATTCCAAACATCTCAAGTATCAAAGCAACTTGAATACTTTCAAGGCCTTCTATGAGTGACAAAGGAATAAACGCGTCGTCAAATGTCTATCCCTAGATCAAATACAATTTACACAACCTAAACAAATCTAATACGAGTATAAGGCAAGAATAGGGGTCGAACCACATGGAACAAATAAACAGCACCAAATGTTATCGACAATTAAGCTGGTCCGGAATAGGAGATAAATAAACTAAAGTCTAAAGATGCTAAAACAAGAAATAAAACACTAAGAGAAATGGTTTAGGTATAGCATTCACTTGAACATAAACAAAGGCATAGAAATTTAATTAATTATGAACTAAACATGCTCGAATATCAAAGTAAAGAATCCAATCTAGCCGCCTTCCGGGGTTAATTGGCTTCTCCTAACATAGCCTCGATGTTTCCACAGTAGAACCATATATTCGGAGGTGCAATCAAAGAACAATCGATAGTAATGAACCCTAACTATGTCAACTTCCGTTCCTTGTTAGCAAAGATTCACCTTTAATCAACCAACAATGTGCACTTGCAAGAAGATCAAAGAATATCAAGCAAATAAAGACTTTAATCACAAATAAATCAATTCCAAACCCTAGAACATGCTCAAGGTCCAACTACACCACAACTATCCCCTTAATGGGGGAATTACTCACTAATCATGATAACAACAAGATTAATCAACAAATAATCAAGAATCAACATGATTAACAAGCAATACCAACAACAAAAATAATAATCAAAAGAAGGCAAATAAAATAGAGGAGAGAGAGTTAGAGATTCTCATTTATTGAATGTGAAAATCTACAAGCAAATGATCAATCTTCCTCTTCAATATCCAAGCTCAACAATGGTGAAACCCTCACTTTCTTTCTCTAAACTACTCTAATCCTAAGCTAAACCTAGAGAGAGAAGCTCTCCTATAAACTAATTAGAGAATAGAATAATTGTTAATTGTTGAATAATTACCCCACAATTGGTTATTTATACAAAGCTAATAACATAAAAGAGAAATAGAAAAACAAAGAAATAAAAAGAGAAAATAAAATAAAATAAAGAAATAAGAAAAGGAAAGTAAATAAAAATAAAACTAAAATAAATAGGAAAAATAAAACCCAAAATCCCACAAACAACTAAAGCAAAGACTTGTTAAAGGATTGAACTAATTCATAGTATGACTATGACTACGAAGAAAACTTTACATTAGTCATGTTGCAAAGATCTATTAAAGATATTTTAGTGATTTCTACCTTATAAGATTTGGTAGATGGATTTCAAAACGCTTTCTTGAAATTGTTCATGAAAGAAGATTTGTATATGATACAATAAAAAGTTTGAAGATCCAATAATCCTAAGGATGCATAAAAGATCCTTAATGGATTAAAGTTAGCATCATGGAGTTGATTAATGTTCTTAATTTTGTGTGTTAATCAAATCGTTTGATGTTCTCGTAAAATGAAGAAAAGGTCTTGTGTATACAAGATGTTTAGTGGGAGCTATACAGTCTTCTTGGTCTAGTATAAAGAGTCATCATTCATTGCTTGAAGTTTCAAGTGGTGGATAATGCATTTTGTATAAAAACCTGGAAGATGAAGATGAGTACAGTTGGGATTCAAGATCTATAGAGATAGGTTTTGCAGTATGTTTGAGCTTAGTTAAGAAGCTTATATTAATAAGATTCTTATAAGGTTCAACATTATATTGAAAGGAGTTTCAATCCCATTTAACATAGCACATTGCTTAATGATTCAATACTTTGAGAAAGGTTAATGAAATTAAGGTATTGAGTGATGATCCTTATGCAATATGCAAAGGATGCATCATGCATGTCATGGACTATACTCGTCTATTTGATACACGTGTTTTAGAACAAGTGATGATAGATTTCAATCGAAATCCAATGTAACGTTGGAATACAAATTAGAAAATTCCTATGTTCCTTGCGAAAGGACAAAGGAAAATTCTTAGTGTATGGAGATGAATATTATTATAAATTTAGAAGTTGCAAAATTTATGGTTATGAGAATGTCTCATGAACTCTACTTACTAAACCCCTTCCATGACCAAGGTATGAGAGTCATACTAAAGGTCTTGGACTGCAACAAGTTATGCAATTTTAGTTGTGTATGTTTTGAGAAAGCATATTACACAAGTAATACATTAGCTTGCATAATTACGTTTATCAATTGAAACCAAGTTTCAATCTTATTTAATTATGGTTTTTTATATTAAATAAAATGTCCAAAATAATTATGGATTGATGGGTTCATCAGGTTAATTTATTTAAATGGCCTAGTGAATGAAACCTCACAGGTGAACTAAATTCATATATTATTTAAGTTCCTAGTTCGGAATCATTAAACTAGACATAAATGATTTCAATTAATGGACTAGCATGTAATATTGATTGGATATCGCTATTTCTTAGGCTATAGGAGCGTAGTGAAGCTCGGTCAAGCACATGGATATGCATGAATGATGCATGATCGAACTATAGACCTACTTTGAAGCTCATATAAAGAGCTTCCAGATATATTAGTGGATTCCTTTGACATGAGTGGAACATTGATTTCATTCACTGATTGATGTAACTATACGTGTACATTCAAACGTCTTCCCGTAACTGGAGATTATAAAGGGTGTTTCCTGATTACCTCATGATTTGAGTGGGAGCCTTGTTTGTCACAAGATTGGATTGAGTATACCTATTTAATTAGAAATGTGTCTTGGCCTGTTGAGGAGGGAGAATTCAGAAAATGCATAGACGTACTCAAATGGATTACAAAAATAATCATTTGTTTTGTAATTCTAACTTATTTTCTCAAGAAAAGATTTGTAGATTAATATGATCACAACATGAGATGCGATCATATTATCAAATCGACACACATTGACTTAAGAAATTTGAATATTGTGCACTTGTCTAAGACAAGTGGGAGATTGAAGGAGTTATGTCTTTGATAAGTGTAATTACTAGATATATGAAGGATCACTATTATGGAGATAATAAGTTCGTTCTCTTGGGACGTAATTATCTGTTGCTAGACTATGATCATTGATCTTTGGGCTAGTGAAATAGTCCAAAGCCCGCTAGAATGGATCCTATGAGGTCACATAACAAAGGTATTGGGTTAAGCAAGTTAGAGGCCCATTTATGGGCCTCATGAAAAAGTAACTAATCATGAATTGGATTGGGCTAGCATAGTTAGATTAGAGTTAGGATTTGGGCTTTGTCATGGACTCTTATTTAGAAATGACTATAAATAAGGTCCATGCCTAGGGTTGTATGACACAACACAATTAACAGTAAATTTTGCATCAAGCAACCAGTAATCCAAAGACCCTCACACTCTCTCTCTCTCTATATCTCTCTCTCTCTCTCTCTCTCTCTCTCTCTCTCTCTCTGTCCGACGCCTCTCTCCTCCTCCCTTGGACTCACGGCCGGCCACCCTAGTAGCGCGTGTGTTCATGGTGGTTTGTGATTTGTTCGTTGCTCGTTTTTTTCCATAGAAGGTCAATTAAAGTGTTCTATTGCAACTAACTAGCATTAGTGGAGGTCTTAATCTGTGCTTGTGGACCGAGTAGAGGAATCACGCTTGAGGTTCTTTATCTCCCTTGTTCTTGTTCGATCGCACGTGGAATCACGCTTCAAAGGTATTAATTCTAATTCTTTATGTGTTATACATGATCTTGGGATTAGGTGCTATATGAATATGATTCATGTTTTCCGCATTCGTACCTATAAACTTCTACAGGAATAGGGGCTATGGCCTCAAAAATAAACTCTTTTCCACCACCACGCCTCAAATCACCAATAAGAGCATGAAAATCAATCATAGAATCTTCAAAAGAAGACACTCATGACCTCCGTCTTCCTCAAACATCTAACTTTCAAGAGGAACTACATAATCCCCTCCATTACAACAACGAATAACAACTCCTTCGACATCCTTGAAGCCCAAAGTCTCAAAACCATGCATGAATGGATGCAAATTAATTTCAAACTCATATCTATCCCATGAATCATCCTCCATGAACTCATTCAAAATGTTATGGGTTTTCTTTTGACTCTCAAATAACTTATTGGACATTACCTTAAACGGTTCTAAATACTCATGGATAGAATAATCACAATCATGCATAAGAGACTCATCAAGATGGGAAGGAGGATTAGGGTTTTTGAAATTAACATTCTCTTCATTCTCAACTCCTTCACCATCACTCAAATGCTCACCAAAGGGATCCTCACACTCTCTTGGTTGCTCAAAATCATCGTCATCATTCTCAACACACACATCGGATTTAGAATTTTCAAAAATAAGCATCAAAGATTAAAATTGGCTTTCTAGCTCTCCACCTCTCCTTCTTTCCTCCTCAAAACGCTCTTCACTCTTTTTCATCATCTCTAGTTGACTTCTCATAGAATTAAGAATCGACTCCTTCCTAGGCCGAGGCTCATTACGAAGCTCAATATGCCTAATTTAAGATTCAAAAATATCAACAAGAGATTCAAAAGGTGTGGAAGGTTAAGGTTCAACAAAAGAAGAAGTGTACAACCAAGTTTAGAAGAATCAACATGAAAATCATAAGCATATTCATCACATTGGGGAGTGGGGGAACAGTCAAATACATGAGATTCATTATTAATGGAATGAAGCACAACATAAGAAAGAAGGCATGGTAAATAATGGAGAAAATTGAAACACACCATTAGCCTCAACTTGAGTATGCAACTCATCATCATGAACCAACAAGGAGATAGAGTTGAAATCATTTGTTCTAGGTTCAATCATGGGATCATGTGACAATTCATCGGAATTCATGCTCATATAAAAAGAATCAAGAAATTACACATCAATATAAGAAACATAATTACCCTATTATAACATCCCAAGCAAACCAAACATAGAAATCCCAAGCATCATCAATTGACAATGCTCTAAATTCACCATTATGCATGCATTCAACTTCATCCCTAGTTTGCTTATTCAAACTAAAATAACAAATCTCATAGGCCTCTTAGAGATTACAACAATTGAAGTTCAAAAATCCCTCAAGTCTATTGAAATATTCACAAAAAGGCTCATTGTCATATTGAGAAAACGAGAGACATGCCATTTTTTTTTTCTTTTTTTTACAAAACAAACAAAATCAAATAAAACAAAAGTATATACAAAGACCTAGAATCAAGCAATAAAAAACACTCAATCATAGACACCGCTCCCCGGTGACGGCGCCATTTTGACGAGGGGAAAGACTAGGTCGTTGACTAATCCTCCCTTAGTCAAACTAAATTTATAAACACTCAACAAACCTAAATAAAAGTATAAAGGTAGGTCAAGGGTCAAACCCAAAGGAACGGTAATGTTCAAGCGCTATCAATTTGGGCGCCTATGCAAGTTCGAAGACAAGGGTAAATAGGTAACACTAACAACTAACAAACAAATGGCCAAACAAATAAAACACTAGGAATGGGGATCAAAAAGTAATCATGACAATTGAAACTACTTGGGACAAACATGTCAATCAAATGTTGTGAAGACTAATGATAAGAGCAATCAATTGGAATCAAATAGCTATCTCCTAATCGCTCGTTAAGCTAAATGTTTCTACGAATAACAAACTAAGAGAACCACAATCCAAACCAATCAATAATTGCAATTCCTAAATCAATTGGTCATGTCATTAGCAATTACAATGCAATCTAGCGTATTTCTAAAGGCCTAATCAAATTACACACATGCAAATTTACACTAATCACTTTAATCTTAACAATAAATCAACACAATTCCCAAATCAATAACAATCAATCAATCAATCATACGAGTTTCACCCAATTCCTAGCCAAACAACTACTCAAGAATCATCATCTATCAACAAACAACTAAAGAAATAAAGAATCAACAATATATCAAGAACAATTACACTAATCAAGAATCAAACATCAAAATCAAACAAAACAAACATGAAATTAAAAAAAAATCAATAAAATGAGATAGAGTTAGAAATCCTCATTAATTGATTTTGGAGATCTTCAATACATTTGTCACCTTGAATCTTCAATCTCTCAAATCCCTAATGAAATTCCTCACTTTTTCTCTCTAAATCCTACTCCTAAACTAACCCAAAAACTAGATAGAGAAACTATCAACTAAGCTAAAATTATGACCAAAATTATAACTTCCTTACAAAAATCGGCTGAAAAGGGTATTTAAAAGAGGCGCGGAAAAGGAAATCGAGCGATGCCGGAAATAGGGAGGAGCACCCGTTCGGGCAAAGGGACACGCTCGCGCACGAGGCATGCGCGCTTGCGCGGCTGGGTGGCGCCCCCGCTCTTTTCTAGGTTTCTTCCATCTTTCTTGCCGCTTAGTGTGCTCGCCGTGAGATCCGGATGATTCATGATTATAGTGGCAGTTTCTAAAGGCCTCCACGGTGGTTTCAACACCACCTCTTCATGGGAGCACAACTTGAGATCAGAAGAGTTAGAACTTGGAGCATCCACTTCCTTGCATCTATAGCTTTCTCAATGCTATGAGTCTACTCCACAAGCATCTTCCAGCTTAGAAAATTATCAATATCGAGACTTGAACCTCGTACAATACCTACAACCACGAAAAGAGAAGTAATAAAGGAGAAAACACAAGAAAAACCATAAATAGACAAAAAAAAAGAGAAAAGGGAAATAAAGAGAAAATGCATAAACTAAGCATTTATTAAGAAGGAAAACTATTAAAAGAAGATAAAAACAAGCTAAATACTCATCAAATGAGTGCCATAAATGGCACTCATCGATACTTGATTTGTACTTCTAATTACTTCATTAAGCTTGGATTTATTTTCCTTGCTCAATGAAAATTAGTGAGAAACATGCGCGCAACAAGCCACGCACGCAATGCAGGCCGCTGTGGCTGTGTGCGGCTGGTGCTGCTAGCATTGCTAGCAAGCCCGCACTACTAGGGGCGAGGCCCACATGCAATTCAGTGCTGCTGGCTTTGCGATGGTGCGGCTAATGTCGTTGCTTGCCTAGCATGCTCGGCCAGCCCGCGTAGCCTTGCAATGCCTGCTAGGCATGCTCGACCAGACTTGTTGATTGTTGATTTATTTTCTCGTCATCTTATTAATCAGACTCGACTTACGACTCTAAGTCTCAAAGCTCCTACTCGATATCTAAGGTATATGCTCATATGATAGACATTTTCATATCTACTATACTCGTCTATAAAGGTGATAAAATATCGATAACCGTTCCTTGCGGTTGTTCTCATTGGACCACATACATCGGTGTGTATTAGAACCAATAAATCACATGCCCTTTCTCCCAACTTGGAAAATGGTTTCTTTATCATCTTGAATAATAAAAATCCTTCGCAATTCTTAAATGATTGCAAATTTAATGAGTCAAGAATACTTTCTTGTAGAATTTTCTTGATGCGTTTAATGTAAATGTGGTCAAGACGAAAATGTCACAAGTATGTCTGATTTGAGTCAATGGTCTTAGCTTTCTTTGCGGTATTTTCAACATTATAACTGTGTTTGTCTAGAGATATCACATATAGGCCATTTTCTGAATGTGTTATACCATATAAAACTTTGTCGAGGTAATTGAATATGCATTGCCTTTTACTCGAAAATCAAATCCTTTGGCGTCCAACACCAAAATAGAACAAATGTTTTTGGTAACTCTAGGAACATGATAGCAATTTTCAAGTTATAACACAATCCCTGAGGGCAAAAAAAAACTGAGAGTTCCAATGGATACGGCTGACATCTTGGCTCCATTGTCGATCTGGAGTTCAACGTCTCCCTTCTTTAGCTTCCTGTTAATCCTTAACCCCTGAGCATGAGAACAAAGGTGTGAGGCACATCCGATATCTAATACCCATGATGTTTTGCTAGAGAAATTTGAGGAAATCTCTCTTCCAATGTCCCTGATCTATAATCAACAATATCGTTCTTCTTATCTTCCTTAAATTTGAGGAAATCTCTCTTCCAATGTCCCTTCTTCTTGTAGTAGAAACATTCATAATCAGATTTAGAAGAGGCTACCTTCTTCTCCTTGTTTTCTTTGGTACCTTTTGGCTTAAGCGAAAAGGTCTTCTTCTTATTAAAGTCGTTGTTCTTCTTGCCTGAGCTCTTAAATGGCTTTCCCTTCATGGCCTTAAGCATGTCATGTTTCCCCTCATCCATGAGCGTTTGCTCAGCTTGCTTCAACATACCATGAAGCTCGGTGAGGGTTTTCTCCATGCTGTCATATTATAGTCATCTTGAACTAATCATAGCCTTTGTGCAGCGAATAGTGAACAATGTTAATTGTCACCTCGGCCAAATACCCCACATCAAGCATTTCCATGTTCTCAAATGTACCAATCATTTTGAGTATAAGTTGGTTGACTAGCTCTCCTTTCTTGAGCTTGATCTCAAAGATCATCCTATGGGTTTTGAACCTTTCAGCTTGAGCATGCTCTTGGAACATATTCTGAAGTTTAGAAATGATCTCAAAAGTCGTCACTTTATCAAAGAAAATCTTTTGATTGTTAGGAGACATTGTGTCCAACATGATGCATTTGACATCCTGATTGGTAGTTTGCCATGGGTTTAGGACAGCCTGAGTGACTTCCTCATTTGGAGTCTCGGGGATTTCATTATTAAGGATGTATTCCTTTTTCTCTTGCATGAGAACTATATGCAAGTTCCTTTTCCAATCAAGAAAATTTAGCCCACTCAATTTCTCCTTAACAAGAATTGAAGGTAACGAGAGACATGTTTCTATAATTGACAGATATTGAAATGAAAAACCATTCACAAAACAAAGTAAGATTGAATTTTAAAGCATTCATGAAAATTTAAAACTTATTTAAGTGTCTTATTCACACGTTAAATTGTCCCTATTTAGTGAAAATAAGGCTATTCCAAGATCTAGATAACCAATGAGTGATTATGCATGCTTTGGCTTGTCTTAACACTTATTATTCTAAGGTAAGAAACTCTTTGCTAATGTCTCCAAGCAACTCTGATTTGATAAATTGTCACATCTAATGCTCTCGTGGCAATTTATATCGTTTGCCACGATATCTAAGGACTCCATACTGATATCATTGAATTAACAAAAATCAATGTATGTATATGACGTTTAGCTTTTGCAAACCCATCAACCTACCTTACGTTCCTCGGGAGATAGTGATTCCTAGCTTTACCATAGCCCACCACTATGCACATTAGTTCTGTAAGTGTTATTTTAGAATGACAAGTTTTACTCAATATTTTAGACACCTAGAGTTTCTATGTTAGTTGATTTAAGTGACCTTAATTAATCATCGCAACATTTCGAAATCCTAAACATGCAACTAACATATGATTCATATATATGAGAATAAATATATATTGAAAACATAAGTAAAAGATGCATTTGGCAACTAGCGTGACCCCTTAAGACTTTAAGGGTCTTCATTGCAACTTCATGTTTTCGTCTTCCAAGAAACTCCGTCTTCAAAAAATATACATCTTTTATTCAAATACTAGTAACTACAATTAGGACAAATCTAAATATTAAGGTACATAAATATGCAACTGTTCGCAGACCGTAGATAGATTTACAAATATACATGACGAAATGCGGTCTGTATTTTCTATACTAGTCGGGCCCCACTAATTGCCATTTCATTAAAAACTTGTGAAAGAATATACATTCCATTCATCCATTCACTATATGTGAATGGCCCATGCATTTTTACAACATAAAACAAGTTATATGCATCAACACGCGTAAATTAGTCACTAACTTAGGTGGTTAATCCGATTAACGCACCTTAAAACTAGTCAAAGTTGTTAACCGATTATGTGATTAACCGCAATAAAATAACTCAAATAAATAGTGAAGCTCCCACTAAATTCCGCATCCAACTTAATTAATCTAATTAATTAAGTCGATAATCCAAAAAATTTGCCTAATGAAATTTTTACACGTGCCGCTCAAAATCGGGACCTAGCCTCCAATATTTAATTAAAATAAATAAACACAAAAAAAATAATTAAAACGACAAAATTGCAAAATCACAAAGCTAACGGCAGCTGCCTAGCAGCTGGGGCAATGCGGCATATTGCTTGTGCCTGCACCACACCAATGCAACACTACTAGGTGCTCACGTAGACATCCGAGCAGCGTTTTTTTTGCGGGCTACAAGGTGCGAGGCAAACACGCACCTGGATGCTAGCCCCTCCCTTGCACCAAGCACACAAGCAACCCACGCACACACCACAACATCAGCACACATGAATCAATGCACCAGCCCACATTCCCTCGATTTGTGAGCTTGTGCCTCAGGATTATTTCCCGATTTTTTGTGACGTTTCTAATTAATTTTAGAAATAATATTTTGACTAAAAATGAAAATTAAAACAAGTCTAACTTAATAAATTCATTTAAGTGCACAAACCAAATTAACCCAAGAATTGTTCTTTAAATTAAATTTGGCTCAACTTGATGATACAAAAATGAAGGGCTATTTTCACTATTAATTTAACCAACATAAATTAATGATGAGACTTGACAAAATTAAAGGAGTTAGAATAGTGAACATAATATTCAATGAAAAATTACAACATCAATTTGTGAATCTTTGAAAGAATTACATCTTCCAATATGAAGATTTAATTAAATTTCAATCACAAGTTTAAATATTTAATGACTTTAATCAACTTAAAATGATTACATCAAAATTAGTTCAATCATGGAATCTAGAAAGTCAAAATCCAACCAAAAAAACAATTAAAGATTGGATCTTTAACACTTTTGGGACTTTAAAATCACAAAATCACCATAAACATTCACACTTGAAGTAATTAATTTGCAAAAACATGAAATTTCAAGTTTATATGAAAAATGAGCCCACCAAATCAAGCACCAATTATAACACAATAATCATGCTTTAAAAAGGTTTATAATTGCAAAAGCTTAAAGGAAAGAACCATACACATAATCATATTAATATTTCATTAAGATTCAAGGTTTTAAAAAAAATAAATCGTCAAAACAAAAAAATCCCTCGAAACAGGCATTTCTATGCAGAATTTGGCTTTTTCACAAACGTAAAAGGATCCAAACGTTACAAAAACATCGATTCCACCCAAAATTTACTAGTCATGGATGGAACTTCGGGTTCAGGACTAAAACTCTAATTAAAACGAGATTAAAATAAATAAAATTGAGCAATTAATCTAATTATCAACCACAACCAGAAATTAAAGCCATTTTAAAACCTTGAAAATATTAGCCATAAAAATAAATGAGTTAGTCTCCAATACCGATGTTGGGTTTCGGAAAGTCCGACTTCCCGCAGAATACAAAACCTGACCCTAAGACCCGCACACATTTGATATAACTAATACATGCATAATTAACAACACAAATAACAAAAGGAGAGAAGACTAGTTTATCCCTGTAGCGTGCTTTTCTCCTTATAGAGTAATTACTTTGAAAGCTACTCGAGTTTTACAAGTGTGACAACCTCCAATGGAGTCCTTTAGCAAAACCCTTCTGGCTCTTACTCGGAGCTTAGTCCGGCTTGGCCAAAATAAGACTACTCGGCTATGTAAGCAAAAGTGTTCAACCATATGGATGATCCTTTCAAGCTTAACTCAAGTGGAATTTCTCAAATCCCAAAGTGAGAAATCCCATGATGATTCTCCTCTCCCATCAATGTGGGAGAGTTGGTAAAATCCCCTTTTTCATTTTAATTAAAATAAAAAATCATCAGAAAGAGGCTATGCAATTAAAAATCAACAAGTGGAAAATCAAAATAAAGAGAGTAGGTGAGGACCACAAGGGGTGGGGACCATTTCCTTCATCCTTAAGCATCCCCATAACCGCCCCTCATAACATCTCGACCCCAATCACCTCAAACCAACTAGTGCGCCTAGCCTTGGGCGCCAAGGCTGTCTTGCTGGCGCATGGCCCTTTGGCTAAGCTTGTTGGCTGGCCGCCTGGCCGCGAGCATGCGCGGCCCAGCAAGCATGCCTCGCTTGCTAGTGGGCAGCTGTTAGGCACTGCTTGCTAGGCGTGCCAGCAATAGCGTGCTATACATGTACCATCCCGCACATACGCGTAGAAATTAAAGCCACGCATGTAATGCAGGCTACTGTAGTTGGTGCTGCTAGCACTGCTAGCAAGCCCGCACTACCACTTGCGAAGCCCAGCATGTACATGTGTGTTGCTGGCCCTGCGATGGTACGACTATTTTGTGGCTTTCCTAGCATGCTTAGATAGCCCGCCTAGCCTTGCGATGCTTGTTAGGCATGCTCGGCTAAACTTGTTGATTGCTTGCTTTATTGTCTTGTCATCTTATTAATCTTACTCGACTTACGACGCTCGGTCTCAATGCTCCTAGCTCGATATCCAACGTCTATGTTAATAATACTCGAGTAACTCATTAATTCCTTTTGGATTCATTCGTCATAATGGATCATTGATTTTCTTGGGTTTGACCCGAAGGGTTCATTCAAGATTAAGCTGTAAAATTAATTATACATTAATATTACTGATCGAAAGCGGCCTCTAGCTAGGCATTCCGATCACTTAACCTCACTGAATAACTAGCTTTCTAATAATCTCGAACCCTCTATCGGAATTATACACTTGATTGAAGGACAACATTCATATCAAAAGATTGCTGGTAGTAACAATAATAACACTTGAAAAACAAGAAGAAGGACATTCCTACTTCTTCGTCTTCTAAGCACAAATATATTACCAACAATATAACACAAGTCAATCTCAATGAAGTGTTAGCTCTTAATACTCCTTTGCCCAAGAATAAAAGAACTTACACTCCTTTAGGAATGACTTATGATGTGGCCTTTGATTGTCTTTACGATCAAGGCTTGATCACACTTATTAGTCCATTTCCATAGCCAAAACTTGAAGAATGGAGCTCCAATTTGAATCCCAATGCCCACTGCAAATTCCATCAAAGAAGGGGCCACACTACAGAGCAATGTTCAAATTTGTAAGACATTATTCATGATCTTGTTGATGCAAACAAACTTCCTGTCCCTTCAGGCAGCAAGAAGTAATGAAGACAAGGCGCACAGTGAGCTCATCGTATAAGATTTTATGATTTTTTTTTAATTATTTCCTTTTTCCCCATTCAAGTCTAGCATAGATTTCCCTTTCATTATTTGAACATTGTGTTTTTTTATTCACCATTTCCATCAATAATATGAGCATTATTCATTTACATCTTGATCATGTCTTTCTTATAAAAAACAAATGCCGAACTAAACACAAGGTACACTAATGACTTGAGGCACCTTTGCAACCCATTCATTCCCCATTAACCATTCAATCACATATCCATTTCTCGTCTAACGTTTGGCCTCATATGTTCAACCCACTTTCACCTAACCTTGGATAAGAAGGTGTGTGATTTGTGGAGTAAAAAAACTATATAATAATAAAATAATGTCTAAGGGCAAGTGTTCCAATGTTTTTTATACGAACACATCTCGAATTACGTCTCTCATCGAGTGCTTGGTACCATGTCTAAGAAACATGAATGCTAAGTGAGTGATGGACCACATGATCTGGGATTGTCCACATTGATCCAAAAGAATAAAAAAAAAGGCAAAAAAATTCATTAAAAAAAGTTGAAATTAAACTTGCAAAATTCAAAATTTTCAAATTTTCTTGGTGATTCTCTCGGTCTTGAGCCTTTTACTCTTTCCTTCTTTAAACCATCAACTTAACCACATTACAACCCTTGAAAGACTTCTTTGAGGTGTACATACACTTGTGCAGAGTTTGGTTAGAGCTACGTTTTGCTTGATTTCTAACAGATACGTAGGCAACCTCACATTGAGGTGCAGCCACATTCATATTCATATCAATATCCATGCATGATCAAGTTAAAACATTTCCAATGCTCATGCATACCCATATAGAGCTAGAATTGGGAGCTTGAACCTACATCACTTAGCTTACCCATCCTAAAGAATCACCATCTCGACTCTTCTCACATATCTTTCCCTCACCATAGCCTTTGCAGCCCCACCTTAGTATCACTCTCACATACAACACTCACACATACATAGTCATATCATCTTTCCCTTAGGAACCCTGTATCATGAAATCTTGTTTCCCTACTGCGCATGCTTCAATGATTGTCATATATAGCACTTGTAGGGAATATTTCAAGCGTTAATCCCCTATCTTGAACCCCACTGTGATCATACACTAAAGTACGGTGGCGTCCAAAGGGAAAGAAGATAGAGCAAAAGAGTCGCCAACAAGTTTTTTAGGAACTTGTAAACCGTTCACGAGGTGAAGGTTACACCCCTTAACGATCCAAGAGATCGTCAACTCCATAATCTTGAAGCAAATAGGGTTCGGGGATGAAGGTACAAATCCAACCTAAAAGAGATTGAACCTGCCCTAATAATATGCGCTTCCTGACTAACATACAATCAATAGATTTACCCTAAACCAGTTTATCTATGTTGGTTGAATATTAATGCAAAAATAAATCTATTATTGGCGATAACTTGAATTATAATCAAATTAACCCTAAACAAGATTATTAAATATCTTATTAAGCGTGATTACAAGTACAAATTCCCTTTAAACATGCATAAAAAGGTGTGATCAAGCAATAACAATAAATATCAAGCAACATCAAAATAATCCAAATAATAACAATAATTATAACAATAATAAAATCCTTATCATAATAATAATCATAAAATTATAATAATAATAATATTCATAACCATAATCATGAATCATGTTAAAGCATAATAATAGCAAGATCCCAGGCATGATACTAACAAGATTAATAACAAACCCTAGCATGTCACTAAAAATAAAGATCAAATCTTTAGCTCTAACATGATACTAACAATCATAAATATTAGGAAGAAGATAAAAGGCATCATAACAATCATATTTAGTATTAAATTTACCCTAGACATGATACTAGGAATTATAATACCAACCTAAGCATGAACTGTATATCATAACATCAAAAAAAACCATTAAAGTACTTACTTGGATGCCTCATATCTCTTTCTAATAACAAAATACACACGTTAGGAACTTCAAGGAAAATAATAAACAAAACAATTAAATTAAATAATGGAAAGAGAGATTTGGGACCAAACCCTCAAAAATAAAACCTTTCACGTCTAGGGCGAAGGCAACTTCGAATATGGCTAGGTGTATCTAGATCTAATGAATGCGGAATTTTTATATTTGTGAGAAGGCTAGTTTAAAAGAGAGAGAGAGAGAGAGTAATCAAGAGAATCTTGATGAGAGTTGGTGAATGAAAGAGAAAATTGGTGATTGTAGATGAGAATAAGAATTGATGAGAATTGATGATTGTAGGTTGTAGATGAATCCAAATTGGTTGTTTTTACGAGATTATTTATAGAGAAAATCAGCCTAAAAAGATAAAATATCAAAACAGAGTTCTGATGCTAATAAAACGATGTTGGCGCCAACACTGGCTATTGGCGCCAGACGCCAACATTAGCGCCAGGCGCTACAACTGGCGTTTGGTGCTGATTCAGAAATTCACGCGTTTTCTTAAAATCAGATAGAAATTGCCGTACAAGAGGATAAAATCGTATCTTTCCTCAAAAAATGTTCTTTGATTTTAATTAAAACTCTAAAAAGTCAACAAAAGTCAATTTATCAATGCTTATTGAATTAGGAATGAAAAGAACCTTCTAGAAGAATCTAGAAGACTAAAACCATTCCTAATTGCATTAGGAATGATAAATCTATATTAGGACCTCCTCTAGATCATTGGGCCGCATATAAGGCTCAAACCAGGCCCAGTTTAGTAAATTCGCCATAACTTCCTCAATATTCATCGGAATTGGGCTTATAATATATCGTTGGAAAGCTCTTGTCAAGCCCTATCCAACTACACTACTATTGGACCCATATCATGGACCAACCAAACTGGATTGGCTGTTTTCTTAAAAATAAGTTTTCAAAAACAGAGAGAAGAGAAAAGAAATTAAAACTATCCGCAACACTAAACTTTCCACACTTTCACTTCATTCGATTATGATTCGACGCGAAAGGTACTCATCACCGGGTTTGGTTTTGGGGAGACACAAATGGGTGTCTACAGAAGCCCCCACTTTTACTGAGTTTGGAAAAACGCGAGTTTCGAAAACAAAAGTCAAAGTATTGATAGGGGCGCAGAAGGATTCATAACGTTTTGCGATTCTAAACCACTCGTATAACGCCGATACCTGCAAACTAGCGTTAGTTAAATAGATAAAAGAGTTAAGAGACACGTATCTTGCACCGTCCAGCACACGTCTCTGAAAGTAACCGATTTGCTGCCGCATTGCCGTTGTTTTGATGACCTCCTGCCAAGAAAACGCCATCCCGCTTGAAAACTGCTACGCTTGTAGCTGCTTCCAATATTGAAGATTGCTTCGCTTGAAACGATCCTCTTCCGCTTTGATAATATTCCACGTCCAAGGGAACACTATCGAAGATTGCTTCGCTTGAAATAATCCTCCTCCACACTGATAATATTCCACGTCCAAGGGAATACTATCGAAGACAATTTCGCTTTAAATCACCTTTAGTTGCTTGTGACAACTCTCCAAAATCTAGGGAATGTCGTTGAAGATATCCTCGCTTAAAGCTATCCTCATTTGTTGCGATAATTTTCCAAGGAAATTATCGAAGATCTCCGCTTGTCGATCCTTAAAAGTCCGCTTGAACTTTGCTACCGCTATGCCTGTACGTCGGCGTTTTTGTTGCTTTTGAACCTGTACGTCGGTGCCTTTTGCGAATGAACTAGTATGACGGTGCCTTTTGTTAATGAGCCAACGCTTAGGCGCTTTAAGCTAAGTGAGACGATCTTTCATCATGTCGATCACTTTGTGCAACCAAGCCGATTACTAAAAATCGTGTTAAATTGCTTAGAGGGGCTAACTGGCGTACCAAGGAACCCAAAATATATTGCAAAAAAATAGAACAACCTCACTGAGTAGGTTAACATTTTGGCGCCGCTGAAAACACAGCAGCGCCACATAACTGGCTGTAGCGCCAGACGCTTGGATTGGCGCCAGGCGCCAAGCCTATATGTTGACGACAAGGTCTAGCGCTTGGTGCCAGAATAGGGTATTCCTTAAATACCCCTTTCTTCTTCATTTTCGCTGCTGCTCGTCGCGTTTTTGCTCGAAAATTTCCAGAAATTCATTTGCTTCGTTCTTGCTCGTTTCTCAACCAAATTTGCTCAAATTTGTTGCAAATCAAAGCTTATTTCATCCATTTTCCTGATCTATGTAAGTTTTCTTCGAACTCACACCGATTTTTATGAATTTTTCATGTATTTATTTTTGAATTTCATGAAAATTCGAAACTTAGAATGCTTAATTCTCTTTGTTTGTCAAATTTTATGCCATGAAATCACTTGATTATGTTTATATATTGCCTTGGGAGTAATTTGAAACTCGTTTGACTCAATTTGGTGAAGAAATGAACGAATTGCCATTGTTGGACCTCTTGAGGTCGAGATTACAATGTGGCTCGTTCTTGATGTTTTTGCTAGCAATTCTTGTCCAATTAGTCACAATAATTATTATAGCATTGCAAGAAATTGTTTTATTGCTTGAAAAATGTCGTTATGCTCAATTTGAATTTGTGCTCTTTTTTAGTACTACGTACTCTGTTTTTTTTTTTTTTTTTTTTTTTTTTTTTTTTTTTTGCGAACATAGTATCATGCAGCTAGGCGAACCTTAGAAACTA
Organism: Chenopodium quinoa; assembly: GCF_001683475.1. Classification (NCBI taxonomy): domain Eukaryota; kingdom Viridiplantae; phylum Streptophyta; class Magnoliopsida; order Caryophyllales; family Amaranthaceae; genus Chenopodium; species Chenopodium quinoa. Next base: position 1,176,591 of record NW_018742864.1, read on the forward strand.
TAGAACCTTAATTTATGATAATCTTCACAATGTAGCATGGCTAGACAGCGAGGTTTTGGTTCACGGTCCCGAGACATTCGACGGGAGCATGAGCCCGTGGAGGACGATGCCGAGCCGTCCTCTTCGCTTGGTTGACTCCCTGAGTGTGACGAGCGGACCTTGTTCTTTTCCCCCGTCCACCACATTTTTGAGAGGGTGATACGGGGTATCACTGTTTGGAGGACGCGATGTCATGGCTCCGGCTGTGACGGTTTGGGCGATCTGTACAAGATGTACATCGCCCGAGATGTCTAGACGAGACTCCTATGGGAATCCTGCGGTCTTACTGCGCTGTACGAGACCTCCGAGGCGATGGTTGCCTCCAGCAAGGGTCATCATGTAGTGCATGCTCTGGTGGAGTTTTTTGGGACACCACCAACACTTTCCACTTTCGTTGGGGTGAGATGATGGTCACTCCTACCGACTTCAGTCTCATCACAGGACTGGAGTTCAGCTCCGTGCCACTGTCGTTCAACAGCGGGATCGACTTCTTTTCCCCTGAAGTCGAGGAGTTGTTGGGGCCGATTACCACTCGGGCTCGAGCTGAGGTAGAGTCGTCTCAGTTCAGCGCTAGGGGGATTCGCCGTTCGTCTCTGGCAGTGGCTTTTGACGATGGTGCGACCACCCGAGAGCAGCGTGTGCGCATCTTTACGCTTATTTTGCTGTCACGGACTTTCTCCCCTGACAAGGGTAGCAGGGCGCTGCTTTACTACCTTCCTGCCATCCGCGATCTACATCGGATCGGGACTTACGACTGGGCCAGCTTGGCCTATGCTGACTTCATTCGAGCGCTGAGGGATTCGTGTCGACACCGGTCCTTTGGGACGAACGTTGATCTATCCAGCTTTTGGAGGGTCGTAGAGGTAAAAATTATTCCCTATAAATTTTAGCTCTACATTTTAGCTAGCACTTGCTGATAATTTTAACTCCTTGTAGATCTGGTTCAATGATCCCAAGTGACGCTTCATTGACTTTGTTTTTGCTTTATCAGGATGATGCTGCTGAGTTCATGCCACCCCGTATCTCTATCCATTACCAGGGGACATAAGGGCTGATTGAGGAGATGATTCCCCCGGCTCCTGAGGACGAGCGCTTCATAGAGCGGTCGATTCCTCGCCACCAGACTCGGGTAAGGTTATTTATTTGCAAATTTTGTCCATATATATTATGCATGTTTACTGACTTATTTCTTTGATAGTTCTCGCGCGAGGTGGTTTCGGCGATGGCACAATGTATAGATGCCTTCCGGAGCCAGCTTGTCCGGATGAGGAACGTGGCTACCTACCGTCGAGACGACGCCGTTCAGGAGGTAGTCTTTCTTTCATATGTTTTTACACTACTGCTTCAATTTTGCCTTGTTTCTGATTTTAATTCTTTTTGCAGGGTCAGCCTATTCCTTCTCATACCCGGACGAGTCATGAGGTGCGAAGGGATCCGGCGAGGTCTAGCTCAAGACGTAGCCGCACTACTTCAGGAGTTCGGGGTGGTCATTCTGAGGCCGCCCGTACTGATGTGGTAGAGGGCTCAGGTTCTTCCTCTGAGAGTGCTCATGTTGCGCCGGTAGGCAAGGGAGAGGCTACCTCAACTCTTAGAGGTGGTGGGATGTACGAGGTCGGCTCGTCACCGCAGCAGCCTCCGCAGCCTCAGCCTCAGGTTGATCTCGAGTGCACTGTTCCGACGTTGAGTTTTCCTCCTCTTGCGGAGACTGGAGTTGATACTGGAGCTAGAGTTGGAGCTGGTGGAGAAACTAATCCTCGTACGGCAGAGTTTTATGCGATGATGGGTTTACCTCCTCCGGCACCATAGTTTATACCTGTGCTTTTTATTATTTATTTGACTTTGTATAGAATTTTGCCTTTTAGTTAGACTCATTTTTGTAGACATATTTTGTATATACATACTGTTATGAGTTTATTTTATTTATCATGTTTTTTCATTTATTATTATTATTATTATTATTATTATTATTATTATTATTATTATTATTATTATTATTATTATGTGCATGTTTGTGTGTGCAAGAAAGTGTGACAAGTAATTTTGCGCAAAAATTCCGTCATTTTTATTATTGATGGAGGGTATCCGACTTTCTCCCCCAAAAAGAAAAAAAGAAAAAAGTAAAAGGTAAATAAAAAACTTGGGTTTATAAAAACTTTGAAATTAATCTAAATAAAATCCCAAAAAAAATTAACATAATAGCTATATTAATTAATAAAAGGAATAAAAAGATGGTTAGAAAAAGATAAGGAAGCCATAAAGTCATTAGCAGACTCGAATTAAGGTAAAAAAACGTGGTTCTAGAAAGCGCGTACAACGAGAAAAATTGGCGCCAGCTGGCGCCACGTGTATTGGTGTAACGCCAGGCGCTACACTTAGCGTTTGGCGCCAAGCTTTGGCATCTAGCGCCAATAGCAGTGTCTGGCGCCAAATAGCGCTAACTCCGTATCCTTCCCAGATTAAAACTGCTCCAATTTCGTGCATAAATAGCCCCCTGCCCTGCCGATTCTTTTCATAATTTCAGCAAATAAAATAATTCTTAGCTTTAGAAAAATAATATTATGTCTCTAGTCACCAAAACTTTTACCCAATACACCCATGAATGGTGTCGGTCTCTTAATGCCAAAGAAAGAAAAGAATTAGATGTGTTCCACTTGGGGGGAATTTATGGTATCAAAGGGGTAGATCTTCACTTAGATTTTATTCATACCGCTCTAGAATATTGGGATGTTGATACTCATTGTTTTAGAATAGGGTACGATGAAATTAGCCCTTTGCCGGAAAAATTTGGTGCTATTTTAGGTTTCCCTGCAATAGACCTCATAGTAATCCCTAGAATAGATGCATATTATTACAAGGATTTTGAACGCTTCTTCAATTTAAAAGAAAGGGATCTATCAAAAATAGTAGATGACAACATAGTTAATTTGAAAGAATTTGCTCGCCATTATTTTGATAAATCTTACTCCGAATCTATTCATATTTATAGAAGAAGGGCTTTCTTATTTTGTAAGCTTAATCAATTTTTCCTTACTGGTGGTAAAAATAATGAGGGTCAATTAATTATAACCACCGTACTAGAACAAATTGAATCAGGGAGAAATCCAATGCCATTCATAGTTGGAGAGACTATGATTAGTCTTGATGAATTGAAAAGGAACCCAAAAGCACCTTTTCGAGGCTCTCCAATTTTATTACAGGTAGAAAAATAATATTTTTAATTACATAAATCAAAAAATATATTTTTGTATAGTAATCATAATTTATTTGCATTGCAATTATTATATTTTTTTTACAGATGTGGCTAATGGAAAGGCTAGAATTAATTAGCCTTCCGGACAACATTGAGAAGTACACTCCGAATTATTTCGTGAGGAGGAGGAAACGCTTCTCTAAGATGGGGCGCCACGAATGGAAGAAGGTCTTCGAATCTCGCAATTTTGCTATCAAGTGGGTCGTCCCGTGGTGGAAAATAGAATGGATGGTTGGTGTCAACAAGCAACCTTTCTGCCGTATTCCAAGTTTGTCCCGTATGACTTATTACTATCCCTGCAAAGTAAAAAGACAATACGGCTTACTTCAGAATATTCTTTCCGAAGATCTTCGTCCTCCCTACGAGTTCCCTGTCTCCTAGGAAGTAGACAAATTTGATGCTTATTGGAGTGCTAGACCTTTATGGGAAGTGATTACCCAAAAGGTTTCTCCTTCCTTGCCTAATGATGTGAAGAAGTGGTTTCTGAAAAAACCTTCAAAGGGCTTGAAGAAAAATCAGGGTAAAACTGATGTGAAGAGCCGTCTAGGTGACAAGGTGGTTCCCGTTAGGGAACGCTTAGGTGGAAGATATAAATTCAAAACACCTGCAATGCCTACGAAGAAAAGTACTACAACAGATAAGGGAAAAAGAAAAGCTTACACCACTGAGAAAAAAGCTTGGGTAGAAAAGAAGCATGGAGTCCTAGCTGAAGGGGAAACTATCTACTCTAAGATCGAGTGTAGGTCCTCTAAAGGATGTCTATTAGCTAAGGTTATGGATGAGGAGGAGGAAGCAGACAAACATTGGAAAAGGGCTAGGAAAGAAAAGGAAGATTATGAGCATTGCTTAATTATTAGACTTAGTTTATGTTTTTTTTTTATTTAAAGTTCATCAATAATGTAATTTTATTTTATTAATGAAATTTCAGCTTTTAATTCAATTATTTACTATAAATTTTATTAAAGCAATGAAAAAAGAAATTAATTTTCCAGAAATTTTTCGAGTACGGAAGTCGAAAATTTTCCGAAAAACACCGAAATATTCCCAGAATTTATGTGAATTGGCGTCACTTGTCTGCGACTGGCGCCGGTCACAGCAGGCTGGCGTCATGCGACGGTGCCGTCGGCTGGCGCTGATGGTCCTTGGCTGGCGCCAGAGTTTTTTCTGCGATGCCGATATTTCGCCGATCTTCTGTCGAATTTTTAATTAATTCTGGGACGCGAGATTTTCGAAAAATAAAGTGGCTGCACCCGTAAAGGGTTGCCTACGTATCCTTTCTTAAGGAATCAGGCCAAACGTAGCTCTCTTGAGTATCCTACTCAAGTAATTACGGGTAGTACTTCTTAAGTTGGTCAAGATTTGTCATGTTCGAGAACTCATTGCCATCCATATCAGTTAGTTTTGCTGCACCTCTTGACAATATTGTTTTGACAATGTAGGGTCCAGACCAATTAGGTCTAAATTTTCCCCTTGGATCTAAAACATTTTTCCTTAATGCTTTTAATACCAAGTCTCCTACTTTGATGTTTCTTGTCTTGACCTTCTTATTAAAATGCCTAGCCATACGAGTTTGATAACACTGAGTGTGATGTAGAGCTTCTGGTCGTTTTTCATCGAGTAGAATTAATTCTTCATATCTTGCCCTAGTCCATTCAACTTCATCGAGTTTACTCTCTAATGCAATGCGTAAAGATGGAATCTCTAGTTCGACAGGTTGTACGCCATCCATTCCATATACCAAGGAAAATGGCGTATTTCCTGTTGATGTGCGGATTAACATACGGTAACCCCACAATGCGAAGTGAAGTTTGTCAAGCCAATCCTTATAATTTTCCGTCATTTTGTCGATGATAGTCTTTAGATTTTTATTGGCTGCCTCGACTGCTCCATTTTCTTGAGGCCTATAAGGGGAAGAATGATGATGTTGAATGCCGTATTTTTGTAACAATTCTTCACATTTGGCTTGAAAGTGAGTTCCATTGTCACTTATCATTTCATGTGAGACTCCATATCGACAAATAATATTTCTCTCGATAAAGAGTGCTACATGTTTTGCAGTGAGTTTAGCGTATGATTGCGCTTCGACCCACTTTGTGAAGTTATCAATTGCTACTAAGATATATTTGTGGCCTCCTGTTCCTAGGGGAGTGATTTTGCCGATGATGTCAATTCCCCATGTAGAGAATGGCCATGGCGATGTGTAGGTATAGAGCAAGGATGGAGGAACATGTTGTAAATTGGCATAGATTTGGCACTAAGGGCATCTTTTTACATATTGATGGCAATCCCTATTCATTGTAGTCCAATAATATCCTTCTTGCATTATTTTTTGGACTAACATTTTGCCATTTATGTGCGTGCCACATATTCCTTCGTGGACTATTCTCATTGCTCTTTGTGCATCCTTTTTTCTACGCATAAGAGAGCTCGACCCTTAGGTACCCTTTTATGTAGCTTGTTGTCTATGAGTACATATTGGGAAGCCAAAAGCCTTAATGCTCGTTTTTCTCCTTTGTCAGCATGGGGAGGGTATTCTCCTTTGGTGACATAATTGAGTATATCCGTGTACCACGGTTCTTCTTCTTCTTCTTCTTCTTCGTCTTGGACTACTTCGTCATCTTCTATAGCCTGGATGTATGCTGGTTTTTGCCTTTTTTCTATAGTTAGAGGCATTTGCTCGATTTCCGTGGGAATCCTAACCATTGAGGCTAGTTTTGCCAAAGCATCAGCGAATTGATTTTCTTCCCTAGGTAGATATGTGTATTATACCTTCTCTAACTGATCGGTAAGAGTTTATAGATAGGTTTGGTAAGGTGCTAGGCTTTCGCTCCTTACTTTCCACCTTTTAGATATTTGATTAATAATCAAAGAAGAGTCTTCGAATATCCTTAAATTTTTTTATTCCCAATGCCAAAGCTGTTTCAAGGCCTACCACACATGCTTCATATTTAGCAGCATTGTTGGTAACGTCGAAATCAAGCTTTATGGAGATTGGAACATGCTCTTCTTTAGGTGAACTAGTAATACTCCAACGCCACATCCTTTTTTGTTTGAGGCTCCGTCGAAGTACAAGGTCCAAGTATCATCTTCAGTAACCATTAAGTCTTCATCTGGAAATTCATTGTCTTGTATTGGCGTCGAATCTTCTATTGGAAAGTCTGCTAGAAAGTCTGACACCATAGATCCTTTGATAGCTTTTTGCGGCATAAACCTTACATCAAACAAGGCTAAATTGACTATCCATCTTGATATGCGTCCATTGAGTGTAGATTTTTCGAATAGATACTTGAGTGGATCTAATCGGGAGACTACAAAGACGATATGCACTAGATGTAATGTCTTAACTTGGTTGTGGCCCACACCAGGGCGAGGCACCACTTCTCAAGTGGTATAGCGTGTTTCGTATTCGAGTATCTTTTTTCTTAGATAGTAGATTGCGTTTTCTTTTCCTTCTACTTCTTGTGCTAGCATAGCTCCCATTATCTCTTTGGTAACCGTCAAATATAACCTAAGAGGTATTCCGGGAAGTGCTGGTGCTAATACGGGAGGATTTGCGAGATAGGCTTTGATCTTTTCAAAGGCTTTTTGACACTCGTCATCCCATATCACTGGTACATTCTTCTTGGGATTTTTGAAGATTGGTTCACATATTGGCGTCAATTTTGATATGAACCTACTTATGTATTGCAACCGGCCAATAAATCCTCGAATCAGTTTCTTGGTTTTGGGCGGTGGCATTGACATGATTGCTTTAATCTTGGTTGGGTCTATCTCTATTCCTCTAAAGCTTATGACATAACCCAAAAGCTTGCCTGAGGTGACTCCAAAAGCGCACTTAGATGGGTTCAACCTCATATTATATTTTCTTATCCTTTCGAAAAATTTTCTTAAGGCTACTTGATGGCTTGGACGGTCTTTTGATTTTACAATCATGTCGTCAACATATACGTCGACTTCTTTATACATCATGTCATGGAGTAAGGCAGTTGCTACACGTTGGTAAGTAGCACCCGCGTTTTTAAACCCAAATGGCATTACCATGTAGCAGTAAGTGCCCCATGGTGTTATGAAAGTTGTTTTCTCCATCTTCTTCTGCCATGAGAATCTGGTTGTAACCTGCGTACCCATCCATGAATGAGAGAAGCGCGTGATTTGCCGTGTTATCTACCAGAATATTGATGTGTGGTAAAGGGAAGTTGTCTTTTGGACTTGCCTTATTTAGATCTCGATAGTCGACACACATTCTTACCCTTCCATTTTTTTCGGAACTGGGACGACATTGGCGACCCATTCGGGGTATTTGGATACCTTGATGAAACCTGCAGTTATTTGTTTTTGGACTTCTTCTTTTATTTTAAGAGCTACGTCGGGTTTCATTCGACGTAACTTTTGTTTCACAGGTTTCATTCCAAGAATTAGTGGTATAATGTGTTGAGCTATTTCTATATTAATGCCTGGCATATCTTCGTATGACCAAGCGAATACATCGATAAATTCTTTAAGTAAGTTAATTAAATCGGTTCTTTCTTGTTCATTAAGTGTTAATCCGATTTTAACTTCTCTTTTATTGGTTGAATCATTTGAGATATCAACCGTTTCAGTTTCTTCAATTACCGGTGTTTTCTTTTCGAGTGTTTCCATTGCTTTAATAATTTCTTTGTCTTTTTCATTGTTAGTTAAGCAATGCTCGTCTTTGGTTAGAGAAGAACACAAGAAATAAGGAGAAGAAGAAATATTATTATACTCTGAGATCATTACATCAAAGAGTGATATATCCTTAGGGACTTGATCACTAACTATTCTAGAAGAAGAAATAGAGGGGGGAGGTGCTACTACTAAAGACCTAGATGACTCTATAGGGAGAGACTCCGACTCAGACTCTGACTCAGACAACACTTCAAACATTAGTCCTTGCCCTGTCGTGATGGATATTTTCCTTCCACTTGGAGTAGTCACCTTGACGGTCTTGCGCCACCCTTGTAGTGATCCTTCAGCTGGAGTGATTAGCCTCGAGGGATCGAAGCTTTCGTTTTGTAAGACTGTTTGAATGAGCGAGGATGGGGGTGTTTTCTCCTTATGGACAGGATGGGGGTGTTTACTACATAGATGAAATCCCAACTTCTCTGTAAGTTGGCTCATTCTTTTCTTGCAAAATAGTAATCCCATGACGTTAAAGTCAAAGCATGGGGGTGTTTTCTCCTTATGGACAGGAGTTGGGATTTCATCTATGAAGTAACAATCCAAGAAAATCTCAAATCCCGATTGTCATATGCCGTTTACAACAAATGGCTCGGGAAATTCATGACATGGGTAGTCCTCTCCTTCTTTTATAAATTGACCATTAAGTGTAAGAGGGTACTAATCCATTGGGATTGCTTTCTTTTGAGTGCGAGCGTCTCTACGCGCCTTTGATTTTTCCTGGGCTCGCTTGAGATCTTTCCGAGACGGTTCGAAACCAAGTCCGAAAGTGTCTAACTTAGGGAGGCCAGGTGACTCCAGCGATTTTGCTATTCCTTTCTTCTTTCCTAGGGTCATCCCAGGAAAATGTCCTTGTTTCTTCAGAATAGCATTTACAATCATGTTGGAATGGGGGTCATGGCAAAGAGGGGTCCTTTCATCCTCTTGGATTAAGGAGACCTCTTTGTTAAAGCCCCATAAGTCTTCATCATCTTCGTCATGCTCCACATTAATGATTGGATTTTCTATAGACTTGATCCTCATAGGCGAAGCATCGATGGTGATAGGAATTCCCCCAACTATAGCTTTTACTTGTTGGTGTAGAGATGAGGGGACGGCCTTTAGGTCATGAAGCCAAGGGCGCCCCAACAGCAAATTGAACGAAATACTTGGAAAGTAGTAGCATGTTCAATTGATCCCGCCGTTACGTTCATGGTAATTTTACCAACAACTTGACGACGAGTGTTGTTGTAGGCCCTTATTCCTTGTGTAGACGAAGTTAAATCTTCATCCCTTATGCCTAGAATCCTTGCAGTTCTAAGTGGACAGACATTGATGGCCGATCTGTTGTCTACAAGAGTCATAGGGACATTCATTCTCTTGCAAACTACCGTGAGGTTTAATGCCTTGTAATGTTTATCACCTTCTGGAGGTAAATCCTTGTTAGAAAAGGTGATCAAATTAATTGGACTAGGAAGTTCACTTGTGAGGAAGTTGGCTAACCCCTTAGGAGTAGTGTCAGAATCTATCCCGATTTTGTCCAAGGCATTCATTACAGCCAACCTATGTTCTCAAGATGTCGCCAAAAGTTTCCATACGTTCATCTCAACTTTTGTCTTCTTAAACTGCTTAACGATATCATTATCTTCAATGATAGGTATGGGAACTTGTTGTGTGGTCGGCATAGGTTGTGTTGAAAAGGGAGGTTGCATTCTCCCAGATCTTGTGAGGACGTCTATTGATGAGTCTTCTCCAGCCCAAAAGTCATCCATGGCGTACGACATAGAAGGTGGAGATCCTACTATGTCTTTTAAATAGACGTCTTCTTCATCACTGTCCCAAACTCCATTAATGGTTGCATCGTCCTCTTATGGAACTTGGACTAGTTTCTTTTCATCAATCATTTTCTAAATTAAATCCTTAAATTTAAAACAGTTTTCGATAGTGTAACCCCCTGATTGATGATACTGACAGTAATATCTATTTGTCCTCTTCAGTGATTCGAATGGTCTCGGTTTGAGAGGTTTGATCTCGCCACTCTCGGAGAACATTTCTAACATTTGTGCATATGGGATCCCAATTGGAGTGTAAATTCTATTACTCTTCTAGGGTGTTTCAGTGACTTGTAAAGGAAAACGCTTTGCCTCATAAGTCGTTCCCATGGGTGTGAATTCTCTCTTAGGTACATCTTTCGGGAGTGGAATCTTGTCATATTTCTTTTGAAGTTCCTTTATAGCTTTGAGAGTTTCACGTAGTAAATGCGACCCTTCCGTCATAGACAGTGTGAGCGATTGTATGTCTTATTTACTTGCCGGTTCCGGAAGGCTATCCATGGCGTCGAAGAATATCTCCTCGTCTTCTTCAATTGCATGGATTTCTTTGACAGGTTTAATGAGAGACGAGGGGTCAACCTTGTTTTCCTCATCAGAGATAGCCAAGGCATGAGCTAGAGGTGCATTATCAATGCTTGGCTTCTTACTGGCAGGGGGCAATGGTAGCTTGTAGTTATCGATTAAGTCTTGGATAGCTTCCTTAAGCTTCCAAAAGTTTTCGTTGAGATGGCCCCTACCTTGATGATACTTACAGTGTGCATTGAGTTTCAATTATCCGACCTCTTTTCAACTTGTGGGTCCCCAAATGGCCCAATAGGAATTATAAGACCTTTTGCATTTAATCGATCAAATGCGGTGTCATAACTCATGCCAATAGGAGTAAAGTTTCTCCTAAATGGTTTCTTTTGTCCTTGATTGTTCATAGCAAGGACTTTACCTAAATTAAAAGTGTTAACGTTGTTTGAGTGGGTGGTTTTGGAAGAAGAAGGATTGTCGTTTTTCTTTCCTTTCCAGCCACTGTTGGAGTTATTGTTGGCATCTTTTAACTTAGCAAGGTCATCTTCAATATTGATCCCAATGTCTTAGACGGCCTTGAAGGTATGGAGATTATTTTGATACTTGAAATGCTTGAAATATTTTTCTTGAAGGTTTTTGATGAACAACCTTACAGACTCTTTTTCACTTGGCACCTCAATCATCTTAGCTGAGGTTTCTCTCCATTTGTTAAAGAAAGAGGTGAAGCCTTCATTCTCTTTCTTCTTGAGGATTTCAAGTTCTTTATGGTCAATCTAAACTTGAATGGTGTACTTGTATCTATCAACGAAAGAGTTTGTTATAGACTCCCAGGTAGAGGTCTTTTCTTTCTCGAGAGAAAAGAACCATTGTTGGCAAACGGTCTCGAGAGATAGTGAGAACAGAGAGGGGAAAACCTTCTGATCGATACCCTTAATACTCATTATTGTTTCAAAGGCTCTTAAATGAAAATAAGGGTTATCAGTTGCTTTGAATTTCGGGATGTCGTTGGCAATGAACTTCTACGGAAGAAGATCTTGGTCCACCGAGAACCCTTGTGAAGTAAGCCCTTAAAACTTGTAGTCGCTAGACAGCTTGCTTAGACTCTCTTGCATGAGGTCCATCTGTTGTTGTTTCACGGGATCATCGATCTTAAGTGTGAGGAGCTTCAGTGCCTCAGTCACGGTAACCAGTTGGTTCCTAAGCTCATTGACTTCTTCTTGTGTTTCCATTAGTGTCCTAGCTTTCCTCTTACGAGCTACGGGTTTGTCGAAAAGTTGGACTTGTACGAAAAGGTTGTCTTTGATGAACCGTCCTTCCTTTCTTGACCACGCGCTGTAATTTAAACCATTTTGTGTTTTAATTACTTGACTCAAATCGACTTGACTTTACGGTTTTTTGAAAGAGGAAAAAAAACAAAAAAATGGGTGCACATTTTTTGGCAAAAATAAGCAAAAATAATGTGTATATTTTTAAGAGCTAAGTATAGTAATTTTTTTTTTAGAAGAAATGGAGGATTAATATCCGACTTACCCCCAAAAAAAAAACGACAGAAAAAAAACGCGCATACAAGACTCTCTTAGACATGGACAAAGTATATGTATTGGTGTGTGCGTTGAGTGTAAGTGACATATTTGGACTCTTGTATAAGACCATGGGACTTAGTGCCTAAACTCGATTAATGACTCAACCAAGTACTATTGACAGCAAAATTAACCGAATTAATTAGCAAACTGGTTAATTAGACACTAGGTGATGACTCGACCAATAATCCGAACTGTCGGCAAAACGACAGGACTGGCGTCGCACTGTGTAGTGTAGCGCCAGACAACAGAGCTGTCGCCAGGCGCCACACCCCACCTAGAGGCGCTACAACTCATCTTTTAGCGCCAACGCGGGAGATTCAATCTGAGACTGTTTTCGGTGTTATTAATCAACAGGGTCATGCCTAAAGTCATACTAGGTCAATTCTGATTAAAATATTAGACTTTATTTACTCAAATTAATTAATCAATTAATTAATTAGGCAAATTTCTTTAAGTCATTAATTTATTAAATCTCAACACAAGCCAAACAAATGGTTAAGAAATCATAGTATATGCACAACAAATAATGCACAATTAGTCAAGTAGGCACAATATGATGCAATGAGTTTGCAACCTAACCATGGCTCTAGTTCTCTAAAGTTCGGGATATGATTTAGTCAATAGAGGGTCCATGGTTAATTGTCCGGATGCACTGGGAGGAAGCCTAACAGTGAAGGGTTGGCGCGAGTGGATGGGACACCGTGAATTTTAGAAAACCTCGCTTCCATGGTTTGGTGAATTCAACATTCTCGGATGTACCCTTTGTTGCTTAGAGCGTTCAATCAGGTAGATGGAGCATGAATTCCCAGAGGGTTATGTCCATATGTAGAACACATATGGGTTTTAGAAAAGTGAGAAAAAACTCAATCAGGAAGTAGGATCGAGCAAATAATGCGAAAAACTGGTCGAAATTAGAATGCATATTTCTGGCTCGATATTGGAAGAATTTGGTGCAGCAAACAGAGGTTGGCGCCAGGATTTAGCTATAGCGCCTAGCGACATGGTTGTCGTCTAGCGCTACAGTTAAATGTCTGGCGCCAGCTTCTGTTCGCTCACGCTAATTCCTACATGCCTCAACAGCTTTCTGTGCTCGATAAAATTTTCAAGTTTCGCGCAGTGTTATTTCGGTCCTAGTTGTGAAAGATATTTCTCAAATTTCCTACGTGTAAAATCCTATGTTTTAACTCATTACGGATTATCTTTCCAATAAGATCTTTTTTATGCATATGAAAATAATGTTAATCAAAATTACGCACATGAAATACTTAGAACGTTTCGAGTCTCATCCACTCATTCTAAATCATTGCCGAAACAAATTCAGGAATTAAAATAGAAATCCTCCCCTGTGGAGTTGCCAAAAAACTATAGGGAATATTTCAAGCGTTAATCCCCTAGCTTGAACCCCACTGTGATCATACACTAAAGTACGGTGGCGTCCAAAGGGAAAGAAGATAGAGCAAAAGAGTCGCCAACAAGTTTTTCAGGAACTTGTAAACCGTTCACGAGGTGAAGGTTACACCCCTTAACGATCCACGAGATCGTCAACTCCATAAGGTCTTGAACCAAATAGGGTTCGGAGATGAAGGTAAAAATCCAACCTAAAAGAGATTGAAACTGCCCTAATAATAGGCCTCTACTTTATTCTGATTGTATTCATATGCGCTTTCTGACTAACATACAATCAATAGATTTACCCTAAACCTGTTTATCTATGTTGGTTGAATATTAATGCACAAATAAATCTATTATTGGCGATCACTTGAATTATAATCAAATTAACCCTAAACAAGATTATTAAATATCTTATTAAGCGTGATTACAAGTACAAATTCCCTTTAAACATGCATAAAAAGGTGTGATCAAGCAATAAAAATAAATATCAAGCAACATCAAACTAATCCAAATAATAACAATAATTATAACAATAATAAAATCATTATCATAATAATAATCATAAAATAATAATAATAATAATAATAATAATAATATTCATAACCATAATCATGAATCATGTTAAAGCATAATAATAGCAAGATCCTAGGCATGATACTAACAAGATTAATAACAAACCCTAGCATGTCACTAAACAATAAAGATCAAATCTTTAGCTCTAACATGATACTAACAATCATATATATTAGGAAGACGATAAAAGGCATCATAACAATCATATTTAATATTAAATTTACCCTTGACATGATACTAGGAATTATAATAACAACCTAAGCATGAACTCTATATCATAACATCAATAAAAACCATTAAAGTACTTACTTGGATGTCTCGTATCTCTTTCTAATAACAAAATACACACGTTAGTAACTTCAAGGAAAATAATAAACAAAACAATTAAATTAAATAATGGAAAGAGAGATTTGGGACCAAACCCTCATAAATTAAACCTTTCACGTCTAGGGCGAAGGCAACTTCGAATACGGCTAGGAGTATCAAGATCTAATGAATGCGGAATTTTTATATTTGTGAGAAGGCTAGTTTAGAAAAGAGAGAGAGAGAGAGAGTAATCAAGAGAATCTTGATGAGAGTTGGTGAATGAAAGAGAAAATTGGTGATTGTAGATGAGAATAAGAATTGATGAGAATTGATGATTGTAGGTTGTAGATGAATCCAAATTGGTTGTTTTTACAAGATTATTTATAGAAAAAATCAGCCAAAAAGATAAAATATCAAAACAGAGTTCTGACGCGAATAAAACGATGTTGGCGCCAACGCTGGCTATTGGCGCCAGACGCCAACATTAGCGCCAGGCGCCAATGCTAACGCCAGGCGCTACAACTGGCGTTTGGCGCTGATTCAGAAATTCACGCGTTTTCTTCAAATCAGATAGAAATTGCCGTACAGAAGGATAAAATTGTATCTTTCCTCAAAAAATGTTCTTTGATTTTAATTAAAACTCTGAAAAGTCAACAAAAGTCAATTTATCAATGCTAATTGAATTAGGAATGAAAAGAATCTTCTAGAAGAATCTAGAAGACTAAAACCATTCCTAATTTCATTAGGAGTGATAAATCTATATTAGACCCTCCTCTAGATCACTGGGCCGCATATAAGGCTCAAACTGGGCCCAGTTTAGTAAATTGGCCATAACTTCCTCAATATTCATCGCAATTGGGCTTATAATATATCGTTGGAAAGCTCTTGTCAAGCCCTATCCAACTACAGTACTATTTGACCCATATTATGGACCAACCACAATGGATTGGCTGTTTTATTAAAAATAAGTTTTCAAAAACAGAGAGAAGAGAAAAGAAATTAAAACTATCCGCAACACTAAACTTTCCACACTTTCACTTCATTCGATTATGATTCGACGCGAAAGGTATTCATCACCGGTTTTGGTTTTGGGGAGACACAAATGGGTGTCTACATCACTCATTTAGCTTCTTTTAGGATGAATTCTAATTGCATTTACATCTCTTTTATCTCTTTTTGTAATTTCTCTATTTTGAATTTTTCTTAGTTGTTTCCTTCTTTTACATCTTCTTTTATTTTAGGAAAATGGTGATGTCTGAGAAGCTCATTAGCTTTCTCTTGGGGCATACAAAGCCTAGGATGGAACCCTGTTCTTCCTCTTGAAGCTCAAAAGTAAAGGAGTGCATAAGGCAAGTCTTCAAGGCCGCACTCTCATGCCGCGTGGACATCAAAGTCGTTGTTGAACCCACCATAAAGGCCTCTAATGACTTCCTCCCAGCATGTATCATGTGGAACGCACGAGACCATCAACGACCGCACAAAGGCATTCTCCTCTGCTCGAAGGCGCGGCCGTGCGCGAAGTAGGAGCGGCTGCGTAGGTGGCAGGCGCGGCCACGCAGCCTTCCTCACCCTGTTCTGGACACATTTGGTTGCGACCGCACAATAGATAGAGAGGTCGTGCCATTTGAGGTTATTTTTTGACGTTTAACTAACTTCTCCTTCGTTAGTTTTACTATATATAGAATTCCTTCATTTCTAGAGAAAGAAGAACATTAGAGAATTGAATTAGAATTAGATTTTTTATTAGAATTTTAGAGAGAGAAGCTCTTGATTTTGAAGATTTTGTTCTTGATTTTAGAGAGAGAAACTTGGTATTTCTTTCATATCTTTTTTTTATTGTTCGAAATTAATATTATAATATATCATTTGAAAGATAATTTCAAAGGCTATCCAATAATCTATTATTTGGATAGATTGACATTATTTTCATAAGCATAAAAAGGTCCGCATTGGAAAGACAATCCATAGTGCGTCAAAAACATAGATTTTTTACATGTAGGAAATTTGGGATATATCTTTCACAACTAGAATAAAAAAAACGCTGCTAAAATCAAAAAATTCTAAGAACATAGAAAACTATTGAGGCATGTAAAAACCATCGCTAAGAGAACAGAGCCAACCGTAGTGCGATGGCTCTATCGCGACGCGATAGCAATATTACTGCGCGACATGGCCAACTCCTTGCGATGGTCCCTGTTTTCTTGTGCCACGTTCTTTTAAAAATGAGCCAGACCTGTGCCTTCTTGCTTTAACTGATTCTAGTAATGTTTGGCCGATTTTACTTCCTGATTGAGTTTTTCCCTCCTTTCTAAAATCCGTATGTGTTCTACATATAGCCATAACCCCCTGGTAATTCACACTCCATCTACCCAATCGAACACTCATTGCAACAAAGGGTACATCCAAATTTGTATATTCACCAAACCATGGAAGCAAGTTTAACTTGCGGGGTCCTATCCATACGCGCCAACCTTTCTAAAGGTAAGGCTTCCGCGCGATGCATCTAGACTCATAACCATGGAATATTTTTGACTACCCTAATCCTTGAAGTATAGAGAGCTAGAGCAATGGTTAGGTTGCAAACTCATTGCATCATGTTTTGACTATTTGACCACTTGTGCATTATTTACTGTTGAATATTTATATGTGATTAAACTAACTGTTTGGTTTGACTTATGATTATAAATATTCCTAAATAAACTAACTAATGACTAAAGGACTTTTCTTAATTAATTAATTAATTAATTTGAGCTAATTAATATGTCTAAAATCGAGTCATAGTTCCTTTGAGTCAACTTGTTTTGTTAATAACCAAAGTTCTAGATAAAATTATGAGTCGTACAACCTATAGATCTGTAGCCATGAGTTTTATCTTTCATTTGGCGTTGGTTTCGTCTAATTCAGAATGACAGATTAAAATTTATAACTAAAATACCTCAGCCTATGCAGTTTAGTGTATATAGATGAAGTCTTGACTTAGTCTTTGTACGAGTCTAATCACATGCCTAGTCACATGGTCATTACACGAGTCTTGAACATATCAATTTCAATCACTAGTAAAAAGTACACACTTTGTACATGTGTCACCACGACCATGTCTTAGGTCCATACACGAGTCGTTCTTTCCGTCATTTGAGTTGGGGATCCACTCTATCCCTAAATTCTTCTAAATCACCTTTTTCCTACATGCTTTCCACATACATATCATTCCTCCTCATTCTTCCATGATCTCTTCCTATCTACGCATGCTAAATTAAGTTTGAGTCAATTAATTAACAATATGTATCCATGAATTTCCTTTCTGCAGCCCTTGGTCAAGGAGAGAAGGACGCTTAATCAAGGACAACACCTTTATTCAAGTACTACTCTTCAATACGTCAATCCGTCAAAGAGGGAAAGCTAAGAAAATGGCTACCGAACAGGAAGTTGATGAGTGGAAACAATACATGACCAACTTGACCGAGATGTTTTAAAACTCTTGATCTTCAAGTCAACGACCCTAGTAAGCAACAACAGCTTGAGCGTATGGAAGAAAGCTTGAGAAAAATTTCCAATGACTATAAATTTTAGGGAATTAGCTCACAAGGAGTCACAGTAGAAAAAAAAACATCTTCCGCAGAAGTTCAACGCTAATGTCATCCCTAAGTTCAAACCAACTGAGAGCCCTTACTTCCATTTAATAGCTTTCCAGACCGTAATGAACATTAAGGCAGTTAATAAGAAGGTATTTCCTTCGCTATTCTCACTATCTCTTGAGACAGTTTGCCAACAATGGTTTTTCTCCCTAGATAAGGAGAAGAGATAGGGAGAAGATTTCTTCTTAGGATATGTAGGGAATATTTCAAGCATTACCCCAAACTTGAAACCCACTGTGATCATACACTAAAGTACGATGGTGTCCAAAGGGAAAGAAGATAGAGCAAAAGAGTCGCCAACAAGTTTTTTAGGAACTTGTAAACCGTTCACGAGGTGAAGGTTACACCACCTAACGATCCAGGAGATCGTCAACTCCAATAGGTCTGGAACCATGACTGATAGTTCGGGGATGAAGGTAAAAATCCAACCTAAAAGAGATTGAACCAGCCCTAATAATAGGCCTCTACTTTATTCTGATCGTATTCATGTGGGCTTTCTGACTAACATGCAATCAATAGGATTAACCCTAAACCTGTTTATCTATGTTGGTTGAATAATAATGCACAAATAAACTATTATTGGCGATCACTTGAATTATAATCATATTAACCGTAACAAGATTATTAATTATCTTATTAAGCGTGATTACAAGTACAAATTCCCTTTAAACATGCATAAAAGGTGTGATCAAGCAATAATAATAAATATATAATCAAGCAACATAATAATAATCGCAACAATAACTATAACAATAATCATAATAATAATAATTATAATAATCATCATCATAAAATTATAATCATAATTAAAATAATCATGTTAAAGCATAAGAATAGAAAGATCCTAGGCATGATACTAACAAGATTAATAACAAACCCTAACATGTCACTAAACAATAAAAGTTAAAGCTTTAGCCCTAACACGATACTATTCATCATAAATATTAGGAAGAACATAGAAGGCATCATACTTTTTAATCA
Source organism: Chenopodium quinoa (assembly GCF_001683475.1). Taxonomy (NCBI): domain Eukaryota; kingdom Viridiplantae; phylum Streptophyta; class Magnoliopsida; order Caryophyllales; family Amaranthaceae; genus Chenopodium; species Chenopodium quinoa. Next base: position 1,195,375 of record NW_018742864.1, read on the forward strand.
TACTTGATATCAAAGTTACCCTAGACATGATACTAGGAAGATCAAAATAACAATCTAAGCATGATTTCTATATCATAATATCAATTAAACCATTAACGTACTTACTTGGATGCCTCGTACCTCTTTCTAATAACAAAATACACACGTCAATAACTTCAAGGAAAATAATAAACAACAATTAAATTAAATTAAATAATTGAAATAGAGATTTGGGACCAAACCCTCAGAAATTAAAACCTTTCACGTCTAGGGCGAAGGCAACTTCGAATATGGCTAGGTGTATCTAAGTCTTGCGAATGCGGAATTTTGTATTTGAGAAAAGGCTAGTTTAGAAAAGACGGAGATAGAGTAATCAAGAAAATCTTGATGAGAGTTGGTGAATGAAAACGGAGTTTTTAGAAAGCTATTTATAGAGAAAATCAGCCAAAAAGATAAAAAATCAAAACAGAGTTCTGACACGTAAAACGAGGTTAGCGCTAGGGGCTAACGCTAGCGCCAGGCGCCAAGCTTAGCGTCAGACGCTTATGCTAGCGTTTGGCGCTGACTAAGTTATTGACGCGTTTTCTAAAATTGGATAGAAATTGACCGTACAGGAAGATAAAATCGTATTTTCCTCAAAAACGTTCTTTTATTCTGATTAAAACTCTAAAAAGTCAACAAAAGTCAATTTATCAATGCTAATTGAAATAGGAATGAAAAGAACCTTCTAGAAGAATCTAGAAGACTAAAACCATTCCTAATTGCATTAGGAATGATAAATCTATATTAGGCCTTCCCCTAGATCATTAGGCCGCATAGAAGGCTCAAACCAAGCCCAGTTCAGTAATTTGGCCATAACTTCCTCAATATTCATTGGAATTGGGCTTATAATATATCGTTGGAAAGCTCTTTTCAAGCCCTATCCAACTACACTAATATTGGACCCGTATCATGGACCAACCAAACTAGATTTGCTGTTTTCTTAAAATAGGTTTTCAAAAACAAAGAGAAGAGAAAAGAAATTAAAACTATCCGGAACACTAAACTGTCCATACTTTCACTTCATTCGATTATGATTTGACGTGAAAGGTACTCATCACTGGGTTTGGTTTTGGGGAGACACAAATGGGTTTCTACAGAAGCCCCCACTTTGACTGAGTTTGGAGAAACGCAGGTTTCGAAAATAAAAGTCAAAGTATCGATAGGGACGGAGAATGATTCAGAACGTTCTGCGACCTTAAATCATTCTTGTAACGCCAATACCTGCAAACTAGTCTTAGCTAAACAGATAAGAGGGTTAAGAAACGCGTATCTTGCACCGTCGAGCACACGTCTCTGAAGGTAACCGATTTGTTGTTGTATTTGATGTTTTGATGACCTCCTGCAAGCTAGAGAATGCCATCCTGATTGAAGACTGCTACGCTTGTGACTGCCTCCAATTTCCGCCTTGATAATCTTTCGCAAGCTAGGGAACACTATCGAAGATTGCTTCGCTTGAAACAATCCTCTTCCGCTTTATGACCATCTTCCACATCTTAGGTAAACCGATCGAAAACAACTTTGCTTGAAATCACCTTCAGTTGTTTGTGATAACTCTCCGCAAGCTAGGGAATGCTGCTGAAGATATCCTCGCTTGAAGCTACCCTCATTTGTTGCGATAATATTCCGAAGAAAATTACCGAAGACCCACGCTTGTCGATCTTTAAAAGCTCGCTTGAACTTTGCTTCCATTATGCTAGTACGTCGGCGCTTCTGCTGCTTTTGAACTTGTATGTCGGTGCCTTTTGCTAAACGAACCAGTTTGTCGGTGCCTTGCTGAATGAACCAGTATGTCGGTGCTTTTGTTGTGATGACAATCCTTTTTTTTTGGAAATAGTTGCCAACACAACTCTTGTATGATGTATGACAATCCGATTTAGGGAAAGTTGTCAATGCTTCGTAACAATCTATCCTTGGAAATGTTTCCACGATGAAGCGACAATCCGTATCTCGGAAAATTTGCCAAAACCCAATTTTGGGAAAAGTTGCCAATGCTTCGTAACAATCCGTCGTAAGAATTTTGCTACGATCGACAATCCATATCTTGGAATATAACTCTTGAAAGCAATCCACCTTGGAAATTTACCAACACTATGCGACAATCCTTTTAGGAAAATATTGCCACAATTGACAATCCGCGTCTTGGAACATTTGCAAAAAAGAGTCGATCGAAAATCCACTTCGGGAAAATTTGCCACTTGTTGAAATGAATGACAATCCACGTTGAGGAACCTTTGCCGAAATTTATAATGAATAGAGACCTACAACAATCCTTTGGGAAAGTTTGCCATAGGGAACTGGGTGTATGACAATCCAATCTCGGAAAACTTGCCAGCGATGACAATCCGAACTTGGAAAAAACTTTCCAATTAGAGAAGGAGCACGACAATCCACGCTTGGAAACTTTGCTAGAGATGACAATCCAATCTTGGAAAAATTGTCGTTGAAGAAGATGCACGACAATCCATTTTTGGAAATATTGTCAGTTGGGGATGACAATCCAATTTTTGGAAAAATTGTCGTTTAAGAAGAATGCGCGACAATCCATATTTGGAAATATTGTCATTTAAGAAGAATGCGCGACAATCCATATTTGGAAATATTGTCGTTTAAGTACTTGTTTTTAAACCGATACGTTGTTGCTTGTAATGAGTCAGTGTTTTAGGCGCTTAAGCTAAGTGTGAAGATTTTTTGTCAGGTCAATCACTTACTACGATTGTAATCGAGCTGACTACCAGCCATGTCAATTTTCTTATAGGGGCTAACTGGCGTACCAAGGAACCCGAAAATTGTTGTAAGAGGTCGAAATAGTCGTTCTGAGAGGCTTCGAGCTCTGTCGCTGGTGAAATATTGCTAAGGCCAAGAATTGGCTCTGTCGCAAGATGCTGGGATCTAGTGCCAAGCGCTGAACTCTGCTTCCAGACACCAGATGTTGTTGCTAGACGACAGCCTTGTCGTCTGGTGCTGGAGTCGGGTCTTCCCTATTCTGCTCTTGCTGCCGCTGTTGCTTGGTTTTGCTCCGAACTTTGAGCTTAGTCGTTTCCTTTCAACCAAATCAGCCCAAATCTTTTGTAAATTAAAGCTCTTCATCTCTAATTTACTTATCCATTTAACTCCTCTTATCTCAGAGGAATCTCCTGTATCATATTCGCGGTTTTTCAAAAATAATCCAGGAATATTCTTGCTTGCTGGGATGCACCTGCATTTATATATTTGACTATAGGACTTTTCTTATCTTTCTTTAGGGTTGACCTAAGACTTAGTGTTGCTTGACTCATGGACTTGACACGACTCAAGGTATAAACTTGACTCGCTGTGATAGACTCGAGGTTGACTCGACTCGAAGTGAAATGACACGTGTGTGCATTGTATTATGATTGTGCGACTCAAAAATGCAAAAAAAAAGCAAAAATTTTCCATCATTTTTGTGGAGGGTGCCGACTTTCTCCCGAAAAAGAAAGACACGAAAAAGAATCGAAGTGAAGTTTTTGAAGATACGTGCTGAATGAGCTTAGTCAAATGTTGTTTCTCACAGTACAAGGATTGTAACATCTTAGACTATCCTAGTTGACTCGATAATGAAAGTATTTAGGAAACTTAGGCACGGAGGCTAAGCACTTCATACTTTGTGATGCAATGATGAGTGATGAGTGATATGACAAGGCATGCTTCAACGTTGTGTTAAGATTTCATGACAAAGGTTTCCTAAGGGAAAGACTATTTGGTCATGTATCTATGCAGTGTGTGATAGTGACGCTAAAGTTAGGCCGCAAGAGCTAAGTGTGTAGAAAGATATTATTTTTAGAAGAGTCAAATGATGGTGAATCTTAGGCTAGACAAGCTAATGATGTAAAGATCAAGCACCTAAGTCTAGCTCTAAATGAATAGGGATGAGCACAGGAGATCCTTTTATATGATCATGGTGTGAGTGTGTGAATGTGAATATGAATGCAATTTTTTATCACGGCCGCACCTCGATGTGAGGTTGCCTACGTATCCGTTAGGAATCAGGCCGAACGTAGCTCTAGCCGAACCTCACACAAGTGTGTGTATACCTCAAAAAGGTCTTTTTAAGGGTTGTAATGTGGTTAGGCTAAAGGTTATAGAAGAAAGGGATAAAAGCTCAAGACCCTAGATAAGCCCCTAAGGTGTGCAACCTTGCTTTTGAATCTTTGTATTTTTATGCTTGAGGCTTTCTACTATTTTTTTAGCTCTTCCTTTTTCTTTAGCATTTATTTCATTTTTATAAGTGTGGGCAATCCTGATCATGCACTCTATCACTCACTTGGCATTCATGTTTCTCGGGCACGGTACCGAGCACTCAATAAGAGACGCAATCTGAGACGTGTTCATATCGAAGACATTTTCATATAGAAGACATTGGAACACTTGCCCTTTTGTACACTTTTATTTATTTATTTTTCTATTTTTACTATTTTAATCTTTTGAAGTCACTCAAGCTTCTTATGATATTGAAAACCGCATAAGTTGCACACTATCCCATCCCAAAGTTTGGTAGATGTAGGTTGAAAAATGAAAGGTCTATCGTTAAACGAGGCTCAAAGTTGTGTATCAAGAAAGGATCGTATATTTGAAGGGTGAAAGGTA